>NC_143054.1:75087500-75712500 GCF_052426305.1 Pelodiscus sinensis | reverse complement strand
AGTTTACAGGCATAAGGATCTTTTGCAAAAAGGGTTTTTTGTTCAAAATGGGCACGTCCACACTACTTGTTTTTGCACAAAAACCTCTTGAACAAAATGGATCAGAAGAGATTATACAAATGAAGTGAGAGAAAATGCTAATGAGTGCTTCATTTGCATTGCCTCTTCCACAAAAAGTTCGTAGTGTAGACATAGCCTAGAGGTATAAGTTACAGCTACTCCCCTGAAACTCTGGTTTGTGGAAGGGCGTGGTAAGCATGGGAGCAGGGAATCTCAAACAGAAACTTGTTGCCTGGATCACCACCTCACATGCACATGGTCACAGTTGGCAATCTGTCCCTCACAGAAACTTGCTTAAATACTACCTTTGGAAGTATTCCAAATGTGCTGAAGTGCAGAACCAGAATTGTTAGCACTGTGCAGAATCAAACCCTTGGTCCCCAATTCAGAAAAACATTTGGGAAACCAGTTAAGTGCCTTCTTGACTTTAAACCAAAACACACACACACACACACACACACTCTCTCTCTCTCTCTTTCTCTCTCTCACAGGCACCTTGGTGGCTAAGTCCAACATTAAATGTATAAACCTTACTTATATTAATCTCTCATGACAGTAATCTTTTTACATGTATTTTATTACCTGAAATTTAATTTTTATTCCCTCCCATTCCAACAGAGGCAAAGCTCTAAATTGTTAACTGAACTGTGAAGTCTGAATTGATTTTTCTGTCTTCTTTGAAGCTGAATTTCACAGTGGTGTTGTGTAAACACAGTCTCAAAAGAGAAGGGTCTTGACAAGGGTGAATCTTTCATTTCAAAGGCTATTGTAAAGGAAAAGGATATAATAGCCAACAACATTGCAGCTTGTAAAATTGTATAGTACCGCTCTCATTTTTGTTGCACTCAGCAACTTCCCCAGCACATTAATTCAGACACCGAAGAAATGGAAAATGAATTTTTAAAAATTAGCTGAAATTGAATAATGCATAGAAAATCATAATTTGAAACATGAGAAGTGTTTAAAGTACAGCTACCCAATCTTCAAGAGGTTGAATAATTAAAATTATTCTTTATACCTCTGGGAGTAATACCATATTTCTTCTACCACTGGGTAATCAGTGTCACTTTATGTCTTGGCATCAGAAGATGGCATTCAGTCCCTTGTGATTAACAAGCTGGCAGTCCTCCCCACTATAAATAAAGCTTAGATCCCATGTGAAATATTTTTGTTTTGTTTTGTTTTAATTGACACATGGTGATACTTCATACAGAGAAAAGAGACATTCCTCCCCTCACCTGAGACTTTCTGTGTCAGCTATTCATACTGATTCAACTTACCTTATCAACCTAATTTCAGCAGATCCCTGTCATGGAGAATTGCTTTGATCTAGACTCAGGTCTCCAAGAGAATTAGACAGGCGCCACAATGGACAACTATACAGAACATCTTGAAGCTGCCTCTGCCTATGAGACATATGTCTGACTAAATTATTTCCATGCCTGGGGGCCCAGTCCACCACTAACAAAAGCTTACCTCAGCAGGGAAGAACAAGACAACAATATTTAAGGATTTCTTGAAGAGCCCCATGGTGTATCAGGGAGGATTTCCTTTCCAAATATATTATGTTAAAAAAGAGCTTACGGGTCCAAAACAATACATGTGCCTTCTCCCTAGAAGCTTCTTTGGCCATCACATCCTGACATGGACTGCCCCCAAACCTCAGACTTTCCTTCCTGATTCTATTGCTAAGATTTCCTATTAGAGACCTCTCCAGGGGTGGTCCCTCCATATAGGCGAACTAGGCAGACACCTAGGGCACCAAGTTAAATGGCAAGATCATTGAGGGGTTTGGAGGTGGGGGCGCCGATTGCATGGTTCGCCTAGGGCACCAGTTGCTGGCGGCTAGTCTAGGGCCACCCCTGCCTCTGACTAACATACCTCCGGGATAAAGATCCACTTCCTGACTGTTTCAGAGGGGTAGCCATGTCAGTCAGATGCCTCTCACAAAGTGGGCTCCAGACCATGAAACCTTATGCCCAAACAAAATTATTAGTCTTTCAGGTGCCACAGGACTCCTTTTTGTTTTTTCCTGAGTGTGAAGGCATCTAAATCTATACACTAAAATCTTTCTGGTCTTAGATAAGGAAATAAGGAATGGCAAACACAGAGCTGAGCTACACAATAATAGGGGTGATATTGGATAAAACAGGAACTCTGAGGGGCTTGATAAATTCTATGGGCCAGCACCTCAGTTGTTGTAAATCACTGTTTCCAATGCAATTCATGGAATTACTCTACTTTAGAGGATTTGGTATCTATTGGTCTTTGTTCTTTGGAATTATTGTCCCCTGATAAATTTAAATCCTAAATTCTCCATACCACTGCCAAGCTATTTAACATGGATATACTCAAACAGGATTTTCTGGTAAAAACAGAGGAAAAATAGGCATATGCTTTTGCACCATTCATCATTTGGGTTCAAGGAAATTCCTACTGTTTCCCAGGAAGGAGTGGTTATTTTATTGGAATGCAATGGTGTTCTTTCATTTGCAAACTCTTGAATTCTTTTCAAGATGTACATGTTAAACTACAGCAAGGAGGAACTGACTTTTTCAACTGCTGAACAGATCCATGGTCCATCTCTGTCCCGTTCTCAGGGCTAAAAATTTAGTAGCTCATAACAAAGAATGCTGGAATGATGCTTCCTGATTGTGTTGCCTTGGTCATATCCATTGGTGTTACAGTTCTGGAGAAACACTGTACAGAGATTCATAATGCAGGGAGAGATGAGATAGCTGTTTAGTCAAAGGTATGCTAATATTTGCCTTATAATAATCAGAAACATAATCAGTAATTCTTGTTTTCAGGTGGGAAATGGTCCCAAGGAAATCCTGGAACAAGGTTTATAGGACCTTTGTTTATTAGGCAAAATGATGTCATGAAATAGAAAAAAAAACCCATGTAAAATAGTTAGTTAAATCTCTTTTCAGGTAATATTTGAATAAATAGGCCAAAAGTTAGTCATTGTCTTAACTAACATATCTCTTGGTTAGTGACAGATGCAGATTCCTACAAACCAGTTAAATCCAATACTATCAGAGCCTAAAGCAAATCACATAAGAAAAAAAAAGTAAGTATAGGCATGTCAAAATCCATGTCCACTCAGGCATAACAGTCAGTAGTAGATGTTATATTGCTAAACTCTTGGTCACAGTCCACTGGTCTGGTGACAGAACCATCACAAAATACTACTGGAGCAACTCAGTTGTTGATAAATACCTCATTACAGTTGGAAGTGTCAGGTATTTGAAGGTGGTACATCTCAATGGCAAAAAAATTGGGGTATTTCTTGAGGATAACAGCATAATAACTTTGATTTTTATAAAGGATTATTTATTTTTATCCGGAGCTGTAACAGTTACAGGGTTGAAGCACCTTAGACTCAGTTTAGCCTTTCTCAAATGCACCCATTTAGAGACAGGTTTTGCTGCATTCTGCCTCTCTGCATGGAGCCATGTAGTCCAAACACTGTAGCTCACCTATTCACATCTGTGGTAACATGTCACTCAGAAGCCTTTTTACAGTAGGGACGTATCGCAGTAGCTGAGGAATATGACTCAAAAACAGCATATTCAAAAAGAAGTAGCATTTCTTTGACACAAATGAAGACACCTTTTACCCAAGTTTAACTTCTCTATCCATAGCTTAAGTAGGTCCTTCTTATTTCCATCTCTGGAGTGGACAAGCCAGCCTACTTGCTGCAGTTCCTTCATCTCTCTATGTCTACATCTACACTCTGAACTAGGGGGTCGATTCCCCTATTTGAGTGTACACGTTCCCTGGATCTCATTGAGCTAGAAGAAGTATAAGTATCATTGAAGCCAGAGTACCGTGGGTAATGGTAGCAGAGGTATGACTAAGCCTTGCTTTCATGGTCTCAGTGTTATTTGTACTGATTAACTTCATGGGAGTACATGTTCATGAGTAGGGAAATCATAACCCTAGCTCACAGTGTAGGCATAGCCTGTGTGTCCTTGATCCTTTGGCAGCTCTTCCTGATGGCTCTTGCGTAGCTTTCTAACAACTCACTTGACCTCCCCTTTCCTTTCCTCAGCTCAGGGTTCTAAAACTATTTAGTATCCTCCTAAAGGTTTTCCTTTGGGAAGAGTAAATGTTTCTTGTTTTGATGAACTCAGGTAGATGTTATTCCCCAATCAATAGTTTCCCCCATGTTTCTTCCAGGATTCTTGACATTCCTCATGAAAGCGGAGGGTGGGGAGGGGGAAGGTTAAACTTCTTCCCTAAAGCTTCCTTTGATAAAACATGTATATCATATTGTTTTAAGAAATAACGCACATAACTCCCTAATTATCCTCAGAAGGTAACACCCCTCCCCCATGCGCGCACACACATTCAAATATATGTTCTAGGGGAAAAAACTGTTGTACATCCTTTACTCACATGTATCACATACATCTGTTTTTTGTAGCTGAAGGTATGATTAAATCTTTTCTTTACTACAGTAGAAGATACAAGGACCCCAGTCTCTGAATGATAAACCAAAAAAAAAAAAAATACATGCTCTCTTACTTCATAAAGATGATTCTTCTGTAGTAAACCTCTGAACTGTTGTTCTGAACTCTATGTATGTTCCTGAAATTTCCAGATTTTTCTGGGAAATGTGTGCTTGGTATATTTTATCTGCTTGAAGGCTTAACCCATACCTACACTGTAGTTCTCTATCCATTTTTAGATGAATATGTTACAAAAGGTATGAAAGAAAGAAAGGTATCTTCCATCACTATTTATATCTATAATTTTAATCTTGATCTTTTGTCAGTGTATTTAACATATTATGAGTCTATAAGCCCTCTTTTCAGAGGTAAGAGTACATAATCTTCTAGCTCCTAGACTCCTAGAGTCTTTGTCTGCTTTAAAATCAATTATCCACAGGAAGTAAGATGACCTCCAAAAAGAGATAGTGCAGCTTTTGAATCACAAAGACTGGGCTGATGCCAGGTGACTATGCTATCATGAAAATAATATAGTGTTATTCCCCTCTAATAGATATACCTATTTAAAAATAGTTGTAATAGTGTCAGCTGCAACTGTCTTTGAGATTTTTAAAAACTTCTCAAACTTTCAAGGCTGTTTAAGAAATAAAGTTATAAACTATCTCTTAATCAAGCATGGACTAAGTCCACTTGAATTAAAGAAATATGGCTCAAACTGAAATAGATTATTTCTGTTTATTGAGATAATTAATGGTAATCAATGTCTTTTGGGTGATGTTGATGAATACAATATATATCAAAATGCCAAGACACAACATAATGGTATCTTTCAGTAATATTTTGCTTCCACTTAGAATCATAGAATCATAGAACTGGAAGGGACCTTAAGAAGTCATTGAGTCCAGTCCCCTGCCCTCATGGCAGGATCAAGCAATGTCAAGATCATCTCTGACAGACGTCTGTCTAACCAGACCTTAAATATCTCCACTGATGGAAATTCCACAACCTCCCTAGGCAATTTATTCCAGGGTTTAACCACCCTGACTGTTAGGAAGTTTTTCCTAATGTCCAACCTAAACCTCCCTTGCTGAAGTTTAAGCCCATTACTTCTTGTCCTATCCTCAGAGGCCAAGGAGAACAATTTTTCTCCCTCCTTCTTGTAACACCCTTTTAGATATGTTACCAGCAAAGGTGCATTAGTAAACTAAATTTAATGGGCCTGATCTTAAATTATGTTAAATGCTTTTGTCCCAGAAGATGGTCCAACCTGGAAACCACTGTATCTGTCAGTGGCGGATTTCTCAGCTCAAGTCCAAATAAAACTAGACACGTATGATGTTCAAATTTAACAATATATTGTAAAGTACAACAGAAAAGTAAATTAAAACAATGGATTACAAACACTGAACAGATAAAACAATCCCTCACCCTCTGATATAATAGAAGACAGGATAGATACAACAAGCAGCAGAACTTAATACTCAGTCTGTCTGAGGCAGCTTGAAGCTCAGGACCTTCAATCCTTTAGCTGATGGTAGCTTTCAGGGGAGGAACACTAACCTGATCTTCCAGTGTTAGCAGTGGTATGGCAAACAGTTCAGTTCACTGCTTAGTTCCTGCCTTCGCAACAGACCAGCGTACAATTTGTGAATTGCAGGCAGAGAAGTTCTGGGTGCCTTAAATGGCCTTCGCCACAGCAGGCGCAGAACAATGGAAGGAGCTCTGTGGTCCCAATCTCGATGGTGTGGGGAGAAGCAGGTAATTGAGGCTCACTGAGCTGAGCTATTGCTACAGCTGTGGGCCAAAGCACCCAGTGGGAAGCAATGGAGTTGGGTCTGGTCTGTAACTGGACTGGGCCTTCACCATGGTCTTCGTCGACAGAACGACTCTCCTCCAGGATGGTAGGGGTAACTGCCGACCTGATCTCCTCAGGAATCTGGATTTTATAGAGCCCAAGGCAGGAAAACTCTGAAAGTCCCGAGTGCAAAAGCAAGGCGTACCAAGTGCAAAACTCTGGGGCCTTGTGCAGATTCAGTGCCATGTGCAGCTTGGTGGTGCTGTGAGCATAGCCACATGCGGTGTGCAAAGGTGGTGTTTTGACAGCGAAGTCACTTGGGTTCCATTTTGAATTGTTCTTACATGTACAGACTTCATTTTGATTTTACAATGTCCATACAGCTAACATACTTGAAAACCTCGATTACATCCCCTCTCAATCTTCTCTTTTCTAAACTAAACAACCCCAATTCTTTCAGTCTTCCCTCATAGGTCATGTTCTCTAGACCTTTAATAATTCTTTTTGCTCTTCTCTGGACCGTCTCTAATTTCTCCACATCTTTCTTGAAATGTGGTGCCAGAACTGGACACAATACTCCAATTGAGGGCTAATCAGTGGAGTAGAGTGGAAGAATGATTTCTCATGTCTTGCTCACAACACTCCTGTTAATGCATCCCAGAATCATGTTTGCTTTTTTTGCAACAGTATCACACTGTTGACTCATGTTTAACTTGTTGTCCACTATGACACCTAAACTCCTTCCTAGACAGTCATTTCCCATTTTGTATGTGTGAAACTGATTGTTCCTTTCTAAGTGGAGTACTTTGCATTTGTCTTTATTATCATGCTTAGAGTTTTATGTGTGAGTAATAACATTTTTATTTTCTGCTCCATACCCTAGCATTTAATCCCCTAGATCTTTTTAACAGTACTGTATTTCTATGAGGAATATGTTTCCTGGGAATAATTTTTAACATAATGAAAACTATTGCAAAATAATCTCTAATTATACCATTAGGAAACCCCAGGGTCCATAATAAACATATAAGTAAAATGTTGGTAAGTAGTGAAATTTTCAGAGTGAAAATGAATGATGTATTAGTGAACTGTTATAAAAATGTACCTGTGTAAGCCTAGTGGCAAATTTCCAAAATTCATATTGCAGACATTTCAATGTTTATTTCTTCATATCCTATCACCTAAATGGACAAGTTAACCTTAGGTACCATCCTGAAACTTCTCAAAAATTCTCATTTTAAAATCCAGTGGTGTCTTTTTTTCAGAGCATAACAAAGAAAAAAGTATTCTGAGAGAAATAACAAATCACTGCAAGTGTTTTGTCTGGGATATTAAAAAAAAACAGTTGAGCGCTAAATTTGCATGCCAAGTTTAATAACATAATATTTAAAACAATTGGAAAATTAAATGCTGAAAAATGTAATTTTGAATGGATGGGCTAAATGAAGTTAACTTTATCATCATGGTCTTAGCGAAGGATCCTAAAATACAGAATATATTTCCATAAATTGAATTGCTATGTATGGCAAGCTTCGCCAACCATAACAGAAGGTGCACTAATGAGCTAACTTTGACAGCTTGTTATGTAATGAATTACTAATTCATTATATATACAATTTATAATTAGGTCAATTCTTTTAAAAAAGGACAGATAATCATTAATTTTCATCAAGTAATTTGCTGTTGCTCATTCAGAATTAAAATATAGCAAGATAAAAAGACAAAAATATTCTCACCTTCCATAATTAAGTAACTCTTCATGCTAGTACAAATGACTAAAATGTAATAGGGCAGATTCGGAGACCGAGTAGTAGGTCCATGAAATACTGTGTAAGTCAATCTATATATTTAATTGGGATTACCAGTGGAGTAATGTTCTGCTCAGCATTGAAGGTGATTGTATCAGCATCAGTATTAGAACAAAGCATTGATTTCTCCCATGTGCACTGTCCTTGTCCATGCATGCATGCATGCATGCACACTTATTTCTATAAAGTGTCATTAAGTGAGAAGAAACATTTGAACTTGTATTAGAAAATATGTAGCCTAAAGAAGGAAATAGAGGAAGTCGTGTGCATTTTTGTGCTTCATTATTTAAAATCCATTATTATGTTAAACTGGGTTTTTCTTCAATTTTATAGAAAAGTTATAGATGGTATACATGGTATACCTGACTTTCTTTGTACAGATGAACAAGCCAAGCTTAAATGCCACTCAGTGCTGGTTAGAAGACATGGCATTGATAAATAAAAGCAAAACATGCCATTTCAAATTGACCTCTTCCTGCTACAAAAAGGATGCCTTAACCATGGTTATCTAACTAGCTAAATTAGTCATCATTAGAGCAGAGCAAACTTTGAGTAGTTTGATTTTAATCTGAGGCATGCACGTGAACTAGCTTTCTTTATTTAAGAAAGAATGAAGAATTCCAGATCAAATGTTTCTATTTATTGGTACTGTCACAAAACTGTGCAGTGTATTATTATAATCAAATGGCCTGATATCTTTTGGAGATAGTATGCTTGGTGAGGCCACTACAGTAAATGTTCCACCAGGAGGAATTCTAGATTCCATCTTTTCAGAATCTAAATTTTCCACTGATCAGGCTACTGCTCAAAATGACATACACGGCCAAATTAGAGTTCATAATGACAACTGAGAATTCAGAACCCTGAGTGAGAATTTAGAACCCCAATAATAAACCTCTAATATTGAAGATAGCTGATTTCTGCATAGATAATGTACCACTCTTTGTCTTGGAGACTAACGGCTCAGTTCAAAACCCATTGAAATTAATGGATCACTCCCTAGATGATTTGCCTCAACAGCATGTTTATCTCTGCATCTTTAGGAAATGGAACTTCAGCAGCATGATCTGATGCCATATACCCCATATTTGTCAAATATTTACATCTCCACTTTTTTGGTTGGTCATGTTGTTATATTATAATGGATATTGGGTGACACCTTATTGAAGGTGGTGAGTATGACAGCCACCATTCATTCAGGATAATCCAACTAGCACATTAAGGGTATGTCTACACTACCACCCTAGTTTGAACTAGGGTGGTTAAAGTAGTCAATCGAAGTTGCAAATGAAGCCCGGGATTTAAATATCCCGGGCTTTATTTGCATCTTGCCGGGCGCCGCCATTTTTAAATCCCCGGTAGTTCGGACTCCGTGCCCGCGGCTACATGTGGCACGGAGTAGGTAGTTCGAATTAGGCTTTCTAATTCGAACTACCGTTACACCTAATTCGAACTACCTACTCGGTGCCGCATGTAGCTGCGGGCATGGAGTCCGAACTACTGGAGATTTAAAAATGGCCGTGCCTGGCAAGATGCAAATGAAGCCCAGGATATTTAAATCCCGGGCTTCATTTGCAACTTCGATTGACTACATCAACCACCCTAGTTCGAACTAGGGTGGTAGTGTAGACATACCCTAAGTTCCTTATTGGAGTAAGACAGATGAAACAATAGGAACTGCTGCTGAAACCACATCCAGCCCTGAAAATGTAGGCAGTGAGTGGGTACCTACAGGATTAGATAGCAATCACATGAAAGTTCTGTAAATCACGGTAGTATCAAAACTTTGAATGTAGGTACCTGAATACCTTGGTGGATCTGGGCCAGGGAGATTAAGTGAGTCATTTCTAGGTAAAACAGAAACCACATACTGGACTATAAAACTGAAAGTGGGTCCCTTAAATTATATGCCAGCACCCTAAACCCTAAGTCATCATTCTTCTCTAGTTGTATAAGGAGTTCCCTTGAGAATTGAGCTAAATATTGCTTTATTCTTTTTTTTAAAAAAAGTCTTTGTGTCTGGATTGGATAGGTGCCATCAGCCTGAATACTGATTTCAATTTCAGGCAGTAAATGGATAGTGTGAATGCCAAGGTGTTCCAGTGGTTATATGAAGTGAAAAATCCTAGGGATTGCTCACCAAATTGCATGTGATCATGGTCATATATGCACTTTAAAAAATTGAATGTGAACTAAATTATGTATACATCAAAGTTGTATTTTATTTGTTTTTTATTTATTTTAGTAACCTTATCTGATATTTAGGAAGTATGAGCCATAAAACTAATGTCTTCATTATGCTTATGGCTCCAACAACTAGCATATTCAGCTGAAAGTTTGCCATGTTCAGATGCTTACCAGTAAGGCAACAGCTGCAATTAATAGTCCCAGCAATTAAAATAATTTTCTATTTATTGCAATAAAATTAATCATGTTAAACTCATTTTGCTTTAATGCATATTTCACTTCATAACTCCTTTTGCCAATTTTTTTCCTTGAAATTCAACTTTAATTAGTGTAGCATTATTTATTATTTGTTTCCAGCAAAACTATATATATATATATATATATATATATATATATATATATATATATATATATATATATATATATATTTGACTATATGTAGTAAGGAGTAATAAAAAATAGTGGAGCAGCCAAACACCACATCCTAAAATAAATCGTGGCAACCAGTGGCTGAAGGTTCATATTCCACCTTTAGAAGGGTGGCCTGTCATTGTTAGGTGGGGCTAGAAGCCAGCTTAATCACGTTCCATAGCTTGATGATTTAAGTAAATCAGTGATCAAGAAACCAGCAGATGAACTAGAGAATGGGGGCCAAGTGTTAATCACATCGCTTCCTCCTGAACATGATAACACACAGCTGTGTGGTGTTGCTGGTCAGACAGTGATTATGAACATATTAAAATGTCTTACCTAGAAAGTAGTAAGGTAGATCAGAGGTTTCCTGGGATGGGACTCAGAACAAAGAAGGAGATTCCTGTGCTAGGAAAGTCTGCCTGAATCCCGGCACAGCCCTAAGAAGGAAAGTCAGGGCTGCCTGTGCTAATGGCAGGAAGCATATTAGTCAAGGTCCATGGAAGATTCTGTGGAGCAAAGATGGAACCTAGCCAGTTGAGTAGGGAAGCCTGCTTGAATAACAAAAGAGGGGGCTGTGGAATTGTTTAACCAAGTTGCGACTAGAGAGGGGTAGGAATGTTTTGTTTGTCCAATAAAATGTTTCAAGATTTTGGATGTTTCCTTTCCCGTCTTACACCTGGGATGAAATGGAGACTTTAAAAAGCAACTTCTTCATGAAAAAGCTGAGAGATTATCTCTACACCTCAGACAATACATTAGATCACAAGAAAAAGGTTTCCTCAAGTACTCTGGGTTGCAAAAAAGAGAAGGAAATGAGGGTGGGGTGCCTGCAGAGTGATGCCATGCTATAGATGTGGCACCCTGGCAGCACAGAGAAAATATAGATTATAGAAAATAAACCAAAAATAGATTCGTAGTTAAAATCATTTGGCAGCTATTTTTGTTTATTTCATCTATCTAATAACTGGAACAACAGTGCATACAAAAAAAATTAGAAATTCATTTTAATGATAACTGATGTGGCCTATATTCATTCCACATGACAAATACTGACTTAGTAGCTCCAAGCAATGACCTCTTTATTAAAAATAAGAATACAAATAATTACAGATAATTGGAAAGAATATTTCATAATCCAGCCATCAAGTATGTTGTTGCTGATAATTCAAAGTGCTGAAAACTGACAGCTGAAGAATGGAGAACAAAAGAATGGAGAAATGTTTTAAATGATCAAAAAATGTGTGTTATGGTGACAATAAAAAGTCATTATTCTTTATAGACAATTATATTCCAGCACTAATCCTGACTAGCATAAATTCTAATATTACCTTCCAATTAATCTTGGCTGAAGTATATCAATCCAATATCCTGCTTCATTGTTATTGCTAGAGCCCTACCAAATTCATGGCCATGAAAAATGCATCACCAACCATGAAGTCTAGTCTCTCCGGGTATGTCTACACTACAAAGTTAATTCGAACTAACAGATGTTAGTTCGAATTAACTTTGATAGGTGCTACACATACAAACCACTAGTTCGAAGTTAATTCGAACTAGTGGAGCGCTTAATTCGAACTAGGTAAACCTCATTCTACGAGGACTAACGCCTAGTTCGAATTAAGCAGTTCGAATTAAGGGCCTTGTGGCCACTTAATTCGAACTAGTGGGAGGCTAGCCCTCCCCAGCTTGCCCTGGTGGCCACTCTGGGCACCACCAGGGAAACTCGTCTGCCCCCATCCCGGCCCCGGAGCCCTTAAAGGGGCACAGGCTGGCTACGGTGCCTATGCCAGGTGCAAGCCTGCCAGCACCCAGCCAACAGACCCTGCACCTGGCACGGCATGAACCAGCCACCCGCTGCCACCCAGCCCTCCGTCTCTTCCCAGGACCAGGCTGGCGGCTCCCGGGAGCCTGCCCGGGTCCACAAGAGGTGGGCGCCCACCTGGTCTGGTGCGGAGATCGTGGACCTCATCCACGACGTCCGCACTAGGCACAGGAAAGTGGCCGTCTAGGGCAGGAGAGCTGCCAGCCTGGCCACCCAGGAGAAGGTTTGCATGAAAATCAGGATGGTCCAGTGAGACCCCCGACCCTGAGCCCTGAGCTTAGAATGGCCGTACTGGGTCAGACCAAAGGTCCATATAGCCCAGTAGCCTTTCTGCCGACAGTGGCCAACACTAGGGACCCTGGAGGGGATGGACCGAAACAATGACCAAGGCATTTGTCTCGTGCCATCCATCTCCAGCCTTCCACAAACAGAGGCCAGGGACACCATTTCTACCCCCGGCTAATACCTCTCCATGGACCCAACCTCCATGACTTTCTCTAACTTCTCTTTAAACTCTGTTCTAGTTCTAGCCTTCACAGCCTCCTGCAGCAAGGAGTTCCACAGGTTGATTATTTGCTTTGTGAAGAAGAACTTTCTGTTATTAGTTTGAAGCCTGCTACCCATTCATTTCATTTGGTGTCCTCTAGTCCTTCTATTATGGGAACTAATGAAGAACTTTTCTTTATGCCCCATCTCCACACCACTCATGCTTTTATAGACCTCTATCATATTCCCCCTCCGTGTCCTCTTTTCTAAGCTGAAAAGTCCCAGTCTCTTTAGCCTCTCTTCATATGGGACCCGTTTCAAACCCCTGATCATTTTAGTTGCCCTCCCCTCTCCCACCCTCTCTCTTCCCCTCTCCCACCTCCTTTTCCCAGTCTCCCCGAGTTTTGTTCAATAAAGAGAGTTTCTATTTTTGAACACACGTGTCCTTTATTTTGTACATCAGGAAGGGGCTAGGGAGGGGTAAGTGGAAGGAGGTGAGGGAGGAATGGGGTACGAGCCCCCGATTGGGAGGACTGGGGTTACTCTGCAGGCTCCTCAGGGTGGAAGCTCTCCTGCAGCCCCCCGAGTGAACCCCCCAGATGGCAGCCTGCGGCAAGTGCAGCCTGGCTGATGGCCGAGTGCTATGATGTGCCAAGTGTGGACACTAAGGGCACTCCAAGCCAGGACTGCTTTGCAAGTGGGGAACCCCTGAGAACTGTCTGTCCGGGATGGGGGTCGGGTCCCTTTAAGCACAGCCCTCGACTAGCCTGAGACAGCAGCTCCACGCTGTAAGTCCTAATCTGATGCCCTGCCGGCACTGCTTCCGGCCAGCCTTAACCTCGGTTCAGGGTCCACTCAATGTGGACATGCTAGTTCGAATTAGCAAAATGCTAATTCGAACTAGTTTTTAGGTCTAGATGCACTACTTCGAATTAGCTTAGTTCGAATTAACTATTTCAAATTAAGTTAATTCAAATTAGTGCTGTAGTGTAGACATACCCTCCCTGTGAAATCTGGTCTTGTGTATGCTTCTTTTAACCCATATTATACAGATTTCACAGGGATACTGGCATTTCTCAGATTGGGAGTCCTGATCCCAAAGGGTGTTGCAGGGGGGTTGCAAGGTTATTTTTAGGTAGCGTCACAGTATTGCTATTCTTATTTTGCTGCCTTCAGAACTGAGTAGCTGGAGAGTGTTGGTTGTTGGTTGGGAATTCAGCTCATGCCCTACCAGCAACAGTATAGAAGTAAGAGTGACAATATCATACCACGGGACCTTGACTTCTGTACTGCTGCCATCAAAGTTAGGTGGTCAGAGTGTGGCAGCTGCTGAGAGAAAGCTCTTCAGGCACAAGCAGCTTGGCAATACCCCATTGTCCTTACTTTTTCACTGCTGGTGATATCAGCTCTGTCTTTAGAGCTGAGTTCCCTGCCTGTAGGCACCACACTGTCCAGCTCTGACGGTAGCACTGCCACTAACAATGCAGAAGTAAGGGAGCACTACCGTGACTCTGCTCCAATAATCTTGTGACCCCCACCCCCAACTCCTATTTTGGGTCAAGACCCTTATAATTACACTACCATGAAATTTCAGATTTAAATAGCTGAAATAATGAAATGTACAATTTTTTAAATCCTATTACCATGCAGCTGATCAAAATGGACCATGAATTTGCCAAATCCTTCTGTTTACCACTGATTGTAATATACGCTACTCACACCAACATCTCTATTATCTTTGCCTAAGGATACAAAACCATGGACAATGATCATGAAAAACAAAAGCAAGGAAGTTGATGGATTTCCACACTGTATATGTTCAACAGGACTTTTGTTATGACAGTTAGTGGGGGTCCACATAGAAGCCTTCCTCTTGTGGGATTGATGGGGGGGGGGGGCAGCAAGGTCAGTGTGTTGTACATCAGTGTGTTGGAAGTATTCCTTCAGGCAGAGGCAGCGAAAATAGGATTCCAGACCTTCACAGAACTAAATCATATTTGTAGGAGTAGTGGGGTAGAAGTAGAGTCCATGATAAAGGATAGATTCCTTTGCTGGGCTAAGAGAGTTCTTAGATAGGTTGACAATGTTGTTGGGTAAGTTAAAAGTATATAGAATGAGAGAACCTGAGGCATGTAGCAGTTTGGATAATTTATTGTCCTTTTTCTTCTGAAGGGAGATGAAGTGGTCCTTGTAGGTGGTTTGTTGAATTGTAGTAAAGTCTGTAAAAGATGAAGTGTGTGTGGAGGCTTAGTTTTTTATGGTAGTTTCTAATGTTGAGAGCTCCTCCTTGATTTTTTTCTGTTTGTTGTGTAGAATGCTGATAAGGTGGTCCCTTCGGTTTTTTTCAGAGTGCGGCATAATCTCTGGCTGTAGTCCATGGGATATGTAGATTGTAGTGGGTTTTTCGCCCTTAGGCCTTTAGATATGATGTCCATCTGTTTGTACTTGGAAAGGAAGATGATGTCAGTTTGGATCTGTGCAAGTTTCTTTGTGAACTTGATGGATTTCCAATCCGTATGGATGAATGCATGCAATTCTTTATTCAAACTCCATTAATCATTGGTTCCTTTTCTCAAACTCAGCTACCTATCATCACCTGCAGCCAGAATTTTTTCTTCTTATCCTGAACAACAAATGCACAGCCTTAGTGTGGCTCTAGCCTAGGGCTTGTCAATAAAATGGACGCAGTTCTCCAGGGCTAGTCCTTGGTGGTAAGGGCACTTGCAGCTCCTATTGGCTGTGGATTGCCATTGCCAGCCAATAGGAGCTGTGGGAAATAATACTTCAGTCCACACCACTTCCTGTAGCTCCCATTGGCTATGAACGGAGATCCACAGACAACAGGAGCTGCAAGTGCTGTACCCCTGGAGGTGCAGGCAAATATAGTTGCAGTGGTTCGCCAGGGACTGACCCTGATCATCTGCAACTGATGGGCTGGTATTTGCCCTCTGCTGCTCTAGGATCATGCAAATTAGCCAGAGGTCAGTGATTGATAATGTATCAACCACTCATTTTCCAGTTTTAAGGAAAGCTAAAACTTTTATATTAGTATTTTTGGTATATAGTACAGACGTTCAGTGCTCTAGCAAAGCATTACAAATGGAAGAAATTTTTCAAATACAGGTTGAACCTCTGTAAACCAAGACTCTCTGGTCTGGCAATAACTGTGGTCTGGAACAATCACAGATATTCCAGGATAAGAGAATCCCAATGGAGCGCTGGTGCCTAGGAGTCCTGTGGACTGGCAGGGTTGCGGGCTGCTGACAGTGAGCTTCCAGCGGGGCCAGGAGCCTAGATCCCCACAGTTGAGAAGCCAGGCATGCTCCATCAGGGCCTTCTGGTGAGATTGGGAGCCTAGCATGCTACAGCATGTCAATTCAGCTGGGCTGCTCAGCACACCCTAGCTAGGCTGCCTGTGAAGGACCTGCACACCGGAGCTAAATTGCTTGGAGAAGTCCATGAGTGGTGCGCCACAGTGGGGCTGTCCAGAAAGGCTGCCTGATTTGCCCCAGATGGGCAGTTCAGTGGGGTGGGAACCCAGTGTGCTGCGAGCTGGGTTGCCTGGCATGTCAGGCAAGAGGAGATGGGGACCCGCAGAGCAGCAGGGCCTGCAACTGGTCTAGTGCTTGGGGACCCAGTATCAGGGGGGCCAGATATGACCTCCTCTGGTCCATCAGATGACCTCCCCTCATCTGAAGGTGCTGGACCAGGGAGGGCCAACCTGTAGTTTATTTACCAACAAATGCAGTTCGGGATCAACCAAAACCGCATGTGAATTCAATATGTATTTCCCACAGTTTCTAGCAGATTCAAAGAAAAGATTTGAATTTGGGTCTCCTATACTTTAAGTGCCTTAACAACTAGGCTATTGGATAGTTGCGGTAGAAGTCTTCTCTGTCTCTCTTGTTGAAGCTATTCCATTTTATATCAATACATATTCATAGGACAGTGAGTCTGTAGTGTGGTAGTTAGGGCACTCAGCTGGTAGGGATGGAACACATGGGTTCCTTTCCCTACTTCAATGACTACCTATCCACCACTGCTGCTACTTTCTCCTATGGCTCTGTGAATCACGTATCTAGGTGTGGCTGAAATGCACAAAATCTAAACAATTTCTTGTTTTGTGTCAAACTAAATATTTTACTGATGTCCCCTCGGTAGCCTTCGAACAACTCAGTTTGACACCTCCAAACCCCCAGGCCAGGGTTCTAAAATTGTTTAGTATTCAGAATTTTTGTTTTTATATTTGCTGACACACAAAAGTGTTCATTTTCAGGTCAATTCACAATTTATATTTTCTGTCAATGAACAAAACATTTGATTATTCACACAACACTACTAAGCATCTCTTTAAACATGATTATACAAACTTAAATAAATGAGCTAATAATTACCAGTGACTGATAGGTAATTTTACTTCAGTTGCAAATAGAAGTGGGTGGCAAGTGCAATGACTAGTGTATATTGAATTGCTATAATCTTCCTAATAGCATAAGGTAGTGCTTATGGAATAATAATAATGATAAATAATAATAATAAATAATAAATAATACCCCTTTTTATGATAGGGGAAAAAACCATCAACAAAAGCTAAGAGGTGAAGTGGCAAAGGGAAAGACTATTAAATAAAGATGTGCAGAATTTGGAAAGTAGAAATATTTAATTGCATCTATTTTCAATGATTCAACATGTAGATTTTGTGGAACCTGTGTGCATAGTACAATGATTTTTTTAAAAAAGTTAGCAGTTGTTATTATTCCCATAAAATTTCTTTATTTTTGAAATATTAATCCCAAAGACAAACCAGCATTATATATTTAAGGAATACATAACTCCCAAACATAAAACAAAGATGCTTGCCATTTAGTAAGGAAACTAATTGGCTGTGTCAATAACATTTTATTTAGCAGAACATGCTGGTAATACATATAGCATTGTGTCTGATCCATTTTGCAGGTTTAAATGCCCTTTAATGTGCAAGGCATAAAATAAAAGTAAATCCTGTCATGTTTAGTTTCATGGTGCTATAAAAATGTAATCAGATGTCAGCACAACAGCTTGTAAGTTAACAATATCAAGTTTCAATAAAAAGGGGGAAGTGTAACATTAAATTACTTAATGCTGATATTTCTCAGATCTGAGAGAGAGAGAGAGAGATTCGTCCATTCTACAGTGGGTGTTTTCTTAGTCAACCACAATTCGTTCTAGTTCATCCTAATCCTGAGCTGACTTTCTCAATTTGGACTTGAATGTCACCCAGCTGGCTCTTATTCTGCTGGTTGGATGTAGTTGTCATGGACTCATAAGTACCATTTTAAGTAACATACGATCCTGAGTGCAGATAGTATGTGAACAGACCTTTACATTTCCAACATGTTTCATCATAGCAATAGCAGATGCTGCTAAAAGGTGGAAGAATCGTGCAAGTTCTATACATTTTCCGAATGTGCATATGTTTATATATATTTCTATCATTTAAGCTATGTCTATACTCTACATACCACTTTCAACAGCATGTAGCACACATATAGTTACAAGCCACGAGAAAAGAACACTGTGCCTATGCTGTGACAAGTAACTACATGCGTCCACAAAAGGCTCTGGCAGAGTGCAAGCAGTGGGGAAAGGCTCTCTGCTACCAGAGCTTTTCACTTTGGTGATGAAAACTTCTGGCAGAAGGGAGGCAATGGCAAAAAGCTCAGCCATTTTCTCAACTCTTTCCTGCTGCTAGAGCATTTGCCTGTGGGAGCTGCCAGCCTTTCCCCACTGCCAGGACTGTCCCTGTAGCTGAAAAGGGCTCTAGCATCAGGGAATTGAAAAAAAGCCATTTCCTATTGCCTGCATGATGCTGGAGTCTTTTCCTGGGGAAGGAAAGGCTTTAGCAGCAAGGAAGAATTAGGTGGAGAGACTTTGGTACAGGCTGTACAAATCATTAAAATAACACACAGCGTAGAAACAGCCTTTTTTGAAAATACAGGGAAAAGAATATTAAATATTTCACAAATTAACTTAATTGTTTTAATCAAATGACCAAAATAGAGTTCAATCAACATTAATGCAAACAGCAACCCAGGTTGTTTTATACTGACTATAATCCAAATCTTGGGAACAAGCATGTAAGTAGTTCTTCGTAAGTACTTATCCACTCAAGTCAAAGGCATTACAGATCCCATATTCAAAAGTGATTTCAGGATCAATATAATTCCTTATTTATCCTAGCAGTTAAAGTTACTAACAGATATAGGACTTACCCTTCAGTTGTCTTTAAAATGAGATTGGATATGTTTTTTTAAAAACTCTACTTCAATCACAAGAATTACTGGATTTAAAATCGACAAGGAGTCCTGTAGCACCTTATCGACTAACAGTTGTATTGGAACATAAGCTTTCATTGGCAAAGACCCACTTTGTCAGATGCATCTGACGAAGTGGGTCTTTGCCCACGAAAGCTTATGCTCCTATACATCTTTTAGTCGATAAGGTGCTACAGGACTCCTTGGCTATGTCTAGACTGCAGGCTTCTTTCGAAAGAGGCTCTTTCGAAAGCATCTTTCGAAAGAGCCTCTTTCGAAAGATCGCGTCTAGACTGCAGGCGGATCTTTCGAAAGAGAAATCCGCTTTTTCGAAAGAGAGCACCCAGCGAGTCTGGATGCTCTCTTTCGAAGACGGCCTCTTTACATTGAAGAACGCCTTCTTTCTAAAGAGGAACTTTCGAAAGAAGGCGTTCTTCCTCGTAAATTGAGGTTTACCGCCATCGAAAGAAAAGCCGCGTTCTTTCGAAATAATTTCAAAAGAACGCAGCTTGAGTCTGGACGCAGGGGAAGTTTTTTCGGGAAAAGCCTACTTTTCCCGAAAAAACCCCTGAGTCTGGACACGGCCCTTGTCACTTTTGCAGATCCAGACTAACACGGCTACCCCTCTGATACTGGATTTAAAATATCTCTCTTATGTTATGCAAGAATTCAGACTAAATTACAATAACTCTTCTTTCTGGTGTGATTCAAAACTACATAAAACTATATATTTTATTATTATTCACTGAAGAATGGACAAGTTTCTTTAACAGTAAAGACGAAATTTTAAAACGTTGAAAATATGCAAAACGTGGTAACTGGCACGGACAATCTAAATCTATCCAATAAACTCAGATTGAATACTTTAATTTTTTATAGTTTCAATCTTATTAGTTTCCATTTTTACATAAACCAGTTCTGAATCACAAAGGGTATCATCAGAATACCTACTACAGTATTTCTGCCTGACTACAATTAAGTATTGGCATCTCAAAGGTTAATGATTATCATGAGACCCCACCCATTTGTGGTGAATACTTATGTAACTGTCAAATAAGCATCTAAACTTTTGGGTACTTCTCAGAATGGAATGGAATTTCTATAGATTTCCCATTACTATTTGTCACAAGTTATTAATAGTGAAGTTATAGCACTGATGTACATGAGGCACCATACTGATTTGTATAGTTACCCAACTGTTCTACACAGTGAACCTTGACTTCTGCCTTAGAATATCAGAGAATATATGACAAAAATAAAACCAGAACAATAATAAAAACAGAATGCCGCTTTCATTAATACACTATACTATTGAAAGGATATAGCAGATTGGTGAATTAGAGATTGGTGCTGCAATTAATGGGTAGGTAAAAAGAGGTAGGCAAATTATGTCTAAACTCTTATCCTTGCAACCTGCTGATTTAGCTGGAGTTCCAGTGATTTGACTGGACATAATTTGGTCCATGAATTTTCCTGCTTGTCATAGCATGATGCCCTTGCACATGCTCCCTTGTGACATGGCTTCGCCTTTCAACTGCTTTTGGTCATTCTTGATGTCTTGCAATGATTTACTTGGACCTGAGAACAGAATCTCTCTCCCCCTCACCCTAACCCCCCCCCCCCAAGGCACCCTTTAGGGAAGATGGAGGGGTGACATTTACCCATTCTCCCTCCCACTCCGATTCATATGGGAACATTACAAGGGAAAAGTTCACAGTTTTCTGCATTCTTCACTCTGGCTGGGGAGTGCAGGAGCAGATGGACCTGCTCTAGCTGGAGTCCATGCACTCCTCCTCCCAAGCTGTGCCTACTGGAACTGCAGTAGCCATGGAGAAGTACTTCTCACCTGAACTCAAGCTGCTGTGGTGAGAGAGGGATGGGGTAGTCCTCTCCTCGGGGGCAGCCTGCATACTGAACCCCTCAGCTCCAGACCCACTCAAGAGCAATGATTCAAATAAAGCATGTACATTTTCATTTAATTTAAAAAAATAAAAACAAACAAAAAACAAAAATTGAGTTAAGAACCTGAGAAACTCTGGGTAAATCTTCTTGTCACATTACAAAAAGAAGGTGCCCAGATTGGGAAAGTTGAGTTCTCTTACCGGAAACAACAGCATCCATCTGTTTATGTTCAATCCATAAGACTTCTCAGACACTGCCAGGAAAATATGGATCTGACTATAGGAAGTTTTTGGAGAACGTTGGGGATAACTTCTTGGTACAAGTGCTGAAGGAACTGACCGGGGCCATGTGCAGCTTGACCTACTGCTCACAAACTTGGAGGAACTAGTATGGGAAGTAGAGGTGAGTGACAACTGGGAAGCAGTGATCATGAGATGGTAGATTTTAGGATCCTGACCAAAGGAAAAAAGGAGAGTAGCAAAATACACACCCTGGACTTCAGAAGAGCAGACTTTGACTCTCTCAGAGAACTGATGGGCAGGATCCCCTGGGATGCTAACATGAAGGGAAAAAGAGTCCAGTAGGACTGGCAGTATTTTAAAGAAGCCTTACTAAAGGCACAGGAAGAAACCATCCTGATTCGCAGCAAGAAAAGCAAACATGGTAGGCGACCAGATTGGCTTACCGGGGACATCCATGATGAGCTTAAACACAAAAAGGAAGATTACAAGAAGTGGAAACTTGGACAGATGACTAGGGAGGAGTGTAAATATATTGCTCGAGAATGCACGGGAATTATCAGGCAGGCGAAAGCACAATTGGAATTGCAACTTGCAAGGGATGTGAAGGATAACAAGAAAGGTTTCTATGGGCATGTTAGCAATAAGAGGATAATCAGAGAGGCCCTTACTTGATGAGGGAGGTAACCTAGTGACAGATGATGTGGGAAAAGCTGAAGTACTCAATGCTTTCTTTGCCTCTGTCTTCACAAACAAATGCACTAGGCAATGCAGTATGGGAAGGAGGTGGACAGCCATTGGTGGGGAAAGAACAAGTTAGGAACTATTTAGAAAAACATACACAAATCCATGGGCCTGGATTTAATGCATCCGAGGGTACTGAGGGAGTTGGCAAATGTCATTGTGGAGTCTTTGGCCATTATCTTTGAAAACTCGTGGTGATCGGAAGAGATCCCGGATGATTAGAAAAAGGCGAATGAAGTGCCCATCTTTTAAAAAGACAAGAAGGACAATCCAGAGAGCTACAGACCAGTTGGCCTTACCTCAGTCCCCGGAAAAATCATGGAGGGGATTCTCAAGGAATCTATTTTGAAGCACTTGGAAGAGGCAAAAGTGATCAGGAATAGTCAACATTGATTCACAAAGGGCAAGTCATGCCTGACCAATCTGATTAGCTTCTGTGATGAAGTAACTGGCTCTGTGGATATGGAAAAGTCAGTGGATGTGATATACCTTGACTTTAGCAAAGCTTTTGATACGGTCTCCCATAATATTCTTACCAGTATTTAAGGGAATATGGATTAGATAAATGGATGGTAAGCTAGATAGAAAGCTGGCTAGAATGTCAGGCCCAAAAGGTAGTGATCAATGGCTTGATGTCAGGTTGGCAGTTGGTTTCTAGTGGAGTGCCCCAAGGATCTGTTCTAGGGCCAGTTTTGTTCAATATCTTTATTATTGACCTGGATGAGGGGATGGATTGCCCCCTCAGCAAGTTTGCAGATGGCACTAAGCTAGGAGGAGAGGAAGATATGCTGGAGGGCAGGGATAGGGTCCAGAATGACCTGGACAGATTAGAGGATTGGCCCACAAGAAATCTGATGAGGTTCAACAAGGACAAGTAGAGAGTCCTGCACTTGGGACAGAAGAATCCCAAGCATTATTACAGGCTGGGGACTGACTGGCTAAGTAGCAGTTCTGCAGAAATGGACCTGGGGATTACAGTGGATGAGAAGCTAGATATGAGTCAACAATGTGCCCTTGTAGCCAAGCAGGCTAATGGCATATTAGGGTGCATGAGGAGGAGCATTACCAGCAGATCCAGAAAAGTGATTATTCCCCTTTATTCAGCTCTGGTGAGGCCACATCTGGAGTATTGTGTCCAGTTCTGGGTCCCCCACTATAGAAAGGATGTGGACGCATTGGAGAGGGTCCAGCGGAAGGTGACCAAAACGATAAGGGGGCTGGAGCACATGACCTATGAGGAGAGACTGAGGGATTTGGGTTTGTTTAGTCTGCAGAAGAGAATAGTGTGGGGGGATTTTATAGCAGCCTTCAACTTCCTTAAGGGAGGTTCCAAAGAGAGAGAGGCTGTTCACAGTAGTGACAGATGGTAGAACAAGGAGCAATGGTCTCAAATTACAGTGGGAGAGGTTTAGGTTGGATATTAGGAAATACTATTTCATTAGGAGGGTGGCGAAATACTGGAATGGGTTACCTAGGGAGGTGGTGGAATCTCCATCCTTAGAGGTTTTTAAGGCTCAGCTTGACAAAGCCCTGGCTGGGTTGATTTAGTTGGGATTGATCCTGCCTTGGGCAGGAGGCTGGACTTGATGACCATCTGAGGTCTCTTCCAGCTCTATGATTCTATGATAATTGGCACATTGATATAACTAGGCTTTGTATATGTTGTGATATTCATAACTTTTGCTGTAATGTTAATAAAACTGATAACAGATATTAGACCTCGTTCATACAATTGTATGCGTTATTTTCCTGGGTCTTTTAGTGTTCCTATCAGTTCTAGATCTGAATCAAATGGCAGAGGTAATGCTGTGGAACTTTAGACTATAGCCACCAGTGCCCAAGCCAGAGCCCAAGCCCGAGTGGTATAATACAACATCACTAAATATACTGCAGAAAACTAACCTGACAGGTATCAGAAAACAAATATAATGGATTTTCACAATGCTGTAATGGAGACCTGATTTTTTCCTAGGGTTCCACATAATTTTTTTGCTTGTTATTAATGTCTATCCCTCCCAGTATTGTTGGCATAGATCGTTTCTAAAATTCTAATTCAAACATTAGTAGGACCTCATTTTCATTACTGCATTTCAGAAATATAGCCTGGCATTACACTGCTCTAGTCTATGCATCTAGTCATATGCTACCAACTACTTTGGCACAAATTTCTCTCTCCTCTGATCATCTGAGGATAGTTGAACCCATCTGTCTTTCCCCTAAGGAGTTTGAGGACAAATTTAATTTTGGTGAGTAGGACAATCTTGTCTTTCACTAAAATATTATGCTTTATAGTTTACTTTTTTATCAATCCATTTTGAGAAATTATGTACCCTTGAGACAAATTTAATTTGTGTTTCTTTAGAGTGCTAGAGTCAGAATAGCCAGTGGCAATCCAACCTGCCTATTATCCAAAAAGTGGAAAATAATCACAGAGATAAAGAAATACTGTACAGTTAGAAGAAGAAATGAAAATGATGCAAAAAACTTTATAGTTGGTTCTGGGCCCTCCAGTATTTTCACATATATTGCATCTTCTTTCCTTTCCCAGACATTATTCTCTTCCCATATTTCTGCCATCAGATCCTACCCCTGAATTCATCTGGTTTCTTTAATTGATAGAATATGTTTTGTGTCAATCAATTTTTTATTTTAATTTGGGTATGTTCTTTTTGGTCTGAATGCAAGCCTAGTAAATATTCTGTGTAGTATTTGAATTTCAGAGTTCTTTCATGCATCTAGTTTCCAACAATAGCTCCGTTTTTCTGCAGATTATTCTCTCATATTTTTCCACTAAGCTTTTGAGAATTGATGTCTTCATAGGAATAATGTGTTTCAAATTAAATAATATTACTTCACCATCTGCTGCCACAGAGTGGCAGCATATTAACTGATTTACATACTATGTATGATTTTTTTTGCATGATGCTGCTTCCAAAACCTTAAATGGTATCAATAAAAAAGAGCTAAAGCTATAGGGTTCAAATATGGGGCTGCCACAAGTCTTGTGTGAGGGGGAGTGCAATTATATTCTGTCCCAAGAGCAGATCAAGGACCAAATTGTGATTTAATTTGGTGCCTCGTTTCAACCATTTACTTCCAGGATGCAACAAAAGGTTGTTATGTGGAGTAGTTTATCCACCACTATCTCAGTTGGCTCAGTGCTACAAAAATAGACAAATTGGAGTAAGGGCTGTACTTTAAGAGCTAAATCTTTCAGCTTCTATTTAATTGAATTTGTTTACTTTCAGAGCTAAGTATTTGGGAATATAGCTTACTTGGAAGATGCTATGAAAGATAGTGACACACCATACTGCAATTTAAGTCACAGAAGATATGCATTCAATAGCTGTTAAATTAATACTGTATGAATGAGAAATTGTAATCCCGTTGGACTTCAGTAAGCGGTTACATTCATAGGCCTTGTTTCTAATACGAACAATCAGCAGATGAAAAAGATGGCAAGAGGATGAAATATTTGGGAAGTAGTCTTTCATTTCAAACATTCTTGAATCAATAATACTAAGATGTAGATATAATGATCTTTGGATGCAAATGTAGCCTATTGTAATCTAGCTAATTAATTACCTTTGTCAGAGTGAGTACAGCTAATTGTTTTGAACAAAGACTTATTGTACATATGTTGTTACTCTGTCTCTAATCAATATAACTATGAAAGGTGCTGACATGATTTACTTGTTTGGATATTTAAAAATGCAATGAAAGTCTTAAATAAACAATGGAGCATGAAGGTATGATTGCATTGAATATCTTGTAAGGTCAGTTTACCTCAAAATTCCCAGTGACTCATACAGAGATAATTATTCAGTCATTTATAGAATTAATAAAATTGCTAAATCTCATAATAATACTGGCTTGCAACTTCCAATGTTAACGGAAACTAGGCATAGTAAATGGTAGCACATAATTATAATAAACTGAAAATAGAGAATAAAAACTGCTTTTCAACTTTAACTGTGGTCACTGCAGCTATAAACAATATATATAAACAAGCAAAGAAAGAATATTCAGCAAATACCTTGGTGGCTATTTAACAAAATTCCTTGATATACCATTTTGTTTTTTCTAGAGGAAATATGTGGGAACTCTGTATACCTGGAGCCCTCTGACCTACTGAGAACAACTGCCCTAGATCATAGTCAGGTATCTCTTCATGGTAATCATATGAAAACTTTCCTAGAAAAAAAATCATAGTTCACACAAATAATCTGTTTTAATGTCAATACTATGTGTTGGAAAGCAATATTATTTACAACAAAATTGGCAAGACATTGCAGTGGGAGCATTATATGTTGGTGTTAGCATATGCAATCTCTCTTCAAACAAGGAAGAGTTCATGGTACAGAATCCCTCTAAAACTGTATTTTCTTCTTATATCTTGCCAGGGTAAGGATGAAACCAATTTGTTTCTGTAGACAGCACTCTAAAACTTCATAGAACGTCTCAGCAAATACTATTCTTCCTATAAGCTTTTTGAACTGTCTGTTTAACAAATTGATGGCAGTTGATATTCTACAGCTTGGCTCAAAAACATGCAGGTTCACTTTAATTTTAAACTCTAAACTTTTTTCTTATAAGGGCATAACCTCAACTTCTTTTTCATTCTTCTTTATTGGGTTATGCTCTACCGTGTGAAAGATGGGGTCACTTCCTTTGTTTCCATGAGCCTCAGGATTGCACTTGTACCAGATGACTGAAAGGACGGTAAGGATTGCGGGAGGTCACATGTACTATTTGCCCTCTCTCTGTCTCCCACTTCACATAAGCACAAAATCTAAACATTGAATAGCTCATTAGGATGTCTCCTGCTGATAGCTCCCATTGAAGCTAATAAGAATCCTTCCTGGATGAGGACTAAAGGGAGAATGGAAAACTCTGCTATTTATATATTATTGTTAAAAGGAGTTTTTCCTTGATGTGATTAGATGTCAAAGGATATTAGCACAGATGATGTTTAAGGCTTTATTTGACTTTGGAGGAATTCACAGCTGTCTTAAGAGTAAAAGATTTATGTCCAAAACTGTTGAGAATTATATCTTGCTTTCTAATATCTAAAACTAATCAAAGAAGCCAGGGGAATAAATTGAAGAAAGAATCATAATCTGAAAATCAATTGGACCATGTCTTGCCGTGTACACCTCTATACAGATTGAGTATTTTTCAGGAATGTGATGGAAACAGACTACATAAACTAGGCCCCCACTATCTTCCTAATCTAACCAAATCATATCCCTGTGAAACAAATCTGAAAATTTTATTTTCTACAACCATTGCTTTTCCCAAGTGGAGCTTTCCCCCGCCTCATACCATATTGTTTCTCACCTAAATTATAAGTGCCCGTGGATGGGGCCGGAACCATGGTATTTTTCCCCCTCTAGGTAAAGATGTTATAGTTAACCATGTTTATCATAGTAGTGCCTCAGGGCCAACTAAGAAATGGGGATGCATTGTGCTAAGCACTCTACAGATACAGTAGTAGACAATCCTTGTCCCCCTCAGCCAAAAAAAGCTTTACAACTTAAATAGGCAACACAGACCCAGGATGATGGAAGGGGTATAACACATAAACAGAGTGAACCATGTGATGGCAGCAAAGATCATATTAAGTGACAAGCACACTTAATGCATTGCAAACACATTTACTAGCCATTTCTAGTCCACTACTGAATGAAGGGCTACAACAGGAAGCACCTTTCTCTTCAGCCTTGAACCCATTCCTATCCAAATACCTTCTATCTACTTTATTAGCTTGTTGTTCCATCCAGCTTGTGACTACCCTCTACTTTCTTTGCAAGCCATGAAACACCTTCCTAATGCCCACTCAAACCATCTTTCATCTGCATACATCACAAGGAGGTGGCAGTTCACTGCTCACTTTTTCATCTCATTGACAATTCTATTAGTTACCTTTGTGCGTTGCCAAATTGATTTAGCCTTGTCCTCAGATATAATAACCTACAACCCCTGCTATGCTCTTTTGCTTGTCTTCAAACAATTTTTCCTCTGTCTTTCTCGGTACTATGTACACATGAGAAAAAACAGAGTAGTTATTCATGTTTTGCTAGTGGAACTTTTACACATCCCATCTAGGGATATACATAATTCCCATTGCAGCTTCAGGTGTATTAAAAGCAATCTGCATTTAATTCCATATATTCCCTCCTTGGAGATTCTTTAGGCACATCTTAGGCCGTGTCCAGACTCAGGGGGTTTTTCGGGAAAAGTAGCCTTTTCCCGAAAAAACTTCTCCTGCGTCCAGACTCAAGCCGCGTTCTTTCGAAATTATTTCGAAAGAACGCGGCTTTTCTTTCGATGGCGGTAAACCTCAATTTACGAGGAAGAACGACTTCTTTCGAAAGTTCCTCTTTCGAAAGAGGGCGTTCTTCAATGTAAAGAGGCCGTCTTCGAAAGAGAGCATCCAGACTCGCTGGGTGCTCTCTTTCGAAAAAGCGGATTTCTTTTTCGAAAGATCCGCCTGCAGTCTAGACGCGATCTTTCGAAAGAGGCTCTTTCGAAAGATGCTTTCGAAAGAGCCTCTTTCTAAAGAAGCCTGCAGTCTAGACATAGCCTTAGCTATTGTATGCACATTCTGTTCTGTTTAGTAGTTAGAGACTGCACACCTATTTAAGAGGTGTAATATATTTCTTCTTCACTTCCTGTTTGATCAGCCGGTTTCATTGGTCATTACAGAGAGTGGAAGGGAGACAGGAAATGACAAAAGGTTCAACAGCTCTGATTTATACCTGCCTCTTCAGTATATTTGGGGAATCTCCAGGAAATAACGAGCAACATTTCCTGTACTTCTCAGAGTGCAAGGCTGAGTTTCTTCTCTTTATGTGGGCTACACAGTTGACTATTGTTTTAGTGCCTAGAATCCATTCTTGGTCTATCATTATCCTAGGTACCATACAAACAGAATTATAGGAAGTTCTCACCACTTGTACTGAGGAGTTGTACTGAGAACCTTTTTACAAATTTTATGGAGATCAACATAGGGTATAGAATTTGCAAAGTGGGAGCTGCCAACTATTTTGGGAAAGGAAGATGACTCAAAAAAAGTGAGAGATTTTGGCCTTAGCCAAAGCTCCAGAGGCATATTTATCCCTTTGTTGCTACAATTGGTTGTGGACAGAATTCCACAAGTACAAACACAAGATAGGACCTTAATTATTCTATGCTTTCCTCCTCTTCAGTCTCTGAAGACAGAGCAAGGGATGGACTGCACTAAATCACATGGATAGTCCAGATTGGTCTGCTATGATTTATACCGTGGATCATTTTGGTCCTGGGACTAGCCCAAAAACTAGAAGTCACAAGAAATGCTTACAAGAAATGACCTTTCGACCACATTGTCCTTAGCCTTTGTCTTCAGTAAGGCTGTGTCCAGACTCAGGGTTTTTTTTGAAAAAAGTAGCCTTTTTTCGAAAAAACTTCCCCTGCGTTCAGACTCAAGCCGCGTTCTTTCGAAATTAATTCGAAAGAACGCGGCTTTTCTTTCGATGGCGGTAAACCTCAATTTACGAGGAAGAACGCCTTCTTTCGAAAGTTCCTCTTTCGAAAGAAGGCGTTCTTCAATGTAAATAGGGCTTCTTCGAAAGAGAGCATCCAGACTCACTGGATGCTTTCTTTCGAAAAAGCAAGCCGCTTTTTCGAAATTTCTCCGTGCAGTCTAGACGCTCTCTTTCGAAAGAGGCTTGCAGTCTAGACATAGCCTAAGACTGGACTGGATCTAGTGTTTCTGTTCAGTGGACAGGTAAAAAAGTGTAGGCATGTTTACATTTTTCTAACTAAATCATTTTTCCCTATTTATTTCTAAACAAGTTTAGATTGGAAAGTTATTTTGAAACATCACTTTAAAATTAGGATTGCATGATGCCGAAAGCTTCCATTTGAAGTAAGCAACTTCAAAATGAAGTTTTGAAGAATAGTCATCATAGTAATGTCACTGAGTCAATTTACCTTCACTGCCAGGACACAGCAAAATTCTCATTTCATCCATCCAGTTTGTTCCTGTGATACCAAAAATACTTTTCATTAGGTCTACCAGCAGCTCAGACCAGGAGCTGAAGTTGACTCAGCATCCCATAAACTGACTGATGAGTAAGCTACTCATAAAAATGACACGAATGAGTGACTGAAGTTCCTTCATCAATCCAGCTGCATGTAGAGCAGACTGGTAAGAAAGGCACAAATGGTGATACAGATTTTTACAGTGACATTTCCCCTCAAAGAGCAGAATTCAGTGAAGGCAATTCTGCTTCATTATTGGAGAAAGGATGGACATTACTTAGTACTGATGTTGCTACTATTCCAGTAGCAGACTTTACTATTGCTGTTCTTTGCTTTGCTTCAGTTTATAATGTAAACAAAACATTTGAGAGAAGTCTTGTGCATACTGCTTTGGCTTCTTTCTTACTCCTTCTTATTCCTCTTCTATGATGACGACAATGATGATTATGTGGTTCCAAAAATTGTCTGCTCCATCTCTTCCTTTCTGCTCACCCACTAACACAATCATTTAGAGAGAGATTTAATTCTTCAGTCCATTCAGCCATTATAGCATCATTATCTCATATTGCACACATATTAGTATTTGATGTAGGCTAATTTCAAGTGAGTGGCTTTTCATGGGAGATGATGTCATGGTACATCTGTATCTCTTTATATTGGTTCTTAATTTGGCACCTATCATAATGTTTGAAGACATAGCAAGGAAGTCTTTATATAATGTGTGTTTTGAGTTCTTTCTCACCAAATTCAGTATTTGATATTATTGAATATTAATATTAAATTAACTTTTATACCAATATTTTGACTCTCTCAAAGTCTTTGTAGTTGTGTGTCCTGGCTGATATTTGCTGTTTCACCCCATTTAGTAGCATCTGGAAGTTAAATTAGTAAGTTTATCAATATTTCTCTCTAAGGTCCCTGCAATAAGGTGGGTGCACAATCATAGGGCTCTATTTCCAAAGGGCCTGTGTTCTTTAACTGATCCCCAATTTCTATGGCATCTCATGATCTGATAATTAATAAAGATGTTACGTAACATAAAAGTTTAACCGAGGCAACCTAAATTATCATCCATATTCCAATCCCCATGAAAAGTATTGAATGGGGAAAATAAAGTCTACTGAACAGAATCTTGAAGTGTGACAAATCGTAAATAGTGAGGGCAAAATCCTGGCTGCACAGGAGTCAAGTGGAGTTTTGTCATTAACTTCTGTAGGGCCATGGTTTCACTTTAAATACCTGATACTCCATTGTCCTGCACTTTACACAGGCATTTACACCTAATGCAAAGTGGTTGTAAAATTCCATCACACTGGCATGATAACATTTTATACTGATATAAAATTCAGAGGTACAATGATGCAGGGTAGCGGAGCCCTGGACCCTTGTTTCCTGTGACTTTTTCTCCAGGGCCATGCAAGCTCTCTGTCTCCCTTGCTTTCTGGCCCCTTCCTCTCTCCTCACTGAAACAAAACTCCATGGTTGTTTCATTGCAGATAACAAAGGTGGAACATGCTACTACATATCTGTGCTATTTTTAATTTTTAGTCCCTTTTTTCTGTAACTTTAATTTTGGTGAGACTTGAAACACTCAATGAGTAGTTTTCTGAATATATTTAGGTAAGATTAATGACCCACTCTGGATTTGTTTTCGGATGGTGGTACTCACCTTGTGTGAGTGCCTCTGGTTGTGTGTGTGTGTGTGTGTGTGTGTGCTTTCAGTTTTTCCTCAGTTTCTCAGCTCATGATTCCTCCTGTTGGCCACTATGCTTGTCAGGCAAATCTTTACTGATTCAGCTCTCTGTCTGAGTCACCTACAATCACAAACACCCAGTTCTGTGGTATAAGTCCAATATGTCTAGCAAGTTAGAGAAATGGTCAGAGGTAAACAGGATGAGGTTTAATAAAGAGAAATGCAAAGTGCTCCACTTAGGAAGGAACAATCAGTTCCATACATACAAGATGGGAAGCGACTGTCTAGGAAGGAGCATGGCGGAAAGGGATCTAGGGGTCATAGTGGACCACAAGTTGAATATGAGTCAACAGTGTGATACTGTTGCAAAAAAAGCAAATATGATTCTAGGTTGTATCAACAGGTGTGTTGTAAGCAAAACTCGTGAAGTCATTCTGCCGCTCTACTCTGCACTAGTTAGGCCTCAGCTGGAGTACTGTGTCCAGTTCTGGGCGCCACATTTCAAGAAAGATGTGGAGAAATTGGAAAGGGTACAGAGAAGAGCGACAAGAATGATTAAAGGTTTAGAGAACATGACCTATGAAGCCAGGCTTCATGAACTGGACTTGTTAATTTGGAAAAAAGAAGATTAAGGGGGGACATGATAGCGATTTTCAAATATCTAAAAGGGTGTCACAAGGAGGAAGGAGAAAATGTGTTCCTCTTGGTTTCTGAGGACAGGACAAGGAGTAATGGGCTTAAAGTGCAGCAGGGGAGGTTTAGATTGGACATTAGGAAAAAATTCCTAACTGTCAGGGTGGTCAAATATTGGAATAAATTGCCAAGGGAGGTGGTGGAATCTCCCTCTCTGGAGATATTTAAGAACAGGTTGGATAGACATCTGTCAGGGATGGTGTAGACGGAGCTTGGTCCTGCCTTGAGGGCGGGGGGCTGGACTCGATGACCTCTTGAGGTCCCTTCCAGTCCTATTATTCTATGATTCTATGATTCTATGTCCTGAAGTTCTCCCTGGGCTCAGTCTTTTAATGGTCCAACTAGGTCAAAGAAATATCCATAATCAATTTCTTCTCCAAGAAGAATCAACCCACAAGACCTTGAAACTTAACTAACTGCTGAGTTTTTAAGGAGTAACAACACTTACACTGAACATTTTTCTGGAAGATTTTGCTTTAGTCAAACAAGTTATGGTCCTCCATACAAGAGTCACTGAATGAAATTCTATAGTCTGTGATACAAAGTTAAATTAAATAACTTAATAGTTCAGTGGTGGAAAGGTTGCCCCATACTGGAAAGGGGGGGGGGAGGTTAAAGCAGACCAGAGAGAGCTTGAACAGAACAGCTTAATGAGAGAAAGGCTCACTAATGGTTGGGGCTGAGTTCCCTCTCTTTGCACTCACTTGTCAATGAGGAGAGTGGCCAGTCCAGACTGCAGTTTATTCCTGAGGTGAGGGGACAGACCTTGATCTGCAGTTGGTGGCCGAGGAAAGTGGCAGCACTATGGATTGTTGGTCCCCTGGAAAAGGGGAAGGAACCAAGAAGGGCACAGCTGAAGTACTGTTCCTGCAGAAGATCTGAGCTATTTCCCAGAACGACCTGCAAGAGTCATCATGGTGGTGAGTCCACCCCATTGCAAGTCCCTTCCAACCTTAAACTCTATTCATCTATTATACTAGTAATAAATTATGCTTCTCCAAATTGTTGATTGCTGTATCTGTGTTGATCTCAGGATATGAGACAGACAAGGTAGGTGAGAAAAAATTTGCTCCAAAAAAAGATGCTATCTGCAGAAAGGACAAGCTTTTGAGCTTTGCCGAGATATTACTAAGATTGGGAGAAAATAACCGGTGTGTCCAAATTAAATACAAATTAGGAAAGATTGTTTAGCATAAGCTTAAAGATGCTGTGCAAGATTCTGTTAAGGACAGCAACTGAGAGACGAACAAAGGGTTGACTCAATATCTGACCTCTCGGTCCTTGTCCTTGATGGAAACATGCACAACGTCATCAAAAAAAAGACAAGCCTGGGGACTTAAATGCATAACAGTAAAAACCATGGACTTAACAGAGGCTCTTGTTGTAATGGGCTGTAAAATAATTTATAACTCACTCTGATTCCTATTAACCCTCTGTTGTCTTATCACAGCTCAATTGTTCATTGCCAATGCCAATTTAAGTGGTTTTCTACAACTTCAGTGAACTGCTTATGCTTATCCTACTTTCCATTTAGCTCAGAGAATCTAGTTATCTTCTCCAAGTCTGAGGAAGATTTCTGTGAAGATTGAAAACTTGTTCTTTCCACCAACAGAAGTTGATCCAATAAAGGTAAGACATACCTTGTCTTGCTAATTTGAATCAGAATCATATTAAGTTTAGATAGCAAAAACAAGGAAAGTCAAGTGTACATAAGAATATACCTCATGTGCATATGTCCCTTCTGTAATAGACTGCAGAATACTGAACACAAAATGGCTGCTATGGTATGGTGACAACAGACTTCTGACACACTTAAAATACAACATACAGAAATAGAGCTATACCATGTCACACAAGTCATGAATAAATCCAGTGATATCGATTTAGTATACTTACTGTGAAACCAAAGTACGTAAGTTCAAAAAGTATCCTCAGGATTTGATTTGTTTTCACTATTTTTGCTTCTTTTGGTTGTAGTATCTAAAACAATTCATGTTTGTTTTGATGTACTGTAATTAGTCAATTATTTTGACGTTTGAATTCTAATGAGTATACAACAGTCCTAATTAGAAAATGTTAAATAGCCTTTAGCCACAAAAGAAGGGATCAAATTCAAATAAAAGAAAAAAGAACTATAACATAGCTTCCTTCTTTTTAGAAAACTGCTCAATTTTTTACGTTGAAATTATCTCTTAATTCAGCTCTTGCTTTGTAATAATAACCTATGAGTATTGCATGCAGCAAAAGGAAAAAGAGAGAGTTCAGCAAAAGATCATTTGCTTTAAGGAGGAAAAAAGCACACCTCTAACTACAGCTAAGTCTAAATACGAGCTGGGAAATGTGATTACCTTACTTGTGCAAATGTGCTTAAGCTAGCATTTACAAATAGCAGTGTGTCCATGATGGCACATGCAACAGCATGTTTGCTGACAGAATACATACCCAGGGGTTAAATGGGGTTGTACTCAGACTAGTTCATTCTAGTGGCTGCCTGTGCTAACTTGGACATGTTGCTATTTTAGGTGCTACTCAAGCAGTGCTAGCATGGCTATATTGACACAAGTAGGGAATCACACCTCCCAGCTCAAATTTACTACTTAAAAGAACATGTCAAGAAGCTTATGTTAAAAATAAATGATTTCTGTTCCAAATAATGGTCTTATATTGTGGGACTGAGTTCCTGTAGTGATTCCATGTACTTTATCATATTGTAGATTGTTATTAAAATATAGATCAGATCACTGTTTATAACAGGTGTACAAAATTGTAGCTTGTGAACTGCATGTGACACTTTTACAGTTACAGTGTGGCTCCCAAAGCCCCACCTGCGCTTCTCAGCCCCCCCCCCCCACCATTTACTGCCTACAAAACTGAGCAGAGGGAACTTCTGCCCTGTGTGATGGGGTGGACTAGGGGCTTCTGTACTGAAGGGGAGGCTATAATGGTGCTAGCCCCTTTGGTGGGCATTGGAGAAGAAGCCCCGCAACTTGGCAGGCACTGCCTCATGGGGCAGGTTTTCCATGTTTTGCTGCTCTCAAACTTCTGAAGATTATTATGTGCTGCTCAGAGTTCAGTACGTTTGGCCACTCCTCCTGGTCTATGCCTCTTTTTCTAACTTCCAAATCCCACCTTTCATGTCATGTACACCTCATTTGCTCTGGTTTAAGGTTTTAACTTTGAAAAAAAATTCAAGTGCACATCAAGTACTCTATTTTCTTTTTACTAATCTTAAAATTGACATCACTTGTCAGACAGCATAATCAAAAAGACACATGGCCAAATGTAGTCATGATTTCTTTTCCCTTTAAATGTAAAAAAATGTAAGTAGCTCTGGGTATGTCTACACTACCCCACTAGTTCGAACTAGTGGGGTAATATAGGCATACCGCACTTGCAAATGAAGCCCAGGATTTGAATTTCCCGGGCTTCATTGGCATAAGCGGGGAGCCGCCATTTTTAAAACTCCGCTGGTTCGAACCCCGTGCAAGTGCGGTATGCCTACATTACCCTCCTAGTTCGAACTAGGATGGTAGTGTAGACATACCCTAATTTCTTGAGCTAGTTCCTCAAATTCATGAAGGGAACATGTTCTGGGCCTACTCTCTGGCATAAGTCAGAGCAAGTTCAGGGATGGTCTGAATTATCCTCCACTGTCACACACCCCTAGAAGCTGTCCCACAGATGAGAAAGGCCAGCCACCCTGTCTACTGGGGACTATAAGAGGAAGCAACATGGATCCATTCTGACAGCACTTCCTATAGGTATTTCCTGGGGGCTGGCTATGATTCCCTGATGGGCCAGACCAAAGGGGCTTTTGACCCTTTTCTAGAGCTGCTGAATACCTCAGCAAGAAACCAGAAAAGTCACAAGTAAAACATATAGCCACAATATCAGGGCAGTGTTGCTGCAGTTGAATTTCACAACCAACATTTTGATATATAAGTTGTGTTCTTTTTTTTTTCTTTTTTTCACAAGTGAAGTGTTTATCATTGCTGTGGAAGGCATCAAAGACAGCTTGTCTTGTGCAAGGGAGTAGTTAGTGCGCTTGCCAGCCAGGAATAACAGACAATTATAGAGATATAGGAAAGTGTGCTGGGAGGAGGGATAGAATTGCTGGTGCATACTAGACCTGAGGGCTAACAAACTCCTGTGCTGCTGTGAGCAAAGAGCTGGCTCAGGATAAGTCCTTGAGAGGATCATGCAAACACTTACACTTTTGGATGCTGCCCTAACAGTGCCAATCATCCTCACATTGCTACTTCCAAGTGCCCCCTCCTTTTTATATTTATCTGTTGTCACTATCAATAGTGATTCTTCAGATATCCACAAGCTACTTGACCTTAATAGAATATGAATGAGAATCCATGGAAGCATGCACCTCTCATTGATGAGCATTGGTTTTTGAATTACTCTTTGTTCCTTTATCATAAGATTAGTATGGCAGTACGTTGCCAAGACAGAAAATTCTAGGCAATGCCATGCCCCAAATGAGATTCAATAGAAAATAATTCTCTTTTTCCTTTCATGGTGGCATTGATGTCAAACCGAAGAAATAAGTGGGAGCAGAGGGATGACAAAGTAATGGTTGGCTAAAATTACTAAGTACAGCAAGATACAGTGAGGATATTGAAGCAAGAGCCACCATAAGCATCAGACAAGAGGAAAAAAGGCATTGAAGCCAAGAATCTTGTCCTTATAGAAGAATTCTACTCTTTACTCAAGCATTGAACCATAGGCTATGTCTAGACTGCAAGCCTCTTTCGAAAGAGAGCGTCTAGACTGCACGCGGAACTTTCGAAAAAGCAAGCCGCTTTTTCGAAAGAAAGCACCCAGTGAGTCTGGATGCTCTCTTTCTAAAAAGCCTCTTTGCTTTCAAGAACGCCTTCTTTCGAAAGAGCACTTTCGAAAGAAGGCGTTCTTCCTCGTGGAATTAGGTTTACCACCGTCGAAAGAAAAGCCGCATTCTTTCGATTTAATTTCGAAAGAACGCGGCTGCAGTCTAGACGCAGGTGAAGTTTTTTCAAAAAAAGGCTACTTTTTTCGAAAAAACCCCTGAGTCTGGACACAGCCATAGAGAATCTCCCCTTGAGTGAAGCTCATCCCTATTGTCATTATACTGGCACCAGAAATTGGCATTTTACCTCATAAAATAATATTGCAAATGCATAGAAACATTTTATGCCTAATCAGCTTCTTGTGCACATATTGTTTATTACACACATAAAGTTGACTTAGTTTGTCATTAATAGCTATTGCAGTTGTATGTAATCCTGCAATTGCTGTCTTCATATAAAAATGTTTCAGTGTGCCAATTTGACATACAGTAATGCAGTTTCAAATAAAAAAAATCATGTCTAAGTGGGTGTCTTAAATTTTTTATTGGTATACTGCTTGTTATGGCTGTCTGACCCCAAACATTTAATGTGTGAAAAAGCCTTCTCAGATTGAAAAGCTGTGTTTCATCATATTAAAGTGTATCTATGACAAAGTCTCATTATACAAGATTTATATTTTCAAATTAGCAAAGGATGATGGTAAAAAAACCAAATATCACACACTGTTCACTTATTCTTTCCCCCCAGAAGAAGAAGGGTAGGATTTCTTAGGAGTTTTTCTTTGTTTATTTAAATACATGCTTATTGGCCTTGTTAAAAAAGGAAAGATCAAAGAAATATGTCTTGCACATAGAATGGAAGGTGGTGAGATCTGCAATGACCCTTAATTCTTTGGGGATTTCATTCCACAGTCTTGGACCAGCCAAGAAAATTATGTCATGTATGTTCTCATTTAGCCATTCTCATTGTTTCTTATTCTATTCTCTTTAATCAGTTGATGTTTAATAAATTGTATTTGCTTTGAACCTTATGAAGTGATCACTGGGCCAAGAAGGCCTGCAGTGTAAAGAGAGCACCTCGGAGTGGGGACACCCTAACTCCTGCCCCTAGTGACTACAAGGTCGGGGATTAAGCCCCAGGAAACCTGGGCCCAGCCTTGTTGGGGTTTCAAAGGCTCTGCTACTTAGGAGAGTGGAGGGGGAGCCCTCAGGATCAGGGAGGCCGTGGGGTAAAGGAAGTGGGAGCGGGGACTCAGATCCTCTCGCTGGTCCATTTCACCGGGGTGGTATAGAAGCCAGGAAAGTTCCCCACAATAGCGGGACCATTCCCCCGCTTACATAAGCAGCAAAGTGACTCCTAATTGGTGTCCAGTGTAAGAGGGCAGAAAGCCCACTGATCAGCTAGATGTAAAAATGAGAACTGAAAGAGATGAAGCACTGCTTTAAACTGAACAAACAACAACAAATAGCATAGCAGAACCTTAAAGATGAACAAAACATGTAGATTGTATCATGAGCTTTTGTGGGTACAACCCACTTCTTCAGATGACTGGATAGTATGAATGAAGTGGGTTGTACCCACCAAAGCTCATGATACCATCTACATGTTTTGTTAGTCGTTAAGGTGCTGCCAGACTATTCATTATTTATTAAGTGTTTCTAGCTACAGACTAACTCCGCTACCCCTTTGATACATCTAACTGAGTAATTTCTGTGTAAATTGTAACTCTGTAGTGAACTTGGGCCCCACTCTAAGCCAACCCAAAGTAACACTGCAGAGGACCTTCATTCTGTTCTTTGCTATGTCACTGTCCTACATGTGATTTGTGGGCTCATCACTTCATCAATCTGTGCTTCAGTTTTCCCATATTTAAAATGTGAATAGTGATACAGACCTCTGAAAATCACTGCAAGAATTATGGGAGTATAAGAACTAGACATTATTATTTGTTATTTTTTTTTCTAGTTGGAACACTTATGGTAAAAAGAAATATCCAAAAGCAAGGTGTTTTTTAAAAAAATTACTCTCCCATGAGAACTCTGAGGAGGGGCAGGAAAATTGTCCACAGCCTCCTTGTGAGTTTGTCCAAAATAGCTCTGTAATGAGCAGCAGAGCTTGTACTGAGTGGATTCTATTTTGGGGCATCCTTCTCCGCAGATCCAAAGGGGCCTAGGCACATTGACAAGAATGTTATAGCCCCTGTTATCACTGGGTTCTGTTCTTCCCTTCCCAGCATCTGGCTCTTATGTAATATAGGTTGGTGATTGTCCAAAAGCTGCCCCATGAGGAGACTCCTCATTTGAGGGAGGCACCTAAGGAGACTGAAAACATGCTTGGGCTGTATAAACTTTCCTGTATAAAACTATAGTACGCCCACATCTTGAATACTGTGGTCTCCTCACCTCAAAAAAGATATTTTGGCCTTGGAAGGGTTCAGAAAAGGGCAACTAAAATGATTAGGGGTTTGGAACGGGTCCCATACGAGGAGAGGTTAAAGCGACTGGGACATTTCAGTTTAGAAAAGAGGAGACTGAGGGGGGATATGATAGAGGTCTATAAAATCATGAGTGGTGTGGAGAGGGCTGATAAAGAAAAGTTATTTATTAGTTCCCATAATAGAAGAACTAGAGGACACCAAATGAAATTAATGGGTATCAGGTTTAAAACTAATAAAAGAAAGTTCTTCTTCACACAGCGTGTAGTCAACCTGTGGAACTCCTTGCCAGAGGAGGCTGTGAAGGCTAGGACTATAATAGAGTTTAAAGAGAAGCTGGATAAATTCATGGAGGTTAGGTCCATAAAAGGCTATTAGCCAGCGGATAAAATGGTGTCCTTGGCCTCTGTTTGTCAGAGGCTGGAGAGGGATGGCAGGAGACAAATCGCTTGATCATTGTCTTCGCTCCACCCTCTCTGGGGTACCTGGTGCTGGCCACTGTCGGTAGACAGGATACTGGGCTAGATGGACCTTTGGTCTGACCCAGTACGGCCGTTCTTATGTTCTTATGTTCTTATGTTCCTGTGGCTTTCCCAAAGGGTTATTTGGTGAGGATGTGTGGGATGGTCCCCTCCCTATGGATGGTTTACTGAATGATGGAGAGCTATCCATGAGCCCACAGATAGGAGGAATGGTAAAAAAGGAGACAGACAAAACGTATCTATGTGCAGAGTCTCCTTTAGGCACATATCTATATAGTATGATCTGATTAATTAATAATTAAGAAGCAGCAATTGAAATAAATATTCTGATTCAGAGTAGACTGAAGCATTTGTGATCTGTAAGCTAAAGCGTATGATTTATATGAAAACAGTGCTTTCTAATCCCAGCAATCTTATTGCCAATCTGTTTTCCATTAGACCCATGACTGCAGTGCTGTATTTATCTACTGCTGTTTTCCACAGTCAATAAGTATAGAAAGAATACTGCATGTCTAGCAGTTGATAAGGTATCAAAATGGTTTACTTCCTGACACTAAAAGGTTAGTGAATCTCCTTTCTACTCTCCTTGAGCGTTTAGAATATGGTAGACACTACAGTTTAGAGGTTCATTAAATCAATAGCAGCTACCATTTCCATTTTTATTTAGCAATAAATCACTTAAAGTGGTAAGCTTTTTATGAGTGTTAACTTATGTAAAAGACTTCAAACCACTGTAGAGATAATAAACATAGCTCTGGATCCATAGAGGACTACAAGAATCCTGCATTTATAGACCTGGACAATGTCACAAAAGGAATGGACAACAATCCGAAGGTATGTAAAATCAGAAATGCTTTCAATTATTCTGTAGGGGACAGCAGAATCTAAATAAAATCAATATCATGTGGGGCAGAGTGGGAGAGAAACACTGAACTGCCTACTCTCCACACCTATATATGGGTAGGTATATTGTACCTGAATTATTGCAAAATTAGCAACATTCCACAATTAATACTCTTTACATTAACAAACACAGGTTGCATGCATTCTTTTTTTTAATGTAAATCTCTTCTTTTATACACAGACCTACTGAAGCTGAACAAAACCAGTGAGATAAAATTAACACACAAATTGTTTTTACTCCCTTTGGGCAGGAAAAAGACATTTACAAGCAAAATGCAATTATATATAAATAGTTATGAAAACAAAAGGAAAAAAGTAAAACATCAATGGAAGTTTTTTGTGCATGGGTGTATGTAAGAATGTAAGGTAGCAAAAGTAATATAAAGTAGAATATTTGATTGCCAGCGAGTCCTAATTGGGAACTTATTTTAGTAGTGGAACATTTTCTATACCTTCTCTCGTTATTGGAAAATTCTAAGCCAGAGCCTGACTGAACGGAATTTAGATTTTAATTAACCATGAATATAGATAAGTTCTGGTTTATGTCAGTCTTGAAAACACTAGAATTAGATGTACAGTGCAAGGAAAACTCCCTCCCTCACCTCTAACCCCTCTTCAACTATAGTGTTATGACAGATAAGAATTAAGAAAGCAACAGGGAAAATAATTTGTGTGATGATTCTGTGTGGAGAATCCAATCTGCCCAGAGATTTAAATTGAACTACTTTAAGTAACGGGCAACATTTTTCATTTACTGAGACATCTGGAGGAACCTGTGTGATCATGTGACTGGGAAGCTGTAGAAATCATTATCTTTTACTGCTACAGCTCCAGGTCTTTGATAAAATAACTTGAATATGAAGCTGCAGATAATAAACTGTAAGCAGTACCCACAGCACACTTTCCTTGACTTTATTTTTAAACGTATTGTTTTTGTCAGAGACTTCCTGGAAATCAAGTGCTGGTTTGGCTTGCTTGCTTGTTTGTTTGGATCCCACATTTTAATAACACCATTTCTTATGAAAACACTGAAACCGTGGTTTTCAATTGACTCAGAATATGTAAGGGCAAGTAAATAAAATTATAACAGAAATTATTTGAAGAAGTATTTTAGAACTCAGAAAATGGTATTAGTGTGATACAGCATATTCCAAGGCTGCTTGTTAATATACTGCAAGCAGCTGAACCTATGTATTGTAGTAGAGATTTCAGTGTTGTAACAGCTACCCATTAAACAAAACACTTTGGTACATAAGAATAAAATATTAAATGCCTACCTCTAAAGCAACAAATAATACTTCGAGCATTACATGTGAGATTACTGTGAGAAATAATTCTGCCCTATCACACTAGCTCATTCTCTTCCAAAACTGCTGTTAGTATGAGGTGTTTGAAACAAAGCATTTTGCTGCCACACAATGCAATATCACAATATTTCGAGGCAGTCACGGGTAAAACTCCAAGGCTATGTCTATATCGCAGGCTTCTTGTGCAAGAACAACTGCTTTTGCGCAAAAACTTGCGGAGCATCTACATTGCACACGTGTTCTTGCGCAAGTAAATTTATAGTAAGGCGTTGGAACAGAGGGCTTCTTGCACAAGAGTTATTCCTCCCCCTACAAGGAATAAGCCCTCTTGTGCAAGCGCTCTTGCGCAAGAAGGCAGTGTGGACGGGCAACAGGGGTTTCTTGCGCAAGAAACAGCTATGGCTAAAATGGCCATCAGAGCTTTCTTGCGTAAGAGAGTATCCACACTGCCATGGATGCTCTTACACAAAAGCACATCTCTTGCACAAAAGCACATGGCAGTGTGGATTTGCTCTTGCGCAAAACAGTTCTTGTGCAAGAAGCCTGCAATGTAGAAGTAGCCCAAATGTTAGAGAGTCAGTTAGGAGAACACCTAACTGTTCACAAAATATTGTAGTTTCCTCTCCTGGAATAAGTATTTATGAAGCCGAAAATGTGATTTGAAAGCAATAAGTCAAACTAAAGATTTCCACAGAACAAAGATATGTTTTTTCTTCCTCTCGTTTCAATATGAGATCAAGCAACATGTAGTCACTTGAGAGTCAACTTTGTTGATATATTTGGAAGTTTGATATGTACAAAGAATATAATGCTTAGCCTTAGAGACTAGTATTAGCAAAGAGTGTCCTGGATCAATCCTTTACCACACCCTCACCTCAGATTAACTATGATTGGCAGTTCATGAGCCTATCAAGTATATTGGGGTTGGATGAGGAGTTCATGCAAGAAACAAAGTCATATTTTATATGTATTATTAATTATAGTAGTTTGATTTTTGCTGAGTTTTTGAAGTTACTTAAGAAAAATAATTACTTGGTGTGTGTGTGTGTGTGTGTGTAAACTTACTGTATTTTCCGGCGTATAAGACGACTTTTTATGCTAAAAAACATCCCCCAAAAATCGGGGGTCGTCTTATACGCCGGGTATACAGGCAGTCCCCGACTCGCAGGTACGAACGGGACTTTTCTCGCCCCGGAGGACACAGACTGCGGGACCTCGTGGTCCCGCCGCCCGTGTACTCCGGGGTGAGAAAAGCTGCACCACGTCTCCCTGGTCTGCAGACCAGGGGGACGTGGAGCAAAGCCGTGGAGGGGCTCCGGCAGTGGGGCAGCCCAGGCGTGCCGCTGCTGTCCCGCTGCCGGCGTCCTCAGAGGTTTTGCTCCCGGTTTCCCTGGTCTGCTGGAGACGGTCCCCAGCAGACCAGAGGCACCGGGAGCAAAGCCGAAGCGGCGGCGGGGTCCCGCACTTCTGAGGCTTTGCTCTGGCAAAGCCTCAGAGGCGCGGGGGCGCTGGGGTGCTGCCGGTTGGCCTCTTAAGGGGGGGTAGTCTTATACAGCGAGTATAAGACGAAAACCTATCTTTTAACTAGAAAATTAGGGGGTCGTCTTATACGCCCAGTTGTCTTATACGCCGGAAAATACGGTATTATTAATGGCCACCAATTATACTGTGCATATTTTAAAGTAATGTCGAAGTGGACAAGTGTCACATAAAAATACTAACCTCTGAAATCATTTTGGTCTCTTCAGTTGTCCCTGGGGAAGTGCTTCAGAACCTGTAAGAACTGTAAACTGTCGACAACTTGAAAATTGTCAACAATCCAAAGTCCTTAGCAATTCAGTGTTAAAATGGCAACTTATTAAAAAATGAGTCAGCTCGTTTAAAAATAAATTCATAATGCCCTGCCAAACACCATGGTTTCTGTGTTTGTATGACTTTAGGGTCATATTGTGTGACACAATCACATTTTGTAGCAACTGATACTGTATGTTGTCCTAGTGATCTCAGGCTATTTTTGATTGATCTTGATTGAAGAAAACAGGATCTTGTCATTTCCATTCAAATATTGGATCCCTTACTTGAATGCAATTGTCCTGAAAATCTCAATAAGCGGTGCTTTTGTTCTGTGGTTATGATCATCTACTCTTACCTGCATAATAAAGGCCAAACATAAATTAGCAGTGGATGCTTAAAAGCAATTAATCTCCTGATTATGGGCCCAGTACACTTCTTCTGCACTACTCTGAAGAAAAGTTGTTTTCCTGTATATACATAAACACCTATTTCTTTCTTATCAGTAATGAGAATGCACCAACGTTCTGATGTGAAAAGAGACATTACTAGATGCAACTATTACTATATACATGATAAAGCTAAGGTGTAACTAAAGATTCTGAGAACTGGTTTCTTAAAAAGCACAAGAGTTCAATTTAATAATAATACCTGCACTCTTCATCAGTAGATCAGGACAACTGAGAGTGTATTTAATCATGATAAGTGATGTGCACATGCAGCTAGGGACACTGAATAAAACTGCTCCTAAGTCTTATGTATAGTTAACCTCATTTGTAGTTTCATTCTTTCTCCCCCATTTTATTCATGTTATTCTTAAGCACACGTGAACAAATTGTAGCAGTGTGAATAAGTTGTATAATATTTATTATATGCTTTTTCCATATTTTTTCTCTTGACATTGTTTACAGATCAAAATTTCTGCAAATATATTAAAAAAACATTTGCCAAATTCTACAACTAATTTTTGGTATATAGATTATTTGTTAGTAGCAGTTTATTTTGTGTAGTCTGGCCTGATTGGACACAAGGACTTTTGCCAACTTGCACTTTCAAAAATAAATCAAGCCTCATTCTCAATAGTGACAAAATGGGTTGAAATAATTAAATTAACAAAGTGGGAGGTTTCTTTGACAGCAGGGTTGGTTTTTGGGTTGGGTTTTGTTATTTTTTTTATATATATATATATTCTGATCATTAATATTCTTCAACTTCTAGCCACAAAAATGACAAGATTTTTTTCCCTTTTTTATTTAAAGGTAAAGCTTGCATGTTTAGGAACCAAGGCTTTAAGAAACTCATCAGAGGTATGTCTGTTCTGCAGTCAATGATCTACAACATTGCCCTGATTGGCCCAAGTCAGCTGACTCAAGATTCAGAATACACAGCTATAAAATTGCTGACTGTACATCTGAGTTCAGGCTGGAGACTGGCCTCCGAGGGCAAGTCTACACAAAGGGCTAAACTCAAAATAAACTATTCAATTTCAGCAACACTAATTGCATAGCTTACGTCGAAATAGCTTATATTTCGACTTTTGGCACTGTCTACTTAGCAGTGTAGTTATTTCAAAATAGAGCACTCTTTTCCAATTCCCCTTACTCCTCATACAATGAGGTTTACAGAAGTCAGGGTAAGAAAGCCCGTTATTTCACATTTATTTCAAAATAATGGGCTTGCTATTTATTCCAAAATAATGGTGCTGTGCCACATGACCCTCCAGTGTGGGAGGATCCCAGAGCCCAGGCTCCAGTCTGAGCACAAACATCTACATTGCTATTTTTAGCCCTGCATTCTGAGTCTTGCAAGCCTAGGTCAACTGATACTAGCTCTGAGACTCAATACCATAGATTTATTGCAGTGGAGATGTATTTTAGTATCTCTGGGTGTGTCTAGACTACAGGGTTTTTGTCGACAAAACTATACCTGCATATACACTGCCGCTGAGTTCTGTCGACATAACGTCGACAAAACTCAGCAGTTTTGTCAATGGCTGTAAACCTCATTCTATGAGGAATAACGCCTTTTGTTGATGGAGTTCTGTCGATGTAAGGCGTTATTGCATCTACACTGTCCTTTGCGTCTACACTGTCATGTCGACAAAGTGACTTGCTTTGTCGACAGAACTGGATGTAGTCTAGATGCTCTTTGTCAACAGACGCTTTGTTGACAGTATCTGTTGACAAAACTTCTGTCGACAAAAGCCTGTAGTCTAGATATACCCTCTTAATCCTCTTACGCAAAGCATTCAAGCACTTACACTTTCTGATGTCTTAGGTTCATTTACTTCAGTGAGTCACCTCAGATGTGTAAAGTTAAGCTAATGATTAAGTGCTTTGCTGGATCAAGGCCAAAATGGTTATCCTTAAGCAAAGTCATTTCTGTAAGGCAAAACACTTATGTATATGCTGAAGTCTATTGTTATATTGGGATTAGAAGTAATGCATGGATGGGGGTGCTCATGGGGTCATGTGTCCCACCGGATTTCTTCCTAGGTGGGAATTGTGTTGAGTGTCACTGTGCTTAATATGCCTGGGACATACTTGTGGCACCTAGCACTCACTCTGAGTCTTCCTAGGAAATGCCTAGAAGAGGGAAAAGAGACTGGCTGGCAGCATAGCTTCACCAGATGGGACAAAGGGAAGCCAGCTGAATCCCATCTTTTCCTCGTCTGCAGCCACAATTACCAATGCACTGCAGAAGATGTCCAGAGCTTTCTCCAGTCCATGCTGCACCTGCTGCTGGGAGGTGATAGAAGAACAGGGGAGGGAACTGTGAGGATAGGGGGAAAAGTGGCATCGACTTGGAGTAGATATGGCAGATGTAGGAAAGGCAATGTGTGCGGTGGTAACATATCCCCACCATCAAGAGTTACATGTCATTTTTTCAGGTCACAGGCATGACCAATGATAATGATAACAAAATCTCCCTTCTTGTCAGCAGACTCTGAATACACATCTGGAACGTGAGGAAGAACATAGATCTGTGTAAGATTCCTGCATAGAACTGCAGTTCAAAACAGCTGTTCTAAGGACCCAGGAAGCAGAGTAACATATACCACCTCTCCAGCTGGGTTGGAAACTGCATGGGGCACAGCAGCAAATGCTTCTTTCAGACCAGAGAGATGCTTTTCCCCAGGGTGACTTGGGCTGTGGAGAGGGATGGTAGGGCATGCTGCAACTGGCTCAAGATTCCTCTGGATAGATGAGGAGGACACTCAGAGTTCCAACCACCCAGGCTTCCTCCTGCTATGGGGCGGAACTTGGAGCTCCTCTGGACAGGGGTGACATAGATGGTCTCAGGGCTCTGACCATGTAAAAAAGGGATGAAGGGTGTTGTTGATTTGGTTGCAGAGGGGAGGGACAGAGCTGGAACAAGCCTCCCTGAAGGGGGGCACCACCTAATGCTCATGGTCACCTCTCAGCACATTTTATTGAGTTCTATTTCCTACAATTTTGCCTGCCTGATTTAGTTATTACTAAGGAAGCTGGGGCTCATTTCTATATCTGGGGGCTGAGAGAGGAGTTGTTTCTGTTCCCTCCACTCTTACTTCTGGTTGCTTGAAGGGAGGAAGGAATACCAGTGATTCCTATTCCCTCTGTTACAGTCTTTTGACATTATGTTGGAATTGCTGACGTTCCCCAGTCAGTGCTCTCTCTGTTGTTTTAAAGGTACCAGACTGTACAAAGATTGCTTCTGCAATCCATTTCTTTGCCTGAGATTGGAAGCACAACAATAGCACAACACAAATCAGACATGTGGATGCCATGAGAGCCATATTCAGGTCCCTTAAGAGCAACAATTTGACTACTATTGCCTTAGAGAATCTTTATCGCAGTTCATAAGTTTTCTACATGTTGCTAAAAGACTCAGGGTAAACACTTACACAGATCTATTTTGCATTTTGATTACTCTTTCCAGATTTCTAAAATAGGAAAAAACCGAGAAGAAAATACACAGTTTAAAGTCTTTCTTAACTTTCAGTTAACTAGCTTGATTCCTGCAATGATGGAATTATTTCATGTTTATCACTTTGGCTTTGCTTTCAAAGGAGACAGAAAATTCACCAACTAGAAATCTCTCATCGTTGAGCATGTATCTAAAAATTAAAAAAGCTTCAGGCCTAAGGCAGATTTGTAATGACATTCGAGTTTCTTGATTTCCAGAAGGGTTCCCAAACAATTATAGGAAAAAAGAAACTATTTAGGAGACTACATTAGTGGACAGGTTGTATGTTGCTGCCCCTTCTTCCACCACCAATTTCCCATTCTTCTGATCAATAGTGGATGTTGAGGCCTGGCTTTATGGCTGCATTGTAAGAGATCCGTGATGTAGAATCTGAGTATAACTTTCATTATGTTTATACCAGCCCTTCAACAGGGGTGATAAAACATCAAACAGACAATCCCATTTTTCATGAATGTCAGCCCAATATCAATGCCAGGTTCTCAAGGGGGAACTCTGTATCTAGAACTGGCTCTAACTGGAGACCAAAGTAGAAAACAACTCTACTACATATCCAAACACTAGCAACGACAGGGCAAGCCTTAACAAGACAGAACTTTTTGTTGCCACACTATAACAAAGAACTTGAAAGACTGTAACTGTGCCACCTAGTGACAACAGCCATAATTATACCAAACTGTTTAGTGTTATTTTGGTGGTAGATAGCAGCCTGAAATGGGTTAAACATTGATATATATGGTTCTGGTCTCATTTATATGGATTTAAATCAGGAATAACTCACTGAAGTCATGCAGTTAAACAGGGTCTGAATGAATGCTTCCATAACAGCCAGCTGGAATAGGAAAGAAACCTTGGGTTTGTCTTTGTAAATAAAGTTTTCCTCTGCATTGCTTATATGTGTCAGCTGATGATGGTGTTGTGCTCATTATAATCATCTTGGCTTGTGTTGAGTCACAAATTGTGTTAATACTAATTGCAATGTCTGCAATTATAGGGGAAATACAAAAGAACCTGTGCTTAACCTGGCACAAAAGAGGGAAACACTCTGCATCTACACTGGCGTGATTTTGCGCAAATACTTTTAACGGAAAAGTTTTTCCATTAAAAGTACGTGCACAAGAGAGCGTATTTGCACAAAAGCATCCGTGCCAGTGTAGATGCTCTCTTGCGCAAGAAAGCTCTGATGGCCATTTTAGCCATCGGGTTTTCTTGCACAAGAAATTAACGTTGCCTGCCTACACCAGCCTCTTGCGCAAGAATACTTGTGCAAGAGGGCTTATCCCTGAGCGGGAACATCAGAGTATTTGTGCAAGAAGCACTGATTTCGTACATTAGAATGTCAGTGTTCTTGCGCAAATATTCGCGGCCAGTATAGACAGGCAGCAAGATTTTGCGTAAAAGCGGCCACTTTTGCACAAAATCTTACCAAAGTAGACACAACCTCAGTGTAACGAACAAGTTTCTTGTGTGTGCATGTAAATACAGTTCACTTGTTCACTTAGATCTGCTACTATTCAACTGATGCAGTGGTGTTTCACCCATTGGAATCAATTTGGAATGTTATGGGTTCACAAATTGTGTTAACACTAAATGCAGAAGTTGTGCCATATGATCACCAATGTTTGGAATTGTTGTGGGAATACAAAAAAGTCAGACTGTGTTTAACCCAGTCCTAAAGGAGAGAGACACTGTTAGTGTAACGAAACTTGAATGGACAGAGGCTCTGCTTATGAATTAAGGGTGGGCAGGACTCTGATCAACTGGCTACATGCCCTTAAGGCATGAGATGTAAGACTGGTTCAATCTATTTCTTCCCACTGTTTCAATGATAGAGCTAAAATAGGCTCCAAAAGGATCCTCGTTTATGATTCTCTTTTATTATTTTAAATTTAATTCAGTGTATGCTGAAATTTCTTGTGGCTGGATTGTGCTTTGGGCCAAGAACTGAAGTCATTGGTTTTGCTCAGAGCCACAAGAACATAAGAATGGTCATATGGATCAATCCAAAGGTCCATCTAGCTTAGTATCTTGTCTGCTGACAGTGTTCAATACCAGATGCCCTAGGGGGAGGGAACACAACAGGTAATCCTTACATGATCCCTCTCCTGTCACCCATTTACAGACAAAAAGAGGCTAGGAACACCACTCCTACCCATCCTGGATAATAGCCATTGATAGACCTAACCTCCATGAAACTATCTAGCTCTTTATGGAACCGTGCTAAAGTCCTAGTCTTCACCACAACCTATGGCAAGCAGTTCCACAGGTTCACTGTGCACGGAGTGAAGAAAAATTACTTTTGTTCATTTTTGACCAGCTGCCTATTAATTTTATTTGGTGACTCCTAGTTCTTATATTGTGGGAATAAGTAAATAACTTTTCCTTATTCACTTTTTCCAGTCATGATTTTATAGACCTCTATCATATCTTCCCTTGGCCTCCTCTTTTCTAAGCTGAAAAGTCAAAGTCTTTTTAATCTCTCTTCATATGGGACCTGTTACAAAGGCCTAGTCACGTTTATTGCCCTTTTCTGAACCTTTTCCAATGCTAATATATCTTCTTTGAGATGAGGCTACCAAATCTGTATGCAGTGTTCAAAATGTGGGTGTACCATGGTTTTATATAGAGGCAATAAGATATTCTCTGTCTCATCTTTATCCCTTTTTTAATGACTTCTAACATTCTATTTGCTGCTGCACATTGAGTTTTCAGAGAACTATCCGCAATGACTCCAAGATCTTTCTCTTGATTAGTTGTAGCCCAATTAGTCCCCATCGTATTGCATATATAGTTGGGATTATTTTTTCCAATGTGCATTACTTTACATTTATCAACATTAATTTTCATTTGCCATATTGTTGCACAATCACTTAGTTTGGTGAGATATTTTTGAAGCTCTTCACAGTCTGCTTTGGTCTTAATTATCTTGAACAGTTTGGTATCATCTGCAAATTCTGCCACCTCACTGTTCACCCCTTTCTCCAGATCATTTATAAATAAATTGAATAGAATTGGTCCCAGGACAGACCCTGGGGGACCCCACTAGTTACCTCTCTCCACTCTGAAAACTTACCATTTATTCCTACCATTTGTTTCCTGTCTTTTAACCAGTTATCAATCCAAGAAAGGACCTTCCCTCTTATCACATGACAAATTACTTTACTTAAGAGCTTTTGGTGAGGGACCTTGTCAAATGCTTTTTAGAAATCTAAGTATTGCTATATCTACTGGATCCACCTTGTCCACATGTTTGTTGACCCCCCCCCCCACTCAAAGAACTCTAGTAGATTAGTAAGGCATGATTTTCCTTTACAGATACCATGTTTACCTTCTCCCAACAAATTATGTTCATTTATGTGTCTGACAATTTTGTTCTTTACTATAGTTTCAAATAATTTGCCCGGTACTGATGTTAGACTTACTGGTCTGTAATTGCCATGATCACCTCAAGAGTCCTTTTTAAATATTGTGTCATGTTAGCTATCTTCCAGCCATTAGGTACAAAAGCTAGTTTAAAGGCTAGGTTATAAACTACAGATAATAGTTCTGCAATTTCCCATGTGAGTTCTTGGGTGAAAGTCATCTGGTTCCAGTGCATTCTTATTCTAAAGTTTATCAATTCATTCCAAAACCTCCTCTAATACACATCAGTCTGGGATAATTCCTCAGATCTCTCACCTAAAAGAATGGCTCAGGTTTCGGAATCTCCCTAATAAGTTGGTGGAATCAGAGAATGGTTGTTCAACAAGCCAGAGTGAGCGGCATTGAGCAAATGGCTGGTGGGAGCAGTGAGCAGCTGGCAGGATAGGAGGGAGGCCAAAGAGAGCAGCAGGGTGATGGTGGTATGATAAACAGCCAGCAGGCAGATGGTGAGTGACCAACAGATAGAGTAAGATACTTCTTTATCTCGCCAACTCAGGAAGAGAGGTGAACTCTGGGTCTCCTCTGACCAAGTGCAGGAACTGTGAGTGGAGAGCAGAGAAGGGTTGGGCATGTAAAAATGACTTTTACTTATGATTTTGTTTCTGAACCCTGTTTGCAGTGTTTTCCCAAATTAATGCCAGGTTACTCCCCTCCCTTTTATTAAAAAAATATTTTCTATGCTAAAACTTTTGCTTGTGATTGAGGAAGCATTGCCACCCAGTGATGTCCAGGGGTGGCATGTGAATTTCTAGATTTCTGGGTTGGGTCTTGAGCCAGTTCTGTATTGGATGGATGGAGAAGAACCCCCTAGATTTTGAAAATAGCCTTGGATTTTGCTTTCTCTATCTAGCACATGGTTTGGCAATTGTGTTTCACACAATTCATCCAGTCAGTCAGCTCCAACCACACAGCCCTGGGCTTCTGACTGGGTGGAGCTGATTAATCACCTGTGAAGCTATGCAGCTGCTTAGAGGGAACACTGGTTTTCAACCTGTGATTCATGAGCCTATTATGGCTCACTATGGAGCCAAATATGGCTCTTCTGGAGTCCCAAAGTAGTCCTGCTTTTCCTGCTACAGCAGAGGGGTAGCTCTGGCACTATAGCCTTTCAGCCCCCTGCAAGATTGGAACTCTAGCACCATCTTCCTTTGGAGGAGAGGGTCAGGGGAGAAATCCCCAAACCTCGCCATTGGATCTGGAATGTAGGGAACAAGCAGAGCAAGAAAATGGCACTCTGTGCTGCCTTTTTTCTTCCCCCAGCATGTGGGAAACAAGCAGAACCAAAAAATGACTTCATTCCTGCTGACATTTTCCTTCCCCCAGGGCACTTCCTTGAAACTTCCCCTGCAAATCCTTCCTGAAGGCTTCATTCTGGTACATAGGAGCAGTGGGAGGTCATGTTACATGGTGCCTGTGATGTGGTGTGAACCCCCACTCCCTTGGCTAGACACCATTCCACCAGCCTACTCCTGTCCCTAGTCTGTTCTCAAAACATCTTTTGCATTCAATTGCAGATTTATGAATGAAAAAAAATCAATTTTCTGTAAGATTCTCTAAAGTTCACAGGATAGTTACTTTTTGGGAAACATTTCTACAGTAGCTCACTCTCTAAAATATTAACAGGAAATGAATTCATTCAAAATTAATCCATTAAGCAATTGAGCAAATCTTTAGGGGAAATAGTTGGCAGTATTTTCAGAGGTCTAGTTATCTGTAATGCTAATTGAATAGAGCAGGAGAGACTAGATAAATACCATACCCTCTTGAGAATGTTGCATGATCTTGGGACTTAATCAGCAGAGAAAAGACAAAGAAAGATGGCTATGACTTGCATTTTCTACATTGCTTGGGAAAGCAAGTCCAACTTAACCCTAGTTTCTGATTGCTTATGTTATTCATAATACAACAGGCTAGTGGCTCAGCTGGTACAAATATGTGTAGCTCCATTTACTTCAATGAAAATGTGCTGATTTAAAACAACTAAGCATCTGGCTTTCTTTATTTTGTTTTATTTTTCAACAAGGCTAATCTATTCGGCCTTTTTTAGTTCTCTTTGTAGTTGATATTATTACAAAGTTTAAAAAAGCCTATTACTACAACATTTTGATTTAACACCTTTTTTCTACATTAACTTGGACAGCGGAACCAATTAATTTCCTATAGCACTATAAATATTCACTATACTTTTATTTTCACAGATTTTTAAATCTATGAAAATACTGAACACAATTACACTGACTATATTGGATGGGTTCTCCCCCCCCCCCCCCCCTCCCAGGCTCTGAGACTCACTGCTGTGTGCTTTAAAATACTTTGAGACCATAGACAGCAGGTATAAGAGGCTAGTGAAGGATAATCCTCCAAAGAAATGATGTGGTACAACTGCCTTTGGAAGCTCACTGTCTTTGGAGCACCACCAACAAAAAAGCATGAAAGCCAGTGCCCCATCTTGATCCTCCCCAGTGACCTACTCACATTCATGCCCTTTCTCAGTGGTTATGCCTGTAGTGCTCCTTTTCCTGCCCTCTCCTCTGTTCCTGTTCTAGAGACTGCTCTTGCCTCTCCACCCCTTCTGCCATCTCCCCTTGTGTGCTGGTGGTGGAGAAGCAAAAGCAGTGATTGGGGGAGGCTCAGGGGAGAGGGTATGAGTGGCAGGTGGAAGAGACCTTTGGAGAGGCACAAACAGTGGTGGGGAGCACAGAGTGAAGGGAGGAGAGGAGCAACTGAGGGTACGTCTAGACTACATTCCTCTGGCGACAGAGGCATGTAGATTAGGCTACCCGACAGAGTAAAATGAAGCGGCGATTTAAATAATCGCCGCTTCATTTAAATTTACACGGCTGCCGCGTTGAGCCGACAAACAGCTGATCAGCTGTTTGTCGGCTCAGCGCGATAGTCTGGACGCTCCCCTGCCGACATCAAAGGGAGTTGTCGACAACCCAGGTATGCCTCCTGGGATGAGGCATACCTGGGTTGTCGACAACTCCCTTTGATGTCGGCAGGGGAGCGTCCAGACTATCGCGCTGAGCCGACAAACAGCTGATCAGCTGTTTGTCGGCTCAACGCGACAGCCGTGTAAATTTAAATGAAGCGGTGATTATTTAAATCGCCGCTTCATTTTACTCTGTCGGGTAGCCTAATCTACATGCCTCTGTCGCCAGAGGCATGTAGTCTAGACGTACCCTCATGATTGGAGATATCTTCAAGGGAGGAAGTGAAAAGGTGTGAGTCGTGAGTGGCATGGCCTTGGGGAGGAAACAGAGAAGTGGATGGGCCTTGAGGGAAGGGTCTGGCCAGGAATGGGGCCACCCTGCTATGAAGTTGTAGAAGTGTTTGGAATGCAGTGCTACTGAATATAGGGAAACCAACACATCATCTCTTGTGATTTCTGGGTGAAGAGTCAACTAATATGCTGCCACCATCTTTAATATGATATATTTGAACGTAATGGTCATCTACAAGAACTGTATTGGGAATGTTAAAAAAGCTCTTAATAAAGGAAAATATCCATATTGCTGTTATACAAAACCACAGGTTTTTTTAATGAACAAAGCCTATCTATTTCAGGTACGTCTGTCAAGCAATTAAAAATAAATTGTGATTAATTACATGATTTAAAATGTTAAATAACAGAATACCATGTATTTAAATATTTTGGATGTTATAAGACAGAATACTAATAAAGAGGTAGCCGTGTTAGTCTGATCTTGCTAAAACAAAAGGAAAAACTAAATTTACAGGGCTCACTTTATATTTATTTTTAATTACAAATATGTACACTAAAAACAAAAGAAATAGTATTTTTCAATTTCCCCCATTCAAGTACTATAGTGCAATCTCTTTATCTGAAAGTGGAACTTACAAATGTAAAATTATGTACACAAAATGAATGCATTCACAAATAAAACAATTTAAAACTTTAGCTCGTACATTCTACTCACCCTATTTCTTGTTCACCCAATTGCTCAGATGCACAAGTTTGTTTACATTTTCAGGAGATAATGCTTTTTGCTTCTCATGTACAATGACACTTGAATACAACAACAAGCCTTTACATGGCCCTGTTCTGGAGGCATCACAAGAAATTTATGTGCCAGATGTGCTAAGGATTCATATTCATTCTTTGACCACCATTCCAGAGGACATACACTCATACTGATGAGGGTGTCTTCTTGAAACGGTCCAATGTGTGGACCAATGCATGTTCATTTTCATTGTCTGATTCACATGCCACCAACAGAAGGTGGATTTTCTTTTCTAGTGGTTTGGGTTCTGTAGTTTCTGCATAGGAGTGTTACTCTTTTTTAAGTCATCTGATAGCATGCTCCATACCTTGTCCCCCTCTAATTTTGGAAAGCACTTCAGATTCTTAAGTCTTAAATTGAGTGCTGTTGCTATCTTTAGAAATCTCACACTGGTACCTTCTTTGTGTTTTGTCAAATCTGCAGTGAAAGTGTTCTTAAAAGGAGCTTGTGCTCCTCATCATCCAAGACTGCTGTAACATTAAATATATGGCAGAATGTGAGTAAAACAGAACAGACAATATACAATTCTCCCTCAGGCAGTTAAGTCAGAAATGTAATTAACACATTTTTTGATGATCATCATTGGCCCTGAAGTATGTCCTCTGGAATGTCGGCTGAAGATAGAATGGGAATATAATATCTGGCACATAAATGCCTTGCTATGCCAGCTACAAAAGTGTCACCTAAACACCTATGGCATTGTAAATAAGCAGGCAGAATTATCTCCCATAAATAGATGTGGATCTCCAAATGATTGCCTGAGCAAGAAGGAGGACTGAATGGACTTGTAGGCTTTAAAGCTTTACATTGTTTTGAGCACAGATATGTAGCAAAAAACACCCTACATTTGTAAGTTGTACTTTCACAATAAAGTGATTGAACTACAGTACTTGTATGAGGTGAACTGAAAAACGGTCTCTCTTTTGCTTATTATTTTACAAGGCAAATATTTGTAGTAAAAATAATATAAAGTGAGCACTCTACAGTTTGTATTCTATATTGTAATTTAAATCAATATATTTAATATAGAAAAACATTCAAAATATGTAATAAATATCAATTGATAGTCTTTTTGTCAGTGTGATTAAAACTATGATTAATTTTGATTAGTTTATTTAACCATGATTCTTGTGCTAATCACATGAGTTAATTGCAATTAATCAACAGCCCTCATTTCAAATGTTGACTGTTTGAAAAAGGACTGCAGGTGGAGAGCTGATAGATGTCTACTGCTTATTATTAGGGAGACACTCAAATACAGAGCTGTGTTTTAAGTGTTGAGGACCCCCCCGTCACAGATTTTCCCTATTTAGAATATGCTTCTGTTGTCTAAGGGGGCCTGTACATGCAGACTTATTTATAGTACATTATATAGTTTTCTCAAATGCTGTATTTGTAGTAAGTAGTGCTTTGGTGTAGATGCTATGTGTATAATATGTGTACACTCCCCAATATAAAATAATAATTTAGTTTATATTGTAAATAAATTATGTTTTACATTTAAACGTTATAATGTACCACTGAACAATGTCTTCAGAATCTTTTGTCAGGAATGTGGTGATTGGGGAGTCTGCAATATTTCAGCAGTAGGACATTTAAATTGTTGCTCAAAGTTAATTTCAGTAGGTGACTATTTAGAAAAAAATATCCTTAATGAACAATTATTTTGATTGTTTGGGAAAGGAAACAGGTTCTTACTCCCCCACTTCTGCACTTTTCATTATCTCTCTGTCACCTTTAGTCCTTTCCATTAACTCAGCAAGTCAAAGGTAAACAAAACTCATTCAGTTTAATTAACTTGATAATCACTCATTACATTTACTGACAGAACGCTTACGGATGTGAGCCATTGTTTAATATTCCTGAAGTCTATCATCTGTGGTAAAGCATAGAGTCACATCATGCCTGGCCAGTGTTGCTGACAGAGAAAGGAATGCTGGGAGAGACATTTTCCTCTTTAATATCCTGCTGGCCATAGCAGAAATTCGAGGGGCAGACTTAAAGGACATACAGTTGAGTGCATCATATTACTTCTCAGAAAAGGAGCAATGCAAGCCCTTATCTTTTTCCTGAATAACAGATGATAGTCTGACCAATTCTCGTATCTTGTTCAATAGAATTTCAGAATTACAACACCTTGGGAATGGGGGTTGTTTGTAAATATGAAATGTTTGTAACTCCACACAAAACATTATGGTTGCTCTTTCAAAAGTTTACAACTGACTTAATACAGCTATGAAACTATTAAGTAGAAGAAAAATGCTGGTTTTAACTATCTTACTTTAAATGAAAAAGGATAGAAACAGTTTATTTATCTTGTCAAACCTTTTTTCAGAATTTCTTTTTTTTCCCTTCAGTAGTTGATGTTTAACACTTAAAAAACAATAAATATTCTACTGTGTTTTATTTGATATTTTTGTCTTTGGTGCAGCTGGATTATGTTCCAAATGTGGTGTGTAATTGATTGGTCAGTAGGTAAGACATTTATAACTCTGCAGTTCTACTGTACAGTATTAAGTTGATGCCACAGTACATGGCTCAGAATCCAGTCTCCATACTTGGTGCTTTTCTGGGCTCTAATTCCAGTGCCATGGACTGTGATGTTTCTTGTAAGAAGAGGAATAATAAAAGGCTCCCTGTGCCATCTTCCCCTTCCTTGCTCTATCATGTCAGCAAAAATAGCATAACATTTGGATCTTAGCAATTATCGATTTGACATCCCACTATTCAGTTTTGCATAATGAAAGATGTACTTGATAACCAGATCACTATAAAAATAAGGTAAATATACAGCAAGTGCAATTATATGACTTTTGAGTTTTGATTAAGATATTGAATTTCCCAAAATTATGTGTCTGTCCTTTGTAAAAAATTAAAAAAAAAAGAATGTTTTAACTTGTGTTCTTAAAAAGGCATTTTTTTATCCTATCATACTGTATCCCATAGTAAAAGAGCCTATATGTACATTAAACAAAATGATTTTATTAGCATAAATCCTAAGCAGGAATTATCTGGTGATTTCATTCCTCCCATGCTGAGCAAAATCATCATGATATCAAAGGGAACGTCTCTGAGGATGGTATCTAGCTAGTTACACTAGCTGTGTATTTACTTGAATGCATTCCCTCTGTCTCCCACCAAAGAATGTATCTGCAGCTCATACAGCTTGAAGCCATGTAAATGAATTGTGTGGTATGAACCACCTACTGTACCTCCACTTGCAGAAGAAAAAGCTATTGTACTACCACAAACAGATCGAGCAGCTCTGGAGAGGATATGAATTTTTGTGGATGATTGAAAAGCATTATTAACTGTTCTTTTTCCCTCTCAGCATAATAAGCACAAGATTAGTAACTGGAGATTTAAACCTGACAATATTGTCAGGGTTTGGAAGTTTTCTTTCCACGGTGTTACTCCCTAATTTTGAATTAATATAGGAATTGGTGCTGGGATATATTTAAATGTGATTGACGGCTAACATTGTAATATTATTTTGCAAATTTATTTTAACTTCCAATTTGGTGATTGATTCTGCAAGGATTAGCTCCACAAAGCTACATAGGCACCAAAAGAAGAACATTCAGGGACCACTGACATTCTTAAAACCACTCAGATGCTATCCAAATCCTGTAAGTCTTCATGAAAACTAAGTTTCCACTAGGGGCATTCACAAATTCCTCTAACTTCTGACATTGCCCCATAGTTAGGAAACTACTTGGAGCAACATCTGAAATTAGATATTCTCCTTCTTTTCTCACCACCGGGGTCCAACCCACTGGATATTCTCAGAACACATTTATAGGATCTGGCTTTGCACAGAAGGCAGCAACAGAGGTAGGTGTGCCCCAGAATATCCAAGAGCACAGTGGATGGGGGAAATCATCTTGGTTATGGGTGAGCCCGATTCAGACTTCTGTCAGTGAATATTTACATATTTATATGAAGTGGAACCTCATTGAACAGAGGAGACTACCAGTTCTATATCTCAGAATACTCTTTGACCTGGTAATTGGGGCACTCGCTGTGGGCATGTCTACACTGCCACCCTAGTTCGAATTAGGGTGGCTACTGTAGGCATTCAAACTTGCAAATGAAGCCCAGGATTTAAATGTCCCGGGCTTCATTTGCATGTTCCTAGGCGGGTGCCATTTTTAAATGCCCATAGTTCGAACTGACTGCCTGTGGCTACATGCAGCACAGACTAGGTAGTACGAATTAAAGCTCCTAATTCGAGCTACCATTACATCTCCTTGCAGGAGGAATAATGGTAGCTTGAATTAGGAGCTTTAATTCGAACTACCTAGTCCGTGCTGCATGTAGCCACGGGCAGTCAGTTCAAACTACGAGCATTTAAAAATGGCACCTGCCCGAGAACATGCAAATGAAGCCCGGGATATCTAAATCCCGGGCTTCATTTGCAAGTTCGAATGCCTACATTAGCGACCCTCATTCGAACTAGGGTAGCAGTGTAGACATACCCTGAGGGATATGGTTACCAGTTACTGCTTCATTTCAGGCAGAACAGTGATCTGAACCTATGTTTCCTTCATCACAAGTCACTGGACTATTGGCTATAAGAGGGTGAACCATTCCATTGACAAGTTCAAGTATTCTTTCCTTGCTCAAACATAGGGGAAGACTTTTTTCAACACTTTTTTTCAGTGAAAACATTTGTCCTGCTTCTGAGAATACACATTTAAATTTGCAAACACTAAAAATAGCAAATGTTAGCCTTTACCAATATGGGCAAAATGAGGATACATAAAACTTGAAGACTATCAAGGCCAAATTCTGCTTTTGATAAGAATGAGCAGCTTTCGTTGAAATTGATAGGCACTGTTCATTCAGGACTCATCTAGACTATGGAGAGTGGTCGAAAGAAGATATGCAAATTTCGTGGGAATTTGCATATCTTCTTCCGTTTGCACTTTCGAAAGCAGAGCTTTCTAAAGTGAAAGTAGTTAAGACGTGGCTTTTTTGGCAACCCCCTCCCTTGTCAAAAAGCCACATAAACCTCCTTTTTTGAGAAAGAGCGCTTTTCTACAAAGAGGTGGGGATTTGCCATAATAGCCATGTCTTAACGACTTTCACTTTCAAAAGCTCTGCTTTCAAAAGTGTGATTGGAAGAAGATATGCCAATTCCTGTGGAACTGGCATATCTTCTTTCAACCATTCCCTATAATCTAGATGAGCCCCCAAAGGCAAAATTTTAGGATTCTCTCTGTCCTCTATGAATGAGTCTAGCTTAGGAGTTATTCTCAGAAAGAAAACTAAACTGGAATGATTTAGGTTTAAGCAGTCACCTCCATTCTCTGTTACCGAATACATTATAAAAAGGATTATCCCTTTACCATAGATACTACATGAGAACACATAACTCCATTGAATCTCCTTGCTAATGAGTCATTGCTTCTTCCTTAATCATTCTCTTTCTCTAGTAGAAAAAAAAGGTTTCCTAAGGACCTGGTCCAATGTCCACTTATATCAAAGGTAAAACTCCCATTGACCACAGGTAGAGTTGTATTAGATTAGCATACATACTTAGCATCTGCATATCCAGCTGGTGTAGCTAACAAAGGGGGATCCAAGGGAGTCATGTGTTGCTCTTTGATCCTGTGCCTGGTTCTGTGCCAGGTGAATCCCAAATGTGGTAGTGCTGCTCCAAACTGTCCCTGATTACAAACAGTCCATTCCATCAGCTGTGGACTGAAGGAGTTCACCACTACATAGGACTTGTTGGCACTGTGAGATGTATGGAGTCAAGACATGCACAAGGCAGAGCAAGCAGGGACATGTCTTCCCCCTCTCCCCCAATAATTGGCAGGTGCATTGAACTCTGGCCTCAAAGCTGCAGTGGGAAAGCAATACCTTCTGTCCTTAGACCATTGTCAGAGAAAAAGAGTTTATCCAATCCTGGGACCACGGGAAGATTCAGCTTCTCCAGACCTAGGACTGTGAAGTATGGAGATGGGCACAGAATGTGTCCCTTAATAAATGGTTGGCACCCTCACCTCCTTCTTCAAACTTGAGTATGCATAGCTTCACAGAACTGCCACCCACATGCCTCACCAAATGGGAAGAACTTGAAGAGGCCAGAGGTGAAGGGGTGCAGCCCCAGCAATGAAGGTGGAAGACACTCACTGAGGTTAAACACATCGTTCCTCTCCCCCAGAGACCCTTGAAGTCTCAATCATCTATTGTCCAGTTGGGGTAGGGAGGCTGATTGGTTTTCATTCTCTGGCTCCAGGTTTTAACCTAGAGCACAGGCTTTTTCAACTCTTGTCCAGCTGCTCTCTGATCTAGCAGCAGCAGCCAGGAGACAGAGGAAGATGGGTAAAGATTCTAGGGCCCTCTCCCGGGGCCGGACAGAGGCATGGGTGAGCTGGGCAGCTGCCCAGGGCGCCAACTGATGGGGGGCTCCTGATGGCAGCTGTAAGGAGCGTCCCTTACCGCTGCCATCAGGCACCGCGTGCCCGGCTCCTACAACACTGGTCTGCCCGCATCCCCGTGGCGCCGGCCAGCAGCACCCTTTCCCCCATGGCCGGGGGGCCCTACACAGCCTGGTGTGCGCGCCAGCAGCAACAACTGGGCCAGACTGGGCCGTGCTTGCGCCATGCACCGTAGGGGCGGGTCCCGGGCTGCATGCCAGCGGCCATAGCCGGGCCGCGTGTGCACCGTGCGCCTCGGGGGTGGACCCGGGCTGCACGCCAGTGGCCGTAGCTGGGCCGCGCATGCACCATGCGCCTGGGGCCGGTGCCACATGTCCGTGCCCGGGGCGCCCGAATACCTCGGGCCTGCCCTCTCCCAAAGGGTGTAGAGTCTTTCCCACCATGCGGATCATATCCATGTCCAATCAGGAATGAAAACATGCACTTCTAAGCTGAGCCACAGCAGGGCCTCTAGGTTGACCGCTCTGTCTCATTGGCTGAGGATGTCAGCAAGCCTACTTTTAAGTTCAATAGCAACTGATTGCCTGAAGCTGCAATCTCTCCTGTGCTTGCCTTGCTCCTAGCCTTGCTCCAGACCTAATCCTCCTTTGTTCCCAGACTTGCTCCTGTCCTCTCCAGTCATAGTCTTCTCCATCAACCACACCTCAGCAAATGTTGACAGTATTCTCTCCTATCTACATGGTCTTGGTCTTTTGCGAACTGATGCAAAGTCACACTTTTATCAGTTTCTGCATTTATGCAATGGGTGGAGGGTGGGGTGGAGTAGGATTGGGAAGAGGTGGGGTGGGGGTGGGACTTGGGGCCGAGGGCTGCACCCTGCTTGGCATCATCCTGGAAGTACTATATCCTCAGTGCAAATACTGCATAGGTTGCAGGATATGTTTGAATCTTGCACAGGATGCTCTGCAATCTTTCATAGAACCAGTCTTCCTGTTTGTTGCTATCATTTGTTGTCTGATAACAGACAACAACCATGACTTTTGTATGTTTCATCACAAACTAGAAGTCTGTATTCTTGAGTTTGCACTTTCCCATTTTTCTGTGCTTTATTAGCTTATCTTCTTAACCATAAACTTATTTTCTTAACCATAAACCATAAACACTTTCCTGACATCTGTCATCCTTTCTTTCAGAGTATAAAACAATCATAGCTTCTAACCATAATGTGCCTTGTACAATCCACCTCATCTCATTCAGTCAAAGTATACTTAGCCCAAAGATGTTAATTTCTCACATAACGTGTGCCAGTCTGACAGTGCTCCAAAGAGATCTTATTATCCAGGGGTATCAGAACTCAAAGCTGTGGTAATATAACTGTTTTCCTTCAGCAGGTGTCAGGAAGAAATCACTAGGGAGAGCTCCTCTGTCTAATAAATGATAGAAACCAATATGCTTTTAGCTAAACCTACTTTTTTATAGGGCCTCAAGCACATACATATCATTAGAGAAGTAAGTTCTGAGCACCAAAACATTGCTACCCAAAGTCTGAGATTGTTTCAAGTAATCACTGCAGGCTTCCAGAAACCCTCCTTTTTTTTCAGCTGATGAGGACCTCCTTGCCTGAAAACAAAAATCCCTCAGACTGCTCTAAAGGGTTTAATTTTACTTCTATAGATAACTCTTTAAAAGTACACAACTCATAGTAACCCCTACTGCATTACCATAATAACCCCTACTGAGTCACCAATTCTCGTGTCTCAAAAAAATTATTCATCATTTCTAAAGATTCAGAGGGGTAGCCAAGTTGGTCTATAACTAGAAAAAATTAAAAAACAATGAGTAGTCTAGTTTCACCTTAAAGACTAACAAAACATGTAGATGGCAAAACATGAGCTTTCATGGGCACAACCCACTTCTTTAGTTGACTGGAGTATTAAAAGTCCAGATCTAAGACTGAATGGGGGGGGGGGGAGGAGGAGAAAAAGACAGTGAACAAATTGTTCAAGAAGCTGTAAATTTTAACTCTTGTAACTTGAACAATCTATTCACTGTCTTTTTTTCTCCTTCTTTTTCTAGACCGGGACCTCAAGACTAATGCCTTGACATTGGAGAAAAAGTTTTAAAAAATAACAAATAGTCCTGCAGCACCTTAGAGACTAACAAAAAATGTAGATGGTATCATGAGCTTTCACGGGCACAACCCATTTCTTCATATGAATGGAGTTAAGGGGTCGAGGTTGCAAAATAAATAGCAGAGAAAGAGAGGGGATGAGGAGGGAAAGTGAAGGAAAAAATTGTAAGTTAGCGTGTCCATACTAAATGAAGCAGATAGAGTGGGTTCTAAGTACTCTTAAGTGCCTGGTGCTTGGCTTTTTATGTCAATAGGATGTGGAATGTAGTGAGTAATCCACTTAAGGTCTTTGTTTAAACTTTATTGCAGGTATCAAACTTGTAAATGAAACTAAGTTCTGCAGCTTCCCTTTCAAGCTGTTTTTTTTAAATTGACATGTAATAATATGGCAACTATGAGATCCATTAATGAGCGTCCAGGCAAGTTGAAATGTTCCCCAACAGGTTTCTGTGCGTTACCTTTTTGAATATCTGATTTGTATCCATTAATCCTTTGTCATAAAGACTGTCCAGTTTGACCTATACACATGGCAGAGGGGCATTGCTGGCACTTGATGGCATAGGTCACTTTGGTGGATGCGCAGTTATATGAGCCTCTGATGTGGTAGTTTATATGGTTAGTTTCTGTGATGATGTCGCTAGTATAGAGGTGTGGACAGAGTTGGCACTAGAGTTGCTTGCAGGGGTGGATTCCTGGATGAGTATGATGGAGGTGTGCTGTGTGGTAGGTGAGGATTGGCCTGCTCCCCCAAGGCCTGTGAGAGTGAGGGGTCATTTTCCATGATAGGTTGTAGGTTGTTGATAATGCACTGGAAGAGTTTAAGTGGGGGGCTGTAGGTGATGACAGGCGGTGTTCTGTTGTATTCTTTTTTGGGTCTATTTTGAAGAAACTGATGTCTGGGTACACATCTAGCTCTGTAAATCTGATTTGTCACTTCTGTGAATAGGTATTATAGTTTTAAGAATGCTTGATATTGACATGGGAGAGCAGAGAAGGGGCTTGTGTGCTCCAATGACTCAGACCAGTGGGAATAGCACTCATGGCATGGAAGTGATTTAGATTAATTTACACAGGTATCTGTAGGAGAGGACAAGATGAGAACAGCTTTAATAATCAGTGCAGTAACTTGTAAATGGAAATGTCTGTTCTAAAACCTTCTTTGGTACAAATTTGCAGGATGAAAATAAGGATTAGAAAAAAAGTGTAAAAAGTACTGCCCAATTTTAAAGTAACAGAGTCCCTGCATACTAGAATCCAAGACTTTCTATCACCTTTTGTTAATATAAACTTATAGCAGAGAAAGCTGCCATCCTTCTACCCTGAGACAGCTTAATTGCAGCGACCACAGGTAGTTGTGGAAAGCAGGAGTGATTATTTTGGTTCAAATATGCAAATTATACATGGTACATTATAAAACAGGTGGCTAATCTGAGATTCATATTCCACTTCAAAATGGTTTGCAAGTTACATATGCAACATCTAACATGCATGTAATCCTCCAAGTACTCAGTGGCACTGAAAGAAATGGAAACAGGAGCACAGAAATCCAAACTGCTAGAAGAGATGGGCCTAAAAAGAAAGAAATAGAAAACAATTGTGGCAAATTAAGAAAATAGAACTGAAAGAGGTGAGATCACTGCAGATCTCAAGAGAAGGTCAGAGTTAAAACAAAAATACCGTGCATTTCCAAAGACATAAGCATACTCCTCAGAGCATACAAAACTAGTTTATAGGTAAATGAAGATAGAGTAATTCTTCTGTCTACATATACAGGTCCCTATAAATGTAATTTCAATGGAATTATACCAGAGTAAAACTGGAGTTACCTTGTGATGAATCCTGCCCTTGAGTATTTCACTTATTCTATTAAACTAGTAATTTTGATCAAATGACTAAAATGTATTGGTATTTGATCAATTTATTAAGAAAATTACTGTGCATGAGTATATAGCTGCATCTATAATTAGGAGCATCATTGGGGCCATAGATTTGTTTGCTCTTCAGGCTCAGGTAGTTGTATATTTGTTTGGAATTTTCCTTATGTGAATTTGGGAACTCGGTGGCTAACTAAGGCTAACAATAAAGTTAGGCAATAATAAAAATAAAGGTTTTCTGCTGCCATGTGTTACACCAGTATAAGGAAAGACTAAAATGCTATTCAATCTGACTTCACATTCACCTTGCACTGGTAGGGCTCAAGACAATGGAGAAATGGGCCCAAGATGTCCTTTCCTGGCATTCTGCAGTGTTCGAGGGCAAACATTTCAATAGAGCAAAGGCCATGTCTACACTACCACTTATGTCAGCAAATCTTCTTTTGCTCAGAGGTGTGAACCCCCTCCCGAGTGACATACATTTTATTGGCATAAGTGGTAGTGTGCACAGTGCTATGGTGATGGGAGAACTTCTGCTCATGGAGGTGATTTCATGTCATTGACAGGAGAGCGCTGTGTCATTGACTTACAGCAGTGCCACAAATAATCTTTCAGTGGCGCAGCTGCATCAGTCCAGCAGAGATGCTATTCCTTGTTAGCATATTCATAGCCTAAGTCACCTAGAAGTGTGTCCTGAGTCTGGCATATTGTGTATTAAGACCCCATGATGCCAGGTACAGAGGAATACCGTTTTAACTAGTTGTGGGTAATTATTCCACTGTGTATTTGAAGATGGTTTGGGATGGTGTACCTATGGACTGTACCTTTCATGAGCTATCGATGTCAATGATCAATTAGTATATTCCTGTGGGGAGTATACATACTGTGAGCAATAAAGACCGAACAATGAAAATAAACAGACAGCAGGAATTAATTTCAGTTATTTACTTCTGAATATTAAATGTGGCATTATAGGAGGAAACAGAATGTTTATTGGAAAGCTGAAACAATAATCAAATCTCAATTTTAAATGGATCATATTTTCTCTGTTCCTCAGAGGACATGGAAGCTGTGAACAGGGAAGTCTGAAAATGGCCGATATTTTAAAAACACTGAACTTGGAGGAGTTCAAAGTAGAATAACACATTCCTATATTTCACAGAAACAGAGGCCATTAACATTCAGATACTTCAGCTCTGTGACAGGGGTAGTAATAACAGAAAGTGGCTCAACATTAATCTATTAGGCACCTCAGAATTGCATGTTCATTTTTATAGACAACAAGGAACTTTCTTAATTAAGGAAAGTTAGATAGCTATTGTATACGCTGCCACAAATGACAGGATAAATTGATGGTATTCCAGCTAGGATACATGCTATTTACCAAGTGTTGTAAATGTGTGTCAACCCTACAGCAGAGCAAACAACACTTTACTGCAATATATTGCTCTGAAGTTCATATTTCCAAGAAATGACTCTTCCAGAATGAAGGTGCATGTAATTGCACAATTGTTGGAAGAATAAAGATTGCTTTCATCAATCTTTCCATGGACTATCCCTTTAAAAACTATTTACAGGTAAAAATAACTTCTCCTCCAACTTCCTCTCCATCTTTGTCTTCCTTACTCAGTCTGTTAGTTCTCTGACTCATGCCCATAGTCCTATCCTTCACCTCAGTACTAGTTCTCCTTTCTTATTCAGTAAATGATCTGCTGTACATTGGCTTGAATGTGTTACTAAAGTGATTCTTTCTCCATTATACTGACATGTCTCACTCATCTCCCACTTTAGTCCCACCAATATCCTCAGTCGAATGCATTGGCTAGGCTTTGTCTTTTCTGCAGTAGTGTGAATTTTTTGTCTACTTGCCCTCTCCTTTCTCTCCAACCTTTTCCTCTGCCAGATATAAGAATGTTGTATTCTCTCTTACAAGTTGAAGTATTGTAGTCCATGTTTATATCCCTTGTGCCTCAAGAGCTTGACAGTCTTCTTCACTTATTTTCACTGTTGTCCATGAACCAGACTGATATTATTCAGCCTCTTCCCCATCCCTCCTCTTCAGAAAAAAGAAAACAAACGAAGGATTTTTACTTACACAGTGCTCCATTAATACATAAATTGACTTTCTCTCTGTTAATAGGAGCATCTACTGATGATCTAATCTGGCCAATGCATGCTTGGGAGGCACTGATGGACGGATTACCCTTGTCTGAAACTGGACCTGAGGAAGGTGGAGATTATATTGGTGGGCAGAAAACACTTTGTGTAGTTTGTAGCAATAGCACAATCTTCCCTATTTCAATGTGAACACACAGATCAATTACTTCTGTTTAGGAATGCTTTGGATCCTTTACTAAATTCTTATGAAGCAGTGTCTAGGAAATATTTTCTGCCATTTCTGGGTATTTAAGAGATTCCATCCTATGGTGGCCTCAGTTATCCGTGTCTTTGTCACCTCCTGTATGGACTACAACGATAAAATATAGCTGGGTATAGAGTTATCAGCCCTCAGAAACTTCAACTAGTACAGAGCAGATCAGCATGCCTCTTCATTAACACAGTCTATTGGAAGCACCTCAAACCAATACTCCAGTGTCTCCACTATCTTCCAATAAACTAGAGTGTCAAATTCCAAGTCTGGGACCTTATCTTCAAAGTACTGAATTAACAAGGCTGAAGATTCCTGAAAGTTCTAAAGCACCAGGATAAGGGTCAACTATTCCACTTCTCATGCATGAAAATATTCATTAGTAGGGTAAAGCCTATCTGTGAAAGAGATGGTGTTTTATCAGAGACTTGTCCAAGCTTGTGTTATGAGCTGTCAGAGGATCTAAGAACTACCATAAGCATCAGGGTCTTCCACTCCAAGTGCAAATAGAGGAGCTCGAACAATTTGGACCTTCAAGATGCTGAGAGCCACGGATCTAAACTGTAAACCTTATATATGATCAAAACTTTAAGTCAGGGGAAGAGCTGTACCATCAGCTTCCTTAGATCCAGCACTTAGGAATGTAAAAGTACCTTTTTTAAATCTTACTTTCTCTAATACAAACATATAATAACATATACATAACGTTTATTTGGTTTTTGTTAAAGACTCCCATATTTCTCCCCTCTACAAGGGTGTGTAGAGAAGACAATGTCCTACAGATAGTTTTGGGTAGAATTTTGAGAACAAATAACGTATATAGGGAAAAATTCAATTTTGGTCAACCCAAAACTTTTCACAAATTTGATCTGGTTAGTTTGTACTAGGGGGAAAAAACCCACAGAGAATTGTAGGTGTTTCTGTACTTTAAAGCTTTTAGCCCCATAGTTGGGGGACTTGACTTTGAGATATCAGAGAACGAGCTTTGAAACTCCCCTTGGAATTCAGATCTACCATATCCTAGTCTGAGCATTTAATTGAATAGACTACAGGCTACTCTGAGATGGGTAGTGCTAATCTCTCCTGATCCATCTGTTCCACTTTTTACTAATACATAAGCACTCATCCAGCTAAAACAAGTGTGATAAATATATAGCCTGGTGATTAAGGCATTCATATGGTTGGTGTGGATTCAAATCTTATCTCTGCCTGTTTCAAATAACCTACTGATTAAATTGCCACCTGTGAAGAGGTAGTTCTGTGTTCCAATCCCTCATTACTGCAGAGAGATTTAACACTTGTATCTTTCACATCCCAGGCTAGTGCCCTATCCACAGCCCTAAAGTTTATAACAACAGGCAGGTGTTTTTCTGAAGTTGGCTTTTTAAAAATAACTGAAACAGACATTTCAAATTAGCTAACAAAATCAGAACATTTTCAGAGTTAAACAGAATACCCCCCCCCCCTTTTTTTTGTTTTTTGTTTGCTGGCTGAACTGAAAAATCAATTATTCACCAGCTCTATTTACAAAGGGCAGGTGCTAGTTAGAAAATGCTCAAGCAGAAGTTGCTCAGATAACAAACCTCATTTTCATGGTAAGAACCTGAGTAGAGTGGATGCAACCATTCACTTACAGCATTCTGTATTTTCATGGGGATCTTCTGGTAGCATTCCCCACAGTTATCATTATAATAATCCTGAGTCTTACTACCTATCAATCTTTTCAAACTTTATTTAAACCTCACAAGATCCCTGAAAGGTGAACGTTGTAATGTCAATCTTGAAAATGGGGAAACCAAAGCATAGAGAAGTTAGGCGATTTACTAAACATTATTCACATAGTCCATGTTACTGCCTGAAAAGAAATCCAAGCCTCCAGACAAGCAATCTCATGCACTAACCACTTAACAAGCAACACTGCCTTTCATAGAGAGAGAAGTAAAACATTCAAAGAATTCCTCATAGTTCTGGGATGCAACTAGTACAATTCACAGTTAACTGGTGAATTTCTTTTCTGTGTATTCTCTTCTGTGTGGGATGGCATGAACACACTTGGTTAGGATAGGAAAGGATTAAGAGATTTCTTTAAACCTAGAGAAGTAGAATTGCCCCAACTTTTCACTAGTATGACAATAGACCACCAGCTGTAATAAATAAGGAACAAGAAATAGAAGTGGAAGCAATGATATTTTACCTTTCCTTAGAGTGTAATTCTTTTTTCTTATAAGGGTGGAGGTAAATGTCAGTATCTGGGAGCTGAAGATAATAAGGTAACAAGGGAAAGCGCTGAGTCCAAGGTAGGAAAGGGAAAGGATTTCAATGCCTCTGTTAAGACCCTCATTGACTGGATAAAGGAGGAGATAGTTGTGTGTTGTTTGCTTTCTAAAGTAAGGCATGGGAGGTGAGTTCTTGTTGATTACTTGTGCTTTGTTCCTCTTAGCAGAATATGTTTCCCTGAAGAAAATAATTATATAGTTAATGGGACAGACATTTTTCTAGGGCTAGATATTAAGGACAGCTGGGTTCCTTTTCCTTTATTTAGTAGTTTTCTGTGCCTTGCAAGGGCTATGGCTGTTGTGACTTTTTTCAAAATCTTTCTTCCCCAATGTTCAATTGAGAGCAAATCAATTGAACTGTTGATGCTATTGTATATGGTAAATATCAATGTTGATTTAAAATAGTTATTAAACTGATAATTTATTATAGAAATGTAAGTTTTAACCTTGCTTTGTCTTTACTGAATTTTTTCAAAAAAAAAAAATTAGAAATCTTTTTATGTTAGGTGCTCAGAGAATAATAGGTCATAACTTTTGTTTTTCATTATTGTACTAGATGAAATAGTAAAGCCAGTTAAAGCAACTACTAGGGAAACTTGTTTTTTTTTTCTTTTAAGACATGCACAAAAAGCTACCTCTCTGTTCAAATCTGTATTTAGCATTTCCAGGTCCAATTGTAGTCTATAGAATAGTTTTATAACTACTTTAATATTTGATCTAGCTTATTTTGTGATGTTAGAAATATTTGAATATTAAATACCATTTTGGTTTTTTAATGGTGTCTGGTAGGACTTACAAACTGTAATCGTGAAAACTACTTGGTTAAATGGCAACCACTCAGCAGATGCGTCTAGCCAAACACAAGAACACGTTCCCCTTGCTATGAATTATAAAAATAGTCTTTTAAGATTTTCAAAGAGAAATTCTAGAGCACCTGGTTTCCCAACGCTACTGAAGCTAAATCAGGATCCCCCTTCTCTTTTCATAAAGAAAACAATTTTTCATTTTACTACAACTCTAAAGGATAGAGAACTTTGGGAGAGCTCACTTGTCTCAGGGAAGCAATGTTAAAAGCAGAACTGCAAACTATTCTGATGCACAGGAAAGATAAGAAAATGAGTGAAAGGTCAATATGGCTACATCAAAAGCTCTTGAATGATCAAAAAAAGAATCCGAGCAAAAAATTAAAACATGGACAAATTTTGAAGGTTTAGAAAATAGCACAAGCACATAGGGACAAATGGGACATACCTAGCAAAGGATATACAACACAATAAGAAGTTCTTTAAGAATAATATGCGCAAGAGACTATGAAGGAAAGTATAAGTCCTCCATTTAGTAGGAAAGGAGAGCTAATAACTCAAGACATGAAGAAAGCTGAGATATTCAGTGCATCTTTTTCTTCAGTATTCGCAAAAAAGATCAGGGTGGCTAGATATTTAACTCAATTAAAAACAACGAGAAAGGAACATCATCCAATATAGATAAAGAGCAAGTTAAAGAATGTTTAGCTAAGCTAGGTATATTGAAGTCAGCTGGGCAATGAAATTCATCCTAGGGTACTTAAGGAACTACTTGAAACCACTTTGGAGCCATTAGGAAGTATTTCTGAGACTTACACAGGATGGATTTAATCCCCCCAAATTAAACATAGATAGTATCTTTATAAGGAATATCTAGGCAATTATTGACTGGTCAGCCTAACTTTGATACCTAGAAAGATAATGAAACCAATGCTTGAAAAATTTGTTAGTACATAGAAGATAATGATACTTTAAGGAATAGCCAGTATAGATTTGTTCAGAACACATCATGCCAACTGAATCCAACTTCCTTCTTTGACAGTGTTACTGGCCTGGAAGTTAGGGAGTAAACAAGTAATAGAGATGATATATTTTGATTTTTTTAGTAAGGGTTTTGAAAGTCTGAGATGACTGTCCCAATAAGTAAGGAAAAAATGGTCTAGACAGAAATTACTACAAATTGCGTACATGACTGATTGACTGAAAGTCTATACTCTCAATAGTTACCAATTACTTACTAAATAAATTATTCTGGTTTGAGAGTGGGGCCCTGAAGGGATCACTCTTGAGTCTGTTACTACCCAATATTTTCATTAATTATGTGGGTAATAGAATGGAAAATATGCCAACAAACTTTGAGGTTAACATCATGCTGGGAGCAATAGCAAGCACTTAAGATTGGATTAGAATTTGACAACCTTGACAAAATGTAAATTGTTCTGAAATCAACAAGATGAAATTCAGTAGAGGCAATTGCAAAGTACTCCACCTAGGAAAGAAAAACCCAATGCACAATTACAATATGGCGAATAACTGATTAGGTGCTACTATTGTTGAAAAGGATCTGAGGCTTATAGTGGATAACAAATTGAACGAGTCAACACTGTGTTGTAAAAAACAGCTAATATATATGTAGGAGAATGTTTTTCTGCTCTATTTGGCACTGGTGAGGTCTCAGCTGGATTACTGTGTCCAGTCTTTTATGTGTCACATTTTAGGAAAAATATGGACAAACTAGAGGCAGTCCAGAGAAGAGCAACAAAAGTTATAAAAGGTTTAGAAAACTTAGCCTCGGGGGAAAAGTTCTTAAAAAATTAGACATGGTTAGCCTTCGGAAAAGACCTGACAAACTTTAAAATGTGTTAAGGGCTATTATAAAGGGCCTGGGTATAGATGGTTTTTCACTTTCATTGAAAGTAGGACAATAAGTTATGGATTCAATCTATAGTAAGGGAAATTAAGTTTGGAAATAAATTCTATCCCTAAAAGAGGTGTGCTGTGCTTTCACTGAAACAATGAAAAGAATATAAATCTCACTGATCATGCAAGCAGCACACCCTACTCCCATCTCTGAACATCAGTTACACTTTGACCTTATCTAAATTTATTCATGACATCTTTTTCAAGCTACCATGCTGCATCAAGTTATAACATACTTTCAGGGAGATAACAGAAACCCCATCACTGGAGGGTTTTTTTTTCTTTCAGAAGAGGCTGGACAAATAACTGAAAAGTATGTTTTAGGTTTACTTGGTGCTGCCTCAGTTCATATGGCTGGTCTTGATGACCCCTCAAGGTTCCTTCCAACCCTCCATCAATGACTTCTATGAAGAGAGCTAGAGATAATTATTGAACTGGCTTTATAAGCATTCTGAAAACTTTGTGAAACTTTAAGAAAAACTTATAGACTCATAGACTTTAAGGTCAGAAGGGACTATTTTGATCATCTAGTCTGACTCCCTGCACAATGCAAGCCACAGATTCTCACCCACCCACTACTAGAATAATCCTCTCATCTATATCTCAGATATTGAAGTCCTTGAAATGATGGTTCAAAGACCCCAAGATGCAGAGAATCCTCCTGCTAGTGACCCATGCCCCATGCTACAGAGGAAGGCAAAAAACCTCCAGGTCCTCTGCCAATCTACACTGGAGGAAAATTCCTTCCCAACCCCAAATATGGCGATCAGCTGAACCCTAAGCATGTGGGCAAGACTCACGAGCCAGACACCCAGAAAAAAGTTCTCTATAGCAACTCCTATCTTCCCACCATTGGCCTATTTACCATTGATAATGGTCCCAGAACTGATCCCTGAGGAACTCCGCTAGTAACCTCTCTCCAGCCTGACAGTTCACCTTTCAGTATGACTCGCTGTAGTCTCCCCTTAACAGGTTCCTTAACCACCTCTCAATTTTCATATTGATCCCCATCTTTTCCAATTTAACCAATAATTCCCCATGTGGTACTGTATCAAAAGCCTTACTGAAATTGAGGTAGATTAGATCCACTGCATTTCCTTTATCTAAAAAATCTGTTACTTTCTCAAAGAACGAGATCAGGTTGGTTTGGCACAATCTACCTTTTGTAAAACCATGTTGTAATTTGTCCCAATTGCCATTAACCTCAATGTCCCAAACTACTTTCTCCTTCAAAATTTTTTTCCAAGACCTTGCATACTACAGATGTCAAACTAACAGGCCTGTAGTTACCCAGGTCACTTTTTTTCCCTTTCTTAAAAATAGGAACTATATTAGCAATTCTCCAGTCAAATGGTACAACCCCTGAGTTTAGATATTCATTAAAAAATTTTGCTAATGGACTTGCAATTTCATGTGCCAGTTCCTTTACTATTCTTGGATGAAGATTATCTGGGCCCCCTGATTTACTCCCATTAAGATGTTTGAGTTTGGCTTCTACCTTGGATTTGGTAATATCTACCTCCATATCCTTATTCCCATTTGTTATGTTGCCATTACCCATAAGCTCTTCATTAGCCTCATTAAATACTGAAGCAAAGTATTTGTTTAGATATTGGGCCATGCCTAGATTATCCTTAACCTCCACACCATCCTCAGTGATTAGCAGTCCCACTTCCTCTTTTTTTTTGTTTTCTTCCTATTTACATGGCTATAAAACCTTTTACTATTGGTTTTAATTCCCTTTGCAAGGTCCAACTCTACCTGACTTTTAGCCTTTCTCACTTTGTCCCTACATGCTCGAACCTCAATAAGGTAGTTTTCTTTGTGGATCCCTCCCATTTTCCATTCCTTATATGCTTTCTGCTTTTTCTTAATCACCTCCCTAAGATTCTTGCTCATCCAACTTGGTCTAAAACACCTACCTATACATTTTTTCCTCTTTCTTGGGATACAGGCTTCTGATAGCTTCTGCAACTTTAACTTAAAATAATCCCAGGCCTCCTCCACTTTTAGATCCATAAATTCTTTAGTCCAATCCACTTCCCTAACTAATTTCCTTAATTTATTAAAATTAGCCCTTTTGAAATCAAAACCCCTAGTCTCAGATTTATTTTTGTTTATCCTTCCATTTAGTTTGAACTGAATTATCTCATGATCGCTCGAGTCAAGGTTGTCCCCTACAACCATTTCTTCTATGAGGTCCTCGCTACTCACCAAAACCAAATCTAAAATGGCTTCCCCCCTTGTTGGTTTAACAACTACTTGATGAAGGAATTCATCAGCTATCATATCTAGGAAAATCTGAGCCCTATTATTATTACCAGTATTTCTTCTCCAGTCTATATCTGGAAAGCTGAAGTCTCCTATGATTACACAGTTCCATTAGTATTTACTTCTTTAAAAACTTTAAAGAGGTCTCTATCCATATCCAGATTAGATCCTGGTAGTCTATAGCACACCCCAAGCACTATCCCAGGGGAGGATCTAATAGTTTTCTTCCCCAATGTGATTTTTGCCCAGACAGACTCTGTCTTCTCCATTCCTTCACTTTTTAATTCTTTGCAATCTACCTCATCATTGATATACAATGCTACTCCACCACCTTTACCTTTATTTCTGTATTTCCTAAACAGCACATACCCTTCAATACCTGTACTCCAGTCATGCCTAGTATTCCACCATGTTTCTGTTATTCCTATAATATCTGGTTTCACTTCCTGGACCAGTAGCTCTAGTTCCTCCATTTTGTTACCTAGGCTCCTTGCATTGGTGTACAAACATCTTAATTTTTTCTGTTTCACCTCACTCACATTCTTTACCCCATTTGGCATGGACATTGTACCTCCAATATGACCTATTAAACTAGTATCCACTCTGCCCTTCCTCCTTATGTACATTGTCCTACCCCTGGCTATATCCTTTATTACTTCGTTTTCCTTGCTCTCAGTGCTAAAATCTGACGTAGAGATTACCTGGACATATCCCAACCGTCTCCCCCAAATTTCTAGTTTAAAGCTCTCTTAATCCGTTGTGCCAGCCTCCATCCTAGAAGAGTGTTTCCTTCCCTACTTAGGTGAAGTCCATTCCGAGAGAACAGTCCTCTGTCTGTGAATACCTCCCAGTGGCCATACATCCCAAAGCCCTCCTTATAGCACCACTGCCTGAACTACCTATTGAGCATCATAATCTTGTCACACCTTTGTTTCCCTCTTCTAGGAACAGTCAGAATCCCACTGAAAATCACCTGAGCCTCGATTTCCTTAAGCATCCTCCCCAACCTGGCATAGTCTCCCTTGATTCGTTCCAGAGAGAATCTAGCCTTATCATTTGTTCCTACATGAAGGATGATCAATGGATTCTTTCCCACTCCCTTTAGGATCCTCTTCAACCTTAGTTCCACATCCCGTATCTTAGCACCTGGCAGACAGAATACCCTTCTGTTCTCTAGATCAGCTCTGGTTATAGGCCTGTCTATTCTTCTCAATAATGAGTCCCCAATCACATAGACCTGCCTTTTCATGGTGACAGTGCGATTCTCTAGTCTATCTCTTGTTTTCTCTGTCCTTTCCATTCCTATCTTTCCTTATAATCTTCTTCAGCCCATCCTGTATCCACCTGGTGCTCATTATTGGTTTTATCTCTATCGACGCTTCCCCTTTATGTATGGGACTAGCCACTCTTCTCTTCTTCCTTTCCATCTTCAGTGATCACCTGCTCTATCCCTTCTCCATTCTCCAACTCTGCATACCTGTTCTTGAGCTCTATTTCTCCTTCACTGGCCCATCATTTCCTCTGCCTGCTTCTGATAGTCACATGCTTCCACTGTCCATTTTCTCTGTCCAGAAGTCCCCCCTCAGAGGCCTTTGATCCTGCTTCAGTCTGCATGTCTAAGCTTTCCCCTTCAGCCACCTCATGCCTTTGCTCCATCATCTGCTCAAACCCCCTTCTAAACTCGACCAGCGTTTCCACCTGCATCTCCAATCCTCGGATCTTTTATTCCATCAGTTCTATTAGGCGGCATTTCGTACAAACAAAGCTCCTTTCAGGTACCCCCTCCAGAATCATATACATACCACAGCTGCCACATCTACTCAGTCTCATTGTATCCTCTACTGCTTGGGTTATGGCCACTGCTATCTCTGGGTTAATCCGCCTTCTCACCTAAATCCTGTTAGTCCGGCAAACACAAAAACAAACAAAAACACCCCCTACTGCAAAAACAAACCCTAAATGAGTCCCACAATCCAAACTCCCCTTACAAACTCCCACTCAAACTCCCCTGTTTACAGCTCTGTTTGCTGGCTCCTGCACCACTGCTGCTGACTTGTTTAACTAGGAAACCTTTCTGGTAAAAAATTATTTTATTCCTTACATGATTGGAAATGGCATAAGCATCTCCTTTATGTTTATTAGCAAATGTTTATACTTAAATGAAACACTTCATATATTTATGAATAGTACCTACCATTATTATATGGCTACTAAAATGTGTATAAGACTTTCCCTAGTATAAGATGGCTTTTAATTACAGTATGTTTACTGATTGAGGAATTAATTAGTTTTCTGACAGTGCTTAAACATACTTTTTGAATTTAGCAAAAAAAAAAAAAAGAACCATCCCTCCACGAATTAATAATGAAGGCCTTTTTTATTATTTTAGTAAAAACAGTTTTGTATGAATCATAAGTTTAGAAAAATGAATTTAAAGCTAAAGAATGTTTATATATAAAAGTAAAGTGTTTGGACTCACTTGCAAGAAGAATTTGAGCTTCTAGAAAATCATAATGAAACCAAAGGAATATTTCAGAATATTGAATGAATACAAAGACTAAATACTAATGTTAAAAGTATTCAGTTACCTCCATTAGTATAAAGATATTTATCTCTCTGTTGCATAAGTATTAGCAGCTTGCATATTCATAAACTTATGTTGCCGCTCTGACCGTCTCATGAGTTGTCGAACCAATGAAAGAGTGATAGTAGTTAATATTTAAATCCAACTTAGTCCTAAAAGAAGTGCTCTATGTTTCCACTGAAACTATGAAAAGAGTATAGAATTTGCTAATTAAGCAATGAGCAGACCCTACTCTCACCTCTGAACATCAATGACACTTTGACCTCATTTAAATTTGTTTATCACATCTTTTTCAACATACCATGCAGCATCAAGAAACAGCATTCTTTCTGTACAGCACTACTTTTGCAACATTTCCCAAAGCCTTAAGGGTGATAGAAAGTTTGCTAATGCACTGCCAAGGAATTAGATTTAAATGTTGTTTTTTAAAATAGGAAATGGAATTTTTGCTGTAATTTAAGACAGTAAAAGCTTCTGTTCTCAAACATTGAAATGGCTGAAGACTATTTCTAAAAAAGGAGACATCAAAGAACAAGTAGATTTAAATTGAATTTTAAACTAGCAAATTTTCCTGTTTGAAAATCACTTTTTGAGTATGTTCTTTTAAGTAACCAAATGTAAATAATTTTGAGATTCTTAAATTCAGTTAATATTTTTGCCCATTTATAATTCTTTTTATAATATACCAGACAGGACTTGCCTATCTTCAAAGCAAATTTTTTTTGACAATCTGTAAATGGTTTTGTTTATCTATGAACATGTACTGTAGGACTCACTACTAATTTTGGAAAATCACTTCAGTCTTATCTGGAGAAATGCATCCTCACTAGTGTTAGGACCACTCTCAAAGGTGTAATCTCTGTTAAGCTCTCCACAGAGAGGCATAAGAGATTGTACCTGAAATAACCATTGTTAGCAACTTATATTGTTTTCCTTTAATAACAACATATTTATAATTAATGGTAATTAGCTACATGTTTTTTTTTTAATCACAGCATTCCCTAAAGCAAGAAACAGTGGAAGCTACAAACCTGATCTGTCATTAAAGCAATTAAGATGTGTCCCCTTCCATTTATTTTTTCTCCACACTATGAATATTAGTATTTTTTAAATAATTTTGCTCTGTCTCTAAGTTACTTGAAAAGTCTATTTCTGTCCCACACAGTAGTTGGAAAGAGCTTTAGACAGTCGAAATAACTTCTGTATGTTTCCTTTTTTGGACAGAGATTCCACATCAATAAGATGATTGATTGAGAGCCAGTCAGAACATTTTGATGCAACAAAATTGAGTGAGAATATGCTATTTCATTCTAGCTGGAATATTTTGTTGAGACACTCCTGCTGCACCAAAGATTTTTCTCATGGAAAGTTTCTGTATCTAGGATTTTCAAAGAGAGACACTCTAGTCCAATGAACTGGCCTGGGAAGTAGGAGACTTAGATTTAAGATTTTGCTGTGTTTAAGCCTCCTCCTCCACTGCAACCTGGTAATTAATTGGACCAATCTTAGGCCCAGAAAACTTTCTAACTGAAAACCTCGGGCTTTGATCCAAAAAATTGACTCTTTGATAATCTACTTTTTGAAAAAAAAAATTGCAAGATTTTGTTCAAATGTGAAAGAGCAAGTTTTGAAATCTGAAAGTTACCATAGGACAGAATTGTCATCCTTTTGGAAAGCCTTATGATCAGGTGGTATTCAAACCAGAATGTGATTCCAGGGTAATAGTTTAGCAAGGGGAGAGGGAGCTGATCTTGGTATCCTGAAGTCCCTGAGCTTCTTTGGACACTGGGAGTTGCAGTCACCTATGTTGAGCATTATGTTGCCAGCTTGATCTTGCTTGTCTATGCAAAGCTCCAGAGCAAGCAGCAGACCCTAGCAGACATTCATAGTGACCCTGCAGCCCAAGCCACTGGAGTCTGCTAAGTATGGATAGATTCTGCTTGCAGGGTCATCTGTCAACAAGGGGGATTCACTTTCCAATTTCTGGCCCTTTTCGGCTAGGTCACATCAGTTACCTCACCTGGGCAACTCTGCTCTAGGGATGAAGCATCTCTATAATGCCTGGCACTGGAGTAGGCAGGAGGCAGTTCAGGTGAGTGTGACTGGGATCACGTTAAAGGCTAATACATAATGATGCTACAACTAGTTCCTGAGCAGGGGATTGGAGTGGCAGAGTGAGCTCCAGTGGACAAGTTGTCGGGGAAAACTTCTTACTTTGCATGTGCACTTTCCAACACTGGATCAGTTTCAGCAGGCAGTGACAGGTCTCCAGTATCCTTGCAATTCTCAATTTTCAGTGTCTTCTGGTCCACATGTGTGTGTTTGTCTCCCACACATTATACATTCATACAGAGGTGAAAGTAAGCTTGTGTGCTGCTCCAGCAAGAAGGAGTCAGCTGGCTGGGGCACTTGTCTGCAAGAGGAAGCATGGTATGCTCCCAGGGCTATCCTGCTGGCTGCCACACTAAGTAACAGGTTGGTGAGTTAAAGGGGCCAGCTGGGGTTGCATTCCCCCATCTGCCCGGGACTACCCTGACCGAGATCTTCTCCCAGGGCGCCATTTAGAGAATGTGGGGAGGAGGTTGAAGCTCCTGACCCCTGAGATTTGTACCAGGATGCTGCTTGCTATACCCTTTCCAATCTGGGAATGAGAAGAAAACACAAAAGTGTTTTCTCCCTCCTGGTTTGGAAGTTGGGGGAACAGAAGATTGAGTGACTCATACTGTGGACTTTCTTCTCACTCCCTGAGAGTGATGAAGGAAAATAGCAAGTAGCCTGCTGGTACAAATCTGGGGAAGCAGGAGCCTTCAGTGCCCTGCCCTCCTGAAATCACACCCTTGCCCCCTGCACTCTCTTCTTCCCACGCTTATCCCAGTCCTGAGTTCTCCTACATCCCTATTCTGATTCCTGCATCGCACATACACTCCAACCCACTGCCCTGAGCCCCTCTTTCCATCCCTAATTCTGACTCCTTCACCTCCTACCCCTCCTCACACACACACATCCCAGATATGCCTGGGTAGCCAAAAATTACTGTACCAGAAGTTCAGTATTCAAATAATTCATGCATTTTAAAGAAAATTGGTATTTTAACAGCATTCCAATTCCTTCAGATTTAAGACTATATCAATGCCTGCTACTGGCTTGAAAGTAGTCTCCCAAAACATCTGATGAAACTGTTTTTCAGCTTTTCAAATTGACTCCTTCCAGGGGGTTTGACGAAAAGCTCGGGTAGCTTTTGGCAGTTGATAGCATGAGAAAAATAAATATGATCCAAAATAAACTGCATAACTCAAGAATAGAAGGTAGATCATCTGTAGTTGTTGGAAAAACACATAGTATGTGGTGAACTTAAAGGGTTGGATTGGGAAAGAGAAGTTGTATAGCTCCTTGACTAGCAATAAATGCAGTTAATTCACAGCATCCATTTTCTCTCATCTTTCACTTCTGTTGTGCTTTAATATTTACTGATCTTTTAAAACAGGATTCATTTTTGAGTGGGAGTAGCCCAATTATTTTTCTTTGGAATCAATTAATTGCATTAGTCCTTCAATTATGATGTTCTGTCACTGGAACATATAAACAAATGTCTGTGAGTGCCTGATGGGAAACAGACTGGTTACGTTATCTCAAATTACTGTAATGCTGCGTTCTCATTTCCTGATGTTTATCCATGTTTCACCTCTTCTTCTCTCTTCTTTTGCAGTATCCTCTCTCTAGACTCAGCTACCTTCTCATATGTTCCAAGAAGCATGACTATATCAGCTTCATGTGTAAGTTCCTTATTCATTTCAATCTATAATGAAAGTTGCTTTCTATAAAGCTACCTAAATCATGAATTGTGTATTTTTATCAACCTTGTGCTTATATTCTGCTTCTTTGCCCCATAGATATTCTTGCTGCTATTAATAGGAAAGCATTGTTTTTAGCATCTTGCTATCTGAAATATCTTTCTCTATAGCTCTGCCTCATTTTCCATCTCACAGAGCCCTGGTCTACACTAGGGAGACATTTCTAAATAATCCCCCTATGTCAAATGAATAAATGGAGCATACACACTACAAAACCTGTTATTTTAAAAGAACGGGCTGGTTATTTAGAAATCTGAGCCCCCATTTTGTGTTCTGTGATGGGGGAGTAAATGGAGGATTGGCATGTGAGATGCAGCCGTAGAGAGGAGCCCCTGAAGGCACACATTGTATCTTGCTTGACCAAGGAGCCACAGGAAGTCTCTGCCCTGATAGTCAGGCCGGCTTTAGGAAGTGCAGGGCCCAATTCGAACCACTTTGGCGGGGCTCCCCCACCCGCCCAACCAGGATTTTTTGTTGAGCAAAAAAAAAAAAATACACACACCCACACAACAAACCACAACCACCCACAAATATCACATCAGAAGTAGATCTGATCAAAATGTAGTTGAACATAAAAAAAAAAAAGCCATCCTTTATTATGCAAAATTCTACACAAAATTAAATCAGTTGTCTTAAGTGTAGGTCAAATATTTTCAATTGCAAACTATCCAATCTTTTCAATAAAGCTTAAAGTTGGATTTTTAAAAAGTTACAAGAGGGCGTTGCAGTTTTCTGTTACATTGATTTACTTTTTAAATAGCAAAAACTGAGTCTTTGTTAAGAAAGTGTCAGTTCTGTGGTCAAATTCCAGGCCTTAGTGATTTCAGCACCAATGATTTCACTAGGTAATATGGTCCGCACCATCATTGCCTCCTTTGCACTGCTCTTCAACACATTGCCTGCATGTTGAGTCCAAGGTCAGTCTACAAAAGATTTTATCAATGATTTTTGCTCAAGATCACTGAGACAAGACAAGGACTCTCAATTGATTCTAGTCAGCTCTGCCTTTAAACACTGGATGTAAAGCCTCAGATATAATTGAGGACTCAACACTACCAGAAATAAAACCTGTTTCCATCTTTTGTGACTTTGAGTTAGATGTGACTCACTATCCTCTGCTTAGTGTTCAAGTTATGGTAGACCCTAAGCCAGGTCATATTAAGTTCAGATCTTTTAATCATACAATATGGATAACAACATTTCATTCTCCCAGCTCCAAGTTTTAAGTGAATTTCAATCCAAGAGCCAAAATTGATCACCTTGACACAGCAAGTGTGTCTACTGATCTCTGTGGCAAAGTAAGTTGTCGATATAAATAAGGTCTGCTCCTGAAGACTTTTCCTACAGTTGATTAACAGATGGCAGTAGATAGCTCATTCAGACCACTGACTGATAATAGTTAGTCACCCTGACCAGTCATTAACCATAGTCATGGACTCCCCCTACTCTCCATTGTCTCTATGATTCTCTGATGATCTGTGACAAAAAAAGAGGGTGGAAAGGGAAACTGAAGGGAGAGACCTTTCTAAATCCACCAATCAAAGAGCAGTATTGCCAAACCGAATTTCACAAGGAACGCCTACACAAAGTTATTAGAAATGATTTGTAGACCAAAGTTATTTTAAAAATAAAACATGTTGGATTTTTATTGGCCTTTTGTTTGAGTATTTAGGGTTCATGTTTTAAAGACTTCCTCCTTAGCTGTAAGGCCCAGAAGTATAGAGAACCTTGTTTACATGAAAGCTGAGATTCCTACATAATCAATTGACTCCAGGCCTTTAGAAAAACACCAAATGTTTTGAGACTCATAGTAAAACAACGGAGGAATTCTTGTGAGCCCATGCTTTGCCCACAGTATAAATAAAAAACCCAACAATATCTTCTCCACTAAACATCCTAATGAGAAACTGCAAATGGTGAACTGAATTCAACAGCTCCTGATACGAACAGGTATCAACCTAGTTTTTCATATTTGAGATGGGTTACCAGGAATCATATATGATGATATGAAATCTTTCCACTCTCAAGTCAGCATATTCACAAAGCACCTATAATTATATTTTTTAATTATATCCGTTTTATATTATTGTTCTCCCAAGGGCAACAGACCCCTTTGGCCCGTCACTATGCCACTTCCCCACCTCCTGCAGATCTATCATCTTATGAATGTGCAAGATCTATGAGAGCCGTCCCATGAATGTGCAGTTAGTGTCTATGGCGCCTGCTTCTGGGTGGTGTCTCAATGCTGCCACATTCACCTCCAAAGAGGGGGCTTCCCAAAGCAGGCCCTTGCTGCTGACCCCCAAGGCATCCACAGGCCCAGTCTCCTTTCAATGGGCCCGCTTCCCAGGGCTCATTGATCTTGGATTTGGCTTCCATCCCCTCTCCAACCCCCATCAGAACTACTGTGCCCTCCTGGCTTAGGAAAAGAATAAACAGGAGGATTAGAAATTAACCCACCCCGTCTCACGTCCCCTAGGCAGGGAATGAGCCTACATTAGGCCCCAGCTGGAGTATCATGTCCAGTTCTGGGTGCTACATTTCAGGAAACTGGAGAAAGTCAACAGAAGACCAACACAAATGATGAAAGGTCTAGAGAACATGAGATATGAGGCAAGGCTGAAGAAATTGGCCTTGTTTACCTTGTAAAAGAGAAGACTGAAAAGGGACATGAAAACAGCTTTCAAGTAGCTAAAAGAGTATCATAAGGAAGAGGAAGAAAAATTGTTCTGCTTGGCCTCTGAGGTTAGGATGAGAAGCAATGGGCTTAAATTGTAGCAAAGGCGGTTTAGGTTGGACATTAGGAAAAACTTCCTGCCTGTCAGGGTGGTTAAGCACTGGAATAAATTGCCTAGTGAAATTATGGAATCTCCATCACTGGAGATATTTAAGACCAAGTTAGACTTTGGAAGCCCCAGGGGCCACACTGATACTTACAGAACATGCTGAGGGCCTCAACTTAAGTGTGGTTGCATATGCAAGCAAATATATACAAATAGCTTCTCTCACACTGACAGGCATGAATACAAAGATTAAGGCAAGACTACACAACACACAGGCCCCATTTAAGTCAGTTCTGCTGATATTAATAAAATACAATATTTCCCCGATTTCTACCCATGTGACAGCACTTTGCATGAGCAATGACAATCCAAGACTGTAACTACTAAAACACATCAACAGAAGATCATTACACTGACTACTTTTTTGTTTGGCTCCCACTCGCCGGCCACGTGTTGATCCCCGCAAACTCAAACTGCACAGCGGGTCGCAAACAAACTGGCCGGGGGCAGCATACCAAGTTATTAATAAATATTTCATAAACCTTTACCTTTTCTCTCTGCTGTCATGTCTCCTCTCCTTGCTCCATCATCTCCCCTGGTGTCTGCTGCCCCCCCCAACTCCTCACCCTCCTCTGCTATCCTGACTCCTGCCCTTCTCAGGGTATGTCTACACTACAAAGTTAATTTGAACTAACAGACGTTAGTTCGAACTAGGTAAACCTCATTCCACGAGGACTAAGCCTAGTTCGAACTTACTAGTTCGAATTAAGGGGTGTGTAGCCCCTTAATTTGAACTAGTGGGAGGCTAGCCCTCCCCAGCTTTCCCTGGTGGCCACTCTGGCCAACACCAGGGAAACTCGTATGCCCCACTCCCGGCCCCGGAGCCCTTAAAGGGGCACAGGCTGGCTACGGTGCCCATGCCAGGTGCAAGCCTGCCAGCACCCAGCCAGAAGACCCTGCACCTGGCATGACTCGATCCAGCCACCCGATGCTCCCCAGCCCCCCCCCCCTTCCCAGGACCAGGCTGGCGGCTCTCGGGAGCTTGCCCAGGACTGCAAGAGGCGGGCACCCGCCTGGTCTAGTGTGGACATCGTGGACCTCGTCCACGACCTCCGCACTAGGCACAGGAAAGTGGCCGTCTAGGGCAGGAGAGCTGCCAGCCTGGCCACCCAGGAGCAGGTGTGCATGAAAATCAAGGTGGTCCGCTGAGACCCCCGACCCAGAGCCCTGAGCTTACAATGGCCATCCTGGGTCAGACCAAAGGTCCATCTAGCCCAGTAAGCTGTCTGCCGACAGCGGCCAACCCTAGGGACCCTGGAGGGGATGGACCGAAGACAGTGACCAAGCCATTTGTCTCGTGCCATCTCTCTCCAGCCTTCCACAAACTTTGGGCAGGGACACCACTCTTACCCCCTGGCTAATACCACTCCATGGACCCAACCTCCATCACTTTATCTCACTTCTCTAAACTCTGTTCTAGTTCTAGCCTTCACAGCCTCCTGCAGCAAGGAGTTCCACAGGTTGATTATTTGCTTTGTGAAGAAGAACTTTCTGTTACTTGTTTGAAGCCTGCTACCCATTCCTTTCCTTTGTTGTCCTCTAGTCCTTCTATTATGGGAACTAATGAAGAACTTTTCTTTATGCACCCTCTCCACCCCACTCATGCTTTTATAGACCTCTATCCTATCCCCCCTCAGTCTCGTCTTTTCTAAATTGAAGAGTCCCAGTCTCTTTAGCCTCTCTTCATATGGGACCTCTTCCAAACCTCTCATCATTTTAGTTGCCCTCCCCTCTCCCAGCCTCTCTCTTCCCCTCTCCCACCTCCTTTTCCCAGTCTCCCCGAGTTTTGATCAATAAAGAGAGATTCTATTTTTGACCACATGTTTTCTTTATTTTGTACATCAGGAAGGGGGGCTAGGGAAGGGTAAATGGAAGGAGGTGAGGGAGGAATGGGGCACGAGATCCCAATGGGGAGGACTGGGCTGGCTCTGCGGGCTTCTGGGGGTGGAAGCTCTCCTGCAGCCCCCCAATTACCGCCTCTCCCCAGATGGCAGCCTGCGGCAAGTGCAGCCGGTCTGATGGCCGAGTGCTGTGATGTGTCGAGTGTGGGCACTCAGGGCACTCCAAGACAGGACTGCTTTGCAAGTGGGACACCCCTGAGAACTGTCTGTCCGGGGTGGGGGTCGGGTCCCTTTAAGCAAAGCCCTCGGCTAGCCTGAGGCAGCATCTCCACGCTCTAAGTCCTCATCTGATGCCCTGCCGGCACTGCTTCCGGCCATCCTTAACCCCGGCTCAGGGTCCACTTAATGTAGACATGCTAGTTTGAATTAGCAAAACGCTAATTCGAACTAGTATTTTAGTCTGGATCCGTTAGTTCAAATTAGCTTAGTTCGAATTAACTAATTCGAACTAAGTTAGTTCGAATTAGCACTGTAGTGTAGACATAGCCTCACTGCCCTCAGCCCTCCTGCGACCTGCCCCCCTCCACTAGCCATTCTCTCCCCCCTGTGCCCACTCCTCCAGTAGCCCCACTCTGCTCATGTGAACTACCCTTCCTCATCCCCTCTTCTAATACCTCCCTTGCCTTTCTTCTCTGGTGCTGGTCCCTCCCCTGCAGGTGTCTGCCCTTCTGCTTCACCCCCAAATACCCTGGCACCTGCACCTTCTCTTAGCCCTGCACCCTTCTGGTGCTTTCTCCTTCCCTTACTGCCCCTGCCCCCTTTGCCTTCTTTTTCCTTGATGCCCACCCCCTCTGCCCCCCATTCCGCTCCTGCCCCTCTGTGCCCTCACACATGCCTTGCTCCATCCCCACCTTTCTCATGCCCACCCCTTCTTTCAAGCCTTCTCCCAGCACCTCCCCCTCTAGCCACCAGTGCCCTTCCCCTCTCCCAGCATCACCCTGTTCCCTCTCCCACTGACACCTCCCCTCCTGCCCTTGGCCCCCTGGCATTTGTCTCTCCTGAACCCCTGTCTCTTGGTGCCTTCCCCTCCCCTCGCCCAAGCTCTTTCTCTTTCCAACTCTCCCCCTTCGCCCCCTACCTCTGCCCAAGCCCATTCCCATCCCTGCCTAAGCTTAAGCCCAAGCCCCTTCCCCCCACCCCGCCGCCGTTGCCGCCGCACAAGCCCATTCCCTACCTTCTGCCTTCCACATTGCGGTTGCAGAGGCTGAACCCGGAGCTAGTGAGGCCCCACAATGTGGCCTCCCAGGACTTTTAAAATCCCGGGCCGTGACATCACATCATGGCCTGGGCGTCCTCCCCACCCATGTGCAGTGCTGCACATAGGCAGCAGCAGGCAGCAAGGAGGAGCCTCGCATGGCAGGGGCTCAGGGGGATGCTCTGGGGGCGGGGTGGGAAGACACGTGGGAGAGCCAGCAGGGGGGGCCGGGGCCTGCTCTGGGCAGAGCTGGGAAAGAGACCCAGCTCCACATATTGGTGGAGCAGGGCCCCCGGGTCTGTAACTCGCCGGCTCGCACTTCCGGGTTCAGGGGCGCGGGGCCCGATTCGACCGAATAGGTCAAATTGGCCTAAGGCCGGCCCTGCTGACAGTGCCCTCCCCAGAGTGCTTCTGGCAGCTCAAAGTCTGAGGCAGGTGCCAATCAGTGTGGATGTGCTGTTTCAAAACAATTCTAATTAATTTCAATGCTTCCTCATAATGGGAACACACTATTTCGATTTTGTTAAATTGGGAGTTATATCAAATTTAGTTATTTCAAAATATTTCCTAATGTAATATTTCCTAGAGATCCCTAAGAGCTCTGTCTTTTCTCTTTTGCCTGCTAATTTCACCTTCCCTTCAAGAAATGTTTTAATTATGCAAAGTCTCCCACCGTTTTCTCCTGTACTATATATTGTCAACAGCCTGTATTTAATTGTTTCCAGCATTTAGAGTATAGTTTGTATGGATGTTACTACACAGATGAAGTTGTATATAAAGATAAATTGTAAAAGCTAATGTGAACATCTGTTAGCAAGGCAACGAAGGTTTTGGAGGTAAAACCCTGTGCATCTAAATCTGCTTACCTCAAGTGCAGAATGAATGTATACCATGCTCTTCGCTTTCGAAGAGTATGAGTAGTGTGCAGTTAAAACTTACTGCTTCATGCAGTCTTGATGCATGCACCTATTATAAATGTACTTTAAAAGCTCATAATGAAGAATTTTGAGGAGCATTATTGGCTGGCAGGCAGAAATTACTGTAGATAGGATAGAAAATGCAGATGCAAAAAATCAGATACTGTGCAAACACTCAGCTATGATGATTAAAACATTATTGACAATTCTACATAAGCAGAGTGAATAGAAAGAGTTGGGTGTTGAGAAGATTATTTTAAACAGATGATAGACTCCAAATATTAATCAGGCATTAGCAAGGAAATTAACTAATAAACAAGTATTTTTGAGAATCAACAAGTCTGCTGCTGCAAATAAGACAAATTCCAAATATCCCCAGTAAATTTGGAAGTATTGCTTGAAAAGTGTCTGATTTCTGATCATATACCTTTTTAGATCTGTTTCAGCAATCCTCATACAGGCCAAATACACTAAACACAATTTATGTTTTGCTTCAAAGAGAATTAAATGTATCATACAGAAATATTCCATATAAAATATCTAGGAGCAGTCATGCATATGGAAAAAAGCAGGAGAATATTGCATGGAAGTAGTGCTTGTGCACCCATGCAAATAACTAAATGTTTTGTTTGTAGGAATGCAATGATCAGAGAAATCTGTATGAACTAGATGAAGAGTTTTATAGTTCAGTTGTGCAGTTTATTTGAACTGTGTGTATTCAAAACTTGACGTGTGTGTGAGAGAGAGACACAGCATGGTGCTGTCTTTCTCTAGTTGTCTTTTATCACAGCATACACAGCCTACACTGCATGCGAATCCAAGTCATATACTACATAATGGTCCTGTGTGTTTCCTGTACCAAGGCTGGACAAAGGTATATGCACGTACATAGCATTATATCTGTGTTCATACTCTGCTGTGAGTACATAATGTTGACCCTACCATTTTGGGGTGATATAACAGGGACATACTGTAGGAACCACTTCATAGTATGATATTGGTACCATCCCCTCCCCTCACACATTTGCCTATGACAATTCATGTTGCCCTTTGAAGACTTGTGCTGAAAAATTGGGTGGAAGACGTATAGCAATGACTGATACAATCTGTTTCTGCTCCTGCTCTTTATTGTGGTACAGACAGTTATTCAGTAAAGAGGGCACTCAGCGAGATGATGTATGGAATTTGGATAGCATTTTCTGGATTTCTGGGTCAATGGCAATTTATTCAGTTCACACTGAAGATCTGTTGAATGCTGGTATTGGTAATTGTTCTGTTGACAGTCTCATCTGGTGCAGGAAAACCAGTGCGGTGTGATAGGATCTCATCATTCTAGAAATCTGGGGTGAGTAGCAATGGCTTCGGAACTGAAGAGACAAACTTTCATGGAGCTATATGAGGAGCTTGAACCAAACTTCCAGTTCTAGAAAACTTGATTCAGGGGAGATATGTAGATTCAGAAGCAGGTTGTTATTGCCCTGTGGAAACTATCCACCACAGACAACTATAGGTCTGTTTCCAATCCCAGTGGGATTTGCAAAGTCTACTATAGGGGTTGAGGTCCTGCAGGTCTGTGGACAATTAACACTATTCTTTATCCAAGGTAGTTCCATTGAAAACCTCCAGAAATAATGGTAGAACATCTTGGTCATAAAGATTAAAAGTTGTTGTAACCTTACATGTTATTGTCCATATCTAGCTATTTGCTAGTTAGAAAATGGGGTGTCTTTTCCCAAAGAAAACATTTACTTTTTTTCTCAAACCCCAACATTTTCAGCTGAAAACTGAAAGTTTTCATTAGGAAAAATCAAAGAAAAACAATGCCGTTTTCCACAGTATATTCTAATGTTCTGTTCCAGGATAGTTTGACATGAAATATATAGTCAAACGTGCAGTCACTGTTCCTCATGGGAATTCTAGTTCATACCTTTATTCTCCCCCATGGTGTATTCGAGACTACATTCATGTTCACTGCTATCTCACATCTTACTTACTCATTTAATGCACCATGGGAGATGTAGTGTGGCCAAGGAGCCTATTCCATAGAAAAAAATGGGGGCATGAGGCATTGCAGGGAAAAGGGCAATGTAGCTTAATACAAAAAAATCAAAACAACAATAAAACCCCCAAAAAACAACAAAAACAAAAAAAATGTCAAAATGTCATCACTTCTAAGCAAAATAATTTTTATTTTGCTTTTCCTGGGATGTTCAATTTTTTCACCAGTCAGATTTTCTGTTTTCTATGAGGTGAAAACATGTATTAATTGGCCTTATTTTCTACAGTTTCTTCCTCTACAAGCTCATCTCTCTTCTCCCCCACAGCCTGAAACCCCAGTCCTTGGCTTCTGACAGCTGCATTGTGCTTGGCACAGCATCCAAAAAGGAAAAGTGGCTGTATGTTGCCTTCTGATCCTTGGTGAGCTGGCTTATCTATAACCTGTCCTACAAAAAAGTTCTAACCTACACAGGTTTGTAACAGCTCCCAAACGTGTATCTACACTGCATAGTTATTTCGAGATAACTAGCATTATATCGAAATAACAATGCAAGTGTCTAAACAGCCATTCCATTATTTCAAAATAATTTCAAAATAATGGATGGCGTATTCCAAAATCTGTAAACCTCATTCTATGAGGAATAATGCCTATTCTGAAATAGCTATTCTGAAATAAGGCGTGTGTAGACACTCCACTGCTGCTATAACCCCTCTCCAGGACCATGCTAAGTTGTTCCTTCCCAGTGCCTCCTGGGGCTCTTTGAGATAGCACATCTACATTAGGGAAGCCTGCCTCAGACTAATTTTGAGGCTTCCTTGCAGTATAGATGTGATATTTCAAAATAAGCTATTTTGGAATATCTACACATACCCCGAAGTGATATGACTGCCTGAACATGTGGCCTCCTTCCTGTCAATCCCGTTTCCTATTCTGAAACTGGGTGGGGCTGAAAGGTGCATGGGTCTATACTTGGCTATGCTAGTTCCATTTCATCTGCCCATTTCCCCAACATTAATGGAATCCTTAGATGAACAGATTTAAAGCCCATTTATGCTGCAGAAACAGATCAAGAGTCACAATGTGGGCCAGATTCTAGTTCAAAGTATCTTTCCTCTAATTTATGGATTTTCATATACTGGGACTTTCCTTCTATTACCAAAACTTCTTTCTGTGTTTTCCCCTCTGCTGGAGAACCTTTTTGTATACAGAAACCCTGTGAAGTCACAACAAAATCTAATGAGGATGTGACTATTCAGGTAAAAACACAGCTGTCTACATTACTAGTTAAGTCCATGTTTGGATTATTTTGACATCCAGTGCCATAGATATCCACTGTTCTAGTTCTTCCATAAACTCTTAGGAGTTAGGAGTGATTATTAATATTTTATTTTATTTATGTTTGTTCCTATGAGCTAGGGAGCTTGACAGGAAGAACGACACTTATTTTGGGAGCCTGAACAGTAAATTGTCAGTCTGCAGTTTGCTATTTACAATATAATATATAGGGGAAAAGTTGTCAAAGCATAATTGCTGGAAGACAGAGGAGATTGCATTTATACAAGCAGCCACATTCCAAGACTCAGTCTTAGAAGTTTCATTAAAACTACCATAGATTCTAATTACAATTACCTCACATTCCCTTTTACAAATAATAAAAAAGCATGTAATGCTGAATAAACATACTGGTGCTTTGTGGCTAACATCCATCAGACTGTTACATGAATCAGCATGCAGCTAAAACAGGTTTCCAAATAGAATATTTTAAAACATATCTTATAGGCTGGGAGAAATGATAGTAGAGAAAAAAAATCCTCTTATCGCTAATGCTTATCTCTCAAAACAAAAATTAAACCCAGTATATAGGGGAATTTGGAAAAGTGCCAGTGGAAAGGCTTTGTTTTTTGGGGGACTGAAGAGCAATATTTTTATGCTGCAGTTCTGCACTCTTGCTACTTGCCCATTTATTGTTTAACCGGTCTTTACCTGATTTGTTTGAACTGTAAGCCCTTTAGAGAAGGAAGACAGTTTCTCATTATGTCTGTATAATGCGTAGCACACAATGGGGCTTCAATTCCAAGTGGATATGTTGGGAGCTAGCAGTCAGAAGCTCATAATTATTTGAAGCAAGGGAGAAAAGTGCCAGCTGCATCATATCAACAAAGAGGCCCTCTTACCCTGGGGATTCTTGATGTGCACAAGAACATTAGACAAATGTCTGCTAGCAGGAGAACAAAGATTGCCTTGCTGGAGGATTAGGCTCCAACCATTGTTTTCCAATCAAAAGACAATGATAGGCACCTTGGAAAAAACTCAAACTTCAAGTTCCTATTTGAAAAATGTATGTGAGGAGAGGCTCACTTGAGGATCACAATGTTGTGTACCTATGGCGGTGACTTTAGCCTAAAAAAATAATTGCATTTGTCAATCACTGTTGACAAGTTGGGGATATTTTCCCTTCTTAGTTACACCATCTTAAATCCGGATTGACTTTACAAAGATATGGATTTTCACTAGTGAAAGTGGCATCAGAATCTGGTTCATGAATGGTTGTGGTAAAGAGAGAACTATCCTTTAGACAATGACAAAGACAAAAAAAAACAAAAACAAAACAAAAACAACCAACCACCCAGAAATGCCAACCCAAGGTATTTATTCTATGATCAATGAAAATAAAAACTTCTGTTAAGGAGGATTAGTGAGATCACTTCTTAGCAATATCTAACTTATGGAACTTAATATTCTGAAGTGTTTTAGTTGATATAGGCAATTGTAAAATGACAGATTGATATGATTATATTATAATTACTAAAAGTGTTGTGAAGGTACACTAATAGTGTTAAAAGAATTCACATTTACAAAAGATTATTAATCAACAGTCTTAGAGCCTGACTTTTAGGGATATTGAACAATCTCTATAGGGTCAGAGGTAGTGTAGGTACACAAGTGTGGATGCACATAATCTCCTGAATTCAGGTGCTTAGAAATAACAATGCTAGTATAAGCTAGAGTGACCAGATAGCAAATATGAAAGATTGTGAAGAGGGGAAATAGGGACTTATATAAGACAAAACTCCTAATATCACCATAAGGTGCTTCTCTGCAAACCTACTTGGAGGTACTCAATAATTCAGATGATATGACGTTAATAAAGATCTGATACCCTTGCTAATTTTATTTAGTACTTTACAAGTAGTCCTATGGATCTCAATAGAAGTATACAGAGCACAACATCTTACCGAATGTGAGTAAGGGTGGCACAGGATGTAGACTCTAGTTGATCATAAACTTTAAAAAACAACAATGGTGTTTTCAGGAAGATCACCAATGCATTGTAGATTCCTTAGGAAGTCAGTGATGTGTCAAAGATAGCTAGAAGTAGTGGTAGCAAAGGGTCGGAGGACAGAGTCCACACAGTTGGACAACCTGCCCATCAACTTGTATGAGTGAGCTGCATCTACCCTGACTGAATTTGAGGAAGTGGTTTTTACCCATGAAAGCTTATTCCCAAATAAATCCTTCTAGAGGTACAAAGGACTGAGAATTGTGTAGCAGCATGTTGTTAACAAGTATTCTAATTGACTGTAATTAAATGTAATGCAATTCAATTAAATTAAATGTACCCATTACAATTTAGAATATGTAATGAGAACAATACTTGTAAACAATGTCTTTTGTTTCCACAGAGAAAAGTAAAATAAACATTAAGATAACTCTTGGCCATTTTCCCCCCTCTAATGGTATATGAATCAAAGTTTACTTCTCAGCTGAACGAGGTTGTTTACCAAAGTAATATTGCTATGTCTCCAGTCACCCAAAAATTATGCTTGTGGATCCTGAGCTTTGAAAACTCTATAACCTAGAATCTAAATGAAATATCACCATGATTAAAAGATCTCAGCTAATTAGTGAAGTTAATCTGGCTGGGAAAAAGGATGAAAATGGATAATATAATTTAGAAAAACTATAGAAACTTTCAATTGTTTCAGTCAGCTGTGCAAACAATAACACACCTTAAATAGGTTTTGCTCCAGATTTGTGAGTCTCTAATGCAGAGATTAATGTACTGAACCAATTGTAACTCTTTATTCACATTTCCACAAATCTCTATTGGCTTTTAGACATGGAAACCTGGCTGTCCTCAGTCATCCAATAATTAAACAGCAGCCGAACTCTGAGGCACTACTGTTACCCCCTTCTACTGAATTAGTCCCAACCAATCAAAGCAATAAGTCCTGAAACAAATCAATGTTTTGAAAGCAAATTAATAAAATAAAACCCAAATCTGTACCCCTTGGAGAAAATGTAACCAGGAAACAGACATGGCTAGAGAGAGAGAGAGAAAGACTCCATCAAGTCTATTAGACACTTTGCCCTTGCTTTTGTACCAAAGATGCTCAGCCAATAGCGTGACTGAGCATTAGGTGGAACATTTCAGCTATATTTGGTAACATTACACTGCCAAATTAGGGTTAGATAATAGGAGGAATCTGATGCTGGCAGATTTGTCCTATGTGTAGTTGAAGGGGGAGCCTAACACCTTACAGCTGCTCTGAATAAGCAAAGGCATGCCCTAAGCAACTGTCTTCTTGCTGCAACTTCTCAGTCTCCCTTGCTGGTCACTTACTCTTTTTTGATTAAGAAGATCAGCAATGGAGAGAGAACATGGAATGAGAATATGTCAGTGCTGCTCTATCAATCTAATGTTCTTTGGTGGTCTTCTTTCACTATGGTTTCTCTTTCCTTCCAGTTTTCCCAAATATGAGTTTCCTGTTAATCTTTATTGCATATTTATTTTGTGTGCCTGTTTTTTTTTTTTAAACTAAAATTTGTCAGCAATGGCAATGATAGCTTGCGATGTAATACTTCTTAGTCTGGATTTTAGGAACAGCATTGCTCAGATGAAATGAGTACTGGATCATCCAAAGTTCTTCCAAAACTTTCAAACTTTTGGGTAACATTGAGCTGTTTCAGATAAAGCCATGCTGGTCACTTTATATGACAATTAGGTCTAAGTGCTTTTAGAATCTCAGTAGTTCTAGCTAAATTTGTTACATATTTTGGATTCCTTTAAACCTTGAAATTCAGGGAACCTCAAAGAGCATGAACTCATAGAAATCTGCATTAATACCGTCACTGGAAATTTCAAATATATCTAATCCAGTTGTTAAGGGAATAATTTTAACTGCAGCATGCAATTTTAAATGGACAGTATACTGGCTAGCTGGATAGCTATCTCACAATAGTGGAACACTATAAACAAACAAATGTTAATTTCTTCAGAAAGGTCAACAATAACTGGCATACTGAGTATTTTTCCTTCTAAAATCGCTGTGATTTGATTTTTTTTTTCCTATTGAGGATGGAAGAGATTTTAAAAGAATAAATTAGTTTTTCCTCAGACTCTTGTAGTATGGGCATGCCATTAAGCTGGAGCTTGTATTTCAAATCTAAAATAACAAATGAAAATTCATTCATCTTGAAGCTGTACATTTGGTTTCTTTTTATTACATATTTTTTTAAACTACTACTTTTGTATACATAGATTTTTAAGGCCACAGAGTATCAAACCATTAAGATCTAGTTTGACAAAACCGGCAATACAACTGCACCCTGAATATCCTTCTCTAGCCCATTTGCGGTTGAATTCATGCATATTATTTCAAAGTAGAAGTTTTTATGTAATGACACCCCCTACCCCAGTGACAGAGGGGTCATCTTTTTAAATGATTAATTATCCTCAGTCAGTTAAAAATGCATCTTATTTCCCAGTTTGTACTTATAGCTTCAACTTTAGTTCAGGAATATAAGATAAAGACTAACTCCTAGTCTGCACAAGTATCCTAGGGTATGGCTACAAGGCAAAGTTATTTCAAAATAACAGGTATTATTTCGAAATAACTTTACTAGCATCTACACAGCCAAACTGCTCTTTCAAAATTAATTAGAAATACCAGAGCACTTATTTCAAATTTGGAAAACCTCATTCCAAGAGGAATAATGCCAAATTCGAAATAGCTATTTCGAAATAAGTGCTCTGTAGGCACTTATTTTGAAATAGGGGGCCTCCAGTCTTCCCAGGCTGCCCTGGTGGCCACTCCAGCCTCAGCCAAGAACACTCCTCTCCCTCCCCCCTCCCCGGAGCCCTTAGAGGGCTTGACTCTGGCCACAGTGCCTGTGCCAGCTTCAAGCCTACCAGCCCAGAGCCAGTAGTCATTGTCCCTGACCCAGTGGCCCAAAACATAAGCCAGCAAGCCACTGGCAGACAGCCCTCCATCGCTCCCCAGGAGCAGTCTGCCAGGGCCCGGAGAAGGCGGGCACCTTCCTGCTCCAGGGTGGAGATCATGGACCTTATTCAGGTATATTTTATTTATTTTTATTTAAATATTTTTACCCCAACTTTCTATTTAAAATATTCAAGGCGGCTTACAAGAACAAACAAAAAAAATACAAATATATATAAAAATTTAAAATATGAGAATTTAAAATATGAGACCTCAGAGGGACATAAGCAGCTAAAAACATATGGATGCCCCCAATGTCCATGATCTCTGCACCAGATGGAGGAATGCGGCCGTCTATGGCAGGATAGCTGCCAGGCTGGCCACCAAAGGCCACATGCGAACCCAGGAGCAGGTTTGCATGAAAATCAAGTTGGTCCAGCGAGACCCCCACCCCTGAGTCATGAGCTTCCCCTCCCCCTTGCTTTCCCCTTCCAGCTCCCTCCTCCCAGGTTCCCCCCTCCCCTCTCCCACCCTCTCTTCTCCCCTCTCCGGCCTCTTTCCCCAGTCTCACCAGAGTTTCGTTCCCCCCTCCCAGTTTTGTTAAATAAGGACAGTTTGTGTTCATGAAAATACGTGTATTTTATTTGACATCAGGAAAAGGGGTTAGGGAGGGGTAAGTGGATGGAGGTGATGGAGGAATGAGGCACAAGCCCCTAGTGGGGCAGACCAGGAAGGCTCGTTGTTCTACTCAGGGTGGAAGCTCTCCCGCAGGGCCTTCTGGATAGTGACAGCCCGCCCCCCCCCCAATGGACCTTCCGGATGGCAGCCTGCAGAAAGTGCAGCCAGGCTCACAGCAACGCATCCACGAGAAGCACCAGAGTGCCCAGGGGCATTTCTGGCTCCATGTTGCAGAGTTCTGTGGTGTCCCAAGAGAGGGCAACCAGAGCATGCAGAGACAAAATGCTTTGCTGTCCCTCATTGAGGTAGGCAAGCAAGCAGAGAAAGCTGAGAACTGCCTCTCTGGGGGAATCCCTTTAAGCGCAGGCCTCAGGCAGCAGCCACAAAAAGTAACTGCTGACCTGATGCCCTGCCAGACCTGTTTCCGGCCAGCCTTAAATGCAATTCAGAGTCCACTCAGTGTGGATGCGCTATTTCGATATGCATTTTGCGTGTAGACACATTATTTCAAAATATCTTATTTCTAATTAACTATTTTGAAATTAGATATTTTGAAATAATGCTGTAGAGTAGACATACCCCTATATGTGACTCTATTCTCCTTAGCAGGCATCTGGAGACTGAATCTGCAGATAGCCTTTTCAGAAGAGGAAGGGGGCATCGGCACTGGCAGGGCTAAGGGGGAGAAGATATGTAGTACCATAGGTTGATGATTCCCAGCAGATTTGACAGTGTCCCAAAATATGCCAGAGATCAAGATGAAATGTAGTTAGTTCTAGGATATGGGAGCCACAATCATAATGTACAAAACCTTATTTTAGATTTTGTGTATGTTCTCAGTAGAAGGGTGCTCATTTAATTTTCAGACTGTGATGGTGTAATTGGTTAGGGAGAAAATGAACATTTTGTAAATACATAGTGAGCAGTCTCTCCTTTTAATGAATTAGGTTATAGATTCACCTGAACTGCAGTGCCTTAGTTGTTTAAGAGTTTAAGCCTGAATAGCCCAAATACAGCACACAGATGATGCAGTGGGGTAATGACCTCAAGGTTTTGAGGGGAAATATATAACATCTTAGTCATTCATTCTTCAATGGCTTATAAGCAGAGAGACAGTTAAATAAAATGCTTTGCCACAATGATATAAAGGTAAACCTATAGTCCATTGAATGTTAAGCTTTGACTGTGATGCCACTGGTGCTATGTGTGCTAAGATTATAGAAGGAAATATTACTCATTTCTCAACTTCCATTCAGCCTCATTCCCTCTGTCATTATGACAGTAAAGGAGGAAGCAGTACCATAGGGAGGAGGCCTAGCTCTGTGTCACTTGAAGGATTTTGGGTCTCTAATGATGACACTTGTGGAAGTAGAAGCGTAAAATGTAGAAGCCCATTGTTGAGACAGTGAGGTGATACCATTAACTCAAAAAAACGCATGTAGTCTGGGTTGAAAATGAGGCCCTTGGTAAGCAGTAGGACACACGTGTAGCTCAGGCAGAAATTAAGGAGGAAGATAGACCCAAGCCACAGCTTGATTCAAAGTTGGGTTAGATGGGTACCAAAATCTGTATGCATCAATCTCCTTTTATAAAGGTATCTGGCCTACTTGTTTGGTATACAGCTATTAAATAAATAAATAAATAAATAAACGTAGGGCAGGTATCCTATGTTTATTTATTTATTTAATATCTGGATGTCAAACAAGTAGGCCAGATCCCTTTATAAAAGGAGATTGATACAAGCAGATTTTGGTACCCTACCATTATATCTAACCAATAATGGATGTTTCGTTACTTAAAATATTATCACTCAGATTAAACAATTTTAACTCCTCAACATTTTTATCTAAATATAAGTGTACAAAATATATATCCTCTACAAGTCCTGGTGTTTGTCCTTCTTTTTGAGTATCTTTCTTTCATATAGTTTTTTTGCACATTTTGCTCTGCATTCTGCCTTGTAGTAAACAAATACCTTTAAAAAAATGAAAAGGCGAATATATTGGCTATCCATTTCTATTCATCTTTTATATAGTTGTTTCCTAAGGCAGCCTCTTTACTGCTGAAATGTAATATTTTTGTTTCACGTACCTTTGTGTCTACTTAATGCCTTGGCAAGATTATTACTACTTCTGTATAGCTGCAGTTGGAACAGAAGAGGACTAAAGTACCTGGTCTCTCTTGCAGGTATCTGAATGAATGATGGTAGCTGCAATAAAGCTCTATAACATAGTGCAAAGCTCGTGCTGGTAATCTCTCTGAAAGCAGGGGCTGAACTATTTCTTGTTATCAGCCAGCTAAAAGGAGAGAGCTGCCCTGGGCATGGGTATGCTCACTCCAGGGCTATGTCTACACTCACAGCTTCTTGCGCAAGAACATCTTGCGCAAGTGTTCTTGTGCAAGAACTCTTGCGCAAGAAAACGTCCACACTGCCATGTGCGAGCTGTGCTTTTGCGCAAGAGCACTCATGGCAGTGTGCACGTTTTCTTGCGCAAGAAAGCTCTGATGGCTATTTTAGCCATAGGACTTTCTTGCACAAGAAATCCCTGCTGAGTGTTCACACTGCCCTCTTGTGCAAGAGCTCCTGCTCAAGAGGGCTTACACCTGTCAAAAAAGAGCATAGCTCTTGCGCAAGGAGCACCCTCTTACCACACCATACTGTAAATTTACTTGTGCAAGAGCGGGCGGGCAGTGTGGATGCTCTGCAAATTCTTGCGCAAGAACGGCCATACTTGCGCAAGAAGCCACGAGCGTAGACATAGCCCAGTTGTTTAGCTCTGAAAGATAATTAACTGATGAAATACAGCTCATGCCAGGAGGAGAAAGGAATCCGAGGCTATGTAAATACAATTCAGCCAGGGCTAATGGAAAATCAGTGTTGGAATGGAATGTGGTGTACTGTAAGTCATGCTACCCCTAAATGTGGGAACTATAAAACATGACACCAGTGCTTGCAGGAGAGACGCCATCATTGTAAGAGGTCTCCGAGGAACAATCCTCCCCCCTTCCAGAGTTGAGTGAATTGAGCTGGGGGGGAGGGGTTAAAGGGCTTGAGTCAACCCGCTTCACACCTGCCAGGTGTGAGCTGTAAGACTGGCCCAACCTGCACCTTTCCCCCTTTGTTTTAAGGACAGACCTAAAGCAGACTCCATGAGGAGTCTTTTTGCTAGTCCAGTGGAAGATGGAATCCTTTGCCAGTCTAGGTGGTGGCTAAAGAGTTGAAATCACTGGTTTCGCTGGGAGCCAGACCCACTGCAGCTGTTGAACAGTGGAATGGCTGGTGGGAACCACTGGCAGGTGGCCAGTAGGAGCGGCATCAGGTGAGGAGTGGCGCAGCACGGCTGGTAGGAGCAGCGGTAGGTGAAGAGTGGCAGCAGGCGACCAGCAGCATGGCGTGGCCGGTAGGAGCGGTGGTAAGCGACCAGTGGAGCATCCGGTAGAGTGGAACAAGAGAGCTGGTAGAGCGTGGTGGAGTGGCTTGTGTCAAAGACTGGGGCAGAACCCTACGGAGAGGTGGGTCCATTAGTCTCAGACCATGTAAGGTGCCCCTATCTATCCCCCCACCTCCATTTCCACCCAGGTTGGGAGGTAAAACCCTGCATGTCAACTTTTGGACTCTGGGCGGCACTGACCAGGGACAGAGATTTCTGGGGTGTCGGACTTTGGGTGCTTCTTGGCTGGGGGGGGGGCTTAGCTCAAGTTTGGGCTATGAACTCTGTTTGTGGTATTTTCCCAAGTTAATGCCGTATGACTTCTCTCTCTGTTTCATTTCATGTTTCTTTCCTACACTCAGATTCTGTGCTTGCAAATGGGGAAGCGTTGCCTCTCAGAGGCGCCCAGGGGTGTGTGAATTTCCCAGGATACTTGGTGGAGGCTCGAGCCGGTTCTGTGAGAGATGGACCCCTAGATATTGAACCCGGCCCTGGTTGCTGCCGGGCCTATCCGGCAGAAGGGTTACATCTCTAATGCAGACTTTCACACATAAAGTAGACTGTACAAATATTTTGACTTTATTTTTCTATTCAAATATCCAACCCAAATAAATCTTCTTCTTAACTCTCTAGCTCTGCAAATTTGCATCCTAAGAGTAGGTCTACACTGTGGTGCTATTTCGAGATACTTCTGGTATCCAAAAATAGCTATTCTGCATCTTTTAAGCAAGCCAGTCATTTCAAAATATAACTGGCTCACTATTTCGATGTCCCTATAAACCTCGTTCCATGAAGTTTAAGTGACATTTCGGAATAGTGCTATATCTACACTGCACCAATTTTTGAAGTAGCTCAAATTGCGTATCTTATTTCAAGATAAGGATGCAATGTAGATGAACCCTATGCAAAAGTCAGTCTTGTGAACTGTTGACTTTTTTTAATTGCAAGAGTGAAACGTATTCATAGCATAGAGAGAAGTTATAACATTTCTGTGGCATCTGTGATCTAAAAAGATCCCAAAACACATTGGCTGTGTCTACATTGGCGCGATCTTGTGCAAAAGCGGCAGCTTTTGAGCAAAAACTTGCTGCCTCTTTACACTGGCCCCGAGTTCTTGTGCAAGAACACTGACATTCTAATGTGTGAAATCAGTGCTTCTTGTGCAAGAACTCTGATGCTCCCGCTCAGGAATAAGCCCTCTTGCACAACTGTTCTTGCACAAGAGGCCAGTGTAGACAGGCAACATGAATTTCTTGTGCAAGAAAGCCCTATGGTTAAAATGGCCATCAGAGCTTTCTTGCACAAGACAGCATCTACACTGGCATGGATGCTCTTGCACAAAGGCACATGCCAATGTAGACGCTCTCTTGCACAAATACTTTAACGCAAGAACTCTTGCTTTAAAGAGTATTTGCGCAAGATCATGCCAATGTAGACATAGCCATTATGTAGGAATGACTTTACTCATGAAGAATAAGCCACCTACCTGTGGTAGAACTAGACAAATTTTGGCTGTACATGGCAATGTTACTTAGAATCCTGCTCAGGTGTTAGCCTTGAGCAAGGGCTTCATTCAGTGAATGTCTTGACTAGAGAGCTCCCACTGACATGTTTATTTACTGTGAATTGGTGGTGGTGGTGGTGATGATGATGATCGGTGATCACTCAATGCCAATTAGTATCATCTTCCATGAGAGAGCAGGATTTTTTGCTAGTTGGAGTAATGGGTGCAAGATTTCTAGCCTAGCATATGAAATTTCTGTAGCAGTTCTGGTATTTCAGAATCTTCAAAAACCTCCTTTTCTCCATGCTTGGGGTACATAACATAAGAACAGCCATACTGAGTCAGACCAAAGGTCCATCTAGCCCAGTAGCCTGTCTGCTGACAGTGGCCAGCACCAGAGAGGGTGGACCGAAGACAATGATCAGCGATTTGTCTCCTGCCATTCTTCTCCATCCTCTGACAAACAGAGGCCAAGGACACCACTTCTATCCCCTGGCTAATAGCCTTTTATGGACCTACCCTCCATTAAATTATCTAGCTTCTCTTTAAACTCTGTTATAGTCCTAGCCTTCACAGCCTCCTCTGGCAAGGAGTTCCACAGGTTGACTACATGCTGTGTGAAGAAGAACTTTCTTTTATTAGTTCTAAACTTGCTACCCATTAATTTCATTTGGTGTCCTCTAGTTCTTCTATTATGGGAACTAATAAATAACGTTTCTTTATCAGCCCTCTCCACACCACTCATGATTTTATATACCTCTATCATAACCCCCCTCAGTCTCCTCTTTTCTAAACTGAAAAGTCCCAGTTGCTTTAACCTCTCTTCATATGGTACCCATTCCAAACCCCTAGTGGAAAAATATCTGAAGCTCCAGGACAAAATTGGAATGAAGAAAAATAAGGCCTGTTCCTACTTTGCTTTATCTTTTACCTACAAGTTTGAGAGGTAGAAGGGTTTCAACCTTTGTCCAGAATTCATGGATGTAGTGCATCCTATGATAGTTTTCCTAAGCCAATAATGGATAATAAAAAAGCATATGTATGAGGATCTCTAGGAGTGAGCTTTGCACTGGGGATGCAAGTCCTTTCCTTCAGTTATTTTTAAATTGTCCTGGTGGAGTCATTTTTCTACTGAAAAATGGAAGGCGTTTAGATGTTAACTTTTTATAATGTTTTCCACAATTCCCCAAATATGTTTTCCCCATAACATTTGGAATACAAGCATACACAATATAACCAATTTTAAGCTGTCTGTGGCTAACAGAACTCCCACTGAAAGTTTAGCATGCACATTGATCACAGACTCAAGCAAATGAGAGATGTGTGGGAAAAATACATGGATTGGTATAGGTGTGTAATAAACACAAGGATATATTTTGCCCTTTTAATAGGCCACCCTATGAAGTCATTGTGAGATGAATGCAAGCTGATATAAGGACAAAAATGAACTCCATTAACTTGCTGAAATTTATATCTGTGATCTAATTCACTCTAGTCACTTTCCTAGCCTCACTCCCCTTTCCAGTTGGAAAAAAAATACAGTAGGGCAAGCTAGGGAAAACCAGAGGAGAAAATTATTTGAATGGGTCTCATTTAACTTATCTTCTAGGATTTATTGCTAGCTGCTAACAAATAACAAAGGATCTTGCAGACAAATCTGTATGGGCAGATCCTTATCTCTGATTTCAGTGGGACTCTGTGTGCACAAGTGTTTGGTCATACAGATCCACTTGCAGTATTAGGATCTAAAAGTGTATTATAAGAAAATCAATATATCTTATTTCCTAAAGTTAGACAGCCTATGCAATATCATTCAAGTAGCCCAACATCAGTAGTATTTTTATATTTAAATCATTTGCTTCTGATACCCAACTTATTTTTGTAAGATTTTTTTTTTTGGCGTACCACATCTAACACAGAAAAAGCTTACTGCATAAAATATATCTGCAATTTGCTACTCTTCGAAGTTGAGACACATTCCACAGAGAATTTTTTCCAACAAAAAATGTTTTTGGATCTATTGCATGATGTACGACATTCATCAAAAATACTATGAACATTTTCTAAAGCTGCAAAATGGATTGGATCCAAAGGCAGCAATTATGCAATATAAAAATGCATTTTTATACTTCTAGTGTGTCTGATTATTAACAGAAAAAGGAAGGTTACAGTGGTAATAACTGCAGTACATCAGAATTTTTTATAGTATTCTCAGAATATTGCAGTACTATGTTAAAATAAACCAGTATGTTCAAGTTTTAAGTTCTTATTAAAAACAATTATTCCTAATCTAGTTTCTACAAAATGTAATTGTTTAATTCACTACTAGAAGTTAGCCAAAATATGCTTTGTAGACCAAAATCTTGTTTCCTTTTTTCATGTAGTTCTGTTTAAAGTCCACAAAGTGTCAAAAACATCTGTAAGGATAGAATCAGGACAAATGGGGGGCTTTGTTTGAATAAAATTATCAGAATTCAGTCCATATTAGTTTAATATGAAAGCTTTTTAAAAGTATTAAATATAAGAGTTGAAAAACTTGAATCAGATATCCTTTGACTTCAGTGGAGCTATACCAGTTTATTTAAGCTGATATCCGTATTGCAATCTGTTGCTCAGATGGAGTGAATTAAAATCTCTGGATATTTGACATATATTCTAGAACTTTAATAATTGATTATCAGTAGGACATGTTTCTTGTGTATAGAGCTTAAAATTATTTCCTGATGTTGTTATGCAAGCATATAGTGGATTCTCTTATAAAAGTCAGTCGTTGCTATTTAAAAGAAAGTACTAGAAGAGAAATTTCAGAGAGGTAGCCATTTTAGTCTGTTTCAGCAAAAAACAATGTCTGGTGGAGTTTTAAAGACTAATACATTTATTAGGGTATTAGAGCATAAGTTTTCATGAGCTACAACTCATTTCCACAGATGCTGAGGAGAAAAAGAAAGACGAACAGAAACTTAAAAAAAATAGAGATTGGTGTGTGACCACAGTGCTAATTAAAGAAGAATGGATGTGAGTCATCTCCAAAAGTGGTGAGAAGGTGTAAGCACTTGGAAATGGAAAAATTGCCTAGTATAGTGTAAAAACCACTCCTTTACAAAGCACTATAAGTTACATTGATTGTTATTAAGAAAACAACTTCTGTAAAATAATAGTATCAGTGAAGAAGAATACTGATTATTGATTAACCCTGTATTTTTTATTTAAGTTTAGCCAAATTTAAATTTTAGATTTTTTTTGGCTATAATTTCAAGGGATAATATTGTTATTTACTTTGAAGCATTTTATATTACTTTAAATGTGCACAGATGCGAGACACTGTGGGGAAGTCAAACGATTATGCAATGACAGATGTTGAGATTAAAAAATAAAGCTTTTAAACAAATCACAAATTAATATGAAATGACAAAGTATATAAGGTAAACATCCTTAAAACCAACTCTTACATTCTCCATAAGTCTTTTTCTTTCACTATCCGCAATTTTTTATTATCAATGGAAATATTTTGTGTAGTTTGTTTGTGTGCAATGACGTTGTTATTTTCAGATAAACATCTAATCTTCCAAACCTAACTTGTATGGCACATAGAAGAAAACTTGATTATTTTCTTTCAAATTACTTTAAGAATGTCAGGTTCCCAGTCTAAGTTTACTGGTAAATTGGGTACCGAGTGATATGTGCAAATTCTGGCATTTAATGGTCACCGCTATATCAAAAACATCAGTACAGTTGTTATGATAAGAACTCAATACAATTTTTCTATTATACAGAAAATAAGTGTTTAGGCGGCCTACTTATCTTTTCTATTTTGTAATGCATTTATATTACTTTCAGTTTTAAAAGTGTGTGTGTGTGTGTGTATATACATACACACACACTTTAAATACAATGGAAAATAAGTGTGTATATATATAAAATAAAATCAATCTTGTGTTGTATTAGAAGATTATTACGGTTTTCATTATCAATCTATTGACTCTGTAGCTTGCTATAAAAGGTTTAATTTAATTGAATATCCTGTTTATTCAGTTAACCAGAATAAATGTTTTACTATTTGTCTTTACTGATCTGAGGGGAAACAAGCATGCTGTTTTCTCATTTACCGCCTAACAATCATAGAAAGAGCCTAAAAGGCATCTTTAGGTGATGTCAGGATTAGACTGATTCTAAGCAATGACCTCAAGATGCTTTAATAATACAGGGCCATGTGATTTCAACAAAGTCAATTTTAGGAAATACGAAATCTGGCACGTGGCTATAGGCGAGATATTCGTAAAAGCTTTCTTTATGGAGTGATTGTCTTGAGAACCATGACACCTCACACTTTACAATCACAAGTTTTGGAATGGCCACTATAACAACAGCATATAGGGAACAGTAATACCAAGGGAAGGAAAAATTGTCTTTGGCTTGCTTTAAATAACATTTTGCAGTTGGAAGCAAAAAGGAGAAATGTCACTATGTGATCATTAACTTTTGGTGAGTTGCAAGACTTTGCAAGGTGACCTCCTCAAGATATTGCACAAAGTGATTTTAAAAATATTGCAAGGGTTTTCCCATTTACACTTAACATTGCTAATGTCATGTGACAATGGTAAGTAAAACAAAAACAAAAATTCAATGTCATACATAAAATTACATTAGTAATATTAAGTGTAAATGGGAAAACCCTTGCAATATTTTTAAAATCACTTTGTGCAATATCTTGAGGAGGTCACCTTGCAAAGTCTTGCAACTCACTAAAAGTTAATGACAAATTTTGAGTAAATGCTAAGGTTCCTAGCAGCAAATTAGTCACGTATAAAAAAAAGATTGTAAAATTGTATTCTTTCTTATCACATTCCCACCCACAATCCAGGACATTTCCTAACAATCAAAGTTTGTGGAAGGGTGCTCTCAAGCATTACTGACTACCTCCATTGCCCAAAGAAAGAGACCCTTACTGGCATGTTCAAAACAGATTGAGACCAATAAACAATGACCTTACTTATAAAGGGGCGAAGTAGCTGAAGACAGTGAAGAGCTTCCTTTGCTAGTGTGCTATTTGAGGCAGGTAAAAACATTGACATTATTGGTCTCAATCTGTTTTGAACATGCCAGTAAGGGTCTCTTTCTTTGGGCAATGGAGGTAATCAGTAATGCTTGAGAGCACCCTTCCACAAACTTTGATTGTTAGGAAATGTCCTGGATTGTGGGTGGGAATGTGATTTCCAGGCATCATGGGTAAAGTTTGTGACCTTTACTGGGCAGGGATTAGATTGGCAAATCCAGAAAATGACAAAATTGCTATGGACAGTTGATCAAAATATTTTTTCCTACCATTTATATATAATCTCAAGGTCATTGTTTATTTTTAAATTGTAAGAAAGAATACAATTTTACAATTTTTTTTATACGTGACTAATTTGCTGCTAGTAGCCTTAGCATTTACTCACTGCAATGGTATGTAAGGGTGCATCTATACAGCACCCTTCTCTCGAAATAAGCTATGCGATTTGTGCTAAGCAAATTGCATAGCTTATTTCAATCTTATTTCCAAGTAGTCTGCTTAGAAATTTACAGCTGTCTACACAGTGCCAAATTTCAAAATACAATGCTATTCTGACAAGTCCCTTAACCCTCGTGGAACAAGGATTACAGGTATGCTGGAATAGCATGCCCATTATTTTAAAATAACAGGTGCATTTAAAGATGCAGAATTGCTATTTTTGGATACTTCCAGTTTCCTGAAATGACCCTGCTGTCTAGTCGTAGCCTAAGAAATTAATTAATCTGACCACTAATCCTGCCAATGAACTTTGAGAACAAATCCCAACCTATCAGGAATCTTTTAGATTTTAATAAATGATAGGACTGCTTAACTGAATCTTTGTCTAAAAAAGTCAATATATATTTGTTTAAATAGATTGTATAGTGAGGAAACAATTTTGAACCTGTTAGTGGCCTTCCGAGAGGAGGAAGTACAAACTGAACACTTCTTGAAACTGCAAACTATATTATACTAAAATGGGTTTCATCTACATATAAATTGGTTTTAGAACCTAAGGGGGCTGGATTTGGTATACGTATGTTCAGATTCTATCACATTGCCTAATGGATTTGATTTTATTAAGTACAATAAAACAGCATGATACTTTTTCAATAGAAAGCAAATTGAAGTGAAACCAGATAATTAATGACTACAGCTCTTTATTTCTCAACTCTGCATACAGATAAATAAGTTTTATGTTACATATATATGGCATATGCTGTCGTAAAACACTATTATACCCTTTCTATACCAAAAATAGCATTTTTTCATTTAAATTCTTAACATCTTATTAAAACATACTCAAAAATGTCCTTTTGTTCATGTGCACACACAAATAACTTCATGTGCCCATTTGAAAAAAAAAAGTGAACTAGATAAATTCATGGAGGTTATGTCGATCAATACTTATCTGCCAGAATGGGTAGGAATGGTATCCCTATCCTCTGTTTGTCACGGGCTGGAAATGCATGAGAGGAAAGGGATCACTTGATGATTACCTGTTCTATTCACTCACTCTGGGGCATCTGGCATTGGCCACTGTTGAAGACAAGATACGGGGCTAGGTGAACATTTGGTCTGACCCTGTATGGTTGTTCTTATGTAACATCTTATGTATGTTACAATAAGCAAAATAAATCATGCAATGAGAGTTAACTGAACCTTCAAATATTGTTTTCAAAGAGCTTTGAGAAATCTTCAGGGGCTGAAATTCTGAGTATGAAATGTAGACAGAGGCAGGAAAGTTTGCTCCTGATCTGGAAGTTCAGCAAACCTGACATCTACTTGGATGTCAACCTATTGATCAGAAGAAGACCTGTAGTAATAAGGTCCTCTAGCTAGTTTAATAAACAGTTTCAGAGGAATCAGGTATTCATACATTCTATTTTAGACCAATGCTCAACTAAATAGCATTAGGTGGTAGCTGGCTAACCACTAGAACCGGTTACTATCGTTCATTATTTGGTCTGCTTTAGAGCAAACGTATTGTTCTCATTAAAACACTTTCTAATGAGGTCCCAAGTAATTGTAAGAATATAAAATTTGCAGTACTGAACATTTCAACTTTTTGGTAGGACATGTTCTTACAGTGGACTGAGACATCTTGCTGAGTTTACAGTTTTGGTGCTCATGAATATCCTGGCAAATAGCTTTTCATTTCTAGTGTATATTTGTGTAATTTGAAAAACAAGAAAATAGAGCAAAAGACCAGTGCACAATAGATGTTCTATTGGTCATCATTTAAACTATAGCTTAATTTTGCACTGAAAAATTACCACATGGATATATGAAGTTACTGTTTTGTTTTAAATGTTGTGTGGGATGCAGTAATGTGACTCTGTTATGTGAACCAATTTATAGTGAACATCCTTCTGATGTTCTGAACTAAATGAAAATAAGATAAAACACATTCAAACCATATGTAGGGCAACAATCTTCTACATTCCCTAATTAAAGTAGGACTCTTTCTTCATTGGCTCATAAAACACTGTTTTCTGCTTTGAGTTCATACCTCCTTGGGCTGTGAACCTTTGAGATCTCATAATCTTAAGTATCTTAAGGTTTTTTTAGACCTCCAGTAGAAAACCCAGTTGTTACCAGAAGTTATACTGGGAGATAAGTAAGTTGATTTCTTTTTTCTAGGTTATGAGTGAACCATGGTGTTGTCACATTCAGTTCTTGAAATGTATAAGTAATGCCCTCATCATGCTGGTCATTTGAAACCTGACATTTCTTCTGAAAGTGACATTATGAATCTCAATATCATGCTTACTTTCTCATTTTGAAGAAATTACATTTTAACTATCAAAACACCTCTGTGGTTTCAATCTTTACTTCCTGATTATATCTATTGTATAGATCAAATTATTGTCTTTTCATTTCAAAGATGACTGGCTGCAGTAGTTTGGACTGTATTTAGGCTTTTATATAACATCCACAGTTGTGATATCTGACTTTCTTATGGAGTTAAGAAAAGGTTGGGAAGAATAGCATCTGTCATGTCAGGTTTCCTCTCCATTCCTCTCCCAAAGAACACTTTTTTGAAACACCATGTATGTGCATCCATCTCACCCCCTTTTTATGTTCTCTGTAAATACCCATTTACTTAGACATTTTGTCTTGGACTGTTGACCTTTCCTTGGTATTCTGTGACTTCTCTGTACTACTAGCCATACTGATTGAGTGTTGAAGCAAGAGCACAATTATCTTCCTCAATCTCCTCCTTTTTTGCTTGTTACTCTTCTAAACGAGGCAAAACAGCTCTTACTCATACATGAATTCTAGATGGGGCTAAGGCAAAAAGTTCAACTCTGGACCCAAAGTGGTGTCCGAACAGGATGTTTAACCTTTTACAGAGATGCTGGTGAAGTGTATATTCTAGATTGAAATTGCTTAGTGTTTGAGACAGTTTGTTTGAATTGTGATTTTTTTGTTTGGACAAACAAGTTATATAATGGCTGTGCATCATTTCATTGCCAAATGTCAAGATTTAGTTTTTCAGCTGCCAATAAACTGATCATAGCTCCCGCTGCTTTCCATTCCCTCCCTGTTTCATTTTGGGTGCATCTAGACTGGCAAGATTTTGTGCAAAAGCAAATGCTTTTGCGCAAAATCTTGCCACCTGTCTAGATTGGCCACGAGTATTTATGCCAGAACATTGACTTTGTACTGTACAAAATCAGTGGTTCTTGTGCAAATACTCTGACGCTCCCGCTCAAGGATAAGCCCTCTTGCGCAAGTATTCTTGCGCAAGAGGACAGTGTATACAGACAAGTTAATTTATTGTGCAAGAAAGCCCGATGACAAAAATGGCCATCGGAGCTTTCTTGTGTAAGAAAGCATCTATACTGGGCACGGATGCTTTTGCGCAAAAGCAAATCTGTTGCGCAAACATACATGCCAGTATAGACACTCTCTTGCGCAAATACTTTTAACGGAAAAACTTTTCCGTTAAAAGTATTTGCGCAAAATCATGCCATTCTAGATGCAGCCTTTATGTACATCATTCTTCTTCCCACTCAGATATTCTCTTATAAAAACAGCTGTTATAAGTGCTGTCTGAAATATGTGGAAAACTCTTATGTACAAAGAAATGATCCTTCATCCACTATCATTTTCTAACACCTTTAAATTTTCTTTCCTCTGCCAAAGTCTCCCATTACTAAAATAATATGCACCATTGACCATTCAAATGATAATGAACTGATGTGTTAGCTATAGATGAGCTATGAATTTCAGCTCCACTTCCACTGTGGTGATATGAAACATACTTGGAGTTCACAGGAAAGAAGTTTTCACAGAATCAAAGGGTTTTTTTCAACTAAGAAAAAATTTAATGAATTTTAAATTTAAAAGTATTTCCCAATTTTTTAAAAGGTTGAGGGTTTTTTTTGTAGGTCAGAACTGTTACCTTATATCATGCCAAATTAGGTATCTCAGCAAAGCTTTTTGTCTTTTCTTATTCTCTAACCCAATCTGTATGAGGGTTAAAAGACTGTTATTTCTTTTTCTGTTCATTGCCAATATGTTTTATAGAACTTCACATAAAACTAAGTTACTAAAAAATGGGTCACTCAGGGTTTTTGTGCAATTCCTTTAATATAGCATTGCAGTGAAAAGAGATGGTTCATATTTTTGAGCTGCAGTTGTTGTTTTTTATTTAAGAGCTATGTGTAAATTACCCTTACCCATTTTTGTATTTCTATAATAGAAGAGTAAATAAAACAGTGAGGTCTACATGCACTTGATTCAAGAAAAAGAAATGGGTGTAGTTGGGAGGTGGGGGGAGAGGGAGAAGAAAAATCAAATGGATCTCTAATATTTGTATTACTTTAGCACCTAAGATCAAACTCAAGGACTAGGATCTCACTGCCCTAAGCACTGTACCAATATAAAACAAAGACCTTGAATACACTTGCCTGCACTTGCAGGTGGCACGTGGGATGTTTGTAGCTGCATGCTGCAGTGACAAGCAGGCTGCGACCACATTCACTGATTTATGCAGCTACACACAACAATGGAAAGCCTCACTAATGAGACACAGTGCTGCTAAAAATTGCAGTATAGATACAGGAGGCATTGCTTGATCATATAGAGAGTCTGCTTAGGATACCTGAGCCCTTAGATTCAGGTTAAAGGTCAGTACTTCATTCTAGCACTGCCCCACCATCTACACTGTTATATAAATCCATGCTAGCTGGGCATGCAGTGTCAGTACTCTACACACTGCCATTAAATGTAGTCCTAGCCAAATATTCTTTGCCCCAAAGACCTTATCTACTCCTACAATGATATGCCCTAATCTATATTATTTTTTAATGTATTCTTTTTAATAAATCTTCCCTTCAATCCAGTTATTTTTTTCCATGTCCCAAAACAACTAATGTTATATTGTTATATTGGCTTCTGTATAACAGACCTGGATTGCTAGTTCATAATTCTTTTCTGATCATAACTCTCCTTGTATGCATTTAAAAAAATCCACATATCATTTTACAGATTTTTTTTTTAAATATTCCATACAAAATGAAAATTTAACCTCTTGGTAAAGTCAGTTTTAGACAACAGTACCCAGTAGTCCTGCAAACAATCCCAATACACTAGTCCTTTGGTATCTTTTCATGATTAATCTTGTCAATGATAAGGACTGTCTTTTTTGCTTGACAGTGAGTTTATCTTTTCAGTAAATGCATTTTCTCTTTTGGAAAATTGACAAGGAGAACATCCCTTGTAGCTAATGGCTGTTATCACTCCAGCTTTACAGATGATAGATTTTCTTCTAAATACCCTCAGGGGTGATCTTTGCTGTCACTGTCTTCCTTGCTGTCATCCACTGAATTTGGATATGGTTGATAAAATTATCCCAGTGCAGCAAAATTTCTTTGCTCTTTCAGATAATAGTTTAAATTGTTTGGAGAGTGACATCATATGCAGAACAGACAGTAATGTAAACTAGGTGCTTTGTGTGAAATTGTTAACTTTATGAAAATGGAAATTGACTAAAAAGAAAAGCGTATGTTGGAACCTGTTCTTTTCAAACACAGAATAGGAATTTCCCTTATAAGCTACATTTGTAGTATTGTCTCATGTTTATATTTCCAGTGGCTTGGGAATTGAAATAATGAAGAATGTATTAAAATTAGAACAGAAACCAGAAAACCCAACATCCTCTTCTATTAATCTGTCAAGGCATTTCAAAAATCCAGAAAGTATTGAAAACATTCATTGTATAGGTGACCATGTCATCAAGGACAGTAATTTCTGTACATAAATGTCCACATATTCATTATAGTTCAACATAGTAGGAGAATCAAATGTGGGGTGGGGAACCTAGTAATTTTTACAACCCTGGAGATCTACAAAGACCTTCCATTTGATTTATGTCTGGATAAAAATGTGTGACACACACAAATCGATATTTTAAAAGCCCAAAACTTGTAATGGATTGAGTTCTTGCTTTATCCAAAGAGATCTTGGATGATATTGATATTTAATCTCTGTAGAAATGCTTTCCATGAGAGGACCTCAAAGTGCTTGCTAACATTACTGAATTTAGCCTCTCAGCCTCTTGCAAGTCTCCATAACTAGTAGTACCATCAGATTACATGTAGGTAAGGTCCTTTAGCTTTAGGAGAATAAGTATATGCAGGAAAACTATAGCATAGGAAAAAAACCACCCTAGGTTTCCTACCTTTTGAGGCCCATACCTTCTCCTATCCATAAAGGCAGCCAGGAGAGACAATGGAAACAGAATGTGAGCTTTTGAATTGGAAGAAGTGACTTTCTAGTTCCAGTCTTTGTGTGACCATAGCAGAGCCTGTGAGACATGAGCTGATCCAGGAAAACTGACATAGAAGATTCAGTGACAACCATGCCTAAGGAAGGACTAAATCTTGGAAGAACAGATATGTGAGCAGAACAGGGAATATATAATCTGAGGCAATCAGGTTATTTTCTTTATTTGGAATTTGTTGGACTTTGCTGTGCTGAGCACATGATCTGATTCCTGTGTCCTAGAAGGCAGGAGGTTGTGTGTGCATGTGCTTAAGACTGCAATTCCAACTGTAAAAAAACCCTGGTTTTTTCATACTCTCTTCAAAAGGACGGTTAAAGAGCCTGAGGGTACTCCTCAGGAAGGAAATCCCAAATGCATCTTCCTGCTTCTCAAAAGGGTTTCTGCTTTTGGGTGGTGACAGCAATACCAAGCCAAGGTGAGGATATCTGTGACCTTAGAGATAAAAAAAGAAGACGTTAGTGGCAGGCATTTTAAAACTCCCTTGTGAACTCCAACCTTCTGCACTAAGGCCATGTCTACACTAGGACATTATTTTGTAATTACTAAAATCGACTTAACTCACGATTTTAACAAAATCAAGATAGCATGTCCCCACAATGGGGAAGCATCAAAATTAGTTAGAATTAGTCTGAAATAGTGTGTCCACATTGATTGGAGCCTGCCTTGGACTTACAGCCCCCGGAAGCACTCTGGGGAGGGCACCAGGAGAGTGGATATTTGCTATGGCTGCTTGGTCAGGCAAGCTGTGATGCACACTTTCAGGGCTCCTCTCTATAGCCTTGTGCTCTTGTTGCCCTTGCAGATGCCATAGCAATCACAGCATGGAACCAGAGCTGCTGTAAAGGATTGCTAGGCTCACAGACCTCGTGCTGTACTTCATGGCGCAGTACTCCCAAACTGCCCGAATGTGGCTCCAGGAAGACAAGGACGAGGACCACACGATGAACCTCAGCATGGATCACAGTTCCTGCTCACCCAAGTCCTGGAACTCCTGAGGCTGCGCTGATCAGCAGTGGCTGCAGAACTTCTGCATATGGAAGGCCCCTTCCTCAAGCTCTACGAGTGGTTCTCCCCTGCCCTCAGGTGAAAGAGCACCTACACAGAACCTATCATCCCCATGGAGAATCATATGGCCATCATCCTCTGGAAGCTATCCACATTCAATGGCTCTGTTGAGAACCAATTAGGCATGAGGAAATCTACAGACAGGGCTGTGCTCATACAAGTAGTGAAGGCCATTAACCAGGTGTTGCTACCCTGGGTCGTCACTCTGGGGAACATGGATACCATCATTGATTGCTTTGCCACCATGGGCTTCCCCAAATGTTGAGGGCTGGGGAGGGCATAGGCAGCACAAATATCCCTATCCTGGGCCCCGGCTACCATGCCTCAGACTTTATCAACAGAAAGGGGTTTTTCTCCAGGGGACTGCAAGCCCTTGTGGATCATGAGGGACATTTCACCAACATCAATGTTGGATGGTTGGGAAAGGCTCACAATGCCTGCATCTTCAATAAGTTCTGCCTGTTCCAGAAGGAGCACTCTGACCCTTTTTCCCCCAACCACATCATCAGAGCTGGGGAGGTGGATATGTCCATAGTCCTCATGGGTGACTCAGCCTACCCCTTTCTCTTCAGGCTCATGAAGCCCTACATGAGCAGCCTGGACTCCGGCAAGGAGCCCTTTAATGCCAGGCAGAACAGGTTGCACATGGTCATCAAATGTGCGTTTGGCCATTTAAAAGGCAGGTTCAGGAGTCTCCTCAGATGCCTGGATCGCAGCGAGTGCCACATCATCTTCATGGTGGCTGCCTGCTATGTGTTCCACAACCTTTGTGAAAGCAAGGGGGAGACTTTTCTGCCAGCGTGGGGAGGCTGAAGCTGAACATCTGACCAGGGAATTTGAGCTGCTGGATACCAGTGCCATTTGGAGAGCACATGAAGGGACTGTACTCATCACAGAGGCCTTGAGGGAGAGTTTCATGTAAGGCCAGTTATATGACTCTCCTCGGTGCCTCTTCACAAGGGACTGCTGCATTCCCTGTGTGTTCCTTTCATTCCCCATCCCTTCTTTCCCCTGTCCTCCCTTCCCACCTCCTCCTTATCCTCTGCCACCCTGCTCTCCTGAAAGCTGATGCCAGCTGTGTCCTGGCTGGACTCAACAATGAAAGTTGGGGTCCGTGACTGGCCTTCCTCATAGGAGAGCATCCAGCTCATCGTAGTACTGGCAGCTGTGGGCTTCTGCCCCAGAGCATCCACTCTGCTCCCTGGCCTTATGGTAGGACTGTTGGAGCTCTTTGATTTTCATCCAGAACTGGTTGAGGGTCCGGGTACGCCTTTTCTCACCCATGCAGGCGGCGATCCAGCTGTAGATTTCTGCATTCATTTCCTTGGTACAGGGATCATGGAGATGGTCTCCTCTCCACAGAGCTTGATGAGGTCCAAGATCTTCATGCCAGGCCAGAACTCTCCTGTGTCCCAGCGCAGCGACAGCCATGGGAGCACCAGGAGTGCTGACAGCTGTGGGGGAGTCCAACATGCCTATCTTGGATGCTGCTGTCTCACATGGGATTTTCACATGACATAAGTCCTTCTCTTGCTGCAGAGACTTTTAAGCTCCATAGGAGGAGCGGAGCAGTGGAGATGCCAGGTGTGGCCAGAGTGGTCAGAGCTCCAGCTGCAAAAAGCCTCCAAAGGCCAATTATTTCTTATTAGCATTCGTGTGGATGCTCCACTGCTGCTATTTCAAAATATCTATTTTGAAATTAGTATTATTCCTCAAAAAAAGCAGGAGTACAGACTTCAAAATAACCAGCCCAATATTTCAAAATAATGGGCTTGGTAGTGTGAACACTCCGATTATTAATCCAACCTAAGGGGGGTTATTTTGAAATAACACCCTAGTGCAGATGAAGGCTTATAGTGCCAGAGTGAGGAACAGCTTTGACAAATGCATACTCTTAAAACAAATCCCCCAGTAACTTTAGTGGAACTACTAAATTGACAGAGTTCCTAAGTTCCCTCTAAATTCTGTGGCTTTGCTCAGAGGTTCAAAGCTCCTGTGCAGGCAGGGAGCTCAGCTGACTGGTGGGTGGGCAGGGCATCTGCAAGCAGCAGCTAATCAGATCTGTGCTGCTTGCACTGAAAAGCTCTCAGAACAGCTGAGCAGGTGAGATAAGTAGGGAATAAGTGTACAGGGGGGAAAAGGAAGTGAGTAATGAATTAATTGACTTAAGGGGGAAGTCACAGGGTCCGGGAGTTTGGAGAGTCCTGTCTGCCTGAGGAGAAAGAGGGACAGAGAAACAGAGGCAAAAACCTGGCAGTCTCCTCAATCCTCTTGGGCTAAGAAGGGAGAGGTAAGGGGCTGACTGAATGGGGCAGGTGGGGGAAAGAGGGGATGGTGTTTGTGCAGTGAGGTGGATGCAGGGGGAAGTTTGTTTGGGGGTATCCTGACTTATTGGCTGCAGTCCTCTTTATCTGTCTGGGCTGGAGGGGGGAAACAGGCTGCGTGGGGGGGGGGGGTTGTTGTGCCAGGAGGACATTTGCATGGTTATATTTCAAAGAAAGGTTACTTGGGTGTTAATGGAGGTATAGCTCAGTGGTTTGAGCATTGGCCTGCCAAACCCAGGGTTGTGAGTTCAGTGCTTGAGAGGGGCTATTTAGGGATCTGGGGCAAATCTGTCAGGGATGGTATTTGGTCCTGCCATAAGGGCAGGGAACTGGACTTGATGACCTTGCAAGGTCCCTTCCAGTTCTATGAGATAGGTATATCTCCATATATGAAAGATAAGAAATATTTTTAACAGATTTGTTTTGGAGTGTTGCAGATATTTTAAACTCTGAACTTATTTTTGTTTAACTCCTGTGTTGCTTATTAATACATGGTAGATTGTATTGCATTAAGGCCAGGTCTTTGCTATGTGAGGGTATGTCTACACTACCACCCTAGTTCGAACTAGGGTGGTAATGTAGGCAACCGGAGTTGCAAATGAAGCCCGGGATTTGAATTTCCCGGGCTTCATTTGCATAAAGCCAGGCGCCGCCATTTTAAAATGTCCGCTAATGCGGACTCCGTGCCGCGCGGCTGCGTGCGGCTGCACGCGGCACGGACTAGTTAGTTCGGACTAGTCTTCCTAGTCCGAACTACCGTTACTCCTCGTTTTACGAGCCTAGTCCGAACTATCTAGTCCGTGCCGCGTGTAGCCGCGCGGCACGGAGTCCGCACTAGCGGACATTTAAAAATGGCTTCAAATTCAAATCCCGGGCTTCATTTGCAACTCCAGTTGCCTACATTAACACCCTAGTTCGAACTAGGGTGGTAGTGTAGACATACCCTGATAGAGTTCCAGCTCTTATGAGTCAGAAGTAGCAAGTACTAGGTGTGATGCTAGTTTTGTAGGATTAAACTTTATTTGCAAGCCTTTTGAAATATGCGTCAGTATACAAAACCTGAAGCCATGTGCTAATTTGTTCTGGAGCTTCTACTCTTCCTCATGGAAGAAGGCTAATTTCCATTGGAGTATTGTGTCCAGCTCCGGGCACCACATTTCAAGAAAGATGTGAAGAAATTGGGCACAGTCCGAGAAGAGAAACAAGAATGATTAAAGATCTAGAGAACATAAGCTATGAGAAGATTGAAAGGGTTGGGTTTGTTTAGTTTGGAAATGGGAAGACTAAGAGGGGACATGATAGCAGTTTTCAAGCATCTAAAAGGTTGTCTCAAGAAGGAGGGAGAAAAATTGTTCTCCTTGGGCTCTGAGGACATGACAAGGATATGACTGGAATAAGTTGCCTAAGGAAGTTGTGGAATCTCCATCTCTGGAGATATTTAAGAGCAGGTTGGATAGTCACTTCTCAGGGATGGCCTAGATCATGTGTTCCCAAACTAGGGGGCATGAAGAAATTCCAGGGAGGCGGGGCGCGAGGTGACCCAGCCACACACACACCCCGTCAATCCTACCCCAAGCTTTGCTGCTATTTTTTTTTGGGGGGGGGGGGGACATGAGGGTTTCTCAAAAATCAAAAAGGGGTGTGTGATGCTGAAGTTTGGGAACCACTGGCCTAGATGTTTGATCCTGCCATGAGGCAGGGGATTGGACCTGATGATCTCTTGAGGTCCCTTCCAGTTCTAGCCTTCTATGTTTCTATGATTCTACCTTTGTACAGCAACTTTTACCTTTGTAGTGACTAAGGATACCACACAGCAACTAGACATAGGTGTCTTGTTTTAATATATTTTCTTCTGGACATATGGACTACTTAAAATTTTATATGTATGTGTGAGTGTGTTTTGTTTGTATTGGTGGTGCACATGCATGCACAACCTCAATATTGGTGTTGCACAAACGATATTTCATCCCGCCCCAAAGTAGAAAAAGTTAGAGGGAACATCGTTCCGTATCTTCAGTATTTAGCTTGAACTGATTTGAGCATCTGATACTTTTCTGCTAACAGCCAAAAAATGAGCAATTTGAGTAGTCACTTGAATGACAGCAATAATTTTATCTGCAAATTGCCTCTGCATTTTATTTGAATGTTGAAAGTATGCCAGTTGCTGATCAAATGATTTCAGTAGCCTATGAGGTCTGGTTTCCCACTGATGCATATACATAACTTCCATTAATGACAAGGAAAGTTCCATACGCACATCAAAGAAGAATAAACTTCTGTGTGCATTAGTTCTGACAGCACCGATTAGGAAAGGGGAAACTCTACCTGTGCATTCTTTAAATTATTTAAATACTGAAGCTACTTTGAAATCAAACCAGTGTGAAAGTGACATGGAATTGATTGGAAAAATAAACTTACATAGTGGAGCAATAAAATTACCTTGAAAGCATAGAAATGAATAAAGATAGCAACTAAATAATGGCAGAAATAAGAAATAGCAAACAAATATGCTTAGTATATTTAAAATGTGTGACACACATAAAATTCCTAATGGCTACATGCAATTCACAAATACTCTTCAGATACTGACATATAAATTGCTGTATTTAAATCAGGTATTTTATATAAACCTCAGGTTTTACGTCTTCGGTTACTGAAAGGAAAACCTAAAAAACATTCTCCTGAGGCTCACATCTAGAAGAGGACCACCATTTATTTTAAATTATTGGCTTTTGTTATCACTTGCTGTACAAGAAGCATTCAGATCATTCCCGTGTCAAATAGCTTTTACTTCCCCCTTTTTGAAGACACAAAACCTGACCATCAAGGACATCCAGAAATACACAGAGATAGCATAATTGACTATTGTAAGCTTTGTATCACCAGTAACCTATGCAAAATTTGTAGGAATTCCCTGCAGAATTTGGCATTGAAATGCTTGCCATTTTATTTTCATGACTTTGTGCAGTTCAACTTTGGATTTACTAAACAAAATAGCATTTCTCATGCAAAACTTCAAAGCCACGTTTCACTGGCAAATGTAAACCATTTCTCAGTATTGGGCTAACTTTTTTATTTATTAAAACCTACAGTTCTCATATACTCAAACATTTTTGTGAGTATTTGACAAACATTTGTCACTATCACCTTGCACAGCATGGGGGCTATAGTTTTTTTTTTTTTTTTTAAAAAGAGCCTAAGATATGGGATCTAGTATAAAAGGCCTAATCTAAGGGGTAAAGCTAAAAAAGTCAGGCTCTGCCCTGTTACAAAGCAGATGTCAGCTTGCAGGTTCACTATCTGATATATGAACTTGGCAAGAATAGGGCTGGCACTTTAAAAACAAACAAACAAACAAACAACCCTACCAGTATTTCTAGGTACTAAATATTCATGTAAACACATTCTAGAAGGGTAGTGTCAGAACCCTGTTATCAGGTTATGTTGTAAACACACTCCCTGAAGATAATACAAGGACACACTGAACCAACTGGTAAACCATAAAGAATGAAAACAACCATATCAGTGAGGCAATATGTAACATACTTGTATGAGTGAATAAAGAGGAGCCTCAGAGTAGGTGTCATCCAGTTGCGGGGGGAGGATGGAAAGTCCCACCATTCACAGGCATACATATTCTAGTGTAACTGTAGACAGTAATTGAGGGATCTGGTACTGCACTTGCTTGGCCATAAAATTGGTAGAGTGATTCCACTATAGAATCAAGTGTGATCTTTTTGGGCAGTTTGATCAAAGCCTGCTGTATTGGCTATCTGTCTAAAGCCAGGGCTGCATGCAGAAAGAACACATATGCAGCCAACAACTCAGAATAGGGCCAACTACTAATTCTTGACCATAATATTAGGACAACTATTTTCTTAAATAATCTCCATGCTAAGGATGCTCTAGATTTCAAAGCACTAACTTAGGACTCAAACATGTATTCACTTACGTTCAATTGTGCCACAAACTTACTGAGAGACCTTGGTTACTGTGCCTCTTTTTCTCCTCTTTGTTATGTGAATAATTGTACTTTCCAATCTTCTAAGAAGAGAGATATAAGGCTTACTAACTTTGGGAACCTCAAGAGGTGGATGTCCAATATGAGATGTCTGTCTGATTTTTTTTCAGAGGTGCTGAGGACCCATAGTTTACTTAAGTTAAAATATATTTGTTCAGAATCAGAAAATTTTAATCTAAGTGACTTGTCCAACATCACACAAGAAACATGTTGATGGTGGGCAGAACCCAGTCTTTCAAACTCCAACTTTAAGATCTTTAATCACAATCATACTTTTTCACTCCCTATAGCCCTGTTCCTCACTCACATCTTTTAAGCATAAAATTTTTTTCATTCATAACCCTTCTCTAAAATGTAAGCATGTATGATGTGTTTATATTCCTTTCATAGGTTACCTAAAATTAAATTTAAAAGTGCTATATATTATGCTGACTACCATGAAGATTTTACTTGACAATGGGTATGTAAAAAATTAATTACAACTCATAATACTCATTTTAATTATTAAAAGGGAAAGATTATGACAACGTGATGTTAATCCAAAATCTCATCGGGGCTAAGCATAGTACACTGGTAGGATCATGGCAATATATATTGTCTTGAGGATGGTCAGACAAACAAATGGTATGGGAACCATTTCACTTGGTTTAATTTCCTTTCATGCTTAGTAGATTAAGACCACTCTGTTTGTTTGACAATTTTAAAGCCGTCTTGTGTCATTCTTTCTGTTTTTCTTTTGTGTTAAAATCTTTCAAAGCAATTAAAACACACAATTAAATAAAATTATTTCCATATGGTTTTATTTCTCAGATTCCTCTGTAAAATGAAAAGAAAAAATAGCACAGAATTATCTATTTTTGTGAGAGTTACAAGACCACATTATAATGAAAACTGAATCAAGGGCAAACATGTAGTCTTTCCTAAGACACAGACTGAAATTAAAAAGGGAAATGGGTATGAAATCAACAGATTTTTATAGATTTCATGCTGTTATCTGTAGCTCCTTTTCTAATCCCATATGTTAGGAATCAAAGATATGGCACTCCATTCATAATTCCTCATTCCTCTTTTTGAAGGACTGATATATCTGTAGTCTAGTAGAGTATTAGTACATATTGACTCTTTTAAATTTTCCTTCAGTCAGGAGACTTTTTTTTTGTCATGGGAAGTGTTGAGGAAATAAAACTAATTACTGATGATGTTTGACTATATAGAAAGGAAAATGCAGAATGCCTGATGTCATGTTCTCATCCGGGTTGTACAACATTGAGCTGATGAACTGTGAAATCCCATAATGTTGATTTTTAAAAGCTACTTCTAGACGGCTTGTTGTTGCAGAGAAATTGTTTCAAGGGAACTGATCCCCATGGAGGATGAATGATTGAATTTCTTGATGTGCTGTAATACAAAGTGGGAGCTAGAAGTCTCTAAAGCTCCAAAGGCCTGTTAAAGCACCACTAGCAGAATAGCAATATCAAAATAGGTTGTTTACAAGTGTATGTTAACTCATGTAAAAAAGTCACATTTGGATTTCTGTTACTACTCAAGCACTATGTGTATGCCAATGTAAACCCATACATACTTATTATCTGTAAACCACACTGAATCAATGCAGATTTTTTTTCCTTTTTAAATACATTCATTTCATCATTCAATAGTTTTTTTATTCTAGTTTGAAATGTTATCATCTGAGACCTTCACATGCTCAGAAAAAGTTCTTATCTCAAGACTAAGAAGCCAAGAATTCCAAGTTGATAGTTCACCTAAAAAAATAAATCTGTCCCGTTAATATTTTCTGTTATTCCTTCATTTATTTTAAATGTTCATTTCCTCTTGAAGCATTATATGTAATTGTGATCTCTTTTTACACATGGACTGTAATGAGTTTCAAAAGAGCTGACACTTTTACAGCGTACCTAATAGTGTACTTAGAAAAAGAGAAAAAGCTGCATTGGAAGTCGTTTGTTTTCAATGAACACCAAGTTGAATCAACTGAGACAGGTCAGAAAGGCATCTCTCCACAATCTGGTTAGAATTTAGATAAAGCAAAGATCTATGTGTTATGTAATTAGATCAGTATAGATAACTACTGGATGCCCTAAAACAATTTTTTCAACTGATAAATTTTAAAACACAGTTTGACAGACTTGTCTCTGCTGTGGGCAAGAGTAATTTAAGTTGCAGCAAAGATAAGAGAGGAAAAACCTCCAAAATTGTTTGTTTTAAGCAATAGGTACACACTGGAGGCACCTTCTTTTTTTATGCTAGTCTCAGTAGGAAAAACTTGCAAACACTTGTGTGCTGTTTTGTTGTAATTCTAGGTACTGACATAATGAATAATTTTAATGTAGCATAATTTAATTAGTTAGGCCTGGTCTATACAGCAGGAATTTAGGTGAGTATAACTAGATTGCTCAGGATGTGAAAAATTCACATCTTTGAGTGAGGCAGTTAAATCAACCTACCCCCAGGTTTATACAGCACTAGGTCAAAAGGAAAATTCTCCTGTCAATCTAGTATCTTCTTCTAGGGGAGGGAGATCATCTACCACTGGAAAACCCCTCCAGTTGCCATAGATAACATCTTCACTGAAATGGTGCAAGCACAGCTGCAGCATTTTAAGTGTAGACAAGCCTATAACATAACAAGAAAAGGTCCTTAACACTAATGTATAAATATATAGACAGCATTATGCTGCTAAAAAGCTAGCAAAACCAGTTATTTTATTAAATAAAATCAAATTGGCATATGGGGCATGAAGTGGATTACATCTTCAGTTCATGAAATGCAAGTAAAAGAATAGTACATCACTAATTAAATAATCAACTTTTCTATCTCTGCAGCAGTTTGCATCTTAGGGTGCGTCTAGAATACAGGGGTTTTTTTACCTTTTTTTTCTTTCAAAATTAAATTGAAAGAATGCAGCAGTTTTTTCGACAGCAGAAAACCTCATTTTACAAGGAATAACGCTTTTTTCGAAAGTGCTTTTTCAAAAAAAGGCGTTATTGAATGCAAACTGTGCTTTTTTGAAAGAGAACATCCAGACTGCCTGGGTGCTCTCTTTCAAAAAGCAGCTCTCTCTTTTTCGAAAAAACTGGTTGCTGTCTAGACAGTCTCTTTCGAAAGAAGATTTTTCGAAAGATTCTTTCAAAAAAGCCTCTTTCAAAAGAGGCTTGTAGTCTACACGTAGCCTAAGATAGGAGCTACATGTTCTCCATTAACTTTCAGTTTATCTGTATAGTTTGTCTTTTTCTGGCCATTCAGCGTTTACATTTAAAGTTATATCAAATTGTTGAGATTGGGGCAGGAGTAGTGGCCCTTCATATTTACATTTTTATGTCCGAATCTTGGACATGAAGAGAGAATAGACCTCAGGACTATAAATTAATGACTAGCCGATGTCTAATTGTCTGAAAGGTAACAAGATTTGGCCACAAATATGTATGAAATACAATTGGGCAAAACTAATTTATATTAGGAATTGATTTTAAACATTTTTACAGAGTAAAACATTATTAAAACTGATATGTGACTTTTCCCTTCACTGAAAATAGTTATAAGAGGCTTTTAAGGGACCATTCCTAAAACAAGGTCTTGGGATATGTCTATATTGATTTGTTAGCTGACACCAGACTAAAAAGCCTACGGCTTGACCATCTACACTAAACGTTAACCCTAGATTAAGAATTTTCTAATCCATGTCTTGAACCACAGGGTCAGGTATCCACTCTGTAGCACACAGGTCTGAGCCAAACCAGCCATATTCAAAACTCCCTGCTGGCTGCTATAAATCTTTGACAGTGGTGTACTGTGGGAAAAACTTGACTGTACATGATACAAGAAGCTTGAACAGCCTGCCAATACAGCCTGCCAAGGAATCATTTTGCTCAGTGAGCTCCTAGGTACTGGAGTCCGCAACACTGAGAAAGCAGATATTGGGGAATTTCTCTCGCGTGTATTGTCACTCCTTCGTTTCCATTTGGAACCCGCAGACATTTCTGCAGCAGTTTCTAACCCACCAGGCACACCTGATGCAGCTCGTGATAGAGCAGCAGCAGCAGAAGGAGCACCCAGCTTTGGCAGTTGTACTCTGAAGCATCAGCTAGTTCATTTGGTACAGCTTCTGATGCCCCCCAGTGGAATTTTAGTGTACTTATGAAAGATGTGACCAATTATGAAATATAGGAGGAAGGTGATTCACACAATAGAATGATGTAAGGAAGTGACTGGAATACAAATTGCTATAGAAAACTAAAATAAGGGATAGTGTCTGCCAGCTGATTCCTACTGGTCCATGGTCATGTGTTTATATTTATTTTTCATACACACCAAATAATGACATGAAGCTATAATAGAAATAAATTTTCTTGAGGAATTAAACTTATATTAGAAAAGTATAACGTTTCCTCCACTCCCAAACGGGCCAGCTATCCTTATCACAGCAAAGGTATGCCTAAAGCGCAATTTAAATCTCACAGCTATCCCATGCCAGATTATTCTGATTTGAGGGGCTCCAGTTCATTCTGTTAATTGTACTGTGACATCTGGGACTCTCCACCACACAGCCAAACATCCACAAGGCAATTAAACTGCCCCTTAGCCCAAGCCCCGCAAGTCTAAGTCAGCCGGCACAGGCATATAATTGAAGTGTAGACGTATCCCACAGCGCAAGCAACAACAGAACCTACTAGAATGTAAGAACATAAGAATGGCCATACTGGATCAGGTCAAAGGTACATCTAGCCCAATATCCTGTCTTCCAACAGTGGCCAACGACAGGTACCCCAGAGGTAATGAACAAAATGGGCAATCACCACGGGCATGTCTATAGTAGGCAATTATTTTAAAATAACTAAATTTGAAATAATAATTCCTAAAATAACAAAATTGAAATAATGTGTTCCCACTATGGGGGAGTCTCAAAATTATTCTGAGGCAAGCTCTATTTTTGTGGACAGGCTACCTCAATTTAGAGCCCCAGGAAGCACCAAGGAGTAATTACTTTTAATGACTTTGGGGAGTAGTTATTTCAAAATAGCAGCAATGGGGTGTCCACACTAACACTATTTCAAAATAACTATTTAAAAATAAGCATTAATCCCCAATGAAAGGAGGAGTACAGATTTTGAAATAACCAGATCATTATTTCAAAATAATGGGCTTGATAGTGTGGATGTTCTGCTTATTATTTTGAAATAAGGGGGATATTTCAAAATAACTCCCAAGTGTAGACCAGGGCCAAGTGTTACATCCCCGGTGCCCTACATTCCTACTACTCCTGGCTAATAGACATTGAGGGCATGTCTACACTGGGGAGGTATTTCGAAATAACTCCCATTATTTTGAAATAATAAGGTGACCATCCACACTATCAAGCCTGTAATTTCGAAAGAATGGTCTTGTTATTTCGAAATAACTCCTTTTTGTCAAGAGGAATAGCTTATTTTGAAATAGTTACTTTAAGAGTTATTGTTTCAAAATAATCTAGCATTGTAGACATAGCCTGATGGACCTATCCTCCATGTATCAATCTAGTTATGTTTTTGAACCCTGTTAAATTCCGGGTATTCACAATATACTCTGGCAAGGAGTTCCACAGTCTGACTGTGTATTGTGTGAAGAAATACTTCCCTTTTTTGGTTTGAATGTGCTATCAATTTTATTTGGTGACCTGTGTTCCTGTGTTATGGGAATAAATAACTTTTCCTTATTTACTTTCTCATCACCAGACATAATTTGATAGACCTCTATCATATTCTCCCTTAGTCTCCTCATTTCTAAGCTGAAAAGTCCCTGTCTTATTATTCTCTCCTCTTACGGCAACCATTCCAAACCCCTACTAATTTTTGTTGGTTTTTTTTAGAACTTTTTCTAATGCCAAGTTACCCTTTTTATTTTATTTTATTTTATTTTATTTTATTTTATTTTATTTTATTTTATTTTATTTTATTTTATTTTGCGGTTAGGTGACCATATCTGCACAAAGTATCCAAGAGTTGGGATTTATATAAAGACAATCAGATATTTTCTGTTTTATTCTCTATGGGTACGTCTACACTATAACGTTAATTCGAACTAACTTAGTTCGAATTAGTTAATTCGAACTAAGCTAATTCGAACTAACGGATCTAGACTAAAAAACTAGTTCGAATTAGCGTTTTGCTAATTCGAACTAGCATGTCCACATTAAGTGGACCCTGAACCGGGCATAAGGATGGCTGGAAGCAGTGCCGGCAGGGCATCAGAGGAGGACTTAGAGCGTGGAGATGCTGTCTCAGGCTAGCCGAGGGCTGTGCTTAAAGGGTCCTGACCCGCACCCCGGACAGACAGTTCTCAGGGGTGCCCTGCTTGCAAAGCAGTCCTGGCTTGGAGTGCCCAGAGTACCCACACTAGGCACATCACAGCACTTGGCCATCAGCCCGGCTGCACTTGCCACAGGCTGCCATCTGGGGAGAGGGGACAATTGGGGGGCTGCAGGAGAGGTTCCACCCCAAAAGCGCACAGAGCCTGCCCAGTCCTCCCCATTGGGGGCGTGTACCCCATTCCTCCCTCACCTCCTTCCACTTACCCTTCCCTAGCCCCTCTTCTTGATGTACAAAATAAAGGACAATAATGTTCAAAAATGGAATCTGTCTTTATTGAACAAAACTGGGGGAGACTGGGAAAAGGAGGTGGGAGAGGGGAAGAGAAAGGCTGGGAGAGGGGAGGGCAATTAAAATGATCAGGGGTTGGGAACAGGTCCCCTATGAAGAGAGGCTAAAGAGACTGGGACTTTTCAGCTTAGAAAAGAGGAGATGGAGGGGGGACAGGATAGAGGTCTCTAAAAGCAGGAGTTGGGTGGAGAGGGTGCATACAGAAAAGTTCTTCATTAGTTCCCATAAAGAAGGACTAGAGGACAACAAAGGAAAGGAATGGGTAGCAGGCTTCAAACTAGTAACAGAAAGTTGTTCTTCCCAAAGCAAAGAGTCAACCTGTGGAACTCCTTGCTGCAGGAGGCTGTGAAGGCTAGAACTGGAACAGAGTTTAAAGGGACGTGAGATCAAGTCATGGAGGTTGGGTCCATGGAGTGGTATTAGGCAGGGGGTAGGAGTGGTGTCCCTGCCTAAGGTTTGTGGAAGGCTGAAGATGGATGGCACGAGACAAATGGCTTGGTCACTGTTTCGGTCCATCCCCTCTAGGGTCCCTAGGGTTGGCTGCTGTCAGCAGACAGGCTACTGGGCTAGATGGACCTTTGGTCTGACCCAGGACGGCCATTGTAAGCTCAGGGTCGGGAGTCTCAGTGGACCCCCTTGATTTTCATGCACAACTGCTCCTGGGTGGCCAGGCTGGCAGCTCTCCTGCCCTAGCCGGCCACTTTCCTGTGCCTAGTGCGGAGGTCGTGGACGAGGTCCACGATGTCTGCACTAGCCCAGGCGGATGCCCGCCTCTTGCAGTCCCGGGCAAGCTCCCAGGAGCCGCCAGCCTGGTCCCGGGAAGAGGGGGAGGGCTGGGGGGCATCGGGTGGGTGGCTCGATCCGTGCCAGGTGCAGGGTCTGCTGGCTGGGTGCTGGCAGGCTTGCATCTGGCACGGGCACCGTAGCCAGCCCGTGCCCCTTTAAGGGGTCCGGGCCCGGGAGGGGGGCCGACGAGTTTCCCTTGTGTTGGCCAGAGTGGCCACCAGGGAAACCTGGGGAGGGCTAGCCTCCCACTAGTTCGAATTAAGGGTCTACACAGCCCTTAATTCGAACTAGTAAGTTCAAACTAGGCTTAATACTCGTGGAATAAGGATTACCTAGTTCGAACTAAGCGCTCCGTTAGTTCGAATTAAGTTCAAACTAACGGAGCGCTAGTGTAGCGCCTATGAAAGTTAGTTCGAACTAATGTCCGTTAGTTGTAACTAACTTTGTAGTGTAGACATACTTTCTCTTTTTAAATGATTCCTACCATTCTGTTTTCTTTTTTGACTGCTCCTGCACACTGAGTGGATGTTTTCAGAGAACTATCCACAAAGACTCCAAGATTTCTCTCTTGAGTGGTTATAGGTAATGTAGTCCCATCATTTTATACATATAGTTGGGGTTATGTTTTCCAATGTGCATTACTTTGCATTTATCAACATTACAATGTATCTGTCATTTTATTGCCCAATCAGCTAGTTTTGTGATATCCTCTTGAAGCTCTTCACAGTTTGGGCCTAACTATCTTGAGCTGTTTAGCATCTACAGATTTTGCCACCTCACTGTTTACCCCAGTTATCACCTATATACTTCATGGACTACATGTGCCTGAAATGGAGAAATTCCCAGCTCCTCTCACCACACTTCCCTGATTCCAGGTTACTCATTACACACATCATGTGGTTACAGAGCAGGGTACTTACAGGCATAGCAGTGTGAGGTTGTTATTTTAAGAAAAAGGAATGGCCTTAGCAAAATTGGTGTCTTTCAGGTAAAAATACCCCTTAAAATGTTATTTTCTGTTCGCAACTCCCAGTTTCCTTTCTGAACTCCATATTCAAAATTAGGTTTATGGTGAGTGTGTGTCTGTGTCCGTGTGTGTGAGAGAGATAGAGAGAACCATACTTCTAGAATACAATGTATAATTAACTAATACCCTACTTACCAGTATGTATCTCAGAACTTTTGTATTGTTTCATACAGGGGAAATACCTCCCATTCCTATGTTAATAAGCAATAGAATGGAGCCAAAAACTTTCCCGGGCAGGAGCAATTTCTGTCCCCTCTGTAACTGCTGCAGGCTGTGAGACAGGTTGTTCCTCAGGAGATGTATCACCTCCTCTGAATATGAACCAGATTGTGCTCCTGCTCCAAACTCTGCTCTGGAACCGGTTTCAGCAACAGAGTAACTTTATTGTCCCTTCTGCTGACAGCTGACCTCAGTCCCGGTGTGGGATTTTGCACCAGCAGGGATTCATCCCAGCTGACCAGGTCATCATACAACCTGGTTGACTCCATGTGGAGGACAATGCCCAATATCTTGTTAAACTCCTTATGAAAGAGGCACAATTTTGACTAGTTGCTGGTGGTACTATTCTATTCCCTTATTTTCTGTTCTTTACTTTTGTGACGCTTAATCTGCTTCCTGCATTGGTCACTTATCCTATAAATTTGCAGAGTTGCTGACTTCTTTGCTACTTGTTAGTCTGCATGGTCCTGTTCCTCTTACGCAAGTCCACAGATTTGCTAACTTTCTACCAGAGTTTTCCCAAAACTGGCTGTACTTTTGTGGCCATGGAGTTGCACATTTGGCAAAAGGCTTGTTCTGTTCAGTCTTCACTGTAAAGACAGAAGGTTCTTCGATAGAATGTTAGCACCTTGGTAGTCAGAAGGGTTCACACTGACACACAGAGCTTCTGCAGCACCATGGGTTATTGCTTCCATTTTCAATAGATTCAAGATTCTTGAAGAATAGGGGCAAAGGAAGTTCGTCCATGGCATGTGGGACAATTTTTGGAGGACTTCCAGGACCTGAATTAATCATAGTGCATCTGTATTGTAAAGCAATACGGTTCAGATCTTGGGTAAAGGCTTGACCTGTTCTCAGCCCATGCAGCCTCATAGGGTCCTGGGTGTTGGCTTAGGTGAGCATGATTTGAGTGTAGGCAGAACAGGTATTAAATTTGAGATTGAGTCTAAGCCCAGGCTTACATTTCAATTTAGACATAGCTACAGAATATCCAGAGGTTTGGATAAGAGAGAGAAAACAGAGTTGTGATAGTGCTGAGGAACCAGAAACAAAGCAATCTTGTATATTCCTTTATAAATCAATATGATTGCATCAAAGAAAATATGAAATTATCAATTGTATAGTCTTTTTTTTTCAAAGATCTGAGACATCATTCTTAGTCTTCTGAACATCCTATGATATAGCTATAGCAAAAGGTAGGTGAGTTGTGTAAGGATACAGAAAATAAATATTACACCCTGAGGGCATATTTATACTTGTACCCTCTTTGGAGAGGGATGCAAATGAGGACATTCAAAATTGCAAATGAAGCTGGGATTTAAATATGCTCATACAATGATGTTTACCAGTTATTTTGAGAGAAGAGTTTTCTCTCGAAATAACTGCATCTTAACAGCGTCTGTTATTTCAAAATAGCGATATTTCAAAATAGTGCCATAATGCGATTATGCAAATGAAGTACAGGATATTTAAATCCTGGCTTCATTTTGCAATTTCAAATGTCTTCATTTGCATCCCTCTCTCCAAAGAGGGTGCAAGTGTAGACATACCCCGAGTCAAACTGAAGTCATCTGGCTTGCATATGAAGTTGCAACAAATCAGAGACAAGTAATGCACTCTTTGGGTGTGTTTTCCTGTCTGTGAAATGGGCCAAATACTTTGCCCTTTCATAATGCATTTTTTCAGTACTATATCTCCTAGGCCAGTAAGCCTCAGTAGCTCATTTTGTAGAACACATAGATTTAAATAATTTTTTCTGAGCTGCTTTGATCTAGTGGATAAAATACAGCTCTGTTGCAGCAGGAATCGATACTGCTCCTAGTTCTGCCATAAACTTTGAGTGTGGTCTTCTGTGACTTGCCAAACATCCCTATGCTTTAATCACTTCACTGGTAAAGTGGGGGCAATATTTACCAACTTATTTGATGGTGATGGAGTGTGGCTACCCAGGGTTGGAAAATTGTATACAATTAAGGCTAGTTAGTAGAAGAGGTGGGAAGAGAACTCTGGATCTCAGCATACTCTGTTAGGCTTCGGGGATATCTGAGCTACCGATCACATTTACCAGGCATAGCATTCCCTAATGCACTTGGACATGGGGATTAGCTGGTTCATGTTATGGTATACATTTAAGAAAATGAGTGGGGCACTCAGCTAACCATTCATGTGCATCATCTCTTAATTTGCTCCAAACTTAGCTTAAAACATATGAACTTTGAATAATAAAAGGGTATGAAATGCCTAATGGAAACTTGGTTTCAAAATCAGTGAACTGTCTGCAGTCAGGCTTTTAAACTATTCAAATCAGATCAGTGAATAAAGATTTCAGAGTAAGATCTGTGAACAGTGTATACTAAGTGATAGCCTGTCACAAGACTGATATGATCCATTTTTCTCTATTTTTCCTGTCTCCTTCATTTACCTCTTCAATTCAATGGAGTTTAATAATTCACAAGTGTGTGTCTTCACAGTTAATTTGTAGGGGAGTTGGATGTGTTTTGTGGCTCAGTTTTAGTGTATAAAATATTTCATTCCATGTATTATAGAAACATGTCAATATAGAAGCAAAACATTACTACTGCATATGAAAGCAACATATGAGCACTTGGGGAAAACAAAATGCTCTAATGTTTAATGAACTGACCTTATTATTGAACAAACTTTCTACCTAGGCCTCTGGGCACAATCTGATACAACTTATTATGAAACAAATCCAGATTGCTTTAGTTTTCTGCCTCAATAAGTAATTCATTACTGTGACTAACAAAGGCAGGGAGCTCAAAATAAAAACTATATACTAATAGGTTTTCACACAAATTAAAACACATCCCATTTCTCTGAGGACGCATAACAATGCAACAATAAAGCTGTAACTCCCCAAAGTGACTGAAATAAATAACACATAAATGATGCATAAATAGATAAGAAGCAGGTGGATTACATCTATGAATGCACTGAAGTGCAATGTCAGGGCTGTCTATGACTTATTCATGTTATAGACTCTTCACTGGGAAATTGATCCAATAATTCTAGAGAGTACTATTCTCTTACAACATCTGTGATTGCCTGAAAATCAGTGTTTAAGGGTCAGCAATAGGGTGTCCTCCAACAGAAGCCCTTAGAAGTAATTTCCCCAGACTCTGTCAGGATGAAATTCACCCGTGCACAGATTCAGCACAGTCCTACTCACCACATACGTTGCACATTATGTCCTTAAAGTGAATACCCTGAATTGAAAATTGGATTTTCTAATCTTTTAGTACTTTTCTGCATGTATTTTATAACATTTGGGGGAGCAACATTAAGAACAGGTGGGCGGTTGATGTGAGTCATGCAAGTTGGTGGCAATGAAAGCTTATATAGCTAAGGGTTTGTCTGGATATGCACAGACAAACATTTTTAAGAGGTACATGTTTTATAATTACTGTAATTTTTAACTAGGATTGGGGGGCACTACTGGTACAGAAGCACATTTAGTGGTTGAAGATTGAGCTCATCGGACTCAGTTTAGTGGTATATTCAGTTCATTCATTTAGCTTCAGGACAAAACTGAGACCTTCTGAAATTTTCCAGAAATAAAAGGAGAAACTAACCTGTCACTGTCACTTGATATGCTGAAACTCCATGGAGCCCATCTTCCTGCCTTCATGGGAACCTCTCAACCCTCTGTCCTGCTGAGTCAGGCCCTCTAGCCTCCTTCAGCACTGGCACAGAGATGGGGTCACAGCCCACAGCTATGTACTAAAAGCGCAAATATCAGTGCGGCTCTGGGGAGATTCGGTTAAAAAAATCCACAGCACCCGGGTGCACATCCTCAATGGCACAAGAACCCCAGATAAATCTGTTTTACTCGGTATAAAGTTTTAAACAGAGCAAGTTCATATTGTGTGCCCTCTTTCTTACGGAAAGAGAGAGAAGCACAACTGCTGTTTCCCACCCAGTCACCATTACTTACATTGGGTTTATTAATAAAAAAGTGTTTTTTATTAAGCACAAAAAGTAGGATTTAAGTGACTGTAAGTAACAGCAGACAGATCAAAGTAAATCACTGAGAAAAACAAAACAGGTCAGCTAAGCTTAATACACTAAAAAGATGTTACACGAAATATCTTACCCTAAGCTACTCTGATAAGCTTCTTTCAGTGACTGAACAACCTCCCAGGCTGGGCTTGATCCTTCCCTCCTATACAGTTATAGATGTTTCTAGCAGTCATCTTGGGTGATAAGTAAGGGAGGACTTGGTGTCTGGCAGCTGCCACTATTTTTTGGCTTCACACCTTTATATAGATTTTGCCCAAGGCAGGAAATCCTTTATGTTTATACATTTCCCGGGAAAGTGAGAAAAACTTTAACATCCAAAATCGGTCCCAGTATCAGGTAATCTAAGCACATGTCCTTGTGAAGACTCCAAGTCGTTCCCACTGGTTGGTTTAGAGGAAAAAACAAACTCATTTACATCATTATCCTTATCAATGGACATTCTGAAATGTCCTTAATGGCTGTCACTTAGCATGTCTATATCATAGAATCATAGAACCAGAGCGCTAGAAGAGACCTCAGTAGGCCATCAAGTCTAGCCCCCTGCCCAAGGCAGGACCAATCCCACTTAAATCAACTCAGCCAGGGCTTTGTCAAGCTCCGTGCCTCTGAGGCTTTGCTCTGGCAAAACCGGGAAGGCGCGGGACTCCGCCACCGCTGTGGCTTTGCTCCCGGTGTCCCTGGTCTGCTGGAGACGGTCCCCAGCAGACCAGAGGCACCGGGAGCAAAGCCGCAGCGGCGGGGGGTCCCGCGCCAGAGCAAAGCCTCAGAGGCGCGTGACCCCTCCGCCTCCAGCAGACCAGGGGACCGGGGACCATCTCCAGCAGACCAGGGACACCGGGAGCAAAGCCACGGAGCACGCGGGCAGCGGACAGCCCAGACGCGCCGCAGCTGTCCCACTGTCGGCGTGTTCCGTGGCTTTGTTCCCGGTCTCCCTGATCTGCTGGAGACCAACAGACCAGGGAGACGGGGAGAAAAGTGGAGCAAAGCCGCGGAGGACCCGGGCGGCGGGACTGCGGTGCGTCTCGGTCCCCCGCCCGTGTCTCCCTGGTCTGCTGGGGGGGGGGCACAGCTAGTACACCCCCCCCCCCAGCAGTCCCGAAGAGCGGGAGTGGAGGGTGAGGCAGCAGCTGTGTACACTACAACACGGCTTGCTTTTTATCCTGTTCTCTGGATGCTAAGGGAACAAGGAGAAAGTGCTTGCATCCGTGCATGTCTCTCACATATCAGACAGACATGAGAGGCATGCATGGCAAGAAAGCACTTTCCCCATGCTCCCTTATCTTCCAGAGAATGGGATCAAAAGCAAGCCATAGTCCCGGTGCACACAGCTGCTGCCTTCTCCCCCATACTCCAAAGTTCTGCCCTTGCTCCCTTCCTTCAATTTCACCCTTGAGGAGCTGGCAGTTCCACAGTTCCTTTTGGCCATGAGAGCCCCCTTGCTCTGTTGATGGGCAGGGGATGGAGGAGACAGGTGCTAAGGAAATATTGTGGTCAGACAGCAAACAGTGGGACCTAAGAAGCTCCATACCCTGCAGTATGCACATCCCACAGCCCATACTGAAGCTGACAAGCTGCAACTGTAGTCTGGAGTCAGCTTATAAATGGATCTGGTAAAAAGTGACAATTTACCATTTTATCATTTTTTTTAATAAGTCACCCGGCTCTAACCATTCAAAGCTATTAGAGTAGCTGAATGGATTTAGTTGGGCTAGCAAAAATGGATCATTTTGGGGAGGGTCCATGACATTTTGATAGAGTGAAATGGGGTTGGTATGCTCAAAAACGTTGGGAGCCACTCTCCCTAGTGTTTATCTTGGGTGAGATTTTCCCTTCGCTGTTACATCTTCTATTTGTACTGTACACAGACTAATCTCTTCACCCCACCCCCGTTCAGTACTGAAATTATACACATGGGCCTTGAAAGCCTCTTAATCAACCCAGGTAAAATTCACCTATAATTGGTATTCTGCAAAACTACCACAGAGTGCTTCATTGGCGAGGAGTCCTTTATGTTCTCTTCCTCACCAGCATTGATCCAAGGGTTATGCTGAGATATGTATGGCATAATACTATGCAGATTGTGGGCAGGCTAACTGACTGTCTTTTCATTCCAGGGTTTATTTGGCCAATGAAGCAGACCATACTTGGGCAGCCCTCTTTAAGAGACATTGTGCATAATCCCACAGTACCTTTTAGGGGTCATATTCAATTGACTTGATAAGAATTGGATATTTTCCCCTCTCTTATCTCTACCAATTTCTTTATACTTCTCTTTTCTAACAAAGATTTTCAGATGTCACTGAAGTAGCTGCAGGATGTCAAACTCCATTTCTGTATTACTTAATTCTCCTGTGGTACCTTTGTGAACATATATGTGGAGTGATTTATTTTATTGATTTGTATAGGATTATTGGCCATAATCAAATGAATATTTACCAAGTTAAACTGCATTAATTGTATGCTAAGAAACAAATTAGTGATACCCAAACAGAATAAATACATTTTTCATCATGCCTAGAGACTGGCTAGACTTTGCTCTGAACTGTGAAGAGCAAATTCCAAAAGTAGGGATGTTCAGCTGAGGAGGCTCTCCAATTACCTCTGAAAAGATTTACACTCAGTGATGACAAGAAACTTCTAGATGGTCTTCACTGCTATGAAAAAGTGAATAGTGTGTCAGATAATAGGGTCCTAGAGAGTCTGTCTACAATACAGAACACACTAGACCTCCACACTGTTTAAATAAACTCCACAGAATTTATTTAAAGATCTGAGGTGAAGCCTAGGCATTATGGGTAAAAATGATAAAATCACAGGTGAGATCCTGAGAAGTTTAAAATCACAATAAAAGACTCAATCTTCTTGTTTCCTATGAGAGAGAGAGAGGAGAATGAAACAATGGTTTCAATGTTCCAGGGCTCTGGCAACTAAGGATGTTAATGTTGAACTGTTAGTAAAAATGTGTTTCACTACCAGCATCAAGGTCTTCTGTTACTTATTTGATTTTCTTTTAGACAAGATTGTATTTAACAACTCTAGGAAAACATACTCCATTCCCTTCCATATTTTTATAGAAATATTGCTCATTCTTTGCTGAAGACAAAAGCCTGGGACTTGCTTAACTGTGTGACTAGTATTAGATTTTAAAAATGTATTAGAGAAGAGGTATATGTGCCTGCTTTTTACGGCATTCCAGGAAATGCACACACAATGTATAGTAGGTTTGTGTCCAACTTACACATACGTACTTGTGAAGTCAAGCAGTTAAATACTACAAAGCCCCTGAAATGATGTCATTAATGATTTGTAATAACTGAATAGGCAAGTTCATTTGTGCTCCTGGATTCTTCCTTCAATGACAGAAAGGCCTAGTTTTTTAAAGATATTTAGACATTGCTCTGCTCAGTTATGCAAGGAATACTATTTTCATAAGTGCTGAAATAACTGTTGACCTTAAATCCCATTGAAAGACAGGCATTAGGAAATTTCAACTAGTTTAGAATGTGACAAGAACTATGGTGACAAGGGCAGTACAAAAAACTATTTAAAATAAAATTGCATTGTGAATCAAAAAAACCATTATAAGCAATGTTAGTTATAGGTTGCTTAGATACCAACCCTTTGGGTGTTGTAACGGACTCCCCTCCCTCGACATGTTCCTGATCTTTTGTAGTACCTTTGGGAAGTGAAAATCACCCTGAAGGAATCAGAAATAAATTACCTTTGGGCATCCACTCCAGATTAGCCAACAGTGCTAAAGCTAACGGTTAATACCTCTGGGAGTTCCTCTGGGACTATGTGGTTTTGCATAATCCCCATGCAGACCAGTCTACAAAGCATAGAATCTGGATTTGTAAATTAGAAGTATTTTACTGCTTGAATATCTGTCTTCAGGGTAACTAAACTCATGTGACCTGTATTCTGATGATACGGTTTCTTGTGTTTTTCATACATGAGAAATAAACTAGAATACACTGTGTACCTGGGGCCTTAAGTAGACATGATGTCTCTAGAGTGAAGCAGCTGGAAGGAATAAACCTAGGGTATGTCTACACTACCCTCCTAGTTCGAACTAGGAGGGTAATGTATGCATACCGCACTTGCTAATGAAGCCCGGGATTTGAATTTCCCGGGCTTCATTAGCATAAGCGGGGAGCCGCCATTTTTAAATCCCCGCTGCTTCGAACCCCGTGTAGCGCGGCTACACGGGGCTCGAACTAGGTAGTTCGGACTAGGGTGCCTATTCCGAACTACCGGTACACCTCGTTTCACGAGGAGTACCGGTAGTTCGGAATAGGACCCTAGTCCGAACTACCTGGTTCGAGCCCCGTGTAGCCGCGCTACACGGGGTTCGAAGCAGCGGGGATTTAAAAATGGCGGCTCCCCGCTTATGCTAATGAAGCCCGGGAAATTCAAATCCCGGGCTTCATTAGCAAGTGCGGTATGCATACATTACCCCGCTAGTTCGAACTAGCGGGGTAGTGTAGACATACCCCTAGTTATCCTCAAAAGTGCAGAGCCAGTGAGGATATAGGGAATGGAGAAGCTTTGTTTTTAAAAGACAGGCAGTTCATGGCAAACAAGGTACAGCTGCAATAGGGAAAATTACATTTCAAAAACTCTATTGTCTATCTCACTTGAATTTCAGTAAATTGGAGGGTGTGGGAGTTGGATTTTAAAACCAGCCTCCCTGTTTCAAATGTGTTTAAAAAAAGTGGGTAAAACAATCAGATAAAAGGGCTAAAATTAGAAGACACTACAAACCAGTTAAACTTACTTTAAACCCTGGCTAGCATGGAGAATAGTGTAAGCATGAGGGAAGGTGGAAGAGGGCTCATTTCCCACTTTTTCTGCTTAAACCAGACTGGCGCTTCTTCCTCTTCCTGTGCATGAATGAAGAGGTCAGTGCCAGAAACGTTCTCCTGCTTTTTCAATCTATTTTACCCACTGGTACTGCACACAATCCATGTACACTACGTCTAATTCTGACTGACTAAGCTTAGATTATCGGTACGAGGTGTACCGGTAGTTCGGAATAGGAATCCTAGTCCGAACTACTTAGTTCGAGCCCCGTGTAGCCGCGCTGCACGGGGTTCGAACCAGCGGGGTTTTAAAAATGGCGGCTCCCCGCTTATGCAAATGAAGCCCGGGAAATTCAAATCCCGGGGTTCATTTGCAAGTGCGGTATGCCTACATTACCCTGCTAGTTCGAACTAGTGGGATAGTGTAGACATACCCTGATAGGAAGGGGGTATGAGTGCAATATCAACCATTATTCCATGCTGTCCTGTGTTAGGGATGTTCCTTTGCACAGTCTTCTCATTGTATAACTTCCATGGACATTTGAGAATGTCTTCATTTGCACCTGTTCACATGAGCAACTTAACCGATATACACACATGCAGAAATTGGTTTTTTTTTTGTTCTGTTTCTTATATATTTTAACAGATATACAGGAATCTAGAACTAGGGAGGGCCATTGGAAATTAAATTTAGATATTCTAATAGGAAAATAGAGGGGATGATTTGTTTCTTTGTGAAGTCTCACAATTTTTTTTCAGTTCCACTCAACTCTACTGTGTCACATTTAGAAAGCATTTCCTGAAGCATAATATGCAGACCAGTTTAACTTGTGGAAGTAGCAGACAATAACTTGTAATAACTGAATTGATGTGTTCAGTTGTGACACTGGATTCTTCACTGGCATGAAGGCCCAGATTTGTAAAAGTCAATGATTAGCAACTCATTGCAAAAGGCAAGCACAAAGTAAATGATTATGTACAAATATTCTCCATTAATGCAATAAGAGTTATGTGTGGTAGCTGATATTTAAAATACATCTACACCAATTGATTATGAGGGAATAGTCATTAGCCAATCCTTTGGATGTGTCTATATAATCTAACAGACGGATGTGTGTTCTAACGCATATCAACATGTTGCTCATTTATTGACCCATGCAGATTCTTTTGGGAGCATTAATTAGTGTTCCTTAACACATGTAGACAAGCGCAGTATCAGTGCCAGATGCAAAGTTACCATCATTAAGATAAATGGAGAATTCTAATACTGGAATATCTGGTCCTGTTCTCCATTTCACACTGTGTAAGTTGGTTGTAGTTCACCTGAAATCATTTGGTGCATCATTTTCCATGGGTCAAGGAGAGGCAGTTGCCCATCTAGACCTTGGTTTGCCACCTCTGAATTCTCATAGGGTATGTCTACACAGCAAAGTTATTTCAAAATAACAGCTGTTATTTCAAAATAACTTTACCAGCGTCTACACAGCCAAACCTCTATTTCGAAATTAAATCAAATAGCGGAGGGCTTATTTTGAAATTGGTAAACGTCATTCCATGAGGAATAGTGCCAATTTTGAAATTGCTATTTCAAAATAAGCGTTGTGTAGATGCTTATTTCAAAATAGGAGGCCTCCAGCCTTCCTAGGGTGCCCTGGTGGCCACTCTGGGCACAACCAAGAAAACTCTTCTCTCTCCCCCTCTCCCTAGAGCCCTTAAAGGGGTAGACTCTGGCCACAGTACCTGTGCCACCTGCAAGTCTACCAGCCCAGAGCAAGCAGTCGCTGCACCTGACCCAGTGGTCCCAGCATGAGCCAGATAGCCACTGCCAACCAACCCTCCACCGCTCCCCAGGAGCAGTCTGCCAGCTCCCAGGAACCTACCAGGGGCCGGAAAAGGCGGGCACCTGCCTGATCCAGTGTGGAGATCGGCGGGGGGGGATGTTTGGGGGGATGCCTCCAACATCCATGATCTCTGCACTAAATGGAGGAAGGCAACCATCTGTAGATGACTGACACTCATCCTGTCTTCCACTTCCTTCCCTGGCTTTGCAGGATGTATTAGAATGTTGTTATATCCTTATACTGACAATGTTATTTCCTCCTCAACTCCTTACCTGAAATGATGCTCCTGAAGTCAATTGAGTTGCATACATATAAAACAAATGTGAGAGACTGGATTTGTTTCAGTCTCTTACTTCATCTCTGAGGGGTAAGTACCAAATTTACTCATGGAAAGTTGCAAATGAGTTAGGGTATTTGATCAAACATGGTCATTCTTGACTGCTGAAACACAGCTGTATTTTGTAACATAAATAAGATCATAACCATGTTCTATAAAATTTAGGAGCATGGAAAGATCAAAAAGTCTTCAAAACAGTATCTTGGCTAAGATTGTTCTCCAAATTAGACTAATAGACTATTATGTTATCTAGCATGAATTTTGTGAACGGCTTTGAAATCATTGTATGAAAGGTGCTATATAATTGCAATTAATTATTACCTTATACTATTTTCTGAAAATTCTTAACAAATTTAGAGAAAGCACTGTTTTCCCATAATAGGAGATAGCATATACAAAGAAATAATTTGCTTCCAAAAATGTTGGTTTCAGCAAGTCTGAAATTGTATTTAATGTAAAAGAGATTTTTATTACATTACCCATTCTAAATGCCAGAAAAAAGTTGTGTATTGAATTTTTCATTTGAAATATGAGACCTCATTGCTTGTGCTTTGACTTACATTTTAAATGTAATAAAAGACCAAGTATGTGAGGGATAAATTTGAAAGGATATAGAGCTGTAAAGAAAGTACATGTGTTGACTTTCTTGGATTAAGGAACGATACTCTGTTCACTTCCTAGAAGTGGATGACCTCCTGTCAAGGAAAAACATTGTCTTCAATGGTTATGATGCACAGGATGAGCAACACAGATTAAAGCCCAGATTCTGACCTTCTGTGACCATGACTAAAGATAGCTAAACAATTTGTTATTAAAGGACCAAATTTCTGTTGTTGGTGTTTAGCACATACCCTAGAACGTAATGCAATATCTTAAATCAACCCTGTTACTAATAGATTTTTAAAAGTATTTTGGAAATATAACTTTCCTTTATTAATGGTCTTTGGCATTTTTTTTCCTGTCTAGACAGTTTGAAACTAGTCTTCTAGTTTCAATAGCTTTTTTTCTTTCCTGAAAAATAGTGATTTGTATTTATATTTCAGCACCATAGGTGGGAGATTTATTTCCATGTTTGTTTACACAAAAATATTTTAGTTACTTATTTGAGCTCCCTTTCTCCTAATTTTTTTAAAAACAGTTTAATTTTAGTACAGTCCTTTTAAGAACATTGATATGTACTGATTGAATTAATTGAGATAGTAATCTTAGGAAAATGGCAATTGTTCTGATTTTCCACCTGTGATGGTACATTTTTTACAGAATATGAAACATTTCACTAGATTCATTTGTCAAAATAAAAGTACAAAATCCAGCTCAGGTTTCTACTAAATCTTAGGGATTCATGAAAACTTGTCATTGAAGATTTGTCTTAATAACTGGTAAAACAAAAAGCAACCATTAGGAATGGACAGTTGAATTCAGAATCTATCTAGGTACTTAAATATCTCTGAACAATATAGTATTTGAGTATATCTCCCATTTTTAGTTAAAAACGAACAAAATAATATCCTTCTCTCTCCGCCCTCCCCCAAGCTAAGCGTCTGTTTAATTGTGGTGTAAATGTTTGGACTTTTGTCTGAAGCCTGAGAGGTGGGAAGGTCTATGTTCTCAGGTTCCACCCCAAGCCCAGAAATCTAAACCACAATTAAATGGTCTCTTAGTCCAAGGCTTGTCAGATGGCATGGGTTAACCTGTCGGCTTTTATTTGCAGGGTAGACATACTCTTTAAATATCTACACTTATATAATCATAGAATACTAAAACTGGAAGAGACCTCAAGAGGTCATCTAGTCCAGTCCCCTTCCCTCACGGCAGGACCCAGCACTGTCTAGAATCATCCCTGATAGATGTCTGATTTGCATTAGTAAAAACAGTAATGATTGCTTTGTGTCTTCTGTTTGTATGCAGTCCATAATATCAATAGTATAATTTTATTACATCTGAGAAAAAAACTAGTGTCAGTTTTATCAGTTGTATCATAAATAGATGTGTAGTAGGCAGCATGGAAACCAGCACAAAGCTGGTTGTGGGAAAAGCAAAGAAGAAAAAATGTCTTGGCTGGCATCCTTGGTGGAGCAGCATGGGTAGGGGACATTATGAAAGGCAACAAGCTGCATCAGATATTTGTCATTTCCAGCATAGTAATTCTTTTGTTCTTTTACAGAGGGTCATTACTATAACTGGGAATAAACTTCTAAATCACTCTGGAACACACTGAATAGAATTGTTTTCACTGGTACTTTATAAAAAAAAATCCTCAAATCATATACTCTTTGATTTCTTCAGGCCTAAGATGTGCTCTGGGAGGAGCAAATTATATTTGCTAAATGAAAATTGAGGAAACAAGATAACAATCTACAGATAAGTGTATATACCATGACATAAGGATAGAGAAGACTGGATCTTTTAAACTAGAAATGAGAGGATGAAAAATTGTAGGCTGAATATCAAGGAAAATTCCTACAGATTGTGAAACAAGCTCCTAAGGGAAATACCTATGTCTATCATTTAAGCTCCTTTAAAATAAGACAGTACAAAGCACTGCTCATTGCCAGGGATTAGACTACTGACAAGTAGACTGATGTTCAAATAGGTCATTTCCACCATTAATTTTATTTTTTTATAAGCTGTGCAATGTTTGCTCACAATCCAACCATTTTCCTTTCAAACATAGTACTATATATTAGTCCACCCAATATCTTTATATAAATACAATTTCTCAAAGATGTCTACTGTACAAATATAATCAATTACATAATGGCTAATAAAATGCTATACCTGCCATGCTGTAGGAATGGCAAACAATACAGGCAATTTCAGAAGCATTTTGAATTGTGGCACATTAAGCCACATCACATAATATCAATGGTCACCATCTTTTAAACTGATATGAATAGGAAATATTTGATCCACAATGAGACGACTGAGTGCAAATCTATATCAAGAAGATTAATGAATGACTAATGTAGATAAACAGTTATTTTATTCATTCGCCTTGAGTCTTAAAACTAGTTTCTGAAACTCTAGATGGTCCTATATTTTATATATGCAAACATGCTTAACTTTCTTGGTATCATGTAACCTTCAAATAGCTGCTTGTGACCTTGAAATCAGGTCATAAAGGAAAATGCTATAAAGCAGAAGTTTTTAGACACATTTAGGAAGAGCTGAGTGAACCTTTTTTGCATTAATAATTTATTTTGCCCCAGAAGGTAGTTTTGGTCTACCTGAAATGATTTGTGAATTTGCTATGAACTCCTGAAATACTTTTAATCACGGTTTTGTAGGTGGGCAATGATATAATTGCCATGCACAAAATGAGGTGGGAGTGATCTTATAACCATCATGGTTAGGACATCCATCAGGGCCTTGAGAGACCTGGATTCAGTTTTATCCTTTTCCTGGTATTGAGAAGGAATGTGAAGGTGGATCTCCTATTTTGCAGAAGAAGTGGTTTGTGCCCACAAAATCTCATGATACCATATATATATAGTACCTATGGTGCTATAAGACCACACATTGTTTTTTATGTTACAGACTTACACACCTACCCCTCTGAGACATTTGCAGAAGTAAATACTGTCATTCCAAATGTCTCTGCATTGTCAATGAATATTCATTAGGGCAGGAAAAGAGTGATTTGTATAATCTGATGATTAGAGCAGTTACCTAGGGTTTCAGAGACTATGTTCAAAGCCTGTTTCAATGACTTTTTATACTGGTTAAACAGCCTCCATGATAGCCATAAACCAGAACAAGCTATCAGCTAGCATGAACCCACATTGAGATCTCTTCTTCAGATTAGGCAGAATGAAGGACTGAACACAGGCCTCCATATAAGTCTTTAACAACTGAGCTAGAAATTATAAAGCGATCATACTACTTTCTCCCATTTGTGATTTTAGCTTTTCTTAAATGCCGTCATGGATTATTTTTTATTTGCAGAATTTTTCACCATTATCAGATTATGTTCAAATAAAGTAGATTATTTCAGTATTTTTCTGAATTTCTGTAAAAAGCAATTGTTTGCCAAGCTCAAAAATTGTGTAATTCCAATAAAGCCAATGGAATGGCATAGAGTTTGTTGATTTTGGCAGTGATTAAATTTCTGAAGTTGAGTTATTCATTGGAACAGGTAGACGATACTAAACTGCTCAGGTAGATAAGACCAAAGCAGACTGTGAAGAACTTCAAAAAGATCTCACATAACTAAGTGACTGGGCAATAAAATGGCAAGTTAATTTTAATGTGGATAAATGTAAAGTAATGCACATTGGAAAATAACCCCAACTATACATATAATATGATAGGGGCTAATTTAGCTACAACTAATCAGGAAAGAGATCTTGGAGTTCTTTGAAGACATCCACGCAGTGTGCAGCAGGAGTCAAAAAAGCAAACAGGATGTTAGGAATCATTTAAAAAGGGATAGAGAATAAGACAGAGAATATCTTATTGCCCTTATATAAATCCATGGTACGCCCACATATAGAATACCGTGTACAGATGTGGTCTCCTGATCTCAAAAAAGATATACTGGCATTAGAAAAGTTTCAGAGTAAGGCAACTAAAATGATTAGGGGTTTGGAATGGGTCCCATATGAAGAGACTGGGACTTTTCAGCTTTGAAAAGAGGAGACTAAGGGGGGATATGACAAAGGTATATAAAATCATGAGTGGTGTGGAGAAAGTGAACAAGGAAAAGTTATTTACTTGTTTCCATAATATAAGAATTAGGGACCACCAACTGAAACTAATGTGCAGCAGTTTAAAACAAATAAAAGGACGTTCTTTTTCACACAGCTCATAGTCAATCTGTGGAACTCCTTGCCTGAGGTTTACTCTCTTCTCTGTGAAAACTGTTCCAAATCTTTGTTCAAAGGTTGCGTGCCTAGAATTTGTGAGTATTTGAGGACATGGCTCTCATACTCAATATTGTGTTTAATGAGTACAATTCATGTGTCCTTCTTTATATGCATGCCACTTTAGTAATATTGGTTGGAAAAAAACCTACACAGGTGGAAAACAGCATTATCTGGCAACCCTGTACATGGCCAACAATAAACAAAATGTCTCATGGGCCACACATAGAACCTTAATGAGCTACATGTGTCCATTGGGCTGTGGGTTACCCATCACTTCTTAAGAGCCTTTGAGGAGGATTATCAAAAGCTTTCTGAAAGTCTAGGTATCAACTTGATCATACTTATCCAAATACTTTTTGACTGCCTGAAAAGAATCTGGTAGAATTTCTGATGTTATTTGAACACGAGCAAAATGAGTGAAAATTTTGCATTTAACACATACTAGAGAGAAATCTTGGTAGTTGCCAGAGTCAAATTGTTGCTTTTATTTTTGTATTGTGTAACTGTGATTGCACTTTTGAAAGTCAGATAAATTAAATCAGGTAAATAACCACACAAAAACAGTGGGCTAGCTGAAATATTTAAACTTGCAGGGCTCCAAATGTAACCATTTAAAGGAAATTGATAAGAAAGTCTATGTCTGCACTTCGCTCTATTTTCGAAAGAGGATATGCAAATTCTACGGGAATCTTCTTCCAATTTCACTTTTGAAAGCGGATCTTTCGAAAATGAAAGTAGTCTGGATGTGGGTTTTTTTATAAAAAAAGCCCTTTTTTGAAAAAAATCAGTAAACATCATTTTTAAAGGAAGAGTGGTTTTTTGAGAAAAAAAACCCTTTTTCAAAATGAGGTTTACATTCTTTTTGGAAAAAGGGGTTTTTTTCCCAGAAAGAAACACGTGCAGACTACTTTCACTTTTGAAAGATCTGCTTTTGAAAGTAAGATTGGAAGAAGATTCCCACGGAATTTGCATATCCTCTTTCGAAAATAGAACGTAGTTTAGACGTACCCAAATAGAAAGCCAAACTAGAGATAGATAACATCAAAAGTTCATATCCAGGCTCTCATTTAAATCCAAGCATTAGAAAAATACCATATGACTGCTTCTAGATACCTAACAAACACCCAGAAAAGGGCACTTATCAAAGGAGCTCAAATTTGATTTAAGATATGTACAATTACACTACTTTGCTCTTACTGATTTTTATCATTTTTAATTTAAAAAAATTGCACACAAAGGGATTTACCTCTGTTAGCTCTATACATAGTGAAATTTGTTTGCATCAGAACTCTTCTACAATTGGAATTAGGCCCAAAGGCTCTTCTGTACTGTATTTCAGTTTCTTGGCATTGTCTGTTTATAGACATAGAGCTAAGTACCTATCATTGAGAGTTCCATTAAAGCTATTACTGACAAGCTACAACAACAATAGAATATTAAGTGATTTTTACTAAATTACCTCATTAGACAGGTAGGCAAATGTTGTACTTAGTGAAAATTTAATTGAAGGAGGCTACAGTTAGCTAGCTTTCAACAAATATTGTAGTGAATATGTTTTCTGGTAGGCCACATTTATACACTGAGTGTAAGCAACTTCTTTTCAAAGCAGTAAAAGTGTGTACTTTTCTGCTTGCTTTTCAGAGAAGTGTTGTCTAATGGTGCATGGGACTGAGACTAAGGTCATCTGGGTTCTGTTCTCAGTTCTTGCCTGCAGGATGTCCTTGGGCAAGTAACTGAGCCTCGGTTTCCCCATCTATAAAATGCAGCCAATTATACCAGCCATCTTTGTAAAGCACTTGGAGATTTTCTTATGAAAAGTGCTATAAGAACGAGTATTTTTATTTGTTTCTTTTCCAGTTATGTGCTGTACTGCAAATTATCCAGTCCTTATCAAAACAGAATGGTGCTTGTGCCAATTGTACATTGGTCATCAGACCCCTATATATTTATCAGTGTGGCTTCCACCAGTAAGTGTAGTCTATATAAATATAAAACAGCATTTCCAAATGGTACCAATACTTTTATATTCTAATGTAACATTTCCTTTGTCTACTTGAATAAACAAATTGTACAACTACACAAATCTGCTGCTGTTTGCTTCAATATCTATTAAACACAACTATTCCATCAAAATAGCATTAGACCAGAATGCAACTGTGGGTGTTGCCTGCACAAATATAATTTGTAGGGGTTGTGGAATTAAAGGGCAGGCAAGTCAAACGTTTAAAAATATGTCTTGTCAAATGTCTCTTGAAAGTAATCTCTTTAGGAAGCATGGAAAAAACTTCTAAACAAAGATGTAATGGATCATTCTGCACATTTTTGAGAAGGCTGAGGAAATATTTCTCGGCAAACTGTGTATTAAATCATTTAATCTGAACTCCTAAGACAAATGGAACTCTCTGATTGCATTTGGAATGTCAGTGGGTGGCTTCAGGCTTTTCAGGCTTTTGGCTCACGTTTGCCCTTTTGCTTTGGAAAGCTAAGGTTAGAAGAATTGACAGTACCGCAAAAAACAAAAAACCAAAAAACCTCATTCAAAAGTGCTTAAAGCTTTAGATAATACATAATATATAATCAAAGAATATGGGAAAGTCACAAAGATAGTGCAAGGCCTGAGGCACTCATGTTTTACCTTGAACTAGAGCTGGTGAAAACATTTCCAACAGAACGTTTTCCACTAGAAAATAACCACGATCAAATTGAAACTGTCCATTGGAAGGTGTTAAAGCTGTTTGGGAAAGGGGAAATCAAAACAAAGAATTCACCTTAATCAGAACATAACTATGGTGTATTGAAGACTCTATTGGCATTGAACACTATCAGTCTGCAAAGAAATCTGTCTGGATTTTTTTTCTATGCTTGTGAGAGAGCTATCATTCTGAGTGCTAAGAAATATGTTGTAAATATAGCAATGTTTATACATTTTGTTTTGAAATGGCTATTTGAAGTGTATTTGTATATAACTTTTACATTATATTAATTACTGACCCAGTCAACAGTTACAAAATGAATATAATTCAATCTTTTAAAATATAAAAATAAAGATAAATATTAAGCAATTTACAATAATCTATATAAAATAAAGTCAAAATTGAAAGAAAAATGTTTAATTTTTGTCAAGTCAAACCAACTTTTTTTAATGGAAAACTCCAAAAAATAGACTTTGTTCTTGTTTGGATTTTTTTAAAAATATTGGAATGGAAATTCTGAGTTTTGACCAACTGTACTTTGAACCTGAGAGGCATAGGTATTTCTCTCTATAGAAAATGGGGTCCCAATTAAACAAGATTTAAGCACGTGTTTAATTCTAAGCATGAGAATACTATCCTATTGACGTTAGTGGGCATATGCATACGAGTAAAGTTTAAACATGCTTGTCTTTTTAGGATCAAGGCTTTAAAAGGCCCAGAAAAGAAAAACTAAAATGACAGATTGAAAGAACCAGCTTCAGTTCAGTGATTTTGGTGATATTTGTTAGGTTGTTGATTGTGCTTGGAATTTCAGCTGGTGCCAGGTAAATTACAAACATATGCCATGGAGATTTTCAACCCACATCTTAGTCAACTCCTGATATTCACAGACCGCAAACTTCTCCTCATTAACAAAATTGCTCTGCCTCCTTTGAGAATCCTTTTAGTTTGAACTATTAATTTCTCACTGCTTACCAATAAGCCTTGTTGACCTCAAATATCCTCAGCATTACCCTTGTCCATCACTCTAATAATTAAATTAAAAATATGATCTCATAGAATATAAGTTATTTCATTGATTTGTATTTGTTACAGCTTCTGAGGTTTTTAAGTGTTTGTATGTTCCTTTGTGGTTTTTTTTAAACCTAGATTTGAATTCCAATTACCATGGCATAACTGACTCATAATTCCAAGTCTTGCCTAACAGCCCTTAAGTGTAATTGTAATAATTGTAATACAGGAGTGTGCAATAAAATAGTGGTGGTTCTCTAAAGCTAGCCCCTGACAGGTCGCTATCACTATATTTACCTACTGCTTTGCAGGTACGGGTAATTGTAGCTCTCATTGGCCATGGATCACCTTTCATAGCCAATGGGTGCTGCGGGAAGTGGTACAGACCAGGATATCACAGTGATCTGCAGCCAATGGGAGATACTATCACCAGTACCCGTGGAGATACAGGTAAATACAACAGCAGTGACCCACCAGGGGCTAACCCTTGAAAACTGGATCTAGCCTTGTTGCAATAAATAAAAAATTAGCTTACTCTTAGTTGTATATGTATACATAGATACTGACAATTTTATATTAAAGTAAGCCACAAGTGACTCCACTAAAGTTAATGTATTACATTAATATCAAAGTGGGGTGATGTGGACAAAGTGAGGCCAATGGTGCTCAGTCTTCAATGGAGTGAGGAGACTTGAATGGTGGCATATGTATTTTTTTTTCCTCTTAGGTTTTCACAAATGCTATGGTATAGGCTAAGCTTCCAGCCTATATGCCAGTTCTCAAGGAGTTTAAAGCAAAGTTCTGGAATCTTAAAACGAAATCATCTGTGTCGTGTTTTGTGAAGATTCACTGGAATTCACCCTGCTAGGCAGGAAATCCTCTTCAGAGCAGATTGTACTTTAAAGCTCTGGCACAGTGTGCCTATAGTGATGGAACAGTCAAAAGTTTCTTTGTTTGAGTCCTAAATACTCAGCAAATATCCTAAAGAAGGAGAGACATGGGAGTTAGAAAACATCACAAATGTAGTAGCCCGTCTATTGAAAACAAATTTACATATGGTATGGTGAGACTAAAATGTAGTGAGGAACAATAAATGAAGCCTCAAGTAATAGCATTGAGTCAGTATCTTAATATCCTTATTGGAAAGAAGAGAACATAATTTAGTAATATAAAGGGATTATCTGAGGGTTTCGTGACTACTGGATGCAGCATTAAACAGCAATTAATTCTTTGAAATAACATCAAGTTCCCAGATGACCTTGCTTCACGTATTGACCATGCAAATGAACAGAACTGGGATCGGTGTGCTTAGGAGAAGATTTGCTCAGAACAACAATTCTTATTAGAACTGAGCTTGAGGGGATTCAATGTGAGTCAGAGCTTATCATTGTCCATAGAAGAGGAAATACATACTTTTTTATTTTGTGAACCAAATATCAAATAAGCCTGAGTACTTTTTATCACAGCAATGTTATGGTTAATAATGTTGTCTCATTCACTCTACCAGAGAGGGGAGAAGTGTTTAAATTAAGAGCACCCAGAAGAGGTTTACAGATTGGAAGATGATCCTTGCTTTCTCAAATATAGGATTTGATATTTGGAATAAAAGAACAGATCATCAATACCACTGAGATTAACCAGTGCTCATAAATAAATGGAGAGGGAGAAATCTGAAATCAGTTTGCACTAAGAAAGTGGAGATAGAGATTTTATTTGCTAACAGACAATGCAGAAAATAAGCTTCCTCACAATGGACTCTGAGTTTTGGCATTTGCCTACCAGTTAATTTATCCGCGATCTGAATGGGTCCAAAATATTTGCAAAGTTGGGATCCATTTAAGATAACATTCAGAGTGCGATCAACATTTAATTAGTCTTATTATGTCAGTGGCTTTCTTTTTCCCTGGAGGCAGCAGTTACTAGGATGCAGTAAAGAAAGACAACAGGAAAACCAGAAGGGAAAGGACTGAATTCAACATTAAATGGCGATAAATTAGTTTTAATTATGTTTTAAAAGACTAAAGATCCAGGGTGTTGTGGAGTAAGATCTCAAATTAGCAGCTCTTTTCCTGAATTAAAAAAACAAAAAACAAACATGGTGTTACTGAAAGTTAGCAGAACTCAAAATAATGGCCAGCACAATATAGCTGGGTCCCTGACTTCACTTCCCCCATACACAACTACGTTGACCTACCTAATTCCTAGTCTCTTTTCAAGTTAGACAGATTTTACAATAATATTTGTAATGGAAAAAACTAACAAACTGCTTTCAGTAGTGATTTTCATGGTATATCTCGAGCCAGGTCTCCAAAGAGGAAAGTTTGTTACTTTACCACAATATTCTAGGAGTGAAAATTTGTCCTTTAGGCATTTGAACAGTTTCTGCTGCTTCCACTGTGAGATTCATTTTAAATAATGATTTAACCTCAAGAAGTGAGTGGGAGGGGAGCTGTCACGTGATTAAAAATTGTGATTAATTGAACAATAAGATAATACCATTTATTTTAATATTTTGGATGTTTCCTACATTTTCAAATATACTGTTTTCATCTATAACAGAACAGAAAGTGTACAGTGATTGCTTTATATTTTTCATTACAAATATTTGCTCTGCAAAAATAAATAAATAAACAGTATTTTTCAGTTCCCCTTTTACAAGTAATATAGTACTTTCATAATAAAGTTGAACTTTCAAATGTAGAATATGTACAAAAACTGTATTCTACTATATATTTTAGAGAGTTTGTCTGGTCAAGAACTCCTCTAGTAAAAACTGGGACCACTAAATTTGGTATGCAGTTTCCTCTTATGACTCAAATCAATGTAAGGGTTTGGTTGTGCCAGGAAAACAGGATGTGCATGGAATGTGTTTCTCATAAAGCAAACAGAAAGGAAACAAACACCAAACCATGTACAGTCCTCTGAATTGACATAACTGAGTGCGTGTTGAGGGAGACTGAACTAAGATGATCCAGAAAAATAGGACAAACCTGGAATAGGATTGCTTTATAATAACTCTTACAGAAAATAAATAAAACAGCGAAATCTGAATTGTTCTTTGTTTTGGCACAACTAAATCAATGCTTAAAGTTTGAAAACTATGAGAGAATAATATTGGAAACAAATTGACTATAGCCCTTTTTTGTTAAAACATAGTGAATGACAAGAGTTTATAGGGATGAAGAAAAGCTATGTTTGATGAAATTTCTGTTGTTAAAAAAATAAAGCTAACCATAAAAATAACACTGTATTTTTTGGAAAAATACAATCATTTCAATAGAGTATGTGCATTTTCTTTCTGTTAAAAAATAATTGAGTTAAGGATCCAATCAGCTTGTTCATCTTGGCCTGTGGATAGAACAAGAAGCAATGGGCTTAAACTGCAGCAAGGGAGGTTTAGGCTGGACATTAGGAAAAAGTTCCTAACTGTCAGGTTAGTCAAACACTGGAATAAATTGCCCAGGGAGGTTGTGAAATCTCCATCTCTGGAGATATTTAAGAGTAGGTTAGATAAATGTCTGTCAGGGATGGTCTAGACCAGTGTTTCCCAATTGGTGCTCCGCGAACACTGGGGTTCCGTGGAGCACAACGAGGGGTTCTGCGAGGAGCCGGCGCTCCCCTGCCCCCTCTGAAAAAGAGAGAGAGAGAGCCCATCCCTGCCATGCGTGACCTTCCCTGAGCTCCCCCTGGCTGGCTGCTGCTGCCCTGCGCAGCATGCTCAAACCAGCAGGTGGAGAGACGCCCGGACGTGACATAACGACACAGCCTGGGATTTTAAACTTGCTGGGTGCTGCGATGAGCGCATGGCTGAGTTGCGGGTTTGGAGTCCGGGGACAGAGCACAGACTCCGGCCCCACAAAGTGGAAGGCAGAAGGTACGGGAGAGGGAAAGGGAGGGGGAGGGGAGGTGAGGGAAGGGAAGATAAGGGGCTTGTGCAGAGGGAAAGGGGAAGGGCTGGAAGAGGAAGGTGCTTGTGCGGAGGGGAAGAGGCAGGCACCCCAAGAGCACCGCAGATTGGCCGCCCGCACTCTGGGCGCGCAGCGCTTGGGGGGGGGCGCTGGCCCCGGGCGCACACCTCACATCCACAAGCCCTGGCTTGCTCAGCACCCCAACCTTCCACCTGAACTCAACACTCCCCAGCCTAGAGCCCCCTCCTTGAGTCAACAGCCCCTTCTCCTGCATCTAAATTCTCTCCCAGAGCTTGTACTTCTCATCCCTTCTCACCCCCAAATGCCACCCCCAAATTCCCACCCCACCCCACACCTCACTCTCACTAGGTTGAGACAAGTATAAGGGCTGGATATAGCAAGTGATGGAGAGGAGGGGGACAGAGTGGATGAGGCCTCACAGAAAGGAGATGGGGGATGTCTTGGGGAAGGAATGTGAATTTCATGAAGCCCCACCCCACCCCACCCCCTTTCTTTTTTTTGCTTGACAAACCTAGGGGTTCCTTGAAATTTTGAAAAGCTGAAAAGGGTTCCTCAGCCAAATAAAATTGGGAAACACTGCTCTAGACAGTATTTGATCCTGCCATGAGGGCAGGGGACTAGACTCGATGACCTCTCGAGGTCCCTTCCAGTGGTTCTTGCTTTTTATTTACAGTGTCACCTGAGAACAGGTGTTTTTATTGCACTGTTGTAGCTTGCATTGCAAGATATTACTGTTAGACCAAATCTGACACGTATATAAAGTCTTCTGTATTTTTTTATCTTAAGCAATCCTCTGTATAATTTCAGGTTTGCCTCAACTATTTTTAAACAGATATCTGGCAGGAACCAACCTAAGTACACGAAAAGAAATTTAGTAAAATAAAGCCAGAACATTTTTTTTACTTTAGAGATGGACCACAATGAAAGGCAATTTTGAATGGATTATCTGTTTTCAGTTGATTTCTGAGGAATGAGTATTGCTAGGGATTAAGTACATTGCCACTGAAAAAAGAATTTGTCAAGAGGGTGAAATATAAAATACTTAAGGAAGAGCAGACTTATAAAGCACGATAGCATCTTCAAATGCATGAGGTAACTATGACAGAACCCTGTTTCAGAGCCATTCCATCCATAGGACAGTTCAGAGTAACTACTTGTGCCCTTGTGCTTTTGAGGCCCCCATGGTGACCACCTCAACCTTCCTATAGGAGGAACACAAGGAAGTCTGGGGGCTTACCTGGTATCCTGGCCTGGGGTCCTGGCCTGAGGTGGCAACAGGGGTCACCCCCCCCCCCCCCATGGTTGCAAGAGCCGGAATGACTTAGCAACCTGCTTTTCCCCACCCAACTGCCCTTTCCCAGCCTGCTGTGCTCAGTTTCAATGTTCCAGTAGGAAGCAGATGCTCCAAGGCGCTCTGCTTCCCACTGCTGTAGAGATGCTGTAGGCTGGGAGAGGGCAGGGAGGCAGAGGGGAACAGGCTGACAGGTCACTCTGCACTCTAAGTGCAGGAGGGAGAACTCCTGCTTCTGCCTGATTCTAGGCCCTTCCAGTAATCCCTCACATCACATTCCTTGGGGGAAGGGCCTTTGGCAAAAAAAAAAAAAAAAATACAGAAACATTAGCACCAATGGGGCGGGGAGAGGGGGTAGGAAAAATGGGCAGTTTTCTTGGGGCTTGGCAATCCAAAGGGGCCCAGGTCCATCCGCCACTGCTACTGCAGCAGGGATGGTGGCTGGAGCCATGGGTCCTTTAAATTGCTGCTGGAGTGCCACCCAGTGCACTAAGAAAACTAGATAGAAAAATGTTCATAAAAGATTGTTGATAGCACATGATCAGTTAGTTCTTTGTGGACCCGAAACAGTAAAAATACCTATTGATGAAGAGCAGAATTTATTTGGAAAATATGAATATACAAACCAGCAGCAATGGATGGCAACAAGTGTATAATTTGCATGGTAATTCATCTAGGAAAACATGGAGCAATAAACAAAGCAAATAGAATGCTGATACTAAAATAGATGGACAGTCATGGTGATTATCCTGCAAGTCTAGATTTTTTTTCTTAAGAAAGCACAGTAAACATTCAGAGGAAAATATCTGAGGACAACAGTAGTATGGGTAAACAGTATTACAAGGTGGGTGAGGTAATATCTTTTACCTGACCATCTTCTGTTAGGGAAAGAGGCAAGCTTAAGAGCTACATAAACTTGCAAATTTTCCTCTTCCATAAATAGAAGTTGATCTAATGAAAGACATTACTTGGCCCCACCTTGTCTCTTTAATATCCTGGTACTAACAGGAAGACAACACCACTGCAAAGCCATGAATAATACGGATATGCAGACGATTTTGCAAGGAATTTAGCAGACTTTCAATATTTAGTGGATAAAAATTTAGTATTTGAATATTTGTAAAGCATGTAATAACATTTTGTGCAACACAATGCTCACAGTTAATTTGAATTGATTTTGGCTTCATTATTTTCTCACCATTTAGTTTAGTTCAGAAAATAAACATTTTTTTAAACAGGCTGTTTGGAGAATGAGATTGGGAAATCAAACTGCTTTCAAAGCAGCAATCCAATCCCTGCCAGAGAAGAGAGAATAAAAATGTCGAGATCAAAGACAGCAAGAATAGGAGACAAGTGTAAGTCAGATTTGGACTGTCCCTTCTCTGAGTGGTACATGACCACATTCTTAATCAGTATCATCTTATTTGTAAGAAAGACTAATTTGCTCTCACCCATGGCTCTATTTAGATGGAACTGCACTTGTGAAATTAAGAGTAGAATTCGGTGCATAAAGCTTGCCTAATCAAGTCAAGACTATTGAGGCAAAGGTTCATATTTAAACATTCAACAGGCTAGTACTGCCTGAAAGCAATTCCTCTGATATAGGCACCTTTGATTAGAGCTTTTGAATTCTGTAATATTAATTCTTCAAGTTCAAAGCAATGAATGGTGGCCGTGCATGGCATAATCAAAGAAGCATTTTTATTTTAAAATGAGAAGCGTGACTGCTGAGAATCAAACTCCCAGCAAAAACAGCTTCAATGACATAAAAATATAAAAAAGTTTGTTTTCCTCACACCACAGTAGACAACCCTAAAGAAAAATCCAAACTGAATAAGTACAATGAGACAGAGCTTATTTAATCAGGGCCAGCAGTGGAAAATCCACTAGGAAAAAGGTGGCTGCAGTGTGAAATTGCACTGAGGGTGTTGTATTAGCAAAGAGAGTGGTACTGGACAGAGAGTCTTTTCCTTCTAAGTCATTTGCCTTTGTGCTGAAATATTGCACTCCATTACAAGGGCTACATCTACATTGCATCCCTCTTCCGCAAGAGTAGTTCTTCCTCCTTTTTTCATCCCTCTTGCGCAAAAAGTCCCCTATTAATTATGCAAATTAAGCACTGTGATATGCTAATCTGTGCTTCATTTGCATAGGCTCTTGCACAAGAGGGATGCAATGTAGATGTAGCCAAACTCTGCTATCAAGACTGGGCCTTTAATAGGTCCTCATACATTAAATCACCATCTTCTGTCCAACATGTTATTTAACCTACAACCCAAGAAATAAAATATTGATTTAACATATTACCTTTGAGAAGGCTAAAATTTACTTCACTATTTACTTCTCCAAGTGCTTAAGCAACTCCTACAGAAAAAGGAAATCCAGAATTCAGTCACTGAAGATTTTCAGCAAGGGTTGCATAGGGTCAGCCTCCCTACTAAAAGGTATTAAGGTATTAAAAAAAGGAATTATGTTTATTTCTTGTGCTACTTTTTACTCCACGTACCTTATCTGCACAGTTCAACAGCAATATAAACAAATAAACCCAATTAATCTGAACAGGTGAATCTACATAGAAATACTGTGATAAGTAACTCAGAGCTCCAAAAGCTTATGTTGTGTTCACCCGAGTGTTTGTTCAATAGTTCTTTGCAGTCCACTGAGTCAAAAGCACTGCAGTTATGTTTTCCCATCTCTGGCAGAAATCTCCAACTGGAACCCTGATTCAGACTTTTTATCCTCCTTTGCTGCACTATGGAATCACTCAGTTAACTGATTAACCAAGCAGCCAGTATTAAGTATATACATGAAAAAACTATGTTAGAAAATTACAAAACTGAGACTAGCAAAATATAGATGACTCTTTCTCCATCATCACATTTATATAGTAAAAGTATTTGGAAACTATTCTGGTTAAAGCAATTTAATAAAATGCCTGCTACAAAGCTTCAGAGTTAGGGGACCACAACTTGCTTTCTGCTCCTTTATGACTGAGTTTAAGTGGCCTTTTTGAAAGCAGGAGCCTTTTTGAAAGCTTGACCTTAACGTAACTTTGGGTCTAGGCACAGGGCCCACTGACCAAGTTCAAAACTGCTACACCAAATTCCAGAAACTTCTGGGTATGGAAATGCTAACACTGCATCTGCTCTAGCAACAGTGATTTAGACACAATTTGGTCCTCCCATCCCATTTATCTCTAGATCTTTTAAGGGGATATCTTAGGGTACGTCTACACTACAACGTTAATTCGAACTAAGCTAATTCGAACTAATGGATCTAGACTAAAAAACCAGTTTGAATTAGCGTTTTGCTAATTCAAACTAGCATGTCCACACATAGTGGACCCTGAACTGGGCTTAAGGATGGCCGGAAGCAGTGCCAGCAGGGCATCAGAGGAGGACTTAGAGCGTGGAGATGCTGCCTCAGGCTAGCCCAGGGCTGCGCTTAAAGAGACCTGACCCCCACCCCGGACAGACAGTTCTCAGGGGTGCCCTGCTTGCAAAGCAGTCCTGGCTTGGAGTGCCCGGACTACCCACGCTGGGCACATCACACCACTCGGCCATCAGCCCGGATGCACGTGCCGCAGGCTGCCATCTGGGGAGAGGAGGCAATTGGGGGGCTGCAGGAGAGCTTCCACCCCCAGAAGCCCGCAGAGCCAGCCCAGTCCTCCCCATCGGGGGCTCGTGCCCCAGTCCTCCCTCACCTCCTTCCACTTACCCTTCCCTAGCCCCTCTTCTTGATGTACAAAATAAAGGACACGTGTGTTCAAAAATAGAAACTCTGTTTATTTAACAAAACTCGGGGAAACTGGGAAAAGGAGGTGGGAGAGGGGAAGAGAGAGGGTGGGAGAGGGGAGGGGGAAACCTGGGAGGAGGGAGCTGAAAGGGGGAAGCAAGGGAAAGGAGGGGATGGTGAAACTGAAGGATCAGGGGTGGGGGTCTCGCCAGGCCAACCGCCTCCCAGCACGGAGAAGGAGGGGGCCTCGGTGTCCCCGGGGGTATGGGGTGGAGGGTGCGGAGGTTAAGGTGGGGGGTGTGGACATTGAGGAAGAGGTTGTGGGGGTTGAGGAGGGAGAGGTAGGAGGGGGAGCAGGAGTGGGAGGAGGGACAGCAGTTGGGGGGGCAGCAGGTGCAGGACCAGAACGGGGCACCATGCTCTGCAGCAGGAGCTGCAGGTTGGTGCTCAGCCCTCGGAGCTCAGTCAGCAGCTCATGGCGGACCTGCAGGTCTTCCCTCATCCACGCCTGTAGTGTGCGGTGCACGGCTCGCAGGGCCCCCAGGTGCTGGTCCCTGTACTCCTGCTCCGTGCTGGTGGTCCGGAGCAGGCTGCGGGTGCGGGAGCATGTCCCGGGCGGAGTGGTGCGCCCTGCACGAGCAGCTGGTGCAGCTGTAGAGAAAGAAGAGAAGTGGTCAGTTCTCCCTGGGGACGCAGAGGATGATGCCCAGCCCCCTCCCCAACTCCGCAACGTGAGGGTGACCATGTCCTGCACCGTCACAGCCGCTGTGCTTGTACAGAGGCCATGTTCAGGATGTCTGGCTCTCCCCGGGACTGGGAGCTGCCCCAAGACCGCACCCATGTCCCTGTGCCATGTATAGTGTGGCCGGGGCGGTGGGGGGGAAGGGGAGATGTCCCCTGCCTCCGTGTAGAGGGGACATGTGAAGGGAAATCATCCTGCTGGGTCCTGCCCCAGGGTCGGGAGCATGTCACGTCTCTTTGCACAAGCATGTGCCTATTGGGCAATGGCCCCTGGGTGTCACGCAGCTGGAGCCACCTGCCCAAGGGTGGCATGGCACGTGCTCGCACGTGCACAGGTGTCTGCGTGATCCGTGGAAGGCATGGCCCACACACGCGGTCTCTGGTCTCCCTCCCACCTCCCCCCCCGAACTACTTAATTCAAACTACTTACCCGGTACGGTCTCCCTGGACGACACTGCTGGCGGTGGCCCTTCTGGTGCGCTCAGGTCAGGGCCCTCTGGTCCCGGCTCGATGTCCCCTGGGCTGGCACAGACCGCCCTGCCCCCCAATAGTTGGTGGAGGGCAGCGAAGTAGGGGCAGGTGGCAGCCCCTGCAGCAGTGCCGCCCCTTGTGGCCCTGGCGTACCCCTGCCGCAGCTGTTTCACCTTAATGCGCACCTGCTCCTGGCTGCGCCTGTGTCCCCTGCTGGCCATGGCGGCTGCTATGCGGCCATAGACAGCCGCATTCCTCCTCTTAGTGCGGAGATCATGGACGTTGGGGGCATGCCCCCAAACCTCAATGAGGTCCGTGACCTCCGCACTAGACCAGGAGGCCACGCGCCGTCTACAGCCCCTGGCTGGCCCCTGGGTGCTTGGGCACTGGGCAGGGGATGTCTCGCTGCCACTGGCTGCCTAGCTTATCATGCAGCCACTGGCTCAGGGGCAGAGACTGCTGGCAGGGCTGGCTGACTCTAGTGCGTCTGGCCAGAGTCTACCCCTTTAAGGGCCCGGGGCTGGGGGAGAGGAGAAGAGTTTTCCTGGTTGTGCCCAGAGAGGCCACCAGGGGGAACCTGGGAAGGGCTAGCCTCCCACTAGTTCGAACTAAAGGGCTACACAGCCCTTAGTTCGAACTAGTAAGTTCGAACTAGGCTTAATCCTCGTAAAATGAGGTTTACCTAGTTCGAACTAAGCGCTCCGTTAGTTCGAATTAAGTTCGAACTAACGGAGCGCTAGTGTAGCGCCTATGAAAGTTAGTTCGAACTAACGTCCGTTTGTAGTGTAGACATACCCTTATGTATTACCAATACATACAAAACATTCTCCAAAATCTGTGAGGTACACTGGATTTACCTGATACTTACTAATGACTCCAAACTTAGTGTGCTTCCCATGATCTTTGCACATGAGATTATACATTGTACTGTTACAAGAAAGGAAAAAAAATCTGCACAAAAGAGTCTACATTCCTCCATTCTCTGGATGGAATAATGGGGAGTCAAGAGGGTGGTACCCCATCTCATTACTTTCCCTCAGGTCAGCAGATAGACTGAAGGGGAATTAGGAGTCAGAGAGTCATGGCTACCAAGCACTGAGGCTCCTGGGTCTGCCAGAACCTCCTGGCTCCTTGACTGCTCAGCAGGTGGATTGCTAAGGAGATTAGAGTATCCGCTCCCATGGTCACAACTCCTCAGCAGCTAGGCTGACAATGGTCTATGGATCCATTGACTTTCATGCAGAATTTTGACATTTTTTGGCTTTCATTTCAAATTGATATTAAACCTATTTTAAAATAGTTCATGAAATGGAATTACATATCTCCACTCAGCTCTAGTTCTCATGCAGCCTTGTTCCCTCACTCTAGATCTCATTTCTATCATTTCTAACAACAACAGAATTCGATGTAACCTATTCCTGATTATAGTTATTTATATCTATTAAGGCAATTACTGAATTTAAAAAATATAATTACATTAATTTAATAGAAGACCCAAACTAATGTGAAACTAAGTCAATGAATTCTAAATATTGAGAAAAGAGCAAATGACCACTGACTTCCAATGAGCTATTTCATACATCTGAATTTGGACTATGTTTAACTATGTATTTATGATCACAGTACAAAGTTTAGAGCTTAAGGCAGGAACAAATCCTTCTAACTGTAGGAGAGTGACTATTCAGGCTGCACAAACCTTTAGGAGCTTGTTACCTCATCTTTTAGGATGGTGTGACCTCTCCATGGGTGAGTAAGAAGGATAGTCCATTGAGGCACCATGTGTCCTCAGGGATGTACCAAGAAGCAGTCTAGGTTTCCTTGCCTATCTGGGCAGCCATTATGACAGACCCTTTTGTGGCTTAAAAAGATCAGGAGGGCCCTTATTTTCAGCCCGTGTGACCAGAATCTGGCCTGGAACATGAAGAAGACATCAGAACAATGGATGAAAATTAATTAGATATAGATCACTTTCTGTTAGGCCACATTCTAGAAAATGAGGCTGCATTTCAGTAACAGGTGAATATCTCTCCATGGATTTTTAAAGTTTGTTGAATGCTGTGGGATTTCTGGATGAAAGGCAATGTATGAATGTCAGTTATTATTTTTGAAAAGGGAATCTTGATTTCTCATGTTATATTTTAATTTTAATATTAGTTTGATTTAGGGTCTAGAGCACATTTAGTTTGAGTGAATGCTATGTTTAGTCAATCAGAACACTTTTTCTGGAGAGCTCAGAGAAACCTGTTGTTGAACAATGGTTTAGCTGTATGTATCATTTAACTGATAAGTTGGTTTGTCTGAATTGTGAACAAACTAAAAGGAGTTAGTCTTTGAAATATCATTTGTTCAACAGCTAAATAGGTATTTAAAATATCTTAGAGGTTTACTGTATTTATTCTGTTTCCCCCCATACACACAAAGCAAATCACATATTTCAATCTAGGTTACTTTCATTTAAGATGAAGAAAGCCAAGGAACAAATAAGTCACTGTTCTCACATGCTTATTCTGTAACACTGCTTCACAGTGAGGGAAACTTGCTTACAATATACAAACCACAGAAAACAATTCCTTTCAGGGAATTTGATTCACTTATTGTTGATAAACTATGTTGCAATGGCAGCTCCATCGCATCTTAGGTTACACTTCAGATTTCAGAGAAACAAGAGCTTCAAATCTTTCTTTTGTAAAAATCTCATTGAAATGAATAAAACCAGGACATGGACTCATAGAACCATAGATCTTGAAGGGATCTTAGGAGGTCATTAAGTCCAGTCCCCTGCCCTCATAGCAGGAACAAGCACCATTTAAATCTCCAATTATGAAGATTCCACAAGTTCCCTAGGCAATTTATTCCAGTATTTAACCACCCTGGCAAGACATTTTTTACATGTCCTGCCTAAACATCCCTTGCTGCAATTTAAGCCCATTGCTTCTTGTCCTATCATCAGACTATAAGGTGAATAACTTTTCCCCCTCCACCTTGTAACACCCTTTTAGGTATTTGAAAACTGCTATCATGTCACCTCTCTGTATTCTCTTTTCCAAACTAAACACACCTAATTCTTTCAGTTTACTCTCATACGTCATGACCTTTAATCATTTTTGTTCCTCCTCCAATTTCTCCATATCTTCCTTGAAATGAAAGTTTTTCCACATCTTTTCCATAATGTAAACTTTGAGGACTACTTGCATTTTTCATAGTGGTGTGATGGAAAGGTGGATTTATGTAAGAGAAAATAATAAGCGTTCCAGAAACCTGCCAGCAACCTTAGTAGTGTTAAGGCAAAATAACTTCCAAAATGCATAGAATGTATGACAGGCAGGTGTGCTGATTTGTTGATATAATTGATGTAAAAACATAGGTCACTGCTGGTTTTGAATTACAGTTCTACTGTTACTTGGGGTTCTCAGAACCCAAAAGAGTGGTAATTTAACTGTTTCACTCCAGTAAGTGTTGAGAATAAATCAATCAGAATACAAAAATTTCCATCTGATAAATGATTAATGCAAGTAAGCATACTCTTATTTTGAAGTACAGCTTGTTAGATTTAGGCTCACCTAGACATGAGCAATAGATTTTGGACATCCTAGATAGATTGACCAACAGTCTGAAGTGGTTTCTGGTGGTTTCAGGGTCCATCATTTTATCTAGCTGCTGGGGATTTTAGATGTCTGCTCCTTTCCCTGAGAAAAGTTTCCTTAGACTACTCCGAGAAATTTACTTTTATAGCTATTGCTAACACAACATATAACCTACAGTAACTCACAGTGGATCAACACAAAAGCCTCTAACTAGTTCACCAATCTGCCTAATTTCAACAGACAACACATTATCTCAGAACATTTTGAGCCATAACAAAAGTTAAGGGCATCTAAAACCACTATTCACTTAGTTTCTGCCCATTCTGATTAACAATCTGTAAATGTGTAGCCTTCTGACCTTGTTTCACAAAGGCGTAAGATTATTGGCTATGCAATGGCTATGCAATGTTTGGTTTTCAGTTAGTATTGGCTGAACTGCAGTACTGTCAACTTCTGTGATACATGTAGGAATGAGAAATTCTGGGGTAACAAAAGTTTAATGAAGTTGGGGTAAGTGTTGCTTTTGGCTAGTTTACTTCTATTTCCAAAAAAAGTCTTACATGGTACTGGCGTGGTAACAACAGGGTTGTAGGCAAAATGAAGTTGGAACGAAATGGAAGAGTCTTTCCTTTTATTTCCTTGCTTTAATGATTTTGTGTGGCTGATGTGTATCCTGCTGCTGTTTTAAGTGTTGCTAAACATCCCTTTTGCATAATGTTCTCTGTATGTTGTCCTCTTAACTAATGAATGGAACAATGCTGCTATTCAGATTGTTTGTATGGTGACCAGCACATGGGAGAACATGTTTAAGGATTATAGCAGGTGCCAGGTTCAGTGGCTGAGCAGGTATCAGGTATGAGAACTGATGGTGAGAAACAGGTTACTTGGAAGGGGAGGAGTTATCAAAGTCATGAACAAATACATTGAGCAGATGCTGAATTGCTTCTACTTCTGGGCTGAAGAGCTGCTCTGCTGACTCTTTTAACCAATTTGATGGTCTAGCTAATTACCCCAGGATAATGCAAGCCAGCTGACTTCATTAGGTAGCCTGAAGACTTGCTTTGTTGCATCCTTGATTCCAGACAAAGAGTTACTTAGAGGCTATTGTTCATGGAGTTTGGAAATGTGAACTCAAAACAGATCATGTCTCTCACTTTTCCCAACATCTCTTTTTTACAGCCCAAGATTCCATCTAATGGAAATAAACAACCAGAAAACCCCACAGGAGCTGGCTAGGATGTGTCCCCACTACCTAAAGGCACTGCAAGATTAGTAGGAGGCCACCTAATTCCAGCTAAGGTTGACCAGATTCCAATTCTGGCTTCACTCTATTTCTAACTTGGGCTGATCAAAATGCTTGCATCTTCTGCAGCCTTGACAAGAGAGCATTGAACTCTAGAGCAGTGAAGTAGTGTGGCTGACAGTAAACTTGCATCAACAGAGTATACCCACTTCTTATTTGTAGAGTATGGAGTTCAGTTTAAAGTTGTTTGCCTACTTTTAAACACTACACTTCTGGAGCTGTGACTATATAAGATCAGCAGGATGCAAGTGGGGTAGTAAACCTAGTGCAAAGACTCAGTTAGACACATATTAAATGAACAGAGCTGCTAGATCTTCCCTTACTTATGCAATAGGAAGAGAAATGGCTGGATTTTTTCCCTCGCTGAATTTTTGATAACCATGTCTCTCCAGAAGACTCACGATTGTCAGCTCCCACCCCCACCTCAGCAAGTTCTTATGCTTCAGCATAGATTATATGGCATATTCCTCCTGAATAGCTTGAAATATTATTTGTTACTAATAAACCCAGGACAGTCCCTAAGGCTTCAGACTCTCAAAGCAGTGTCTAGTGATCCAGCTATGAGACTCCCATTTATGTCAAAGTCACAGCTACAATCCTTTGTATTTCTCAAACCATTACAAAGCAAAGACAAACAAGTGAAGGAAACATAAAGTTGAAAAGAATAGTGTGATTTGAAAATGTACCCATGAGATTCTAAAGCATTAGTGAACTGAAACACACATATATTGTGATGTGTTATTAATAAGAGATAAGACATTATGTAATGTGGCTGTAACTGGATATTCTATTACTATATATACTACTAATGCTAGTTTATACATGTACATAGATATACTGTTTTTCTTAAACTTAGAAATACTTCAATTGCTGCTGAGTGCTTCAAGCATAACTCAGCCTTGTTTTGGTTTTCTGTATTTTGAACATTAATTTAGGTTTCCCCCAATAACATAACCAACATGGGAGAACATGTAAGATATCTGCTTTAGACAATGTATTTAGTGAAGTACACATGCACTCTGTAGCTAAAGACCAAAAGTTAGTATGTGGAGATTGAAGGTGTAAGTAGAATAGGGTTTCTGCAAGCACAAGATAAAGAAAGACCTGTTCATCTAGAATGATAAGAGGCTGTGAAATTTTAAAAAGTAATCTGCAAGGAACTGAAGAAGACTATAGGTGAAATGACCGTGCTCAGGACAGGCAGTACCTGGGATCTGTATGTGCCTGGGTCAGTCCTACTCCCCAACGACCGATTCTCTCCCTCTCTGCTCCTCCTCCCGACCAGCCTTGCTCCCCCCAAACTCCCTCCCGACCACCCCTGCTTTCTGCTGGCTGTTTCTCCTCCTCCCGATTTCTCCTGGCCAGCCCCTGCTGCCCTTGACCCCCCCCTTGATCTCCCACGGCCAGCCCCGCTGCCCCTACTTCCCCCTCCCCGCCAGCCCTGTTTCCCGTCCCCCCCCTCCCTCCTGGCCAGCCCACTCCCCTCCTGGCTGGTTCCTTCCCCCCCTCCCCATCAAGTGTGTCTGGTATTTTTTCTGAGGCTACCCAATAACCCTACAATTCCGATACCTTTTCTCTCCTATTTAACATCCAAAACTTCACATTTTGAGTACCCTTTTCCCACTGAAAAGAGCATAAGAATAGTCATGCTGGGTTAGACCAAAGGTCCATGTAGTCCAGTGTCCTGTCATGTTACAATAGCCAATGCCAGGAGCTTCAGTGAGAACAGAAAAGGGTAATTATCAAGTGTTCCATCCTATTGCCAATTCCCAGCCACTTCTCAATAATGTACCACAATGAGAAGTCTAAAAAGAGGGTTACATTTTTAAAAGCAGTCTATTGGGGTGAGGTCACAGATATATATGCACCACTTCAAAAATGTTCTCCTGTATTTTTAGATTTCCTGAGATATGTTTTGATCTATCATAAGATTTAATGGAGTGACTTGTGCTAGGCTGTGAAGAATGCTGTCTTTCGCCATATTCTTCACTCGAAGATCATTTCTGATTCAAAGGTCTCTCATAGTGTATTTTTTGTTTTGAGGGCCTCAAAAGAAAAGACACCAGAAAAAAAGGCTACCCCTCATTATATGCTGCATTAACTTCTTGTAAATGCTGCCTTTTTAGAAAACTTTTTCCTCTCAGAAACCTTCATGCATCTCTTTAGTTCATCTTTATCTTTCAGACTGATATGCACTGGATTACAAATAACAGTCATGAGACTAAGATGGGAATGATCACAATTTGTGATTCTGCAGCTATGTGATAGTGATAGACAGTCCTGTAGAAAAATGAGATGCTTTTGATATTAATATTTTGGTTCTTAAAATATCATTTTTTGAATGTGTGAGAGAGAGAATACATTTGCTTACAAAATATGTTACTTTGCATGACATTAATAGCAGGAGGCAAAATAAGAAATATTGTTTTCCAAGATACATTGACTTCTTGAGAGATGTAATTTTCACAGACCATCTCTTAGTAACTTTGATACTGTTTTTTAAAGAATGTGTTAGGAATAAAGAAAGTCATTTTTGCATCTTGTTTGCTTCAACCTTTTTTTAGACAAATTAGTACTTAAGTATAAAACCAGGGACAACATACAGCATTCCTGTCTAGATTTTTTCCCTAAGTAAATACTGTAAAATCTCTCTCTCTCTCACTCTCTCTCTCTAATATAATTTTAGTAAAAGGATATAACTTTTACAAAATATCAATGACTAGAATGACATCTGCTCACTCCAATTACTCATTTCTTAAGGACATTTTCTGATTTTAATTTTATAAGCCTATTACTGTAAATATTGCAAGTGAAGTACTATGTTAAAATTGGGTCTTATTGGCTATAAATGAATGTAACATGTCTCAACTTAAGTTTGGATAAATTCTGCCTTATTAATCATTTTACCTCTTATTAAATTACCATAGAAACCATACTAGATATTCTTCCTTATTGCCCGATATTTTTTTTCCCTGAAGGACACAAAGAGTGGCAGATAGCTGATAGTGCAAGACAGTAACAAGAGCTGCTAGATTATCAGAATATGTTGAGATAGGTCAAATGAATCATAGAGAAGGGTTATTATTGATATTTCTGTGGTGTTCTGTCACAATGTAATCATCAGGATCTAGTCCATCAATGACAGCAGGAAGCCCATAAGACTGCTAATAAAGAACAGTTGTGCGAAAAGAGATTATATGACACTCATTCCTAATATGCCATGATAGGAATGTATACCACAGCAACAAGTTTAACAGACACATTGCTAGGCTCATGAAGTAGTTAATTTAATGAAGAACATAATTGTATAACTATTTCCCTTTATTAAAGACCACAGGTGATTAATCACATTGAAGACTTTTCTATCTGGAAAAAGTAAAAGTGATAATTGAGAAATACAGGATCTGGGCATCATGCTAAGAAGTTGAAGGGATTATTTTTTTCAGGCACATATAGTACAATATATTCATTTTTACTTTAAAAAAAGGCAGCTGTCTGCCAACTTAAGAAACTCTCATTCCTTAATTATACAGACATGTGGGAATGGCATTTAGATGCGCTCATAATCTTCCCATTCACTGCTTTGGACAATAAAAATAGTGAACAATGGCAGGACACTGCATTAGAAAAGCTGTTCCTCAGCCAAATCCTAACCTTCCAGAAAACTCATCAGAGCCCTCTTCAAATGCACAACAAAAGAGCAGTGGGATTGTTGTAAAATACAAAGGGCCTTTTAATAGTTATTATGGGGCTCCACATTTCTATCTCAATTCCTTCCACATCTGATTTACATGAAAGTTCTTCTACAATACTTCAGTCTGGTACATAGACTGTGCTGGGAGTTTTCAAAGCTCCATTAAGGCTGAAAGGTTTTAGGCTATGTCTACACTGGAATAGAGATCTCTTGAAGCCAGCACACTAAAAATAGCCCAGGCAGTGGCAAGATGAAGCATGACCTAGGCCCCACCTTAATTACAAATGTGTCTGGTCTCTTTGACCATGTACTCAAGGTGGCTAGCCTGTACCACTGCTTGCTGCTCACCATACTGCAGTAGGGGTAGTCTGTTTTTCATGTCCTAGCTTGGTGAGCTAGTGTGAATATGTCTATACAAGCTGAGTATCACACACTTGCTCTCAGTGCAGATGCAGACTCAGAGTCACATGCTGAAATCAGAATTTGATCTTTTGTTAAATGAATGTAAGCTTCTTGCTCTTATGTCTGTGAACATCAAGAACTGAACATTTAGCAGTTCATTTGCCTGAGTGTACAGATAGTTGGAAAGCATAGCTATAAGACATGTAAGATAGTTCATTCAGATTAACTCTGAAAGCTGCTGCTTAGAAGGCTCTTGTGAAGGCCACATCAGCTCATGACTCATGGGGGAGGTCTTCCCAGCTGCTATCCTTTCAAAGCTCCACGGTGATTTGAGAGGATCTCCTTCTGCTTTGATGTGTGGGAGCTGTGCACTCCCTTCACTGTGAAAGACATCAGCTTGCCTAAGCATAGGGAGCAGGGAGGTTCAACCAGCCCAGAGAGTTTGGAATGGTGACTGTTCCTCCAGCAGATAGCTCTGTTGTGAATATCCTCATACTCTACCACCAAAAGTACGACTAGAGCCTCTATATGTAACGGGGAAGTGTCACAACCTTGTATGCCTTAGGGACTTAATATGGTGGAAATACTGAGATATGCTGGTGCTCCTAATATTAATTGTGCAAAGGGTGTCTGACCCTAATCTGGGTAGACTGGGATGGGAGGCCCAAAGTAGCCAACTGGCAACCACAAATCTTTTGGTCTATTTCACAAAACCCCAATTCTCAGAACCATGCAGTTTTATGATAGTCTTAATTTTCTTTATTTGTTTTATTTCTTCATGCTTAAGTCCTTATGGCTACAGAGAAAATCTTAAAAGCCTAAATGCTAGAGGCTCAAAAATGAGAAGAATCATCAAAAGAACCCATAACTCTTTCTTAATGTCTTATTTTGTTAAACAAGTCACATGATTGTTTAATTATTTTTAAATATGGAAAGTCCAAGTTGAAGATAGGTGGATTGGGAGACAGGATTGCAAACATTATTTTAAATTAATCAGTCAGAGCAGTTTAGTGTGTTCATAACAAATGTCATTGCTTTTTAGAAAAAAGGAACATAATTTATTTTGAGTGATTTTCATAGCAAGACATGTTTAAGAAATTTCAATCCATGTTTATGCTAAAAATATATTCAAAGATTTGAGGCATAACAAAGGATTTTATATTTTAATAAGGTTCTGAAGTTGGTGGAGGCTTCTCTTAAAACTAGTTCATCAAGAAGTTAGAAGTAAAAGGAAATCTCATTTGCCCAGCTATCTGGAAGAAAAGGAATGTTGTCCCTTTAAAAGTTTTCTTCCAGGTGTGGGGGGAAGGTAGGTTGAAAGGAGAATAAGGGAAGCTAGAAAGGGCAGAAAACTTGGAAATAAAGTTTTTGTACTATAGTAATTAAAACTAAAATGTGTATTTTAGATAATACATTCTTCAAAAGATAACCCTTAAAACCCTATGGGTACGTCCACACTGCCCTCTTTTGTACAAGAATATATGCAAATGAGGTGAAGTGGTGAATATTTCTGCATCTCATTTGCATACTTAATGAGCCTCCAATTTTGTGCAAGGGGCCGTGTAAACGTCTCCTTTTTGCAAAAAAAAAAACCCTTGCAGAAAAAAGAGGCTCATTAAGTATGCAAATGAGGTATGGAGATGTCACCATTTTGCCACATTTGCATATTTACTTGTACAAGAGAGGGCAGTGTAGACGTAGCCTATATGTCTGAAGATACAAGCATTTAAAGCTAAAGATGAATACTTAGATTGTGCAATTAAGTATCTATGCAAGGATTCTTTAGAGATGTGATTTTATAATCTTCATCAGTAAACTGATGAAAGCAAATTTTAAACTAAGGTTCTGTAGACATAGTAATGTACAACTGTTTTTGTCAATACATTCAGAGTTGGCACGTGTCTGCTAATGGCTCTTTCATTGGTTCCATATTATGCTAATAGGCAGAGGTGAAAGTAAGCAGATGCACCCTGATGGGCAGCTCCAGCAAGAATTGGCTGAGCTGTTGCAAAAGCCAGCAGGGAGCTAGTTAAAGAGCTGGCAGGGACCCAGGTTACAATAGAACAGTACCCGTAAGAAATGTTAAGTTACTTTCACCACTGCTAATAAGACTGCCAAGCTGGAAGGCTTTTCACTTTTAAGTTGACAGATCCTCTTGCAGAGAAGAGAGTCATCAGTCTGTACCAGGTGCTGTGGGAGCTTGTGGGAATGTTCGAACAGGGACAGGAAGAAGGGAGAGGTTGAGCATTAACACCACGAGAAGCCATTGTTTGCTCTTGGTCTTGTACCACCACCATGAATAAAATTCAGTGACAATTTTTATCATGTCTCAGAGGGGTAGCCATGTTAGTCTATAACTTTAAAAACAACGAGAAGTCCTGTGGCACCTTAGCGACTAATAAATATCTGTCTATATCTAGATAGATAGATATAGATATCATGTATCAGAGGGGTAGCCGTGTTAGTCTGAATCTGCAAAAGCGGCTAGGAGTCCTGTGGCACTCTCTACTCAGACCCTACTCCACCAGCACTCCCGGTTTCCTCTGTGACACTACTGATTTCCTGAGAAAACTACAATGCATTGGTGATCTTCCAGAAAACACCATCCTAGCCACCATGGAGGCTCTCTACATTAACATCTCACATGTAGATGGAATACAAGCTGTCAGGAGCAGTATCCCTGATGATGCCACAGCACAACTGGTGGCTGAGCTCTGCGACTTTATCCTCACACACAACTATTTCAGATTTGGTGACGATATATACCTCCAGAACAGTGGCACTGCTATGGTCACCCACATGGCCCCACAATACGCCAACATTTTTATGGCTGACCTGGAACTATGCTTCCTCAGCTCTCGTCCACTTACGCCCCTTCTCTACCTATGCTACATCGATGACATCTTCATCATCTGGACCCATGGGAAGGAGACTCTGGAAGAATTTCACCATGATTTCAACAGCTTCCACCCCACGATCAACCTCAGCATGGACCAGTCTACATGGGAGGTCCATTTCTTGGACACCACGGTGCAAATAAGTGACAGTCACATAAACACCACCTATACCGAAAGCCTACTGACAGCTATGCTTACCTGCATGCCTCCAGCTTCCATCCCAGACACACCACATGATCCATTGTTTACAGCCAAGCACTGAGGTACAACTGCATATGCTCCAACCCCTCAGAAAGAGACCTACACGTACAAGATCTTCAACAAGCATACTGTAAACTACGATACCCACATGAGGAAGTGAGGAGACAGATTAACAGAGCCAGACGTGTACCCAGAAGCCTCCTGCTACGGGACAAGCCCAAGAAAGAAACCAACAGAACACCACTGGCCATCACCTACAGTCCTCAGCTAAAACCTCTCCAATGCATCATTAGTGATCTACAACCCATCCTGGACAATGATCCCTCACTCTCACAGGTCTTGGGAGGCAGGCCAGTCCTCACCCACAAACAACCCACCAACCTGAAGCATATTCTCACCAGCAACTATACACCGCACCATAATAACTGTAACTCAGGAACCAATCCATGCAACAAACCTCGGTGCCAACTCTGCCCACATATATACACCAGCAACACCATCACAGGACCTAACCAGATCAGCCATACTGCCACTGGTTCATTCTCCTGCACATCTACTAATGTATTATATGCCATCATGTGCCAACAATGCCCCTCTGCTATATGCATCGGCCAAACTGGACTTAAAAGAATAAATGGACACAAATCAGGTATTAGGAATGGCAACATATGAAAACCTGTAGGGGAACACTTCAATCTCCCTGGACACACAATTGCAGATCTAAAGGTAGCCATCCTGCAGCAAAAAAACTTCAGGACCAGATCTATAAGGTGCCACAGGACTTCTTGCCGCTTTTAGATATCAAGAGCTTTTGTGGGCAAAACCCACTTCTTTTAAGTTTATAAAAAATAAAATAAGTGAAGAAGTGGGTTAGAGGCAAGTGCAAATCTGATTTACTAATGGTGGTTGCAGAGATTACCATCCAAAGATCAGATTTTAATATGTGCAAATGCAAAGGAGTCTTGGTACTAAATTTCTGGAATATTTTACTTGAGCTTTTAAAGCAATATGTTTTTGTCAGGTGTCAGATATTGAAAGAGAAAGTAGCTAGCTCCTTGCACAGGAGCACCACAGTTGTGGAACATGTCTCCATGGTTACTTATTTACGAAGATTGATGGTACAGTATCTATTATTCCTTTTGAACTAACATGTTCATACTGACACTACTGGATGTAATGATGCCACCTAATTCTGGGAATGTGCTTGTCCTCGTTTCCCATACACATGAGGGTTTTAGCAATGCAAACAAGTCAATGTGTAAACAATAACTTTATTTTGATAGCAAATATAAAAAAATAATCATACACTGGGAATGGTACCCCAAAAAGTAATTTTCCAATAAAAATCCATTTGCTTTACATATATTCTTCCTTTCTCTTTTGGAAATTGGAATAATTAAGACTTTTTTGCCCATAAATGTAACTTCATTTTCACGAAAAGGAGACAGGCAGCATCCTGTTTCCATCTAAAAAAACATAGTAAGCTCTCTGGGGGGTACAGAAAATTTTTTTGCATGAAACAGATGGATTGTAGCAAAGAGATTCAAGCAAAATTAATGTGAGTACTTTGTTTAAATGTGTTGCAAAGTTAGTCCTTTCTAGCTACTTCTGTGTAAGCAAAAAAAATCATTGTCATTAGTGGTGGTATGCATATCAAATGCAATTTTATTTGGAAAAGAGCAATATCAAGATAACAAGAAGCACATCACTCTGCTTTCCAAGCAGCCTCCAGCATCCAGCTGTTATACTAATTCAAAATTAATGCAATATTGTGGTAAGATTAGTTTAGAGTTACTCCTGGGCTAGCTAAAATAGAACTCCATTACAACCAGTGAACAGATTCATTGTGGAAACCTAGTAGGATTGTTCATGTTCTAAAAACTAAACTGTTCTTAGCATATCTTCATCAATTTTCACTTCTGCATTAGATGTTTCTTTCAGAGTGAATGGCATCCAAATGAAGGATTTCTGTGTGATGAGAAACAAATAATCAATGCCATTTCATTCAAAACTCTAAAAATGTAATTATGGAACCACGAATAAGTACAAAACCTTAAACATATAATACACTTTGCAAAATAAGGAATTTTATATTTGAATAATACTTCAGGTTACCTAAATCCTTATTTGCAGGATGCAGGAAGACCGCCCCACCCGAACCCCACACAGAATTTGTTCAGACTAGTACTCTTGAAGTCATTAGAAGCTGATTAAAAAGTTTCATACTATGTATCACAAAATTGTGCATGCAAACTGGCTGCAAGGCTGTTGCCTATGTAAAAATCCACTCTCTTTAAAAAGAAGTGTTTTTAATTAAAAAATAAAATAATATTACATTGTTACATTGCTTATGTGGATTGTAAATTTAATTCACCATTAAACTGCAGTTCACACTGATTTTCAGTTAATTCCATTATCCCTGGAATGCAAAATACATTATTAACAATTTTTTTAAAATTTCTGCTTTTTTTAAGTAACCTTTCAACACGTTAATATAGGTGGAGGCAGAGAAGTAATCTCCAAGAAATGTAAGAGTTGCCATTTACTTCTTCTGCATTTTTGGTTATTGAAATGGTAAAAAGCTAGGGTAAAATACTGGCCCTACTAAAGTCAATGGCAAAATTGACTTCACTGGATCCAGGACTTCACCCAAGTGTCAGATTTCTTCTACAAAACCAAAGTAGCCATTGACAATTATGAACATTTTAGTTGAATAATGAAGTAAATCTTAAATATTTTTATCAAAAGCCATGCATTAAGATGACGTTTAAATTTTAACAGACTTCTTTAAAATATCATGGTATACAGAGATGTAATTTTGTTCAGGAATATTAGAAACAATTTTTTTAGGTGATCCTCATATAGATGAAGCACTACTTGGCACATACTTACTGGTAATGCTTTTTCATCATATACATCATGCAATTGTAACTGAAAAAATCCAGTTTCAAATTGGTTTAACTTGCGTCTTTGTTTTTAAAAAAAGCTGAAAAGCAAGCTTAAAGAAGCTTTAAAATACATCTGCCTTTCAGAAATGCAAATAGACAGTCAAATGTAGAGTGGTCACACTGTGTAAAAGCTCTTAGTGAGAAATTGTCCTAGATACCCATTAATGGGTATTGTACAACTATGTGGCTAACTCAGACTTACTGCTTTTAACTTGACTAAGAGGGGTCACATAAATTGTGTAGTATGTCCACCTGTGTTCATGTACATCACTCAAGAGGCAAAGGTAGCAAATCTTTAAATACACTTAATTTGTTGCATCATGTCTTAGAAATGTAAACACCTTATTATAAATCATGTAGCAAGAACATGGAGTGAAGGGCACTTCATATTTTTGTGTGATGAAGATAAGTGCATAAACCATAATGATAGAGATTAGCTTCTTTGATTTCTTGAGGGATTTCTATTCAGTGCAAAAAAGCAATGCAAAACTTTGATGGGAATCAGTTTGCTGGAAGATAAAATATAATTACCTAATAAAAAGAAAGCAAGACTCAAAATAATTGGCAGGCTGATGCAATTTATTCATTTTTAAAAGTATAAAGACCATGTCTGAAGACCTAATTCTACTCATGCTGAGCAGTTGTGTTCTCTACAAATAGCCACATTTCATTTCAACAAGTTCATATTTGCATTCTATTTTAGGAATTTCATAGTGCAGCAAACAAAAATTAAAACTGTTTAGTAAACAGCAGCTCAGAGTCAGAATGGGAATTAGGCTGGGAATTAGGCTGGGCAAGCAGTTTTATGCTTCAGATCCTGCCCTGCAGTGTGGGGCAGGGATAGTGTTGAAGATTTACCGTGGAGCTGGCCAGACTAACATGTCTGAGTACTCTGTTCCTTGATAAAAATGTCTGTCTGTGGTTGTCACTGTGCGCACACATGCATTTAGCACTGACAGACACAATGTTTGGGAAACAGGGTTGGTGTTGACTTCTAGCATTAGAAGGAGATTTAGCTCTTCGGTTCCTCACTGCACTTCAAGAGAGAAAAAATATTTTTTGTCCCTTGGCCAGAGGGGTTCAGCCAACCAGAAACACCCATCTCTGTCAGGTTGAGGAAGCAGCCTCAAACTCTGTAGGCAGTGTCAGAGGGGCCATCTGTTAGTTTCCTCTGTTGTTCCGCCCTTGCTCCAAATCATCAGAGACCTCATCCACCAAATGACAGAGCTTCTTTGCAGTGGGATGTCATAGCAATGAGTACTGTGTATATTTCACTTAGCTAGTTAAAAGAAAAGGAGTTGGAGGTGAGGAAAGTCCCAGTGAGTGGGTGCACAAACACGGGAAGTTGTAAGGTCTTTTCAGCACCTCATTGTATGCAAGTGACAATTAGGGCTCCAACACCTGTTTGATTATTTTATTTCACAAATGTAGATTTACAAACTTCCAAAGAACCCTATGACACCTATTGCTTTATATTCTCTACAGGATATCATTAAACTGAATTACTGAGAGAATATTGTGATCCTGCTCCGTATAAAGTCTCTGAGGGTATGTCTACACTACAGCGCTAATTCGAACTAACTTAGTTCGAATTAGTTAATTCGAACTAAGCTAATTCGAACTAATGCATCTAGAACTAAAAATTAGTTAGAATTAGCGTTTTGCTAATTCGAACTAGCGCGTACACATTAAGTGGACCCTGAAGCGGGGTTAAGGATGGCCGGAAGCAGTGCCGGCAGGGCATCAGAGGAGGACTTAGAGCGTGGAGATGCTGTCTCAGGCTAGCCGAGGGCTGTGCTTAAAGGGTCCCAACCCCCACCCCGGACAGACAAGTTCTCAGGGGTGCCCCGCTGGCAAAGCAGTCCTGGCTTGGATTGCCCTGAATGCCGACACTCCGCACATCACAGCACTCGGCCATCAGCCCGGCTGCACTTGCCGCAGGCTGCCATCTGGGGAGAAGGGGTAATTGGGGGGCTGCAGGAGAGCTTCCATCCCCAGAAGCCCGCAGAGCCGGCCCAGTCCTCCCCATCGGGGGCTCGTGCCCCATTCCTCCCTCACCTCTTTCCACTTACCCTTCCCTAGCCCCTCTTCTTGATGTACAAAATAAAGATAACGTGTCTTCCAAAATGGAATCTGTCTTTATTGAACAAAACTGGGGGAGACTGGGAAAAGGAGGTGGGATGGGGAAGAGAGAGGTTGGGAGAGGGGAGAGCAACTAAAATGATCAGGGGTTGGGAACAGGTCCCATATGAAGAGAGGCTAAAGAGACTGGGACTTTTCAGCTTAGAAAAGAGGAGACGGAGGGGGGACAGGATAGAGGTCTCTAAAAGCAGGAGTTGGGTGGAGACGGTGCATACAGAAAAGTTCTTCATTAGTTCCCATAAAGAAGGACTAGAGGACACCAAAGGAAAGGAATGGGTAGCAGGCTTCAAACAAGTAACAGAAATTTGTTCTTCACAAAACAAAGAGTCAACCTGTGGAACTCCTTGCTGCAGGAGGCTGTGAAGGCTAGAACTGGAACAGAGTTTAAAGGGAAGTGAGATCAAGTCATGGAGGTTGGGTCCATGGAGTGGTATTAGGCAGGGGGTAGGAGTGGTGTCCCTGCCCAATGTTTGTGGAAGGCTGGAGAGGGATGGCACAAGACAAATGGCTTGGTCACTGTCTTTGGTCCATCCCCTCCAGGGTCCCTAGGGTTGGCCGCTGTCGGCAGACAGGCTACTGGGCTAGATGGACTTTTGGTCTGACCCAGGACGGCCATTGTAAGCTCAGGGCTCAGGGTCGGGGGTTTCAGTGGACCCCCTTGATTCTCTTGCACACCTGCTCCTGGGTGGCCAGGCTGACAGCTCTCCTGCCCTAGCCGGCCACTTTCCTGTGCCTAGTGTGGAGATCATGGACGAGGTCCACGATGTCCGCACTAGCCCAGGCAGGTGCCCACCTCTTGCGGTCCTGGGCAAGCTCCTGGGAGCCGCCAGCCTGGTCCCAGGAAGAGGGGGAGGGCTGGGGAGCATCGGGTGGGTGGCTCGATCCGTGCCAGGTGCAGGGTCTGCTGGCTGGGTGCTGGCAGGCTTGCACCTGGCACGGGCACCGTAGCCAGCCCGTGCCCCTGTAAGGGGTCCGGGGCCGGGAGGGGGGCCGTAGAGTTTCCCTGGTGTTGGCCAGAGTGGCCACCAGGGAAAGCTGGGGAGGGCTAGCCTCCCACTAGTTCGAATTAAGGGGCTACACAGCCCTTAATTCGAACTAGCTTGTTCGAACTAGGCTTAATCCTCGTGGAATGAGGATTGCCTAGTTCGAACTAAGCGCTCCGTTAGTTCGAATTATATTTGAACTAACGGAGCGCTAGTGTAGCGCCTATGAAAGTTAGTTCGAACTAACATCCGTTAGTTCGAACTAACTTTGTAGTGTAGACATACCCTGAGAGTTTTCTGTAGGAACAGGTTCATGGAAGTCGAAAGGCAGTGCTGAAAACTGGAGTAAAACTAAATCCTTTTGCAGGAGCAGAAAGACTAAAGCACAATTTTGGTTATAAAAAGTTGGAATAAATTGTAGTAAATTTTAAGTAAATAGATTCCACTCCTCCTGCAGCATTCTTATTAAAGCATGCATTTCCCACTGAGTTAATAGGGCCTCTAGGGGGCATGGAGGAGGGGATCAGAATGCCTTAGAGTAACATGTCTTAACCTATGTCTACACATCAGCGTTATTTCAGAATAACACAATATTCTGAAATAACATAGTGAGCGTCTACACTATCAGCCTTTATTTCGAAATAATGTCGAGGTGGAGGACTTCTTACTTCAACTAGTGATAACCCTCATTTGATGAGGAGTAGGGGAAGTCAAAGGAAGAGTGTTCTTCTTTCAATTTCCTGCTGTCTAGACAGCGCAAAATGCCAAATTAAGCTACGTAGACTTAAGCTATGCAATTGACGTAGCTGAAGTTGCGTAGGTTAATTTGACATTAGTCCTGATGTGTGGACATACCCTTAGAGACTGAGGCTAGAGACTTGGATTCATTCTAAAGCACTAAAAGCCAGCCATGTAACTATCTTTTCTCAATCTGGAGCTTGAGCTCTGAATCCTGAGGAGGAAGTTGGGTTTCAAAGCCCAATCAGGAAAGTTTATATGCTATTTTTAATGCCACAGTGCAAGCCTCATGAACCCGCAACCCAGGCTCATAGACTTGCTGCTGTGTTTGTTTGGTTGCTTTGTTGTTTATTATATGTAGGAGATAAGAACAGGATTCTTTTTTTTTTAATAGGACACATCTGGGAAAATGTGAAATGAGTTCTTAAACCACAGTATTGCCAATGGACAACAGGAATATATTTCAGGGGTTAAAATTTTACTAGGGAAATAAAAAAGCTCGGGGGAGGGGGGGTGGAAGGGCAATATGACACAGACCTGGATTGATGATACCAATCTCTGAAGACTGCCAATCCCCCAAGACTAAGTTAGAGCCTAACCTACTATTATGAACTAGCCAATTAGCCCATCATAAGATGGGATTTTCAGGTCTCTCCTCCACGTCAGTCTTCTCTCCTGAGCCTCTGGTCGCTCGCTCCAAATCTCTCTCTCTCTCTCTTTCCTCCTCCTACTGCCTCCTCCTCTCTCTTTCAGCTCTCCTCCGCCTCCTGCCTCTCTCTTTCTCTTCTCCTCCCCCTCCTGCCTCTCACGGCCGTTTGAGCTCCACACTCCCTGTGCTGCTTGGGGAGCGCGGAGCCCAAATGGTCGCTTGTGCCACTTGCTCCCATGCGGCGGCATGGCTGAGCAGTGCAGAAGTCAGTCGAGCGCCATGGTGGGAGGCGAAGGGGGGTGGGGTGGTGACGTTCATGGCTAGGGGGCGGGGCTTGGAGCCGCTCTCATGCCACATGTCACCGCTCCGCGCCCCTTCGCCTCCTGCCGTGGTGCTTGGCTGACTTCTGTGCTGCTCAGCTGGGCTGCCGCGGGGGTGCAAGCGGCCGTTTGGGCCCCACACTCCCCATGCAGCATGGGCTGCCCAGAGGGAACAGCCAGCATTTCAGCGTTACAGACACTCAGACACTGGGCTACTATATTTATGATGAGCAGCTAAAAATATTGTTTAGCTGTTACCAATATGTTCATAATCTTCTTAGAAATAGGAGCCAATTCCACCTTGACTTGATTAGCCTCATTTACACAAGTACCCTCTTTCTTTAATTGACCTTGTGTATATATATATACACCCATGTCTCTGAAAACTCTGCTCCAGTTCATCTGATGAAGTGAATTTTGCCCACAAAAGCTTATGCACTAATAAAATCTCTAAGGTGCCATAGGCTCCTCGTTGCTTTGGCAGATACAGAATAACACAGCTGTCCCTCTAAGACTGGAGGAAGTTAAATGTTACTGCTATATATGTAAAATGATCTAGAGCAGCTTTAGAAAACTAGTCCCAGAAGACCAGCAAACTTTCTTCAGTATATTAACTATAAACTCAATTAGGTGCAGACTGGAACAATAAGCTTTGGCTTTAATTAAGGACAGTTAGCATTGATCTTTAATAAAGGAGATCCTGGGTTATAAATCAAAGCATTTTGTGGTTTTGTTTTGTTTTTCTTGAGTGTCAAAAAGAATTGATGAAGGAATACTATAGGCATTTGTTAGCATGTCTAGGGAAGCTTTTGTTCCACAAGGATACAAACCATGGGCAAATTAAGTCAATATGAACATTATAAGCAGTGAAAGGTATTGTTATTCAGAGAGAACTTCAACTGATCTGAATTCCAGTGATAGAGGGTGACTGTAAATGGTTCATTCTGAGGATTTAGGTGGTGACCAGGAGAGTGCCCCTGTGATGTGCTTCAGTCAGGATCACTTCTGTTCACTGTGGCCCTAGGGCAGCAGAGAACTTACAGAATGTGCTTAACTTGAATGGAACTTAAGCATATGCGTCAGTGCTTTCTTAAATCATGCTGCTTATTATTAATTATACTGTGGAAAGGAAATTATACAATTAATTTTAATATTTTGAAATTATACCTTAAAATATGCTTTATATGGCTGATTTGTTTTACTACACATAAACAATGTAGATTTCATCATAACAATTACACATTTGATAAAAGTTCCTTTCCAATAACAATCTTTATCCACATTAATCCTTATTTGTCATTTTTATTGTGTATTTTAACTATGACAGTGAAAGTTTCCTGATGCAATCCACAGCTTATTTGGATATTTTTGTTTTTGTTTGTTTTGTTTTTGCCACTAATAGACTTTAGGATTTTTTTTTGTTCAGTTGCTTTGTATTTAGAGATGGCCAATCTCCCACTGTCCACATCTGCTTTCAATTCACAGGCAGTTGGTGAAAGACATGAATCACCACTGTTTTGTTTGTGCTGCTTGCTATGTTGTCTCATCTGGGAGGCAATTATATGAAGTAATAGAAGCAGAAAATAGGTACCCCCCATCCAAAACACACACTTTACATTTTCAGCTGGGATCCTGCTTTTCGTAGCTGCAGCAAATTACACATTAAATTGCATATATTGGCCTGATGGGCACCCATAATCAGATGAAAAATAGAAAAGTGCCCATAAACTTCATAGACTGACAAACATGTTCGAATCACCAGTGAAGCAGACTTGCAGAAACAAAGGGATCACAGTTATAATTTTCATTTCTTTCCTTAAGTCCATCCGTTTTAATAACTCAGAAATCCAGAATACTGCAGAAAACAGGAAAGCTAAATTATTGAGCGGTGCTTCTTTACATTAGTTCTGTATGGCCCAACTATTCTTCCTTCATAAAACTCAAAGAAATGTTTAAAAGTAATGAAAAGTCTTGCAGCTGGCCATAGGTGAACCAAAGAGGTTTGCTTAAATGTGGGTATGACTTCTGATTACCAGATATTCATGAATTATATGTATTTTGCTAATGCAAACATTACCTTCAAGCACCTTGAGTACCTTCCCTGGCTTCCTCACAGCAAAAACCCTTTGTTCCGCCTTCAAATTGTACTGTTGGGGCAACATCACAACCTAGTAGTTTATACGCACTGTAGTTGTAGTCATGTCAGTCCCAGGATATTAGAGAGAAAATCTGGGTGAGGTATTCTTTTTACTGGATCAACTCTGTGGCTCAAAATCTTGTTTCTCTTACAACAGAAGGTGATCTAACCCAAAAGATTACCTTAACCAGCCCAGCTTTTTTTTTAATATACACTAGCATGCAGTTCTTCTGCCCTATCTTCACTGAGCACAGAAAACATTTGACAAATCCAAGGCTTTTTGAGATAAATATTAAACGAGGGAATTGACTGTTTCTAAGGGCCCATACAAAACATGAGTAGCATACCTCATGTCATCTTAGGCCCCCCCTCTCATGTTGCTCTGTCATTTGCTGTGTGGTCAAAAAGCAGTCTAGTAGAGGTCCTGCCTCACTCTTTCATACTTCAGATGACTCCTCTGCGCTAGCCTACGTTGATTGGCACTGAGTTTCAACAGGGGCATGCCTGGAAGAATATTTACACACATTCTAGTCTGTGCTAATTGACATTCTAACATCTAGCACCAGAGGGTCTGCACATGCTATTCTAGCCCCTTTGGAGGAACGGTGGAATAGGAAGGGTGTACTATAGTAAAAGCTGGTCAGGCTTGGTAGATTTGGTAGGGTAGATTAGGGTAGGTAGGGTTAGGGTTGGTAGATTTCATCTGTTGGTAGATTTCATCTGTTCCAAGCACTTCTCTTACATACATAACAATAAGTTGGGCTTTATAAATGTGAAATAAATTTCACTCTAAGAGCAAAAATACCCTAGAGTAAATATTGAGACTGATTATAGATTTTGGGACTATATAAATTAAAGTACTTCCTAGCAGCTAAAGATGGGCACTCTTGGAAACTGTGGGACAGAGTTTCATGATTCAAAGCCATTTAGCCAGGGTGACTTCCAGCTGGCTCGGGTCATTTGAGTAATCCTAGATTGGCCGAGCGATGAGAAGTCCTGTAGCACCTTAGGGTACGTCTAGAATACATGTCTCTGTCGACAGAGCCATGTAAAGTAGTTTACTCGACATAGTCAAAGAAGCTTCATTAAAATAAAAACGGCTGCCGTGCTGTGCCGACAATCAGCTGATCCGGCACAGCGCGGCAGTCTAGATGTGGCGTGGTTGACAAGGGAAGCCTTTGTCGACCACTCTGGTATGCCTCATGAAACAGACTGCTGTGCTGTACCTGATCAGCTGATCGTCGGCACAGCACGTCGGCTGTTTTTATTTTAATGAAGCAGGGAATATTTAAATCCCCGCTTCTTTGACTATGCTGAATAAACTACTTTACATAGCTCCGTCGACAGCGACATGTAGTCTAGACGTACCCCTATAGACTAAGAGATGTATTGGAGCATAAGCTTTCGTGGGCAAAGACCCACTTCGTCAGATGCATGTAATGGAAAATCCAGAGGCAGGTATAAATATACAGGCATAAGAAAAGAGTACCAGTCAAGAGTAAGGCTGGAGATAATGAGGTAAATTCAGTCAGAGAGGATGGGGCCCCCTTCTAGCAGCTGATCTGGAGATGTGAACACCAAGAGAGGAGAAACAGCTTTTGTATTTGTCTAGCTATTCACAGTCTTTGTTTAATCCTAAATTTGCAGATGAACCGTAGCTCAGCAGTTTCTCTTTGAAGTCTGTTCTTGAAGTTTTTTTGTTGCAGGATGGCTACCTTTAAATCTGTTACTGTGTGTCCAGGGAGACTGAAGTGTTCTCCTATATGTTTTTGTATGTTACCATTCCTGATATCTGATTTGTGTCCATTTATTCTTTTACGTAGGGACTGTCCAGTTTGACTGATATATATAGCAGAGGGGCATTGCTGTCACATGATGACATGTATTATATTGGTAGATGTGCAGGTGAATGAACCCATGATGGTGTGGCTGATCTGGTTAGGTTCTGTGATGGTGTTGCTGGTGTAGATATGTAGGCTGAGTTGGCACCGAGGTTTGTTGCAGGGATTGGTTCCAGAGTTAGAGTTACTATGGTGTGGTGGATAGTTGCTGGTGAGAATTTGCTTCAAGTTGGCGGGTTGTCTGTGGGCGAGGACTGCCTGCCTCCCAAGGCCTGTGAAAGTGAAGGTTGTCCAGGATGGGTTGAAGATCACTGATGATGCATTGGAGAGGTTTTAGCTGAGGACAGTAGGTGATGGCCAGTGGTGTTCTGTTGGTTTGTTTGTTGGGCTTGTTAGTAAGACGTTCTTATTCTTTCCCAATCAATTGTGTCAATTGCAGGAGAATTTGTTAGTTCCACAGGAGGAATTGTGGGATGCAAATGGAGGACAATCGGCACTTGGGTGATCTTGTCTGCAATCTCCTTGCCAAGTGGGTGGGTTTCTGCAGAGTTAAATCTGAATCCATGCTCTAAAATAATTCCCAAACAGAGTAAATTAATCTGTGTTTAAAGTCCTTCCAAATTTGGGTTATAAGGTTTTCTGTGTGAACAATAAGGTGGTTACAGCTAAAACATTGGTAAGAATCTAGATGACCTCTGCAGGTAAAAACATCCATAATCATTATGTAGACTAGATATTGGGTCTTGATTCTAATATTTTGTAATTCAAGATATTTTATTCTGATATTTTGTTCTAGCTTCCAAACATATACTGGTAACATACTTCTCTGTTCTTATCCTACCTGAATTCATAAAGAATATCTATTGACTTCAGATTAATATCTGGTGCATATCTCTCTTTATTAAAAAAATCATCCCAAAAGTTTCACTATGAATTATCTTAGATGATCATTTCCAAAAATATCCCATTGCACGTAAGCCAAAAATTATGCAATCCCTGTGTGGTGAGGTATTTTCATTGATTTACATGTTTCTTCATCTGTCTTTCAAACTGTGATGGCATGTTTAATTTGTATTAGAGATCTGGAAACCAGAAAATTTAAATCATACAACATGGCATCATATATATAGTAGCCCAGTGTCTGAGGGTATGTCTACACTACCCTCCTAGTTCGAACTAGGAGGGTAATATATGCATACCGCACTTGCTAATGAAGCCCGGGATTTGAATTTCCCGGGCTTCATTAGCATAAGCGGGGAGCCGCCATTTTTAAATCCCCGCTGCTTCGAACCCCGTGTAGCGCGGCTACACGGGGCTCGAACTAGGTAGTTCGGACTAGGGTGCCTATTCCGAACTACCGGTACTCCTCGTTTCGAAGCAGCGGGGATTTAAAAATGGCGGCTCCCCGCTTATGCTAATGAAGCCCGGGAAATTCAAATCCCGGGCTTCATTAGCAAGTGCGGTATGCATACATTACCCCGCTAGTTCGAACTAGCGGGGTAGTGTAGACATACCCTGAGAGTCTGTAATGCCAAAATGTTGGCTGTTCCCTCTGGGCGGTGCTGTTGCCTGAAATGCTGGCTGTTCCCTCTGAGCGGCCCGTGCTGCATGGGGAGTGCAGGGCCCAAACAGCCACTTGCACCACTTTCTCCCCCACGGCGATCTTGCTGAGTGGTACAGAAGTCAGCCGACCGCCAAGGTGAGAGGTGAAGGGGGGCGGGGTGGTGACGTGCGGTGTGACAGCAGCTCCAGGTCACACCCTCTGGCCCCCCTTCACCTCCCGCCGTGGCACTTGGCTGACTTCTGCGCCACTCAGCCAGGCCACCACATGGGAGCAAGCAGCGCAAGCGACCATTTGGGCTCCGCGGTCCCCCAAGTGAGAGGCAGGAGGGGGAAGAGAAGTGAAAGAGAGAGACAGAGAGAGAGGCAGGAGGCAGAGGAGAGCTGAGGGGGAGAGGGAGGCAGTAAGAGGAGAAGAGAGAGAGAGACGGAGCGAGAGACCGGAGGCTCAGGAGAGGAGACCGACGTGGAGGAGAGACCTGAAAATCCCATTTTATGATGGGCTAATTGGCTAGTTTAAAATAACTAGCATTTCTCAGCTTGATTTTCTGTGTTTTCTGGGATCCAGATAGCTCCAATTAGAAATGGGACTCAGCCAGATTAACAGAGTTAATCAGTCCTAAGTGTGTGTGTGTGTGTACGCGTTTGAACGTGACTGGATCCCCAGCTCCCTAAGTCTGTAAAGAGCCCAACAAAAATCTGGATTCCAAAACCTTCCAACTTCAAAAACTAAGGGTACGTCTAGACTACATGCCTCTGTCGCCAGAGGCATGTAGATTAGGCTACCAGGCATAGGAAAATGAAGCGGCGATTTAAATAATCGCCGCTTCATTTAAATTTACATGGCTGCCGCGCTGAGCCAATCAGCTGTTTGTCGGCTCAGCGCGGTAGTCTGGATGTGCGGGTGTCGACATCAAAGGCATTTGTCGACCACCCAGGTATGCCTCCTGGAATGAGGCATACCTGGGTGGTCGACAAATGCCTTTGATGTCGACACCCGCACATCCAGACTACCGTGCAGAGCCGACAAACAGCTGATCGGCTCAGCACGGCAGCCATGTAAATTTAAATGAAGCAGCGATTATTTAAATCACCGCTTAATTTTCCTATGCCTGGTAGCCTAATCTACATGCCTCTGGTGACAGAGGCATGTAGTCTAGACGTACCCTAATTTTTGAACCATATTTGTAGCCATTTCTAGACCTCAATAATGATAACAATAGACAGCATTCCAAACTGCTGCTGCTGTAATTTTCTATCTCTTTCAGCATCAAAATACTTGTAATAAAGGAAAACAAAGCCAAGTGAGAAGGGTTATATGGCTTCAACCATTTTTTTCTTCAGGAATAAATTGCAAGATTTCTATCTTGTTAAAATACAGCCCACAAGCAAGCAACATACACACGGCGTATAAGGCGACTGGGCGTATAAGACGACCCCCTAATTTTCTAGTTAAAACATAGGTTTTGGCCTATACTCGCCGTATAAGACTACCCCCCCTTTCCGAGGCAACACCATTTAATAACATCAGATTTGATTTAAATAATTTTAATTAAAATGGTTTTGATTTACCGGTACTTAAAATCCTTCAAAATATTGTAGCTTCGGCTACATACAGAACGTCCCTGTGCTGATACCGTATGTACCGCGCTGAGCCAATCCTGGCAAGCAGTGTATTCTATTAATGCATATAAAGCCTGCTCGGATTGGCTGAGTCAGAGAGGCGGGCTATTACAACCTTTGCCAATCCGAGCAGGCTTTGTATGCATTAATAGAATACACCACTTGCCGGGATTGGCTCAGCGCGGTACATACAGTAACAGCACAGGGACGTTATGTATGTAGCCGGAGCTACAGTATGTTTATACCCGGCGTATAAGACGACCCCCGATTTTTGGGGGATATTTTTTAGTATAAAATGTCGTCTTATACGCCGGAAAATACGGTAACTAGTATTTACTTTTACATACATATCATGAAACACTTTCCTGGCAAATGATTAAATTGTAGCATTCTGCCACAGTCTTGAGTAGGAGGCACCAACCCTACCTGAGCTGTCTGCCATCCCAACCGAACATTCTTCCCCTATATTGGCTGGCCATCTTGCCTTATAGGTCTCTAGAGAGAGAGCAATTACCTTTTCTGGGTGATATCTGCAAAAATACATGGAAGGAGTGATCTCCTAGAAGGAGTATGCAGCTGAAGAAGAAAAGGGGTTTGATAGGGAGAGTTCCATTCTGACTTAAGATTCCAATTCATCTTTTGGTCCTTAGATGTAATTCCCATCATTGTTAATGTCTTGTTGTCCAGGGGAGTACGAGCTCCTTACAATTCAGTAAAATGGAATTCATTTCCATCTCCCAAGGAATGTCTGTTTGCTACCTTGTGCATCAGGTGTTTGGAGGGAGAAAGGAGTACATTTTAACCAGATACGTCCTGAGAATTAGCTAAGAGCAGTTCTCTAAATTGTGCAAGCAGAGTTGTTCCCCAAGGAGCTGTTCTGGTAGTCAATAATCACTGGAGCAGAACAGTACTTTAGTCCTGCCTCCGCTTCCTTAGCTGGTCCTACTAATTTATGTTGTCAAGAGCAAGTGGAGGAAAGCAGGCAATGAGGCCAGGGAGGCAACTCAGAGGTTTCTATATGTTAGGAGGACCCCATATTGACAGTTATCATAGTGCTGAGGCTATTTTACACCATCAGAAAGGTGTGAAGAAACTTTTGCAGGAACCAGGATGTGACCCTCTATTTTTAATAAAAAAACTCATAAAGCTCAGTCTTGGATTTAAAGACTGTTCCCAATATAGCTGTATTCACCAAAAAATAAATAGGTATATTGCAAAATATAACTGTATGTGATCAGTTAAGATAATCATATTGGCAAATTCAATTGTTCTACAACCTATCATTTGGATTGGATGTGTTTTGCTAACTCCATGCACATTTTTAATAAACTTTGATTCTAATACTCAGAAGGATCCACAATACATATTTACAATGAATGATGAATTATGCACTACCCAATATAGATTGGGTTTGAGACAATGCCTTTCTTTTTCATATTATAAAGACGTATGTATTACTAATATAGATAAAATAGGCTGTAAAACTGAAATGTAGTGAACTTAATGGAGTTTAACTACTCTAGCCATTCAGCAGATATTACAAACAAGAGACATACAACTTTACAAATTTTAAAAAGGCTTCTAACCTGCACACTATGTTGCAGGGTTCTGTTTCAGAGTACATTTTATGAGGTCATTTACAGACATAATCATGACCAAATATGACTTCTTTTATAGCCAAGGCAAATGAAGCATGTCTTCAATTAGAAACTTCTGAAAATACTGTGGTAGCCTACTGAGAATAGAATTGCTTTTGTTCACGGATTCACAAACACCCCTCTTTAGAAGCTCATGGTTGCATATAAGTACTGCAAGTGCAATATCCTTCTCTTGAAGCATTTTAGCTCACTACATATATTGTGTATTTCAAACATCATCAAATGTGTAGTTTGGCTTTCTCAAAATTACTTATTTATTCTATTCTGGCTATTTGTCCAAAATACAATGTGGATGTAAAATATATGTGTGTATGGGTTTATGTAAATGTTATACACATGTGTAATATTTATAATGCACAGCCACATGCAAAGAGGGTTAGTTTACCTCCTAATTTGCTTGATCACTGCTGTCTGAAAGAAGAACAATAAATCACATATATTTCAATCTTTCTCCCATCTAATTCAGCACTGTTTGTGCCATTATACAAATTATTTCAATTACTAATCAAAGTATGATATTTCTAGTTAGTAATAAAAGTCATGCATTTTCAAAACTAGAAAAATAGCTTGCAATTGGAAATCTTATCATTTCCAAGAGATCATTTCTAATAATAGTAAAGGATTTTCCTAAAACCGATGTTGTCAGTTTTCCTTTAAAGGAAGAAAAAAAATATAGCAGAACATCAGAAGAAAGCAGATGATAGCATAGGATTATTAAAGATATGACTCATACAAAACAGTGATTAGGGATTATATTGTTATGCACATTCCAATGTTCAAAACTAAACTAGGCAGTCGTGACCATAGCTATCCTGCCATTTTCTTCTTATAAATCAAGGGTGGTGACTTGGTGAGATACTCAGATGCTGACAGAAATGCTAGGGTGGGTGATTCCGAAAAGTTTCATGCTGACATAACAGCATCAGAGTTCTGTGAGTCCAAATGGTGCTGTTCCATTAAAGCTATGATGGTAGTAGCATCATTCAATGTAATGTCCTAATGAACTGAAACTTAAGAATGGATTGTTCTCAGTCATATTCCTGATTGAAAGCACCATTGTCACAAAAGGGGAAAATTTCTTGTCTATACCATGTGTGGGTAGTGCAGTGGAATTATGATATGGTGATTATCTCTGTGCGGGCCTGCTGATACGGTGGGGTAAGAGAGGCAACTTTCCCAGAGCCCAATGATACAAAAGGGCCCAAGCTCCAGGAAATGCTGATGGTGTGGCAGCAGCAGCAACTGGAGCCTTGGATCCTTTAAATTTCTGCTGGGGTGCCACGCCACGCACTATGAGTAGTGCTGAAACTACCTAGGGGAAGCATATCACTCTCTAGGCTGTGCTAAGGGCTGCCTAGTCCAGTCCTGTCCTGCCCTACCCTTTTTCCCCAAGGCCCCACCCCTTGTAAAGGGTGCAGAGAAGGGTACCCTCAGCTTTGACCAGGGGCTGTCAAGGCTGTCAGCCTCACTGTCTATATGTACAGGCAGTCCCCAACTTACTCGGATCCGCAGTTACGAACGGGGCTTTTCTTGCCCCGGAGGACGCGGGCGGTGGGACTGCCCAGACACGCTGCAGTCCCGCCACCCATGTAGTCCGCCGCTTTGCTCCGCGTCTCTCTGGTCTGCTGGGGGGAGCCCTCCCCAGCAGACCAGGGAGATGCGGAGCAAAGCTGCGGAGGACACGGGCCGCGGGACCGCGGCCCGTCTGGGCTGTCCCGCTGCCCGTGTGCTCCGCGGCTTTGCTCCGCGTCTCCCTGGTCTGGTGGGGGTGGCCCCCCCCAGCAGACCAGGGAGATGCGGAGCAAAGCCGTGGAGGATGCAGACAGCGGGACCACGGCGCATCTCGGTGGTCCCGCCGCCCGTGTCTCCCTGGTCTGCTGGGGGGGTGCAACTAGTGCACCCCCCCCCAGCACACCAGGCTTTTCTCACCGATGCCTGGGGTAGAGCAGCCGGGGTGCTGCTTGGTTGGTCCAGTAGCGCCGACGAGCGGCGCTACTGGACCAACCCGGCAGCACTCCAGCTGCTCTGCCCCAGGTGACCCCAAGTCAGCCGCTGCTGAAACTGACCAGCGGCTGACTACAGGAAGCCCGGGGCAGTGTAGCTGCGCGGCACGGAGTCTGCACTAGCGGACATTTAAAAATGGCGGCCCCCGGCTTTATGCAAATGAAGCCTGGGAAATTCAAATCCCGGGCTTCATTTACAACTCCAGTTGCCTACATTACCACCCTAGTTCGAACTAGGGTGGTAGTGTAGACATACCCCCTATCTTGTACGTAACCCGGGGACTGCCTGTATTATAATTCCAAGCTTTTGCAGAATACAGAAGGCTATCTTAATAGGTAGCAGGTTTAAAACAAACAAAATGAAGTTTTTCTTCACACAACACACAGTCAATCTGTGGAACTCCTTGCCAGAGGATGTTGTGAAGGCCACAACTTTAATGGGTTCAAAAAAGAACTAGATAAATTCATAGAGGTTAGGTGCATCAATATTTATCAGCCAGGATGTGTAGAAATGGTGTCCCTAGCCTCTGTTTGTGGGAGTTTGGAAATGGATGAGAGAAGAGGGCTCACTTGATGATTATCTGTTCTGTTCACTCATTCTGAGGCATCTGGAATTGGCCACTGTTCAAAGACTAGATACTGATCTAGATTGACCTTTGGTCTGACTGGGTATGGCCATTCTTATGCTCTTATGTTAGACCTACACACAACATGGGTTTTTCCCATCTCTCTTTTTTCTTTTAACAATTTGTCTAATCCAACTAAAACCATCTTTGCCACCTAAATTTGAAAATGTTGGCCTTGTTCTAAGCGATCAAGTCTACGTTGGTACTTAAATAACTGGCTTGGTTTTCAGAGGCGATGAACACCTGGAGTTCAGATTGACCTGCCTACTTGGAAATATTTCTCCATAGTCATTATTGTTACTAATCCACAATTTTGCCCTTTGACAGGTGACCCAAAATTTGTATCAAACTGAGAGCACACAGCAGTTTACTCAAATTGTATTTTTAAACTATTATGCTAGTGTGAGATTCCAAACAAGCAGTGTGAGGAAAAGATATTAGAAAAAAATGGTATGAGAGGAGGCTAAAAAAAGATAAAGCCCACTATGAATCTATTACTGAACAAAACCTAAAATTCTTAACATTCAAACCCCAAAATATTATCACAGATGCTGGAAATTAATGAAAAGATACAGGATTGTTCTAGCTACAGAAGCTAAAAAATTTATATATATTTTCAGTACAAAATGTGCGATCACATGGATAATGCAAAGCATTAAATAGAACACATAATGCACTATAAGTTGTCCATTAAAAATGAGTAACATCAAATCAATTCTGTGCTATATGTTAAGATATATGAAGTGGAAAGTAGGCATTACATTTCTACACATAATGCAAATCTTTGCACATCTCCAGAACAAGTCTGTGTTAACCATTCATTTGATATGTCAGGCAAATGAAGCTCTTAACTTGTTAATAGTAGTACTGATTTTACAACACATACCATTTAAAATACCTTAACTTTTCAATTTGGCAACAATATATTTATCCGTTCCTCTGGGTAGGCTGTTGGTACAGTTCTGGAAAATAATTAGCTCACCAGTTTTTAGTATCCAAATTATTACATTTTATAGGGGCTCAGCTCTTTCTGAAAATCAATCCCAAGTTTTCTCAGTTTGAAAAATGGAAGTATTCAAAATCAGTGGCGACCTCTTCAAAATTCTGTTTTGCAAAATCTTCCTGTCTTCCTGTTGACTCAGATGCTGCACAACATAAGTGCTGCACAATGTAAGAGCAACCTACTCAAAATCGAGGATAGTCCTCCTCGTCATTTCTTAGAACATAAGAACAGTCAGACCAAAGGTCCATCTAGTCCAGGATCCTATCTTCCAACAGTGGCCAATACCAGATGCCCCAGAGGGAGTGAACAGAACAGGTAATCATCACGTGATCTCTCCTCTGTCATCCATTTCCAGCTTCTTATAAACAGAGGCTAGGGACACCATTCCTACCCTTCCTGGCTAATAGCCATTGATGGACCTAACCTCCATGAATTTATCTAGTTATTTTTTGGACCCATTAAAGTCCTGATCTTCACAACATTCTCTAGTAAGGAGTTCCACAGGTTGACTGTGCACTGCATGAAAAAACCTTCTTTTTGTGTGTTTTATCCTTCCCTTAAAATTCTGACTTTTATTTCCAGTCTAAATTTGTCTAGCTACCATTTTCTATCACACGATCTTGTTATACATTTGTCTGCTACACTAAAGAGATTTCTATTATTACATTTTTGTTTTCCATCTAGGTACTTTCAAAGCATGATCAAACGGGGGCTAACAGCTTCCTAAGGCAAGACCCTGTAAGGTGTGGGACCTTGTGAAGAAGGGACAGGAAAAGGGGAAGCCAGCTTCTTATTTACAATGTCACCTGAAAGTGAGAGCAGACAGTCATGTGGCATCATTGTAGCCAGTATTACAAGGTCATGACATGAAATACTGCATGTCAGACACTCCAAACTTATGTATGTGCCCTTATGCTTCTTCTGATGTCAATTAACAATAAGGAGCAGGCTATTTATAAGTAGGGATTTCGGGATCAAGTCAGTGGTGTCTTTTTTCCCAATAATAACCCTGGCCTCTGTCTTCATTCCCAACAACAAATATTTGTTGAGAGTGTCTAAAAGTGGAAAAAATTGAACGCATCAAAACAGCTCTTTTATGAGATTCTTTCATTGTTATCAGCATATCTGAAAAGGTATAGGGAGACAAAAAGAAGATTTTGTGAATGAAACCATAATAAATCACTCATTCTACGGGCATTTATGGCTAGGTTTGGGGATTTATCTTGTTTTATAACTGAAAACAATTATAAAACAAAATAGACAGAGGCATGAAGTAAGTTTGATTAGGATTCAAGCATACTAGGAATAAAAATAATTACTTCCAAAAAAATTTGTTGAAGCGCAAGGCAAGTATTGCAGCTAGCTGATGGAAGTTACATGCACATTCCTGCTAAGGCAACTGCAATAAAATTATCAAAAATGAGGAAAAGCTCTCTACATGGACTTCACCAACTGTGCAAATGCTTTTGACTAGAAAGGGTGGGGGGTTTTCAATTGCCCGAGAGATTTACCTAACCTCAAGTCCTCTTCAGTGTGACTCAATATTTCCATGATAGCATGAAGGCTAAAGACCATTGACAGCTTTGAAATCCACAGTAGTGTGAAGGTGGGATGTGTTTTGGCACATCACTCTTTGGCATATTCCTACCCTATGTTCCTTCATCATGCTTTCTCATCTCCATACTGTGTCAGATGGAGAGCTCTTTGACGTTGCATGCCGTAGAACAAAAAAGCAAAATTAAACATACTGATAAGATAATATATATTTAGTGATGATGCAGTGCTTGTCACATGAAATAATGATAAATATCAGAAACCTTTGCAATATCTTATGCTCATGATGAATTTGGACTAACCACCAGTATAAAGAAGACAAGAATTATGGCAGAAGTACTGTTGGCTGCACCGGTACCGGAGGTTTCAACAGCTAATGTGAGGTTAGAGGTTGTGCACAAGTTCTGTTACCTTGGATCAGGTATCTCAAATAACTTACCTCTAAATGACAAACTTAATTCTCTTGTTGGAAAGGTAGCCACAACATTCAACTGACTAAGCATGCACGGAATGTAACACTGAGCATAGAGATGCTTCTGTACCGAAATGCATTTTGAGCTATGGCAGGATTCAAGGACATTGACAGCTTTGAATCTACACTACAATTTGCAATGGTGCAGTTAGTAATAGGCCATGTTGGTGAGCTGTGTGGAGACAGAGACAAAGAGGCTGAAGAGCACACGAGAGAGGAATGTGAAAAGTGCAAAGAAGTAACAGTAGCAAGCTTCAGTTGCAAGGAGTGCACTAGCATTGTCTCTTGGCCTTTCATTATTTAGGGCTAGACTGTAGGTCAAAACTTTTAGCCACTTGTGATACTGCATCATAAGAAACAGTAACTGGACTGCTTTGATGCTTACATCATCGTCTTTGAAGTCTAAAAACGATGAGCCAATCTAAACCAAATAATTTTGAAGTTATGTTAACCAAAAACGGCTTCACTTTAGACTTTCAACAGCCGCAGGGAGCTGATGAAACTCTTGAAGAACTGGGAATTGGAACCGTATAGTCTGTGCCAGCTATAGCTGCTTGTATAACATAGTTTCTGAGCACCCTGAGATCTAGAATGATTGTAATTCCAAGTGAATTAAGATCAATCCTTTCTTCTATTTCAGACTGGAGATAGTCTGGAGGGAGGCCAGTCACTGAACTGTAGAGTTATTTATGTTACATGAGCGCTGTGGTAGCTCAATATGTAAGAATTTAAAATGTCTTCATCAGGAACTCTGATTCCAAACTGTTACTTTAAAACAGCTGAAAACAAGCATAAGTCTCAAGTTTAACATGCTGACATGAAAATATATCTTGAGTCCAATCCATAGACTGGCTGTAATAATATTCTACAATCCCTTCCTTAGTGGCTTTACCTTATGGATTGATGTACCCATGGGTATGTCTACACAGCAAAGTTATTTAGAAATAACAGCCTTTATTTCGAAATAACTTTACTAGCGTCTACACAGCAAAACCGCTATTTCGAAATTAATTTCAAATAGTGGAGCACTTATTTTGAATTTGGTGAACCTCATTCCATGAGGAATAACACCAAATTTGAAATAGCTATTTCTAAATAAGTGCTGTGTAGACACTTATATCAAAAAAGGGGGCCTCCAGCCCTTCCCAGGGTGCCCTGGAGGCCATTCGAGCCTCAACCAAGAACACTCCTCTCCCTCCCCCCTGCCTGTGCCTGTGCCAGCTCCAAGCCTGCCAGCCCAGAGGCAGCAGTCACTGCCCCGACCCAGTGGTCCCAAAACATGAGCCAGCAAACCACTGGCAGCCAGTCTTCCACCACTCCCCAGGAGCAGTCTGCCAGTTCCCAGGAGCCTGCCACGGCCCAGAGAAGGCAGGTGCCTTCCTGGTCCAGGGTGGGGATCATGGACCTTATTCAGATTTGGGGGGGATGCCCCCAACGTCCATGATCTCTGCACTAGATGAAGGAACTCGGCCGTCTATGGCAGGATAGCTGCCAGCCCAGCCACCAAAGGCCACATGGGAACCCAGGAGCAGGTTTGCATGAAAAACAAGTTGATCCGGTGAGACCCCCAACCCTGAATCCTGAGCTTCCCTTCCCCCTTCTTCTCCTTGCTTCCCCCTTCCATCTCCCTTGTCCCAGGTTTCCCCCTCCCTTCTCCCACCCTTTCTTCTCTCCTCTCCCACCTCCTTTCCCCAGTCTCACCAAAGTTACATCCTCCCCCTCTCCCGCCAGTTTTGCTAAATAAAGAGAGTTTGTGTTCATGAAAATACTTGTATTTTGTTTGACATCAGGAAGCGGGGTTAGGGAGGGGTAAGTGGAAGGACGTGAGGGAGGAATGAGTCACAAGCCCCCAGTGGGGCAACTAGGGAGGCTCTTAGTGCTCCTCTGGGTGGAAGCTCTCCTGCAGGGCCTCCTGGATACTGACAGCCCCCAGATGGACCTCCTGGATGTCAGCCTGCAGAAAGTGCAGCCAGGCTTGCAGCAACGCATCTATGAGAAGCACCAGAGTGCCCAGGGGCATCTCTGGCTCCATGTTGCAGACTGCTGTGGTGTCCCGAGTGAGGGCAACAAGAGCACACAGAGACAAAATGCTTTGCTGTCTCTCATTGAGGTAGGCAAGCAAGCAGGGAAAGCAGAGAACCGGCTGTCCAGGGGGGCAGGGGGCGTTTTAAGCACAGGCCTCAGATACTTTGTGTGGCTGCTGCCTGAGGCTAAGTCCTGACCTGATGCCCTGCTGGACCTGGTTCTGGCCGGCCTTAATGCAATTCAGCATCCACTCAGTGTGGACGCGCTATTTCGAAATAGCAAAATGCTATTTCAAAATGAATTTTGTGTGTAGACGCGTTATTTCGAAATAACTTATTTTAAATCAACTATTTTGAAATAAGATATTTTGAAATAACGCTGTAATGTAGACATAACCCACAGGATTAAAGGAATGATGCTCTCTCTATTGTCACCCTTCATACTGGAAATACTATTTTTTGCCTCAAAGTAATAATTGATTTTAATGAATAGTTAAAGAAATTTCAAACCATTTCTCACTTGCTTACTTCCTAAACACTTAATAGCAATGGCTAATATTTTAACATTGGCTATTGAAGCATGAAGTGACAAAGGAATGTTAAGTGTGCATATGCTTTTTTAAAATAAGTTTCCCGTGGATATGGATATTTTAATATGCCTTTTCTAACCAGTATAGTATCAGTACTAAGGACGAAGGAAATTCTATACAGAACAAAGAAAATTTAGATTTGCAAAAATTTACCTTTCCAAATACCTTTGAATTTTGGCTTTCCAAAATTAGCTTAATTTAATAGCTAGCTGAAATTTCTCCTTCAGAATGTGAGGTTAGAGGTTATTTTTTAAATAAAAATCCCTGTATAGAAAACAGAAGCTTTAGTGAAAAAAAATTGTTTTGTAGTTTGAACTTTCCAGTTTTTCCATCAGCATTTTCCTTTTCTCCCTTTCAGAACAAAGTATCATCAACAAGCACAACAAACACAACACAACAAAAGAGTACTGAACAAATTCTGATGAATGATGTCTAGGGCTTTCTTGGAGGGGATGATGACAGACAATGGTTGTTTTCAATTTTTTTGTTTTATTATTTACTTTTTCGTTTGCAATTCTAATTTTTTGAAAAGTTGAGGAAGTTTTGAGAATTTAGAGTGGCAAAAGAGAGACTAACAAAAATGAAGAAAAAAAGTGGAGAAAGATGGAATCCTGAACACGGGTTTTTTTGGGCGGGGAGGACAGAGAAAGATTGGAGAAAACTTTAAAAATATCAGGAAACAAATATATGTGGTAAATGTTCCATTCCGCAAACAAAACAAGGTCCAAATTTCAAAATCCATTACAAAACTCTTTATTCTAGGGGGCTGCGTCTAGACTGGCATGATTTTGCGGAAATACTTTTAATGGAAAAGTTTTTCCGTTAAAAGTATTTCCGCAAAAGAGCGTCTAGATTGGCATGGATGCTTTTGCACAAAAAGTGCTTTTGCACAAAAGCATCCATGTCCAGTATAGATGCCATTTTAGCCATCAGGCTTTCTTGCGCAAAAAATTAAGGTGACTGTCTACTTATTCTTGTGCAAGAGGGCTTATCCCTCAGCGGGAGCCTGAAAGTATTTGTGCAAGAAGCACTGAATTCTTACATTAGAACGTCAGTGCTCTTGCGCAAATTCAAGCGGCCAGTGTAGATAGCTGGCAAATTCCGCTTTTGCGCAAAATCTTGCCAGTCTAGACATACCCTTAAATTATTGTTTACATCAGTGTACCTTTTCAGCTTCATAAGTTCCAGGCAGAAGAGGTGGAGAAAGTACATATTTCTGTTTCGGTCCACCTCTGCGTGAAATATAATACACGGAAATGAAGGTAATTTTCAGCTTTGCAAAATGTATTTTGTCTGGGTTTAAGAAAACAGTGATTTGGATCTACATCCTGTGGTGTGTTCTCCTCTCCACCCCAAATCCTCAGATTCCTAGGGAAGGCACTAGAATAAACAGTTGTCTAATACTAGTTCAGGGGTTCAGTACTGTCTGTAATGCAGATTTTTTGAATCAATTCCTATTTTAGCGTATGACTACACTACAAAGTTAATTTGAACTAACAGCCGTTAGTTCGAATGAACTTTAATAGGCGCTACACAGGCAAACCGCTAGTTCGAACTTAATTCGACCTAGCGGAGCGCTTAATTCGAACTAGGTAAACCTCATTCTATGAGGACTAACGCCTAGTTCGAATTAAGTAGTTCGAATTAAGGGCTGTGTAGCCACTTAATTCGAACAAGTGGGAGGCTAGCCCTCTCCAGATTGCCCTGGTGGCCACTCTGGGCACCACCAGGGAAACTTGTCTGCCCCCCCTCCCGGCCCGGAGCCCTTAAAGGGGCATGGTCTGGCTACAGTGCCCGTGCCAGGTGCAAGCCTGCCAGCACCCAGCCAGCAGACCCTACACTTGGCACGGCACGAGCCAGCCACCTGCTGCCACCCAGCCCTCCGCCTCTTCCCGGGACCAGGCTGGTGGCTCCCAGGAGCCTTCCCGGGGCCGCAAGAGGCGGGAGCCCGCCTGGTCTAGTGAGGACATCGTGGACCTCATCGAGGTTGGGGGGAAGCCTCCAACGTCCACGACCTCCGCACTAGGCACAGGAAAGTGGCCATCTAGGGCAGGATAGCTGCCAGCCTGGCCACCCAGGAGCAGGTTTGCATGAAAATCAAGGAGCTCAGTGAGACTCCCGACCCTGAGCCCTGAGCTTAGAACATAAGAATGGCCATACAGGGTCAGACCAAAGGTCCATCTAGCCCATTAGCCTGTCTTCCAACAGCAGCCAACACTATGTACCCTGGAGGGGATAGACCGAAGACAATGACCAAGCCATCCATCTCCAGCCTTCCACAAACAGAGGCCAAGGACACCATTTCTACCCCCTGGCTAATTCCACTCCATGGACCCAACCTCTATGACTTTATCTAACTGTTCTTTAAACTCTATTATAGTTCTAACCTTCACAGCCTCCTGCAGCAAGGAGTTCCACAGGTTGACTATTTGCTTTGTGAAGATTAACGTTCTGTTATTAGTTTGAAGCCTGCTACCCATTCATTTCATTTGGTATCCTCTAATCCTTCTATTATGGGAACTAATGAAGAACTTTTCCTTATGCACCCGCTCCATACCAATCATGCTTTTATAGACCTCTGTCATATCCCCCCTCAGTCTCTTCTTTTCTAAGCTGAAAAGTCCCAGTCTCTTTAGCCTCTCTTCATATGGGACCTGTTCCAAACCCCTGATCATTTTAGTTGCCCTTTTCTGAACCTTTTCCAAGGCCAAAATATCTTTTCGGGGGCGAGGAGATCACATCTGTACACAGTACTGAAGATATGGCGTACCATAGTTTGATACTTCCCCTCCTCCTTCTTCCCCTGGCTTCCCCCTTCCAACTCCCTCCTCCCAGGTTTCCTCCTCCCCTCTCCCACCCTCTCTCTTCCCCTTTCCCACCTCCTTTTCCCAGTCTCCCCCAGTTTTGTTCAATAAAGAGAGTTTCTATTTTTGAACACACGTGTCTTTTATTTTGTACATCAGGAAGGGGGGCTAGGTAGGGGTAAGTGGAAGGTGGTGAGGGAGGAATGGGGTATGAGCCCCCAATGGGGAGGACTGGGGTGGCTCTGTGGGCTCTCCTGCAGCCCCCCGATTGACACCCCCCCCCGGATGGCAGCCTGCGACAAGTGCAGCCGGGCTGATGGCCGAGTGCTGTGATGTGCCGAGTGTGGGCACTCAGGGCACTCCAAGCCAGGACTGCTTTGCTGTCCCTCATCAAGTTAGACAAGAGAGCGGGGAACCCCTGAGAACTGTCTGTCTGGGGTGGGGGTCAGGTCCCTTTAAGCACAGCCCTCGGCTAGCCTGAGACAGCATCTCCATGCTCTAAGTCCTTACCTGATGCCCTGCCGGCACTGCTTCCGGCCAGCCTTAACCTCGGTTCAGAGTCCACTCAATGTGGACATGCTAGTTTGAATTAGCAAAATGCTAATTCGAACTAGTTTTTAGGTCTAGATGCACTAGTTCGAATTAGCTTAGTTCGAATTAACTAATTCGAATTAAGTTAGTTCGAATTAGTGCTGTAGTGTAGACATACTCTTACTGTGCTGTTCTATCAATACTGATCTTTTTTTATCATAGATGTAAATATTCTGGAATATATTTTTTTATTTTTAGGCTTATATTTATCCATTGATTAAAGGTGCCAGAGCATAGAATTACAGTAAAACTTCATTGGTCTGTCATCCAATGCTCCAGCACTCCTGATGGTCCAGCACTATCGGGAACCCAGAAGTGCTCCAGGCAGCAGGCAGCTGCACAATTGGAGCTGCTCTGCACCCGGCTTCCCCGATTCAGCTGCTGCTGAAACTGACCAGCAGCTGAATTGGGGACACCTGGGGCAGAGCAGCTGGGGTGCTGCCGAGTTGGTCCCGCAGCGCCAAGGGGCAGTGTTACGGGGCCAACCCGGCAGCACCCAAGCTGCTCTGCCCCAGGTGTCCCAATTCAGCCGCTGCTGAAACTGACCAGCGGCTGATTCTGTCCCAAGCATCCCCAAGAGCAGCTGAGGTGCTGCTGGGTTGGTCTCGGAGCGCCGAGGGGCAGCGCTACCTGACCAACCCGGCAGCAGCCCAGCTACTCTGCCACAGGCATCCCAGATTCAGCCGCTGCTGAAACTGACCAGCAGCTGCTGAATCAGGGACGCCTGGGGCAGAGGTGGACTATCGGAAGGGGGGGATATGAGGGGTCTGGAGTGGCATCCCCCCACCCCACCCCAGACCCCTCATAGCCCCCTCTTCCGATAGTCCAGCATATCTGATAATCTGCCACCACCAGGGTCCTAAAGGTGACGGATTATTGGAAGTTTACTGTATATAGAATCATTTTTCTTATCTACTCTAAAATTAAAATTCAGATTAATTTATACTGTTTGAGAGACAGGAAAGTGAGAAATTTGCATGTTTGAGGTTCTACTGTAATAAAGTTTTATATAAAAACTTTTAAAAAATAAAGAAAATGGTAAGGCTTCTAAATTATACTAGCATTGCCAAATGCAATATAAATAGAGTGGAGAAGTGCTAATTTACAATATCTTAGTGCTCCCATTGCTAATCATATAGAGTTCTACAAATATAAAATTTGCTTGAGGGTAACTGGCTTATTATAAAATGTATATGTAAATTACATGAGGAAATTATGTCAAAACAGGTTTACATGAAAAATGAATCACATTTGTCAGAATAGGACAGCCACAACAATATCATTTACCATATGTCATGCTTTATAAAATCCTCTCCAAGAAAATTTGACAAGTCGGAGCAATTTAGCAATCCAATTTTGTGTGTGTGTGTGTGTATATATATATATATATATATATATATATATATATATATATATATAAAAGCATATGCTACTGGTGCCTATATTTGTATTCACTCTTAGCCTGGTTACTCTCATGGCCTTCCATTTGACTTAAATGTCTAAATATTGTTATCTTAGTATTTGGAGTATCCTGCAGCTATTTCTTGTGCTCCATTTATCTAAGTTAAAATTGGAAAGCCTTTTGAAATGAGAAAATGATAGAAAAGGGATGGGGAGGTTAATGACAGAGAGAGAGAAAGTGTAGCAATGATAGAACAGGCATGGAGAAGAAGTCCAGGAAAAGAATGGTGGTAATGAAAGGAAAAGAGTCTAGGGAGACAGTTAAATGGAAAAGGCCATGGTACGGGGTGAGGCTGGGAAGACTGTGAAAGAATGGGAGATTTGGGTGAGTACAATATTTATTGGTTACAGACCAAAATTACTACACGGTGTTCATTTGTACCTCCCCTTTTTTTCCCCTAACTCTGGTATTTATTAAAGGTGTGGATCATAATGGTTTATAACAAACTTGCATCTATAGGAAGCGGTGGCATCTATAGGGAACCTATAGCTTCAGTTGCTTTAGCATTCAAACCCACTTGCAAGGAGCTCGTTGCATGTTTGCAACACTTGTGTATACTTGAAAATCTTTAGCACAAATACTTGCAAATGGGAATTTATGTACTGCATTGCAAAGGTTTTCATGCATGATATAAATGCAGGATCAATTGGAATACATTAGAATATATTAAGGGAACTCTTGACAGCTGCTTTTTGGTGGAGCCCGTTTTCGAAGCAGCAGGAACAAAGGTTGCAGTTTCAACACACATCTTGCTAAGATATGATGTTAATAAACAACTTGATTTGCTCACATATGTCCCTTGCAAGGTTTTAAAGACTGGTTACTTAATGGCTGATTGAATTCAGAAAATGAATTGAAACAGTGATATGAGACCATCACAGTCAAATGCAAGATGAAAATTTCCCATTCCCTAAGTTATCTTATAAAATGCTGAGCACATATGGGTACAAAGTGCACATGCTACCCAGGAATAGTCTGAGTAATTTTATAGTTAAATTAATCTGCTTCAAATTTAAAAACAAAAACAAAAAATCTTCTGCTTCTCTCCAGAGGCAAATACAACTCCCTGTCTTAAATCTCTGATGGACTCATACTTATTTGCTTTTGTGCTCTGCTGTAAGTTCCAGCTGTGAGTCCCTGCTCATCTCCCTATTTCCCAGGTCCTGTCCATGTTCTATGTGACTTTTTCTACTTTGCCCTTCTGTTGGTATTGTACTCCCAACACACCAAGCCAACACTCTTAAGAATGCAGGGTAAAATTCTGGTCCATTGAAGACAACGGCACACCTCCCGCTGAGCTCTGAAGGGTTAGGATTTCACCCTCATTTCTTTCACTTTGTTCAAGAAATCAAAAGTTACCCCTAAGAAAAGTACTCCAAGATACTCTTTCTCTTATCCTTGCACAACTTATCCTCTTGGTCAGCCTTTACAGCATGAAAATTTGCTATCTTCAAGCTGTGTTTTCTGTAACTTTGAACACATTGCTGGTGTTTAACTACTAGCTACAATGATTTGGTACAAACTGATCTATAAATTAACACCTTGACTACCTGCAGGTATGCATTTTGTGCAGTTCTCGAATGCAATTGAAAGGTAAGTAGACATTCACCCCTTCATGTCAAAGAAACATTTTCCACATTAGTCTTAGGTAGGCATTCTCAGGGAACTATGGTGATAAAGTGAGTCCTGACTCAAAATCAGGTGAAGCGTGAGGTCAGGGGACCCTATTTAGATCCATACAGTGTCCTGATCATTCAGCCCAATGATACAAAGTGCCTGATATAGTTACTTGAATTATAGCAATGCATCCTGGTCCCAAGAGGTAGGGTATATTTAAACTCCTTAATCCTCTGTAGTTCTACCACAGAGAGGCTGATTACTTTGATGAAGTGTGTATCACTAGGATTTTATGTTTTTTTCCTTTAGAATCTTCCTCTACTATTGGATTTACTCAGTCTGTTTGCATAAATTACAGCTACATCCAAAGGAATACAAAAGTGGTGAAATCATGCAGTTGACCTGGTATAGAAGTTCTCATTTTACTTCCCTGATTGCATTTCCATTTACTGCCAGAGGCCTCAGAATAATTTGCTGTCCACTTGACATGATTTAGACTACAAAGAGCTTTAGATCCTGGGATTGACAAGGAAAAGACAAGTAGGCAATTGTCCCCTAAATCTATTTCTATCCCATTTAAACAAGAGTTCAGGGGAAATTAAACAACCCACATCTCCACTTGTGTACAGTTAAAGTACAGGCAGTCCCCGGGTTACGTACAAGATAGGGACTATAGGTTTGTTCTTAAGTTGAATTTGTATGTAAGTCGGAACTGGCTTCAGATTCAGCTGCTGCCACTGAAACTGACCAGGGGCTGACTACAGGAAGCCAGAGGCAGAGTTACTCTGCCCCCAGCTTCCTGGAATCAGCCTGATCAGTTTCAACAGCTGCTGAATCTGGAGCCTGGAACAGAACAGCTGGGGCATTGCCCGGTAGGTTCCCACAGGACCAACCCGGCAGCACCCCAGCTGCTCTACCCGAGGCATCCCGCAACAAAATCCTGGTCTGCTGGGAGGGGGACGCACTAGTTGCGCCCCCTCTCCCCCCAGCAGACCAGGGAGACCCGAGCAAAGCCGCACAGGCGGAGGGACCCTGCCGCCCGTGTGGCTTTGCTCCTTTGCCCCCGAGCAAAGCCGCCCAGGCGGCGGGATGCCGCCTGTGTGGCTTTGCTCCTGTCTCCCTGGTCTGCTGGGGGGGTGCAGCAAAGCTGCTGGACCCCCCAGCAGACTGGGGACACCCGAGCAAAGCCGCTGCCTGGGCGGCTTTGCTCGTTTGCCCGGGAGCAAAGCCGCCCAGGCAGCGGGACTCCCGCCGCCTGGGCGGCTTTGCTCCTGTCCCCCTGGTCTGCTGGGGGGGTCCAGCGGCTTTGCTGGACCCACCCCCCCCAGCAGATCAGGGAGACTGGGAGAAGCTTTTCTCGCCCCGGAGGACAAGGGTGGCGACCCGCCGCCCGTGAGCTCGGGGGCGAGAAAAGCCTCGTTCGTAAGTGCGGATCCGACGTAAGTTGGATCTGTGTAAGTCGGGGACTGCCTGTACTGCTAATAGTCTCCCTCATAAATATAATCCTCAGAAAAGGAACCTACGAGTCTGGTCTACACTTGCCTTTTTATGCTATAGTGATGTCAGTTGTGGAAAAACATTATAACCCTAACTAACATATCCATGTCAGCAAAAGTCTTAGCGTATGTCTACACTCGCACCCTAGTTCAAACTAGGGATGCAAATGCATTCAAAATAGTCTATGAAGAGGGGATTGATGTGGGGAAAAATGAGGAGTAATGTTAGTTCGAACCAAGGGACTTGATTTGAACTAATGCATCCCGACGCGCACTTTCACTTTCGAAACAGCTGGCATTCGGAGTAATGCGCCGATGAGATCATGCTGATGAAGAGCGGGATATTTAAATCCCTGCTTCATTGACTATTTCAAATGTCTGCATTTGCATCCCTAGTTTGAACTGGGATGCAAGTGTAGACATACCCTTAGTGTAAAATAGTTAGAATTGCAAAAGAAAAGCTATTGCTGGCATAGCTTATTTTGTTCAGAGAATTGATATGAAGTATACTGGGGAAAGTTTCAGAGGGATAGCCGTGTTAGTCTGTAACTGGAAAAACTTTTAAAAAAACAGTGAATGGTCTGTAAGACTAACAAAAAATGTAAATGGTATCATGAGCTTTCGTGGGCACAGCCCACTTCTTCAGTTGAATGGAGTTTAAGGGGTTGCTTCAGTTTTCAAATAAATAACACTGAGAGAGGATGGGAGGGGGAAGAGGAGGGAAAAGAAGAAAAAAAGAGGAAAGAAATTGTCAATTGTAGTGTCCATGCTAAATGAAGCCAATAAGAATACTTAGTACCCACTTAAAGTACCCTTTGTTTGTTTTTTTATGTCATTAGGATATGGAATATAGTGGGCCACCCAGCCAATGTCTTTGTTTAGACTTCTGGGCTGTGTCTACACTGGCAAGTTATTCCGGAAAATCAGCCGCTTTTCAGGAAAAACTTGCCAGCTGTCTAGACTGGCCGCTTGAATTTCCGGAAAAGCACTGACGATCTAATGTAAAATCATCAGTGCTTTTTCGGAAAAACTATGCTGCTCCCGTTCGGGCAAAAGTCTTTTTCCGGAAAATTGTTCTGGAAAAGGGCCAGTGTAGACAGCACAGTAGTGTTTTCCGCAAAAAAAGCGCCGATCGCGAAAATGACGATCGGGGCTTTTTTGCGGAAACGCGCATCTAGATTGGCCACGGACGCTTTTCTGGAAAAAGTGCTTTTCCAGAAAAGCGTCCTGACAACCTAGATGCACTTTTCTGGAAATACTTTTAACGGAAAACCTTTTCCATTAAAAGCATTTCCGGAAAATCATGCCAGTGTAGACGTAGCCCTGTTGTAGGAATCAAAGTTGTAAATGAAATTAAGTTCTATAATTTCCCTGTCAAGCTGCTTTTGAAATTGATTTGAAATAATACACTGACTTTGAGAATCATTAATGAGTGCCCAGGCAAGTTAAAATGTTTCCCAGCCAGTTTCTGTGTGTTGCCTTTTCAGATATCTAATCTGTGTCCATTAATTCTTTCTTGTAGAGACTGTCCAGTTTGGCCAATATACATGGCAGAGGGGCATTGCTAGCATTTGATGGCATAGACTACGTTAGTGGATGTGCAGTTGTACAAGCCTCTGATGTGGTGGTTTATGTGGTTAGGTTGTGTGATGATATTATATTTGGGAAAGTATTCTTGTCTACAAAAGCTGCATCTGCAGTAAGAGGTATAGCATTACTGACAAAACTTGGTAGTGTCAAAATGGCCTCAGTTTCATGCAATTAAGCCTCAGAAAAGAGCCATTTGTTTGGTCCTCCATAAAGTCACTACTATACAATATATAGTATATAATATATACAGATTATACAGTGTATTATACTGAGAGATGTTAATGCCTGCAATCAAAGTTGCTGCTTGTGGTAGCCACACTTCTTTCAAGGTACATTTTACATTTAAGAAACACTATATTAACCTAGCTAAAGCACTTCCGCTATGACTCTGTAATGTAGATGGATACATACAACAACGAAAAGGGTTCTTCCATGTGAGGGGATAGACTAGGCCAAGATGCCCTCTGCCAGATCAATCACAGGAAAGGAGTATTAGAGAAGTCCTCTAAATGAGCTAGAGTGGCTACAGGAGAAATAACCAATGAGAGAGAGAGATAGCAGAGAGTAGCCAATCAGGACTCACCAGGCCATATTGAAGGTGTTGAAGGGGCTGGACGTATCGGTCTGCTAACAGGGACTGGAGGAGCAAAAGGTGCTCTTGGCTGTCTGAAAGGTCCAAAACTGGCAGTGGCCAGCAGGAACTTTGGGAGCAAGGAAAGAGCTTCTGGCTGGGTGTTGGGTCTCAAGTTAGAGAAACTTTGGGTAAGTGGCCCAGGGAAACATAGAATAGCAAATAGTAAAGGGATGCAGCATGATGCTGCTATGCTTAAAGGGGCTCTGGGTTGGGACACGGAGCAGGAGTGAGACTGAGGGTAAGTGGCACTCCAAGGAAGGGGGATGCACTGGGATTGACTCAGTGGGAAGCCGTGGTCAGCAAACTGATTCCAAAAGGGGTGGCTCAGTAGAAAACATGGGTCACTGAGGACTCTTGTAGAAACAAGAAGTTAACAGGGAAGAAGCCCTCAGGATGCTGCTCAATTCCAGAATAGGAGCCTTGCAACCTGGCCTGAGGAAGTGAGGGTACCATCATGGTACCATAATGGGTCTCATTGGATTGGTTAAAGACTGAGCCACAGGGAAGGCTGCAGAACACTAGGGAATTTTGGATTGCACACCCCAGAACAGGGTTGTTCGTTTTGCAGATGGACAGTGCGAGATTTGGCTGCAGGTTTGATTCACCGAAAAAACCCTTGACAAGGCTGAGCCACAGACAAATGGTGCAGAGTCACAGATCTACTCCTTTTACAAATTTCTGCATGCCATCCATAGCAGAGACACCACTACCAACCCCATGGGCCTCCACAGGGAACAGTGAGTAAGAGTTTGATGAGGAAGAGGAGGATTCTGGAGTGTAGGTGAGTGTGGGGCTAGTGCCATAGAGAGGAAGTGCCTGTTTTTGAGTCCTGGGATGTCCAAGCAGTACCTATAATACAGCATGGGCCAGTCTTATGCATGGGAAGGAATCAATAATAAGTATGCTGTTTACTTTAAAATTACAGCAATGGGACCCTCACAATAGCAGGACACATTTGTTCATTTATTCTTTTTACTGATACAGTACTAGAAGAGGTAGTGCAATAGTCAATAGAGGTAAAAATGCTATCTGCTTGTTCATTCCCCTGTAGTTGACAAGACTAGTGGCTGACAGAAGGCACCAAGAATGGAGGAAATTGTAGCCTACCAATAGCTACACCCCTGACTTAAATTGATGCTTACTAAAGAAGACACTATGGGTATGTCCACACTACCACCCTAGTTCGAACTAGGGTGGTTAATGTAGTCATACGGAGTTGCAAATGAAGCCCGGGATTTGAATTTCCCAGGCTTCATTTGCATAAAGCCGGGCGGCGCCATTTTTAAATGTCCACTGGTGCGGACTCTGTTCCGCGCGGCTACAAGCGGCATGGACTAGGTAGTTCGGACTAGGCTCCTCGTTTCACGAGGAGTAATGGTAGTTCGGACTAGGAAGCCTAGTCCGAACTACCTAGTCCGTGCCACGTGTAGCCACGCGGCACAGAGTCCGCACTAGCGGACATTTAAAAATGGCGCCGCCTGGCTTTATGCAAATGAAGCCCGGGAAATTCAAATCCTGGGCTTCATTTGCAACTCCATATGACTACATTAACCACCCTAGTTCGAACTAGGGTGGTAGTGTAGACATACCCTATGTTACTTACATGGAATTTAGCAGCCTCCAGGAGGTGTTCCATAATGCCACACCTTGACCACTCATTTCAACTCCTTGGCACATAGGCCAGGTAAATAGGAAATCACTTCTCTCCTTTTAAGTCTTGCAAATTTTTTAAATTGAACTTCCTGTTTGCTCATCATGGAGTGTTCACCTAACAATTTTCAAGCGCACCTAGCAACTGTCCAACTGACTAGGTTGGCTCATTGCTGCAGACCTGTTTCTACCTGGAGCACACAGCAGGTGTTGGGATTGCAGGATCAAGAAGTTGTGCAGGCCAACTTAGCTGCTTCCCACAGTTCCCCTTGACTACAAATGGTGAACCACAGCCAGTGGGAGCCATGAGGCTCTGTGGTTGCGGAGCCAGTAAGAAAACAAACTGGAAAGTCCCATTAGCAGCTTTCTCAAAGTGAATCTATAGACTACTTTGAGAAACACCGTAGTATGGAAATATCACCATCTATGCTTGGGACATAGAGGTGAAGGGTTACAATAGGGACTAGCGAGAGCACCACAGTCCAAGGAGCTGCAGCAGATGTGCCAAAACACAAGGGAAGCTGTCACCCTGGTGCAGAATCATAGACCTACTGCTTTCACACCTTTCTGCAGCCCTACACCCGGACTCATGTGTGGCTGTTGGTCTTGCTGAGCAGAAGATGTTAGCATTTGTGAAGCAGAAAACAGACATGCCTCTGAGTCTTGTTGACCTTCAGGTTCAATAATCATATGCTTTCCTCCCACCTGCAGCCCATAAAGAACTGCATAACCTATCCCTTTCCCATGCACACACATTCCATGTGGCATCTGAGGCCATTGCATTACCCCTGACACTCATTCTGAGGGTGAGTACAGGCAATCATAACTATACATACACTGACCTGTGAAAGGTGGATTTTTTCTGAAATGGACATGGCTGTTTTTTCCCCCTCCAAAAGTTGCTTTCCCATAATAAATAAAGTTTCATTCAGTTATAAATGTGTCTGTTTGAATGGGTATGGAATAAAAGTCCATTAATGGAAGCTTAATTAATCTTTATTAGTTCACAACATATGTTGTTTGGGGCTGACATCATTCACACATAATAGTAAGAGAGGCATTTGCAATGTTATATTACTACACGCGCGGCAGTTGTTACAAGGTTCATACTAGGGCACAAAAGGGCAATTCCAAATTAAATTGAACAAATTACAGCAACACACATTACTGTGGCTCAGTGCTGAAATGATCTTTCAAAATCTCCCTGTGCTGAGTAGCTCCAGGTTGAGCTCCTCTTATAGTCCTAATATTTGATGGTTCAAAATCAGCAGCCAGCCATTTCACCTCCACTACACAGAAACATTCCCCCATTTGCTTCATGGATACTACCAGGCAGCTATAACTACTGAGATATTGTTTCCACTAAGGTCTAGTCTCATGATTAGACAATTCCAGTGACCTTTCAAATGACCAAAACATGTTCATCTGTCCTTCCGCATCTGCTCAGACTGTAATTGGATCTTTCCTTGGTACTGTTGATGTGATCGGTGTCTGGCCCTTTTGAGGTGTAGGCTTCCTCTCCCAGGCTTGCTATTAACATTTCAACATCCTCATTGATAATCTGCTGATCTGGAAAGAAACTCCTTAATCGCAACTTTCTGAATAGTCCTGTGTTCTTAAAGATGTGTGTATCATGCACCTTCCCCGGCCAGCCCACACTGAAAAGCATTCCTGGTAATCACTTGGATTTCCATAGAAAATGGATTTCTGCTAATATTCTCTGTGGCAAGCTGATCTAGTGCCAAGATAGATGGTATACATATTAATATCACCCTATTGTTAGGAGGTTTATGCAGTTAGGAAGGTTTTTTAATGTCCAATCTAAACCTCCCTTTCTTCAATTTAAGTCCATTGTTTCTTGTCCTATTATCAGGAGTTACAGGGAATAATTTTCCCTCTCCCCCTTCTAACAACCTTTTAGGTACTTGAAAATTGTTATCATGTCCCCTCTCAGTTTTCTCTTTTCCAGACTAAAGAAACCCAGTGTTTTTATGCTTCCTTCATAGATCATGTTTTCTTGACCTTTATTCATTTTTGTTACTTTCCCTGGAACTTTCTCCAATTTGTCCACATCTTTCCTGAAATGTGGCTCCCAGAACTGGAAACAACACTCCAGTTGATGACTAATTAGCATGGATTAGAGCAGAAAATTTTCTTCTTATGGCTTACCTATTACACTCCTGCTATTACATCCCAGAATTATGTTTGCTTTTTTCCCTTTTGCAACTGTTACACTGTTTATTCGTATTTGGCTTGTGATCCATTTTGACACCCCTCTCCCCCCCCATCGCTTTCTGCTGCACTCTATTCTAGGTTGTAATTATATAGGCTCATATAAAGTACATACAAGTACAGAGACAAAAAGAAAGGGAGACAAAAGTCTGGAAACCTACAGATTGGTCAGAAGAATAAGAAACAGATATTGCAGGGAACTGGACTTGATGACCTCTTCAGGGTCGTTCTAGGCCTATGATTTTATAATTACTCTGTAGTTTAATAAACTCCCCTCATATCTCTCATGTGTCATGCTTTTATGGGGTCATTATGAGAAGGTATGGACTATAGTGCTTTCACAATGCTGATGACATGAAGCTTCTTAACCTTCATCTCCTCTGACCTAGCCAGTCCTGTGGAGTGGATGAATGTCAACTAGCTGAAGCACAACCTGGATAAGTATGAAATGATGGTGATACATCAGGGAAGTCACTAGACGATATAGTGAATATGCTTCTTTAAGTGAGGGTGCATTTCCAATATTTGTTACTAAAGCTGATAGTCTGTGGAGGCTATTGGTTCTTTAAATAATGACACAGCTGCAGTGCAAAGATAGTATTTCACCTTCACATTGATAAGATACTGAGAGTCAACTTGATCAGAACATAAGATTTTCCATTCCATAGGAAATTCTGACACTTCAATTTTTTTTCTGAAAGGGAAGTGTTAAACATTCCCACAAAATGCAAAATGGAAATTTGTAAAAAATCAATGGTGAGCCATTTGGATATTTCAGCTTGATAAATAGAGGGTGGTTTAATTAGATAATGAGAAAACATACATAGAACATAAATTTCAGAATAAAACAGAATGCTATGAGAAAATCAAACCAAAAACATTATCTGCATGAAGAAGTCTAAATGATTTGTCTACAAATCATTACACATTAAATCAACCTGAAAAAGAAAACCAGTACAGAATGCGGTCACTTGCTTGCAGAATACAGTATTTCTCTAAAAGTACATGATAGCAGTGCTCTTTCATTAACAATGCCTGCCAATAGGTTTCCAGGTGGGATTAGAAGAGGTGGTTGTGTCTGGCTTGTACCCCTATGGGATATCGCCTGTTGTGCCTAGATACCACCTTTTCTGCAAGCCCAGGAATCCTTTAACTCTGTGTCGCTGAGACAGGCTCTTAAGCTTCCTCCAGCAAAGCACACAGGCAGCGCCATAGCCAATTGCAGAATGATACAGACAATGAGAAGGCTCAATTTCAAGACTTGCTATAGCACCTGGACTGCAAACCCAAAATTATATGAAGTTCACATCCTCCTACCTCAATGTGGAGGAAAATATGAATAACTTCCTGACCCCGGTTAGAAATTACATAAACAGGTTTATATTATAAATAAGAAATAACTTTTAAGTGGTTAAAGAGGAAGTAAATAGAACACTGTACACTACTAAGCACATAAAACAGTCCAACAAAGCTTAATTCATTAAGGGCATTTGTCACAAATAATAATTCCTCACTCTATATATTGTTCTAGATAATTTCCATCACAGGCCAGGTAAATTTATATCCTGGATCCAGCAGTTCTTCCTCACCAGCAATTCCAGTCATTTTCTGAGTGTTTTCAAATATTTCTTTGGGTCGGAAGGTGGAAGAGAAATAACTGAAAAACCTTATTGTTGTCCTCCCACACCATATACAAGATTTCCATAAGGTGGGAATCCTTTGTTTGATACCCTCACTTTCCAGTGGAAAAGTTCAGCAGTCCAAAATGGAGTTTAGTATTAGGTTACCATGTCACCTGACTCTTCAGTATTTAGGGTCCATGAGTGAGTGGCAGTATAGCATGTCCACAGGAAGGCCAAGACTTTTCACATTTTCATATTTGAACCTGAACTTTTATTATCAGAGGGAATTACTCAAAGTAGAATAGTTGAGTAAACATATAGTCAATATGTCTAATATCATACTTCTATTATAAACATATTTTCATAAAGATTATTGAGTGTAATGTCACAGTGGTTTTTCCCTGATAAGCCTTAAACAGCCTGGGTGCTGCCTACTTGACAAGCTATATCTCTCCTCATGAATATGATATCCATGATATTCAGTGGCATTCTTCCCAAGGTCCCTCGAATCTGGAATTTAATCCTCACCTTAATGTTTCAAAATTGACAAGATTTGCAGAATTTGAAGGCCTACTATGAGAACCATTTACTTAAATGTTAGTGGACCAAGGGCAGATGAATGTATAAGGAAAAAACTATCATTTAGACTTGATTTTATTGAAGTTGATCAGTTTCTTTGGCTTGGAAATAAACAACTATTATTGGCCTTTTAAATTTATTCTTATGGCTCAGCATAATCCTGGTGTGTGTGTGTGTGTGTGTGTGAGAGAGAGAGAGAGAGAGAGAGAGAGAGAGAGCACTAAGGGTACCTCTAGACTACAGGCTTTTTTCGACAGAGGCTTTGTCGATAGATACTGTCAACAAAGCCTCTGTTGAAAATGAGAGTCTAGACTACAACCAGTTCTGTCGAAAAAGCAAGCCACTTTTTTGAAAGAGAGTGTAGACGCTCTCTTTTGAAAAAGCATAGTGTGGATGCAATAGTGCCTTTATTCGACAGAATTCTATCGAAAAAAGCGTTATTCATCGTAAAATGAGGTTTACCACTGTTGACAAAACTTCCGCATTCTGTCGACTTACTGTCAACGGAACACGGTGGAAGTGTAGATGCAGGTATAGTTTTGTCGACAAAAGTCCACTTTTGTTGAAAAAACCCTGTAGTCTAGATACACCCCAAGACGGTAGAGAATGCTGAAGGAAGGAGCAAGATTTTCCACAGATTTAATTGACCCAGAAAGAACCCTAATATTTTTCTTTCTGTTATGTATTTCTAACATGTCCAGTCACTGAAAAATCCAGTAATGGATGTTAGCAGAATTACTGATATTTCTTACTGGTGCTGTACACCAATATGAAAAAAAAAAAGCTTCTACCACTTAAAATACTTCTACTACTTTGAAACTGAAATCTTTAAGGGTATGTCTATACTTGCACCCTCTTTCAAGAAAGGAATACAAATGAAGACATTCAAAATTGTAAATGAAACCAAGATTTAAATATCCTGTGCTTCATTTGCATAATCGCTTTATGGCGCTATTTCAAAATGGCACTATTTCAAAATAACAGATACTGTTAAGACGTGGTTATTTCGAGAGAAAACCCTTCTCTCAAAATAACCCTCATTCCTCATACAATGAGGTTCACTAGTTATTTCGAGAGAAGGGTTTTCTCTCAAAATAACATGTCTTAACAGCGTCTGTTATTTTGAAATAGCACTATTTCAAAATAGTGCCATAACGTGAATATGCAAATGAAGCATGGGATATTTAAATCCCAGCTTCATTTGCAATTTCGAATGTCTTCATTTGCATTCCTCTCTCGAAAGAGGATGCAAGTGTAAACATACCCTAACAGAACAATGCTTGTCAGTAGAAGAAGAATGAAATAACTAGGTGCTTCCCGGGACAAGAGAGATTTCATGGCATTGAAGGGATGATACCTATAATAGATTCCATGATATATTTTTTTAATGTTTCAATTGTAGGGATAGTCCTCCTATTCATTAATTAAATCAAGTTATGCAAAAGTTAAGATGATAAACATATAAGAAATAGTATTATCCCAGCCTCTTAAAGATATGAACAATCTGGGAAATTGAAATCTGCTAGTTAAAAAAATGCTACAATATTTTTCTCCTTGTTGAGTATCCTGTGTAAAATTGCACTAAAAATAAAGAATGTTCAAAGATCATTAATAAGGTTGCAAAGTTAAACATTCAAAATATACCAGAGATAAGGCTTCATGCTCCTTATTTGGCCTGCTCCTGCATGGCCATTTTGATCAGGAATTGGGGGAAACTCCCTTTCACAGTCCGCATGTGGTTCATCAGGGTTAGTTGCTGGTGGGCTGCCAGATTATCTGTTTACTTGAATATCTGAAGGTAAGAAGACCAGCAGCTCCCAGTGGCCATTGTTCACCATTCCTGGCCAATGGAAGCTACAGGAAGCAGTGGCCACCCCATGCCACTTTTGGTAGCTCCCATTGTCTGGGAACAGGGAATGGCTGCCACTGGGAGTTATGGGACTTTGTGCCTGCAGATACTCAAGGTAAATAAACTATTTTGTGGGCCACCAGGAGCTAACACTGATTATCCAATGCGGACAGTACACCAGAAGTTCCCCATCCTTGATTTGACAGTCTTTAATTACATGATAAAATACTTTTGCACAGGACTCCTACCTCATTCAGTACACAGGACAGAGGTGCTTGCTTACAGAATATTTCATATTTTATTTTCTTGTTCAGTGTGTTGCACCCTTGCCTATTTACTGAACACTGTCCAGCCCTGCTATGAAGACAGAGTTACTAATTTCCTCATAGGCTTTATGTATGATACTCATCATTATAGTATCTAAGAGCTTCACAGATATTAATACATTTAGTTGCAGGAAAATCCTGTGAGATGAATGGTGAATATTAACCATATTTTACACACGGGGAATGGAGGCACAGAAATACTAGGTCAAAAATTTTCACTAATTTTGGGTGCCCAATTTGAAATGCTTAGGGTGCCAGAATTTAACAAAGACAAAACAATGTAATTTTCTCTAGTCTTATAATTAGAAATAACTGTAAATAGTTTAACTAAATTTTTCAGCCTCTAGAAAATACCCAGCATGGAAATTTTCAGCACGAACTGTTAGTTTGGGAAAGATATAATCTACTGATGCCTTATCTATACTTACCAGAGGATGGATGCTTCCGACATTAATCTTCTAGGATTTGATTTAGGGACTCTAGTAAGGACCCACTAAAATTGAATGCTGAGGGTGCCTCTATCAGCTCCGGTATTCTTCAAAGCCATAGGAGTAAGGGAAGTTGATAGGAAAGTTTCTCATATCAACCTCCCGCTGTGGGGCTGCCCCATGAAATCTATGTAGGATACGTTGACACCAGGTATGCAATTCTCATAGCTGGAGTTGTGTCTCTTAAATCGATTTCCTGCCCCAGTGTAGACCTGGTCTGACAGCAGGGTCTTATATGTGAAATGCCAGGTAACCTTTATAATTGGTGGTGTTACTGGCCATACATGCAATAAACAACCACAACACAAAATAAGTAGCATTTGAACATAAAAGTGGTTATTACTGGATTTCTGAAATGGTTTTTCATTTGTAATGCTGATGTTTCTGACAAGGATATAGCTATCTCTAAATCCTGCACAATGCTTTAAGGTTGATAGTTTACAAAACTATCTATTTTTTGGGAGAGGAAGGGGTTGTTTTTGTTTTTTGCACAGGTGATATGGAGTATCTTTTTGTTCTAGAAATAAATTGATTTAAAACTCTAAAAGCCTTTGGGCATCCATCTATAGAAAATATAAATCCATTATGTCAGAGCCCTAGTCTTTCATTAAAACAACTTTATATTAACATGACAGAAAAGATGTGCTGGAAACCAAACTCCTGCAATTCCTGTCAGTATAAATGAGTAGAGAGGTCTTATTTTAGCAAACCTTTCCATTTTTTTCTTCCATTGCAATGACTTAAGTGTTATCTTCAGGGGTTTTGCAGTTATTGTGAAAATTGCTGTCATTAATTCTTAACCAAACCCACTCTCATAAAAAATAAACTTTTAGGGTTTCCCAAGGCAAATTAGCTCACAGATATGGTTTTAAATGACATATGATTCATGACTCAACCTCTAACTTTTCTCTGAGTCAGAATTGCTTGCATTTTATCTCTCTTAATTATCTCTGTGGAAAACTCTCCTTGATATAACTGTCTATTGGTAATCTAGGACCCAAATGTCTCAATTATTAATAGTATGTGGACAATATTTAATAGTGATTGCCATTTTCTTCTAACCCTCCACCCCAAAATCAAACTTTTTTTTACAAATGTTTTGAATTTTTTCTATAAAATACTTAAATTGAAAAGCAGCATATTCTTTTTTCAATGGAGCAAAGGAAGATGATCATAAGTTTAACCTGAAGAGAGTTAGCTGTGATTGTTGTCATTAAACTTAAATGTCAGCTCGGTTGAATGTATATGAAAACAGGAAATTAACCAATTGAAGTCTTGCTGCAGAGACCGATCCATTCCTGATAAATGTCACAAGTGTTTCCTGCACATTTTTCTGACACATAAATGCCAGATATTTGTTATGAGCTATGTCTGAAACAATTTCTTTTAACAAGTTCAACCAGGCATTGCTATAGGATGCAAGCCAAACAATCAACTACAGCAAGCCAAATAATCAATGGTTATTACTTATTATACTTGTTGTGGTTTTTTTCCATGAAAGGTACCTCGATTGTTGTTCCTTAATGTCATAGAGTGTTACAGTTCTACTGCTGTGCTTAGCACCTGTGCATAATAATTATATATAAATCAAGTATTCTTTGGCAGATAACCAGAAATATTCTCGTGCTCAGCATTACAGTCCCTAAACAATAAGAACTCTTTTTAACATGAAAGACAATTTTATCTGCATAGGGACAACAAGAGCAGGTTAAATTATGGCTGTTGTTTTTTTAAAGTATGATTTTTCTATATTCCATTGCTTTAAACACAATGTATTTAAGGTGCAATATGAGGCTACAATATTATACTGCAGCATTTTTTCTTTTTGGAATAAAATTAAATTAAAAATTGTCTGAAGAAATGGTCTGAAGAAAATGGGATGAAATTCATTAAGTACTTCTTCTGCACTGATTAGGTATCAATTGGATTATTGTTTCCAGTTTTGGGTGCCACATTTCAGGAGAGATGTGGACAAAATCCAGAGAAGCACAATAATAGTTATTGAAGATCTAATGGGTTTGTTCAGGCTAGAGAAGAGAAAGCTGAGCAAGAATATGATAACCATTTTCAAGTACATAAAAGTTTGTTACGACGAAGAAAAATGATAGTTCTTTTTAACTCTCAGGATAGGACAAGAAGCACTGGGCTTCTATTTCACTAAGGACAGTTTATGCTGAACATTAGGAGAAACTTCTTGTCGAGGCGATTAAGCACTTGGAATAAACTGTCGAGGAATGATGGAGAATTTCCATCACTGGACCTTTTTAAGAGCATTTTAATCAAACACCTGTCAGGGATTATCTAGATAATGTTTAATCCTGCCTTGAGTGCAAGGGACTGGACTAGAAGACCTGTCAAGATACCTTTAGTCCTACGACTCTATGATTCAGTTTGGGAACACTGTTGTAGATACTCCTCAAAGAAGAAGAGAGGGTTACTCACCTTGTGAAGTAACGGAGGTTCTTTCAGACAGTTGTCCCTATGGGTGCTCCACCACCCCTATGATTTCATTGTATATGTGACCACAGGTGCTAGCTTTCTAATATGCCAGTGGGTACTGCCTCACCCCCATTCTATAACTTCCCATCCCTGCCCCACTTCTTCCCACGTCGTCTTTCTTCTCTCCTGCACTGCTCCACCATATTTTTCCTCCCTGTTCTGCCCTTCCCCTAAGCACACTTCATCCTTGGTCCTCCCCTTTTTCCCAGGACTTGCTGCATGCTATAGAATAGCTGATCAACAGTAGATTGGTGGTGCTGATAGGGAGAGGTGTTGATTGGTGTGGCTGCTGGTTGTACACTGATGCAGGGGGAAAGAGGAGGAGCTGATGGGGGGGGCTGCCAGTGAGTGTTCTGCATTCATTTTCTGTGGTGCTCCAGCACTAGACAGCACAGAATTGGCACCTATTCAAGTGATACATTCATAAAAATGATAAGTTATTTTTAAAAATAGCTTCATATTCATGAGCATTTATCAAGGCTTAAGTGAAAATTGGCTGTTTTTAATAGTATGTTCCATTTTTCTTTTACATGTTTATAGAATTATGAAAAATCAAGTATTTGCCTCATCTGTATTCATACCCATTATTGTATATATCTAGAAAATCTTTTAATACAAAGTTATGTTGAAGGAATCTGGTTGAAACAGGGACATTTAAGCATATATTTGAGTAGTCATGGAAAGTACATTTGAAATTCTTGGTAATAAATATTCACCTCAGAAATCTGACTTAAAATGTACATGGGCATGAATTAGTCCAACAGAAAGGCCTACTGATACAACTCAAGAACAGTGCTAAGAACAGAAATCTTGGATCAAAAATCACTGATACAAATTGGGTGTATTGGAAATAAACCTGGTAGGCAAAATAACAAGGGGATGCTCTATTCCACCCATTGTGCCCTGTTGGGATCTTTAAAAAGAAAGAGATATTAGGGAAGAAAAATCAACTTCTGTAGATGGCTTCACCATCATGACTTCCTCCCACCAATCTCCTGGGACTCTGGGCCTTTGTTATCCTGATTCTGAAGGATGTATGTCATGACCATTCTGGGCCATGAAGAGGAATCCAGATATTTCCACCTCTACCTCTTCTAGCTGAATATCAAACACCATCGGGGTTGTGAGTCTTCCCCCAGCCTCATATGTCTTTTTTTCTTTCCCATTTTATGTATGTATTTATTTATTTTACTATCCTTATCATTTTCTTTTTCTTTAATCAGCGTCTGATTGGCCAAGAGTACATATTTTGCAATACTGCTTTGAGCCTGTAACTGAAGATGCAGCTAACATTAATTCCAGTAACAGCACCCGATCCTCAAACAATCTTGATAGGTCTCAGAGTTGTCGATAAGTGTTTTGGGCCTGTGCTTTTGCAGCAGTGACATCACAAGTGAGTCAACACCAGTGAGAGCTGCTGTTGCTATCCTTATTGGGTTTTTTTTCTCTGTCTTGTTTCTTTCATCTTAGGAAACAGGATCAGACTAAAATACCAGGATCAGACTAAAACACCAGTAACAAGAATTCCAGTCTATTTCAGCTAACTTCTCGTTTTCCCAGAAATAACAGCTATTTAAAAGACAATCAAACAAGTTTTTTTCCCTTTGTATAACTAAAGAGAAAGGGAACAAGAAATGGTAGCAAAGCAAGAGTATTTTTAAAATATTTTATATTTCACATGCTTTCATCTTCTTTTCTGTATCTTTTCTAAGGCTATGTCTAACCACAAGGTTATTTTGAAATAAGTTATTTTGAAATAACTCCAGAAATAACTACCGTATATACTCGAGTATAAGTCGACCCGAATATAAGCCGAGGCACCTAATTTTACCCCAAAAACTGGGAAAAAGTATTGACCCGAGTATAAGCCTAGGGTAGGAAATAAGGCAGCCTAGGGTAGGAAATGAGTCGGGGCGAAAGCTGCTCCGGTGCCCCTGGTCTGCTGGAGACCGTCTCCAGAAGACCAGGGGCACCGGGCGGGTTCCCGCGCTTCTGAGGCTTTGCCAGAGCAAAGCCTCAGAGGCGCGGGGAAGCGCCGCTGCTGCCGCTTCAATCTGGGTGCCTGTGGTCTGCTGGGGACCGTCCCCAGCAGACCACAGGCTCCCGGACTGAAGCCGCAGCCGCGGGGGGGGGGTCCCGCGCCTCTGCGGCTTTGCCCGCCTCAGTTCTCGAGATGCTGACTCGAGTATAAGCCGAGGGGGCATTTTTCAGCACAAAAACTGTGCTGAAAAACTCGGCTTATACTCGAGTATATACGGTATTTTGAAATAGCATGTCTACACTACAGGGAAGCCTCAAAATTAGTCCAAGGCAGGCTCCCTTAATGTGGACGTGCTACCTCGACTTAAAGCCCCAGGAAACACTGGGGATTAATTACTTTGAATAACGCTGTGGAGTAGTTATTTCAAAATAACAGCAGCTGAGCATCCACACACACCCTATTTCAAAATAGCAATTTCCTCGTAAATTCAGGGAGGGGTTATTTTGACTGTTAGTTTGAAATAATGGGCTCGATGTGTGGATACTCACTTTGTTATTCAAAATAACTCTGAAGTGTAGACATTCCCTAAACATGCCCTAAAGGATTAAAAATAACACAACAAAGTGTTTGACATGTTACTAAGTAGGATTAGGTCTCTGTATACCAAACCCCAAACATTGTTAAAACATCCTTGATATTGGTCTGTGTTATGTTAATATCTTTTACTTTTGGACCTATATGTTTCACGTAAATTAATAATAAATCCATAGTTTTAGGAAGAAGAACTGGTGATATTTTGGGATCTTATTTACATATTCAACCTACAATATTAACATATGATATCTTCTTACATAAGGTAGCTATTATTAGACATTTCACAAGGCCATTATCTCCACCATAATCTTCATGACCATCACCATCAGATGAATTATTGGAATATATATATTCCAATATGTTGAACAATAATCTACTAATGCCCTAAGGATCTCTGGTGCCATACTATGCAATTTCTCAGTCTACTTTTGAGAAATGGCAACTTTGTAAATAACTGTATCATACTGAAACCTTTTTGCTTCAGGAGCAGTCAAATAGAGTGACTGGAGTAAATGGAGATTAAAAGGTGAATCATCCTTTGGATGAAATTATCAAACAACTTAACATTAACACATTCTAGTCAACTCCCCTTTATATCTATATTTTGTAGCTGTGTAACTCACCACCAAGCACATTTGAACCTAGGACCTCTGGAACTTAGTATAGAAGCCTCTACAGCGGTGGTCTCCAATCTTTTTACACCCAAGATCACTTTTTAAATGACAGAACAAGACAGGATCTACCGCCCGCCCCTTCCTTGAAGCCCCGCCCTCTCTATTCTCCTTTTCTCCATCACTTGCTATCCCCAACCCTTATACGGCTGATTTTCTTCCCCACTTCTTCTGTAGGAAAAGGTTTTTCTAACATTTGGCCTGTCTAGACTGGACCAAATGTAAAAAAAAAAAACCCCTTCTTTTGGAAACCTCGTGAAAAGAGGTACATAGGGGTGACAGAAAGATCATGTTTGCTCTTCCACTAAAAGAAGCAGAAGAACAAATGCATCCCTGGATGCAGAAGTGTTTTTCTGGAATATCTCCAGAATCCTGAAAAACTCCTGCAGTCTAGCCGAAACCTTGCTGGGTTGAGACAGGATGTGTAGGCTCTGCACTGGGAATGAGGGATTTGGGTGTGGGAAGGGGTGAGAGGTGCAAGCTCTGGGAGAAAATCTGGATGTAGGAGAAGGTGGATAAGGTGACCCTGTCTCAGGGAGGGGATGCCAAGCCAGGCAGTGTTGGGGTCAGATGTAGGGTTAGGGTACTAAGCAAGCCACAGACTTCTGGATGTGAAGGTTCAGGAATTTGGGTTAGGGTATTTGAGGGGCTCAGGGCAGGGGGTTCCAGTGTATGATAGGCTCAGATGTAGAGTCTGGAGGAAAGGGGAGTGCAGGAGTGTTACAATGCTGTGGCCAGATGGGGGCTTGGCCCCAACTGGGAGTTTGTTGGCCAGGCTTCATTTTTTAAAAAAATATGATGTCAAACAAAAAGTTTCTGCTTTGTCTTTATTCCTGAGAATGGCAGGGAACCTGTTTTGAGTCATGGGTCACTGACCAAAGAAAATTCAGTTGGGGCCACACAAGTGAAATGCAAAAAAACCCTCCTCCAACCCTCTCCCCCCCAAGCTTCACTAATGTGGCCCCAACTGTGTTGATGGAAACAGGGGGAAGAGGAGAGGGAACTGCAGAGTAAGGAGTGGGAACAGGGGGCAGGGTGCCAGAGGGGGCAGAGGAGCAGTGGCAGGAGGCAGGAGGCAGGGTGCCATTGGAAGCAGAGAGTCCCCTGCATCTGCCTCCTCCCATGATTCCTCTCCCTCCCCCGAGGGAAGCCAGCGTGTGCCTCCTCCAGGACCAACTCTTTCCCCCCCTCGTGGCACAGGAAAACTCCATGCACGCCTGCCCCGGGGCTGAAACCCCCACACGTGCCTGCCCTGGGCCAACCCCCCCATCCCCTGCAGCTCAGGAAAACCCTGCACATGCCTGCCCCAGGGCGGAAACCCCTGTACACGCCTGCACGCCCCCCGGGGTGCAGGGAAACCCCACGCGTGCCTGCCCCAGGACAGAACCCCCCCTCCGTGGTTCAGAGAAACCCTGCGCATGCCTGCTCTGGGGCCAAAACACGCCCCCCTCCGTGGCACAGGGAAATCCTGCATGCGCCTGCCTCAGGGCCAAATCACCCCTCCTGAGCTGGTATGATCCTCCTCCAGGGCTCAGGCCCCCTCCTGGAGCATGCCCGTCAGAGTAGCCAGTGCACTTCCAGAACCCCCAGAAGTAGCACTAAGCTCCAGGACTTCCATCTACCCGCGGGAAGCCGGCACTACCTCCATTTCCGATGGAGGTAGGTAGTGGGGATTCTTGGAGGTGGGGGAGAAATAGGGGATGGCCCGGATGCCTCACGATCAACTGGTTGAGGCCTCATGATCAACCAATCGATCGCGATCAACCAGTTGGTGACCACGACTCTATAGTTTGAGCTATAAAGCCAGCTGGCTCTCAGCTTAGGCTGTAGAGATCCCGTGTTCTTGACTCTCTCTGTAAGTGGTCTAAATGACACTACATGGGACAGTGAGCCACACTAAGTGGCACATCTGCATATAATAAATATCTCCCAGATTATCTAGATAGATCAGTTGGTCCAAAGTAAATATATCTAATGAGAATCCAAGGGATATACAAGGGTAAGTCAAAAAGTATCCACAAAATGTTCATGTCTTTTTTTTTTTTTTTACGATTGGCCCAACTGCTGAATTTGCACGCAATTGTAAGCATGGAACCTCCCTATATTGTAGTGACATATTTGGCCTTGACCATTCAGATGTCTTTCACCACTAGTGAGGTCAACATGGCTGCTTTGCTTACCACATGCACCAAAGAAGAGCAGCGTGCAGTGATTCGATGTTTGTGGGCTGAAGGTATAAGAGTTGCGGAAATTCATCAAAGTCTATCAGCACAGTATGGTGACATTGATTTGCTGCAGTGAAGCATGTACAAATGGATTGACATGTTAAAAAATGGCTGAACAAGTATGACTGATGAAGAAAAATCAGGGCGCCCATCCACATCGACTACTGAAAGGAACATTGAACAAGTCTGCGTGCTGATTCTCGAAAACAGAATGGTGACTGTTGATGAAGTGGAAAATTAGTCACAGTTCAGCCTATGAAATCATCTACCACAAACTTTGCTTCAGTAAAGGTGAGTTCCCAAACAACTCATGGAACAGCACAGATATAACCATTTGGACATCTGTAACCGCCTTTTGAACCAGTATCATGAGGAAGGCGACGCTTTTTTGAGTCACAGGGTGTGTCTAGACTACATGCCTCCTTCGACGGAGGCATGTAGATTAGCCAGATCGGAAGAGGGAAATGAAGCCGCGATTAAAATAATCGCGGCTTCATTTAAATTTAAATGGCTGCCCCGATCTGCCGATCAGCTGTTTGTCGGCAGATCGGGGCAGTCTGGACGCGATGCGCCGACAAAGAAGCCTTTCTTCATCGGCACAGGTAAACCTGGTTTCACCAGGCTTACCTGTGCCGATGAAGAAAGGCTTCTTTGTCGGCGCATCGCGTCCAGACTGCCCCGATCTGCCGACAAACAGCTGATCGGCAGATCGGGGCAGCCATTTAAATTTAAATGAAGCCGCGATTATTTTAATCGCGGCTTCATTTCCCTCTTCCGATCTGGCTAATCTACATGCCTCCGTCAAAGGAGGCATGTAGTCTAGACACACCCACAATGTCACTGGTGGATCTACCCCTAAGAGCCGGAGAGCAAACATCAGAGAGACCCCCTCAAAGATGCTTTAAGAGGCCATTGTTTTGCCAGCGAACATGATTTGAAGGAGGCGGTGCATACATGACTTGCAGCCTGGCCAAAAACATGTTTTTCTGAAGGCATACAAAAGCTTGTGCAATGCTGGACCAAGTGGGTTGAAAAGCAGGAGAACTATGAGTTCTGTATTGCTGTTGTGTTCATTTGAATAAACACATTGCGGATACTTTTTGACTTACCCTCATAGAAAATGTTTGTGGAATTACAAGTGAAAATTGCCAATCTTTTGTTTCTGCCTGCTCCTGAGAGGTTATGTTAAATACCATTACTCTAGCTGGGAGGGTCTGGATTTATAGAGATGATTTGAGACAAAATGGAATAGGAACTGGGACTGATTGCCATGCTGAACTCCACTGCAATCTATGGGTTAAACACATAGGGCCTGACTGAAGTCAGTTGAATTATTCATGCTACCCACTTTGAGCAAGTTGTTAATATGAGGTCCATGATTATCATGATGACTACTTTCAGGTAATTAAACTATTACTCTATAGGTTTCCAAACATGAACTATATACTTAAGATAAGGCAAATATTAGAGAACTACATTAAATCTATAAACATAACTCAGTCTCAGTTAAGACCTAATATGTCCTTCATCTTATCTGACACTAAGTTTGAATTGTTTTGTATTAAAAAAGTAAATCTGCCTGAGCACAGAGAGGTTGATAAATATTATAATAAAACGTAAGTCTACACTTAGCATAAAAAAGGGAATACACTCATAAAATCTGAGTTTATGAACAACAGAGTCATATTCCAGATTTCTAGGCCATGAAAACCACACTGATATCAACTACAGAAGAAAATGAAAAACAACAACAAAGAAGACACCATATCAATAGATCTTACCAGAAGAAAAAATTCAGAAGCAATATCTTATATTAAAATGCTATGAAGATTATGATGCCGATAGTTAAAAAAGGATAATATTGTTTTGTTTTTGGAGCCTTTCCACGCACATATAGTCTCTCTACATGCAGAAAGAAATTCAAGCATCTGTCATACCAGATGGTTTATATCTGTGACACCTAAAGGGAAAAAAGTATGAAAACCAAAAAAAGACATGCTGTTAGCACTACTAGAAGCGTTGTATTCAAATGATTTTCCCTTTTTGTCTCTACAGTAGATTAATGATACAATTCATCAAAAAGAATCGGAAAAAGTTACATTTTTTTCTGCAGAAAACAGACTGAATTTTAATACTTTGCTGCTCATATACACAATATTTTCCCCCTGTGGGGTGGAGATTAAGGGAAACATTTGTTTTATAAGGAAGTAGAAGTAACAGACCATTCTAAAGTAGGCTGAAAAACCATATCCATCCTCCATCCTAGCACATCCTTCCCCCGGTATAATAAATCATAAGAGGTCCTCAAGAATGTTCAAAATCCCACTTGTGAAACACATCCTTGCCTTCTCAAGTTGGTGAAAGCCAGGGAAGAACAGCTGTGTTCACTATGATCAGAAATTTAGTATTTGATTCTAAAGCCCACTATAAAATCATGAGCAACTATTAGTCTGTCAAATGCACAATCAGTCATATAAAAGCAGAGGATAAGAGAGAAGGAAGAAAATTATAAATAATAATTCTTTAACAAAGAAGGAGATGATGTAGGAAGAACTAGTGTATGTGAGTATTTGGAGTCTGTTGGCAGCCAATCCAAAGTTCTGAGAACTGCCACACAAGAACAACCTGCAGGAGGCTCTTACCATCAGCTCTGTGCAGTTGTGTATTGGCATTTGGGTGGGAGCATGAATGATCTGTATCTTTTCCGTGTCAAATAGACAACAAGGTATGTTTTGAAATAAGTACCTGAAATTCTGCCCATTTTTTGAAGTTCAATTCTCTAGCAATGTATTATAATACAATAGAAGAACCTACCATGTTGTAGGCTAATTATTCACTAGCTTAAAATATTATTTCACAAGACAGAGAATGAAAAATGAATGCCACTGCTTTTGAAACATCAAAGTTTAAGAAACTTCAGAACTCTATTCAAACTAGCACCATGGTAGCCTCTTATGAGAAAACCTGAGGCTAGAAATAGAATAGTAAAAGACAGAGTAAAGGTGCTATATTAACTAGTGTTGGAAGCACAAATTAAAAGAAGAGACAAGGACTACTTTTGGAACAAAGGAGACAGATAACAAAAAATTACTAGATTCATACCCTGCTATTTAGTTGCTATTAAGCTTCTAATAGGTAAAAGTCTGCCTTTGAAGATTTATTCTCAGCAGATAAGACGAAGAAAGACATGTATGACTCGAATAATGGAAACATTTTAATAAGGATTGGGAGAACTTGGTACTGTAAATCACATTTAAAAATACTGTACTGTTTGTGATGTATACTATATATAAGCTTTAATGGGATATGTTGAATCATAAACTAGTTTTGTGGGGTTACTTTTAATGAGGAATAGTCTATTACATTTTCCTTGCTATCAATAAGGCCTGTCTATGTCTACACCTCACCATAGTTTACAGTACAGGGGTATGAATAGCACTATGAAGCCAAGCGTTGCACTGTAACTCCTGCATGTGGATGCTGTGGCTGAAACTGAACGGTTCAAAGGTTGTATTAATATATAGATCACTTCTCCTGAACCTGGTCCCCAGCCTGTAACAATGCTTGGGATTCTTCTGTCCCAAGTGCAGGACTCTGCACTTGTCTTTGTTGAACCTCATCAGATTTCTTGTGACCTTCTGAGGTCTCTTCCAGCTCTATGGTTCTATGATTCTATGATTCCTCTCCTGATTCCAATCCCTTCAGATGTTCTTAGGCCCGTCAATGAGCTGACCCAGAATCTGGCAATTTAAAAGGGCCCAAAGCTCTTGGTTGCTACCATCACTAAAGCAGAAATGACACTGTTAAATAGCCACTGAAACCCTGGGCAGCACTGAAGGCTCCTTCTGCCTGATGCCCTCTATTTCCAATGATCCAAAACTGCCCTCCCCCCCACTGGTTCAGGGCCCAATGAAGTCTCTCTCCTGCGCTAGGTATGCTGAACTAGCAGTGTGATCTTAACTGTCTCATTTCTTTAGAAAACTATTCCTTGTCTAATGCTCTGTGCACTATTTTTTTAAAGTATACAACTAAATACAGATTATTAGGTGATGGAAATGCTTTGTATGTTTTATTTTAAAATAGTTCTTTTTATTTTGTGCTATTTGTCGGTATTGATGTGAAACTAAATGTTGGAGAAGTGTAAGTACTTGCCCATGTAATGTTACCATCTTCCATTTCTATTTATCAGTTTAGGCTCTTCTGCAATACTCCCTACCATAATATCTGAGCATTTTACAACATTTTAAAAAACAGAATGAATTATTCCTTTCTTTCTTGTATCTAGGAATACTGTAGATGCTTTGATTATAAGGAATTTTAATCTTTGTTTTACTTGACGAAAGCTCACATGGGAAAGTTAAATTAATTGCATAAATTTTAAAATTATTTTTGAAAATGGAGAAAATCCTTTAATAGACTCCGAGACATTTTTCAAGTGGACTTTTTGGTGGGAGAAAAATAAGATTTGGTGATATTTCATAAAATTATGTCAATATTGCCAAATTGTTTCAGTTACCACAAAACCAAACAACTCCCCCGGTATGGAAACAGGGAGGAAAGGTTATATAAAGTTAAAATGTAATTTTGACATCTTCAAAGTGAAACATTTAATTTTATTTTAGTTTTATTTTAGTTTGAAATGACTTTTGATTTCAAAATTTCCTTTAATTTTACTTAAAATTAATATTAAAATAATCAAAATCAGAATGCAATATTTCATCCAGCATCAACTGTCATGTTTAATTTGACTGAAATTTTTCAATTGCAATTTATGCAAAAATATTTTTTGTTTGACCTCTTTTTTTTCTTCATTATTTTGGAATTACCAAGAAGGCAAAAGAACCACTATTTGCCCTTCACCACTCTTTGTGTTGTGGTGGTGGTTTTTATTTTGTTTTGCTTTTTAACATTAGGGAATCTTTATAGTTTTGGGGCTACATCTGAAGATATGTCTGTCTCTTGAGTTCGTACCTCTTTCCTGCTGATTAACATATTTGTTGTTGAAGTGGAACTGTACTCAGTCATGCCTTTGGAGGAAATGAGTCCAGCTCTCATTGGGATCCAATCCTTTGCCTCTGCTATTTTTTTTCAGTGCCTAGCTCAATGGAGACTGAATCTGATCTGTATATGATACAGTAATGATAATAATAATACCATACCTGTAACCAGGAATTTCTACTACTACTTCTCTTCAGGAAATCTTTATAGCTTTCTACATTTCAGAGTTCAATTCTAAACATGCCAAGAGACTTTCAAGATCATCCAGCACCTCACCCTTCAGTATCTGTTTCTTATTCTCCTGATCAAACCAGATTTGTGTCTCCCTTTCTTTTTGTTTGTTTACTTGAATATGTTTTGTCTATTTGCCCAAATAACCATGACCTTATATCGAGTATAGCAGAAAAGGATCTTTGGTTCATAGTGGATCACAACCTAATTATGAGTAAACAGTGTGGCATTGTTGTAACATTAAGGTCATTCTAGAATGTAAGAGCAGGAGTGTTGTAAATTAGACATGAGAAGTAATTCTTCTGCTCTACTCTGTGCTGATTAGTTCTCAGCTGGAGTATTTTTTCCAGTTCTGGGAGCCATATTTCAGGAAAGATGTGGATAAATTGGAAAACATCTAAAGGAGAGCAACAAAAAAGGATTAAAGGTCTAGAAAACTTGATCTATGAAGGAAAATTGAAAAATAGGGTTTCTTTAGTCTGAAGGGGTATGTCTACACTACCCTCCTAATTTGAACTAGGAGGGTAATGTAGGCATACCACACTTGCAAATGAAGCCCGGGATTTGAATTTCCCGGGCTTCATTTGCATGAAGCCGGCCGGCGCCATTTTTAAATGCCGGCAGTTCGAACCCCGTGCCGCGCGGCTACACGCGGCACGGAGTAGCTAGTTCAGATTAGGCTTCCTAATCTGAACTAGCTGTACTCCTCATGGAATTAGGAGGGTAGTGTAGACATACCCAAGAAGAGAAGACCAAGAGGAGACCAAACAGTTTTCAAATATATAAAATGTCTATCTACTATTTCCATTTCAGCCTCAGTCCAACTGTATACATTTGTAATGTACAAGGCAACACCTGTTCCCCTTTTCCCTTCCTGTTCTTCTGAACAAGTGGGATTCTTCTATACCAATATTCCAGTCATGTATATTATTGCAAATCTTTGTGATGCCACCTATATCATTGTTGTGTTTTTTATTAGCATTCAAGCTATTCCTGCTTATTTCTCATACTTCTTGCATTTGTATACAAAAATCTAAGATACTGATTTGATTTCCCCCACCTAGTTCTGTTTTTTCTCTTGTTTTTCTCTTGTTTATCCCATGCTACTCCCAAATTCTGACCCTTCTCTCATTTCTTCATGTTTTTGACTTGCCTCTGGGCTTTGGTCACCTGTCCTTTTTGAAGCTAGATTAAAGCCTTCTTCACCAGGTTGGCCAATCTTTATCTAAATATTCTTTCCACATCTAGATAATACTTAGCCTGCCATGAGTATAGAGAACTGGATTAGATGATCACTTAAGCTCCCTTCCAGGCTTACGATTCAATGATTCTATGTACTGTAACCCATAGTCTAATTGCAACCGTGAAGTGTGCAAATATATATAAACCATGCATGGTTATGGGCAGTTTTGAGATACTTCTGTAACAAAAAAATATTTTTATTGGCTTTACCCTCTTGGTTGCTTCTTCTGTGAAGTTTTGCATAATAACTTATGGCGTAAGTTTGTACATTGCCAAAAGTTCTATTCTAAAGACAAATCGACCCTTTCTGCAACAGATTGAGATTTATTCACTTAGACTATGTCTACTTTATGAGTTTTCTCAGCAAAAATATGCTAATGAACAGGGCTCGACAAATAATACAATCTACTCGCTCGTGGCGAGTAGATTGTAACCTGGAAGAGCCAGGTTCAGGCGATCTGTGCTGTTTGGTGAGTCCTGCTAATGAGGGACTCATTTGCATGAGTCACTATTTCATTTGCATATTTTCAGCCTATCCATTTTTGTGCTAGGAGTTTTTGCACAAAAACAAGCAGTGTGGACATTTTCTTTTTGCTCAAAACCCCCTTTTTCCGCAAGACCCTTATGCCCCAAAGAGGAGTTATACCGGTCTTATGGAAAAAAAAGGGGTTATATGTAAAAAGAAAATGTCCACACTGCTTTTTTGTGTGCAAAAACCCCTAGAGCAAAAACAGATCAGCAGAAAATATGCAAATGAGATTGCAACTCATGCAAATGAGTCCCTCATTAGCATATTTTTGTGGAGAAAACTCATAGTGTAGCCATAACCTTAATCCACCTTTGAATCTTTTCTCTTCTTCTGATGCTTTTATTTGGGTTTGGATTTCTTTCTATTTTTCCTTCTATTGTTTTCTCTGAAATATTTGCATCCCCAGTCTGCTTTGTGAATTTCTAACTTTCAGTGTCGATGTTCACTCTGGTATTTGTTTTTGCCACCTTCTTGTAAGCTTCCACATTCATTCAGATCAACAGAAACCTGTCTACAAATCTGTCAAGCTGATCCATGATGATGAAGTGAATTTAGTTTACTATTCTGTGGCAAAAGCTCCAAGACCAACAAAATAAATACTGAATGCTGCATAAAATGTGTAAGTATCTCTCATATTTAATAATTCATTAATTTGGCAACTCTTGCTGCAATTAATAAAGGATAGTTACTTAAATTCAGAAGTATTTTAACCTAATATTCAGTAGTAGTAAATAAAGCAGGTTGTTGTGGAGCAAATAAAGAACTTTTATTTTAACAAAAATTGAGATTATTTTCTTCCATATTGTAAACGTCCCCGTTTGGGGGTGTGGTCATCCTTGCCGCCTCCTCCCCCCCCAATCCTGTGCACCTATCACCCTATAGTCCGCTTCCCCGTGTCTTAGCCACCTGTGCTTTCGGCTTGCCAGCCTCTTTCACGTAGGAGGTCGGCTTTTCTCCCGCGATGGGGAGAGGGGGGGTCCGGGCCCGCCCCCTCTCACGGACCCCAGCCAGGGCCCTAAGGACTCAGACAGCCAAGTTGTCCGGTCCGGCTGGTGGGGCGTCTGCCTTAACTCGCCAGCCCGCAGGCTACCTTTGCCAGCCCTGGGCTGCTTCCTCTCCCCACCTGGGTTTGGCCCGCCGAGTCGGGGCTTACCTCCTCGGCTTGGGTCCCATCCGTTGTCCTCTCTCGGGGGATGACGCTCTCAGCACTCCCCCCCTGCAAGGATTAGAATGCAAAAGTCCCTAGCTAAGTCTTCTGCTTCAAACAACACTGTCCTTTATCATCTGCTATCTCTGCAAACCATGGTGGTAAGACAAAGATACAGTTTTAGTTCTAACACTAACATTTCTTTCTTCCATCTGTTTGTCAGGCCCTTAACAAATTACTTTAATGCAGTTTTTGTCATTTAATAGTTTAAAAGCCCAGACAGTTTAAATGACATATTGAGTTGTTATACCAGCCAGAGAGCTTTCAGATGCAGAAAATTATCAAAAAAGTCTAGGAATAATGAAGTGCAGAGAAAAAGGACAAAAATATGAGGAAATGTTATGTAGCTCACATAAAGGGCTGATTTGTTACTTGCAGGATAGAATAAATCATTAACATCCTAAATCATATGTTGTCAGTCATCTGTTGAAATCTGACCTTTTATGTTGCTCAAATCATGCATGGGAAAATCCCCAGTTGTGACAGTGACTTTAATTTTTTAACTTTTATTTGGTCTATTTCAAATCTAAATTTAGGTTGGGTTACTTCTGTGAACATTTAAATATTTGTTCCATCTTTCAAAACATTTTCAAAGGTCACTTAAAAATTAGCAAGAAGAGTGCCACGTATATTTGAGCTCAGTCACATTTTCCCTTTTGATTGTATGTGTCAGAATTCTTGCAGAATTGGAGTGAGACAGGAGTACAAAACAATGCAGTTGTCCTCATTGTTTCAGGAGTATGGGTTCTTTAGAAAAAGTTTTTTTGTTTTTTTTTTCAAAAAAACCCTACCTAGACTTCGGGGTTTTTTTTTTTTCGAAAAACCCTTTTTCAAAAAAGAGCTCTCACACGATTATGTAAATAAAATGTGAGATTTTTAAATCTGCACTTCATTTGAATTTTTGATTGGCCTTATTTACATTCCTCTTTCGGAAGAGGAATGTAGTTTAGACATAGCGTATGTGAAAAAAGTGAATGATACCAGCTTACATTCCCTAGCTCCCAGAGATGTTATGAGGGCCAATTAATGTAATAAAAGAACTTAGAAATCATGGTATTTTAATCAGTGTAAAAAAGCACCTTTTTGTATATATATTAAATATGAAACCCATAACATCTAAACAGAAATACTGACTAAATTTTTTTCAGTCAAAGTGTATTCATTCATTTGAATTCAGGCATAAAGAACTACCTGTACTCCATGCATATTTAAAGGCATTAAACATATATATTTAAATGGATCAGGATTATATAATTACATAAGTGCACGGCTATTTTGAATAACTTTTATAGGAGCAATAATGTATACTCCATATACAACCTGTCCCCAAAAAACTACTGTACAGTTGTTGTTTTTTCACGTTTGAGTTGTAATTGAGTTGGGATGGGCTATGTTGATATTAATATGATTTGTGAATTATTGTAGTAAAAGCAAAAAATAGCACTTTGCAATGAATAAATCCTAACTTCTTTATTGTTCATTTTGTTAAGCTTAATTTTACTTGAAACTTTACATGCATTCTATATAAAACAGCACTGTTGATTAATTTTGGTAAACTCATGTGCTTAACTAAAACATTAATTATGAAAGAATTTATTATAGTGAGCAACATTAAACAATAAACTGCTACTGAAAAAATATTTTTTTACATTTTCAAATATACTAATATCTATTTTAACACAGACTACAAAGGATACAGTGTTAACTTTATATTATTTTTATTACAAACACTTGTACTATAAAAATAATTAAAGAAATAGGGAGTTTTTTTCAGTTCATGTCATATAAGTAGTGAAATGCAATCTCTTTTCTGTGAAAGTGTAAATTAGAAATGCAGATTTTTTTATTACATAATTGCATTCAAAATTTTAACAATGTACCATTAGGAGCCTACAAGTCTTTTCAGTCCTATCTCTTCTTCAGCCAATCACCAAGAAAAACTGTTTCTTATTTGCAATGTTATCTGAAAGTGAAAACAGGTATTCACAAGGCACTTTTAAAGCCAATATTGCAAGATGCTTACATGCCAGACATGCTCATACTTCAACCACTGTTCTATTGGACATGCTTCTGTGCTGATGATGCATGTTAAAAAATTAATGCTTTAATTAAATTAGTGTCTGAATTCCTTGGTGGAAAATTGTATTTCTTCTGTTTTGTTTTATCCATATTCTGCCATATATTTAATGCTATAGGAATCTCTGATGATGATCCAGCACAAGTTCATTTTTAGAACACATTCACTGCAGACTTGACAAAATTCAAAGGCACCAATGTAGGATTTCTAAAAATAGTTACTGAGCTTAATCTAACGTTTAAAAATCTGAAGTGCCACCCAAAATCCAAGAGACACAACAAGATGTGGACATTCTTTCAGAAGTTTTAAAAGAGTAACATTAGAAACTATAAAATCCAAACCATCCCAAAAAATCAACCTTCTTCTGGTGGCATCTGACTCAGATGATGAAACTGAACATGCATCATTCTGCTGTATTTTGGATTGTTATCAAATGGAACATATCATCCACATGCATGCATGTCCCCTGGAATGATGGTTGAAGATGAAGGGACAAATGAATCTTTAATGCATATGCATATTTAAGTCAGGCTGGCAGACTGAACTAATTCAATACTCTTAAAAGTAGTCCCTCAGCAGTCTGCCCTTCAGATGAAAGCCAAGGTAGCATGATATAGTTTAGTTTCTCTTACATGTGAAACAAAGGAAGTAGTCTCAGATTGAAACCCTATCTAGTGTAAAAAAAGAAAGTTGAAGTTTAGATTGTATTATTCTATCACAACATGTCTGAAAGCAACCATCCTCTTTGTAATACTGCAATGAAATATAATTAGAACAAATTGTTATATTCACTGGGGATGCATTAATGACTGTCCCAATTAAGAACTAAGAAGTTATTATGGAATTAATTCCTGGTTTGAGTTAATTAAAAAATCATACATTAATTCATGCATAATTGTGGTTCTAGTAACTTCTAGGCATAATCACATTAGACACATTCATTTACTGTTTCTCCTCCTTCTACAGTATTTCTAAAAAATTCATAAGTCACATTGTTCCACTTTTGTAATCTGCAGTATTTGTAATTCTTGCATTTTTTCTGCTATTAGAAACATCAACATAAAATAATATAGTTTCCTGATGGTAACATTAGAGGCTATGTCTACACTGGCATGAATTTCCGGAAATGCTTAAAACGGAATACTATTCCGTTTTCAGTTTTTCCAGAAAAGGAGCATCTACATTGGCAGGCTGCTTTTCCGGAAAAGCCCTTTTTCCGGAAAAGCGTCTGTGGCCAATGTAGACGCGCTTTTCCGGAAAAGAGTCCCAATCGCCATTTTCGCGATAGGGGCTTTTTTCTGGAAAAGACTAATGGGCTGTCTACACTGGCCCTTTTCCGGAACAGTGTTCCGGAATAAGGACTTATGCCTGAGCAGGAGCAGAATAGTTTTTCCGGAATAGCGGCTGATTTTGTACAGTAGCGCGTCGTTGCTTTTCCGGAAATTCAAGGGCCAGTGTAGATAGCTATCAGCTTATTCTGGAAAAGCGGCTGATTTTCCGGAATAAGTGGCTCAGTGTAGACACAGCCCTTGAGTGATATTTGGCACCCTCAAAAGTTGAATTAATGATGTTCCTTCCTAGTTGAATAAGGAATAATAACATATTGCTGTATATTAAATGTTCACTTCTTAATGACACTGGTTTTATAGATGTCTACCTCTGTTTATTTGGAGTTGTTGCAGCAAGGAATTAAAACCACTTGCACTCAAAAGAGCCTAGTGAGTCAAACAGAAATTCTTTTTTACTTTTGAGCAGTTATCTGAAAATAATCAATACCTTCACTTTCCGATTTCAAGAAATTTCAATCTTTCTTTGTGGCATGGAAAATGAAAAATAAAATAAACAGGGAAAAGTAATAAAATAATAAATGTGCAACATGTTTTATCCATAGAGCCCCAAAAGCTTTACAAACATGGATCAATTCTTTGCACCATTTTACAGCTGAGGAAAATAAGACTAACTGACAGATAAGATTAGCTCGTTGTGTTCTTGGGAAAGCCACTAAAAGCTAGGGATAATTGCAATTAATTAATTAGTCACTGCATTTTTCCATAGCTATCAAATTTAGCAGACAACATCAGAGTCCAGGTGGAAGGCTATAGGATCTGGAAGCCCTGAACAAATCTGCAATGGGTAATGCAGCTACAGGCAATGCTGAAGAGGGCCTGACCTGTTGTGTGCAGAGGCATTTTAAAAAAGGCGTATATGCACATCTGCCATTAAAGCCTGTGGAATCAATGGTCTAAAACTGCAGACCATGTTTTGAAACTTCATCCTTTATAACCTTGACATATTGCTAGAAGGAAGATTACACTTGACTGAGGAGAATTGGAGAAAGAAGCTGCTTAGTGCTAGCTGCAGGATAAGCAGGTCTCTCTCAACATGACAGTTTACAAATCCTGCAGACCTTTAGCCACAACTAAGATGCCCGAGAAACACTGAATAACAAAGGGAAGTGTTTTGGTGAGGGTTGCTCAAGGGGGAAACCCAAACTGTAAGCATTAGGAGTCCACTCTCAGAACACCTGTATGTCTTTGTATTAGAAATAAGCAATGTAAGTTACTCTATAATAAATCATTGTTGAAATTCAGAGGTTAGATTTCGTGGGAAAGTTAAATGCATAGTGTCATTGTAATTTATATTGGTTTTATTTATGTATATATTCATTTGCTCTGCATCATACTTTAATGTCTGATTCAAATTAATTCCTTCTCCTCCTGTTCTTCAGCAAATGTTCCACAGGCCATGTGTGACATTTGAGGGTTTTTTTTAAATGCCGAATTTTCATAGACTCATATATTCTGAGTTCAAAAGGGACCATTGTGATCATCTACTCTGACCTAACACAAGCCACAGAGCTTCCCTAAAATAGAGATAATATTTTAAAAAAATCCAATCAGAATTGCCAGCCTTCCCTGTGCATAGCAATACCTTGATTCCTGAGAGATCCCCACATTATTACTGCTAATCAGTGACTGGAGTGCTTTATCCAAGACTACGATTCCCGCTGTCTATGAGCCAGCCAGTAGATGTGCACGTGTCAGTTTTTGCCACGAAGTAAGCAGGATGAGTAGCTAGTAACGTGATCCTGGAGTGTGCCTAAAGTCTAGGTCTGGATCTAGATGTCACTAAAGAAAGTAAAAATGGGGATGTGGATTTGGGCTCATTTCTATAGGCAGTAGCAATACATAACTAATAAGCGCCTATAAATGTTCATACTCATGAACCACGATTGGTAGAGTAGAATTTTGTACCTACTCTTTAAAAACGTAATGATTCCTAAAGAACTTGATTAATGAAGACTACACAAACCTAATTCTGAAACATTCTCAACAGCAAAGTTATTTTTGCAAGGGAATTGTTGGTGCTCATGGAGAAGATGAGGGATCTGGTTTGTGTAAACAGGCAGGTCAGCACAATGTTGGACATACTTGGCTAAAAACTTGAATGTATCCTATATGGTGGGTTACCTGGAAAAATCCTAGCGATTTTTTCCCTCACAGTCATAATCAAGATTACATAACTCGTTAGCATAATGAGCATCAAATTACTTCACTTTCCATAAAACAACAGCGATATACTATTGTGTGAGCATTTTACATACCTGACACTTTCAAAAAGTGAAAGGATCATTTCATTTTAATAGGCTCCAATTTACATAATAAATCTCTTTTTCTGAGAAGCTGAACATATAATTACTTGTAACTCCTTATTTTACTACTAGGGAGTTTTAAATCTGGCCTCATGCAATTTGCTTCTGTACTAACTTTCTAGTCAGCCTTTCCTTTCATTCTGTGATGCTCGTAAAGACCCAACAGAGATATTTCACTAAAGGATGTCTGTTAGTTTTGATTTCTTCCTCTGATCTAATAACAGTGGTGGACACCAGTAGTCAACAGCTATAGAACTGGCCACAGGATGTGCTTTCAGTTGCTATTTCTTTTGATCTGTAAGTTAAAAAGCCTTCTGTCTTGTGGCCCCCTAAGGCTCCTCTCCATAATTAAAGAGTTTCATCAAGGTCCAGTTAGTTGATGTTAAAAGTTCAGTGGGGCCTGTCTGTTTCCTCCATCTACTGTGTTATAATAACCCCCTCATGTGAAGGTGTTGTATGAGTGGAGATAATTCTTTTGCAGAGAAGGTGCACAAATTTAATGAGCCTTCTCCGACAGACATCTTCCTTCCTAAGTAAGAACTCTTGAGTAGTGCTATATAATAAAAGCAGTAAAGTACCAATTTGTTTTTTTACATGCTCATCCAAAACCATGCATTGTTGACTATTGTCATTGAGGACTTTGAATCCATACCAGTAAAGACATTAATCTAGCTTATCATAAACAGTTTATGAGTTCAGCTTTGGCCCAGTCTCTCAGTGGTTATCAATAAATAAAAATTACAATAAAGAGCAGTTAAGGAGTTATTGAAGGTGTTAAGTATGTTAATTCTCCAGTGTTTGTCCTCTGTCTTCTTTGAAGTTTGAATATCAATGTTTCTGCCACATTCTATTTTTCATGTATCAAAATTTGCTTCATTTCTCCATGTATTCTCAATGGTTTAAAAATAAATCTTTGTGGTGGTCAGAGAAGGAGATATACAATTAATTTAAATACAGGTTTTAAATATATTACAAGAACAAGACAAGATATTGCACTTGTAATATATTTACAAGTGTTTTAATGTTTTAATACTTCTTTTTTCCTCAGCATTAGAGTGAATGTTCCTCAATAATATTTGTAACTTTCAATCAATTCAGATGCAAAACTTTTAAAGGAACTTAGAGATCCTATAGAATTTTAAGAGTTAACAAAAGTTATGTAGCTTCTCTTCTCCCTAAATGGTAGGAGTGATGGTGAGAGAGTCAGGTGCTTGTTGGTTGACCACAATCTCATGACTACTAGTGTTTCTCTTCATTAAGCCCAAAGTGTGAAACCATGGTTTGGATCCATAGTGTTGAAAAAGTCTGTTTATGAAATATCCATGTTTATCTGAAATCTAGGATGTGGCGTGAACTCAGTGGAAAGGGACAGAAGCAAAACTGATTTTTATAGGTAACAGGAGTTTACAATTCAGAGCTGGCTTCCAAATGTACTCAGGAGGCAAAAATACAGGTAACAGTTGTTGGTTTTTTATTATTATTTTCAACCTTCTTGATAATCCAGAGGTGAATCTAGTCAAATGGTTTTAAATAAAAGATCTTAAAACCAAATAACAGAGGAGCTTACAAGTGAGCAGTTAGTCTGCTTTAATATTATTTTCAATGTTTTATGCTGAGAGCTTCAAAAGATGCCATCATTTAATCTTTACCTTTTAGGAATAATTGTTTTTAATTACTGTGGATATCAGAACATGGAACTCAACAACATGTGAAAGTAGTTGAAATTATTCTCCTCACCCAATGTTTATTATCTTCTATGCCATTACATAGTGCTGGGAATCAGCAACTGAACCATCACTCTGGCCACTGTTTTACCAGTTAAGTCCTGGTTGGAACAAGTTGATAAACTTAACAGTAATACGTCACCGGGACCAGGTGGCATTCATCCAAAAGTTCTGAAAACTCAAATGTGAAATTGAGGAACAATTAACTGTTGTTTGCATCCTGTTCTTTAAATCAGCTTCCATACCTAATGACTGGAAGGTAGCTAACGTAATGCCAATATTTAAAAAGGGGTGTAGAGGTGATCCTGGCAATTCCAGACCAATAAATCTAATGTCAGTACCGAGCAAATTACTTGAAACTATAGTCAAAAATAAAATTGTCAGACACATAGATTAACATAATTTGTTGGGGGAAACTCAACATGGTTTCTGTAAAGGAAAATCATGTCTTACTTATAAACTAGAGTTCATTGACGGGGGTCAACAAACATGTGGACAAGGGGGAGGTAGTGGATATGCCTTGACAAGGTCCCTCATTAAAGACTCTTAAGTAAAGTAAGTTGTCATAAGATAAGAGGGAAGGTTCTTTCATGGATTGATAACTGGTTAAAAGACAGGAAACAAAGGGTAGGAATAAATGGCAAGTTTATAGAACGGAGAGAGGTAACTAGTGATGTCCCACAAGGGTCTGTGTTGGAACCAGTCCTATTCAACTTATTTATAAATGATCTGGAGAAAGGGGTAAACAGTAAGGTTGCAAAATTTGTATATGATACTAATCTGCTCAAGATAGTTAAAAACAAAGCAGACTGTGAAGAGCTTGCAAAAAATGGCAAATGAGATTTAATGTTGATAAATGTAAAGTAATGCACATTGGAAAAAATAATCACAACAGTGCATACAGTATGATGGGGACTAATTTAGCTACAACTACTCAAGAGAGAGATCTTGGAATCATTGTGGATAGTTCTCTGAAAACAGTGTGCAGCAGTGGTCAAAAAAGTAAACAAGATGTTAGGAATCATTAAAATAAGAATAGAGAATAAGACAGAGAATATCTTATTGCCTCTGTATAAAACCATGGTACGCCCAATCCTGAATACTGCATACAGATATGGTCACCTCATCTCAAAAAAGATATATTGGCATTGGAAAAGGTTCAGAGAAGGCCAACAAAAATGATTATGGGTTTGGAATAGGTTCCATATGAAGAGAGATTAAAAAGACTTGGACTTTTCAGCTTAGAAAGCAGAGGACTAAGGGAGATATGATAGAGGCTTATAAAATCATGACTGGTATGGAAAAAGTGAATAAAGAAAAGTTAGTTACTTGTTCCCATAATAAATGGGAACTTGGGATCACCAAATGAAATTAATAGGTAGCAGGTTTAAAACAAACAAAAGGAAGTTATTCTTCATGCAGCACATAGTCAACCTCTGGAACTCCTAGATAGAGGATGCTCTGAAGACTAGGACTTTAACAGGGTTCAAAAAAGAGCTAGATACATTCATGGAGGTTAGGTCCATCAATGGCTATTGGCCAGGAACAGTTTCCTTAACCTCTGTTTGTCTGGAAATGGATGACAGGAGAGGTATCACGTAACAATTACCTGTTGTGTTCACTCCCTCTGGGGCATCTGGCATTGGCCACTATCGGCAGACGGGATACTGGGCTGGATGGATCTTTAAACTGTCCTAGTATATCATTCTTATGTTCTTATGATCCGAATAAAGAGAGGATCTCCTGATTATCAGAGTAAACTGAGGGTTATCTAGTTAATTGTTAATAAGGTCATTAACAAAGAGATTGGACAGAAGAGCAGAGAAAGGGGTTGGAGGTGGAAGGGAAGCTGAAGAGAGAGAGAAGGGATAGTACCCAATAAAAAAATCTCTGGAGAAGATGTGGTAAGACTCAAGGACTTTGTAAATAATGTAACTGCACTAGTATGTAGAAGGTGGTGGTGTGAAATATTGTAAAGAAAGCGAAGAGTGGTATCTACATGAGAGAAGGACTGTGAGTGGTCTGTACCAAGTGAAGAGGATGAGAGTATCAAATGTCCTGTCACAAATGGTCAACACTGGATTTCATCTGGTGCCATGCTGTTGTCTTTCCTTGTTCGATCCCTCTGATGCTGGTCATGCTTCTTGACTTCCTTAAAAAATTCTTGCTTGCAAAATTTGGCACCTCATTCCTCATCCTCTTTTGCAGGAAATCAATAAATATTTCACAAATGTTAACACACCCCTCTATTAAAATTTTCCAAATAATTTAAATCTTCAAGCAACCTGATTCTGTTCCAGGCCAGAAGTACCAAAATAATACACAAAAGGATTTTCTTTGTGTATTTTGACCACAATTAGAAGTAGGCTACTCGCCAGAAACTTTATAATAGAATCTGTTTATATGAGAATTCTGCGGTGGCTCTGAAGGAGGTTATGATAGTGGAGATAAGAAGCTGAATTTCAGAGTGCTTATCTGAGCTGAATGTTTGTAACGGGTTATTATTAGACAGTAGGTATGCTGGTATATTAGATGATGTGGAGGGACAGTGGTCGGTAAAAGAATGAACAAAAATATGAAACACATGTTTGAATTTCCATCTTGGCAAAAGCAAGTATAAGAGATCATTTATAGTTGAATAATCTGAATCATGAGGGAAATGCCTATTTGTTAACTCCAACTACATACAGGAATGAGATGGGGACAAGGATTTTTATACAAAATAGAAATCTTACAACTATTGCTCCTAACTTCTTTCACATAGCTGTGTCTGACTAATTCTGTAACCCATAGTTTTAAGAGAGAAATCAGGGAGGGAGCTTGGAAATTCTAACAAAATTAGCCTTTTTTTTTAATGGACCAGATTTCTGATGAAAAATGCAGCTTCAGCAAAATGAGAACATGTTGATTTTATTGACATTTTCAATGAGAAACAGTTGAAAAGTTTCATTTTGACTTGTTATATTTTCCATGTTATAATATTGTTTACATTTAATACAATATGAATTAAATTAATCAAAATGATATTGAAACAAAATATTTGAATTCTATTGAAATGAAGGGTTTTAATGGTCCTCAAGGGTAGAGGTTTGTTTGTTTGTTTGTTTGTTTCAGATATTTGTTTCGTGGGATTTTTTTTTAATTTTAGCTTTTTCATTCCAATTTGGATGAAAAAAAAACAAGTTTGAAATATTAGATTTCCAGATAAATGAAAATTCTTGTTTCAAATCAGATTATTTAACCCAGTGACCACCTATTTTCACAGTCCTTTCCCAATACTCTACAAACACAGGGCAACCTATGTACCACCACTAATACTGGGAGTTGCTCCAGGACAACTGCTTGACACCACAGGGACACTTGGTATAACAATCTTCATGAAGTTTTGGGAAGGAGAAATATGATGGCCTGAGAGATGTGTGATTGTAGAACTGATGGATTGAGCATGAGATAGACATGAAATGTAATGGAATGTGTGTGTTCATTCACATGCCAAAAATTATTTCATCTAGAGAATGTCATGTCTGTCATTGATGAGATGGAAAGTTCCCGAGGAACCTCTATATTAAAATTGTGACAGGACATCACTGCAGAAATCTCATGCAGTATTAGACTTATGTAAAAAGCCAACTAAAGTCAACTTTAGTCACCACTTTAGTCACCACTGAATTCTTGATTTTCAACTACTAATGTAACCATTTTCTTTGCCATAGTTAACAGCCTCTTATATTCATCCAAATATCTAAATGAAAGTGGCCAGATATTCTTGTTGCCTAATCTAGATATCTATATTTTAAAGTCTTAGCCCATATTTAAAAAAATAAGACACTACTCCTTTTCATACTATTTTGTAATATGCAATAATTTCTTTACCTCCTTAATCTTTCCAAATTCACATTTTTGTAGATGATCATTATATCCTCTGACCTCCTTAGTCACTAAATAATCATCTTGGTTGCTTTTCTGTTACTTGAAGTGAACTTCACTCATCATCTGTGTGTCAAAAATGTGTAAAATGTTATTTATCTATCACCATATGTACAAAACAGCAATAGGCTTGCAAAATGACAATTAAAATTCCACATTTGATACGGTTCTACAGTCAGCTGCAAGGGAATGAATGAACAAAATGTTCATCTCTCTCTGAGATATCATCCACCATTTGTAGCTTTCATTAGACATTGATATTCAAAAGACAGCCGTAGATTTTTTTTAAATGGACATTAGATCTAATTATTTCTCTGCAATTGAGCAGTGAGTTGGAGCCTTTTATGTTTAATGGGTCAGAAAGAAAATGTCAAATGTTAGTTATGGAGCCTAGTCAGAATTGCTAAAACTGACTTTTAAAATGCTGAACCTTAATAGAGGTTCAGTCTGAATTCTCTTGGAATGACAACGATGTGTCCCATAGATATAAATAAAACGTAACTGGAATTGCGAGTATATTCCACACTTTCAGCATCTTTTGTGTGGCTAAAGAAACTTTATTAATTGTATATTTACAAACATAATTAAATACCCATTGAAAACTTCACTTTCCAATGAACATTTCCCATTAAGGAACAATGTTAAACATTAAAACAGGTTGCTTTAAAATTAGACCTAGACGTTTGCACAGAGCATAGAAATAAATGAGCTTTGGGGCATCCAAGTCAAATTTCAATTTTCTGCACAGGAATGTAGATTAACAAAGAATTCTTCAAGACTGCAAGCCAATTCCTGGGATGCAGTGTAGCTGCTTTGCAATGTGCGATGTTTGACTACATCCATTAAATCAGATTAACCATTGATGGGGGTATTCCTGAATGCCAAGAGATCCATTTTGGTTATAGAGTAATCATAAAAGCTCCTAGCCCTGTCACTCACACATGGCATAATTATGGAAAGTTTAAGTGATGCTTCTTTCCATCCCAATAATCCTTAGCTGCCATTTTTATTCGTATAGGACAAGAGCTGGTTTCCATCTGATGAGCACTTTGGGGATTTTGAAAAAATGTGTGCATCCTGAATCGGAACAAAAAGTCAAAATCTCAAAATAAAAAAAATGTGATAAAGTCTAAAGGGCATGTGGGGTTGAGGTTTTGATGTTTGTTTTGTTTTCAATCACGCTGATTGAAACCTTTCATTTTAATGACCCATCACTTATAGAATGAAGTGGATTTTGGACTGCATGCAAAGTCACCATTCCTGACATATGTACTCCTTTCCCAATATGTTCCAAGGTATAAGGTTCAGATGAATAGAGAAGAAACAGCATCCAAAGCATAACATTTTTCTATGACATGGGAATTCTCTCTGAGGGCCACTTATCACCATTTTCCTGGTCTTTTGTGCCTTCTAAATGTGGAAAGGTATCAAATCAGATTGCAGTACCCACACTAGTACATTGATTTATGGCTTATTTGGGGTTAACTACTCACAAAGTACCTTCTCAATCCCTTGAAAAAATACAGCATAAAACAGGAGGGGGGATTAAAAAAATCTAATAACTTCTGTGAATATAGTGGAATTAAGAGCTAAGATTTGTATATGGTATGCAGTGTTGTTGTAGCTTTGTTGATCCCAGAGATATTAGAGAGACAAGGGGAGATAGGGCTATTTCATATTTGAAATGAGTCTTTTGAAAAAGATATTATTTAAAAATATTTCACATAAAAAGTAACTAAGGTAAAATACTTGTCAATAGAGTTCAGTGGGGCCTATATTTTAGCTGAGAGAGAGAGAGAAAATTATTGTTGTTCATTCTCTTGGAAAAATGTGCATGGCCATCTTCTACTTTAGGAAGGACATTGTCCTGCCTAAGCACAGGGATTGAAATAGATGACTTCTTGTGATGTTTTCCAGGCCTAAATTTCTGTGAGTCTGTGTTTTACACCCAAATGCTTTCAGAACCCTTAAATATGTCCATTAATTAATGAAAATTCTATTATCTTTGTTTATATAGCACTGATAGGTTTGGCAGCATCATTTCTGGTAATGCTGCTACCTTACAGCTATTGATGCAGTCCTGGCATCTAGACAATCTCCTGTAATACTTCACCTCCAATACCATGTAAAGATGCTCATTTTTTCTTCCCCTTGTTCTGCCAACCCCCAGATGTGTTAAGCTTTTTCATGTGCTACAGGTCCTCTTTATTTGGTGGGGGTGTATTTGCTATGTACAGAAGACTATGGATTAAGAGTTTGGGGGCTTGACTGAAGATTTTGCTTTCGAAATACAGTAAAACTCCAGTTGTTCGGCATCCACTGGTCCGGCACTCCCAATAGTCCGGCACCAACTGGAACCCGGAAGTGCTCTGACCTGCCAGACAATTGGAGCTACTCGGCCCCCGGCTTCTCCAAGTCCGCCGCTGGTCAGTTTCAGCAGCGGCGGACTTGGGAAAGCCATGGGGCAGAGTACCCCAGCTGCTCTGCCCGAGGCTTCCCCAAGTCCGGCGCTGCTGAAACTGAGCAGCGGCGGACTTGGGGAAACCAGGGGCAGAGCAACTGGGTTGCTGCCAGGTTGGTCCCGCAGCGCCGCCCTCAACTGAGCGGTGTTGCGGGACCAACCCGGCAGCACCCCAGCTGCTCTGACCCTTGCTTTCCGAAGTTCGCCGCTGGTCAGTTTCAGTAGCGGCGGACTTGGGGAAGCCGGGGGCAGAGCAGCTGGAGTGCTGCCCACGCTGCGCAGTTGCCCGCCGACCCCCCGACCCTTCATAGCCCCCCTTCCCGTACTCTGGCATATCCAATAATCCGGTACCCCCTGGGTCTCAAAGGTGCCAGATTATCAGAAGTTTACTGTATTATTTTTGCATCTTTTATTCTGTTAGTAAGCTTTAATTAATGTAACAGTTTCCCTTGCAATGTGATGGGAGGTCTGGAATAAATAAACTGGAATAAACATGCAGGGAGGACATAGGCTTTATAATATATTTGTGAACTAGTCTTTCAGAGTGTAAGACCTGATTTCTGTTTTTATCTGAGGTCAACGAAAAAGTTAGTTTGGTAGATTCATCCTAGTCCTCTACCAAATCAGAAACCTCTGGTAGAGATTAACATGTTTGGCAGTCTAGATCCTGATTTTAGTTCAAAGCCTTTCTTGAGCCTAAAGCCTGTGGGCCCAAAAGAAGATGGCATGTTGACATAGTTTGCATGGAGTAACCTTCATTAGCTGCCATTCCCAACACTTGCATGCACGCTTTTCATACAGTTTGTCACCATTCAACATATTTTAGTTACAGTAATTTTTAAACATTGAATTTGTTATTCTGAATATGGAAAAAAACAGAATGATGGTGGTTCAAGGGAGAAATGGAAAATAGAGTTTCATAGTTTCTTGTTCAAAAACATTTCTATCTGATCAAGTTAATCCTTTACTTTTATGCAATTTAAAGAACATATATATATTCAAGATGAGAGGAAATACATTTGAACAACTGGGTGATTTTTTTCTGTTGCATGCAAATTTCAGTTCTAATGCTATAAGCTTGATAATATAATCTTTTTTCTCTCTAATCTGTATGAGTAATTTCTTAAATGTTGATTTCACACTAATCTGGAAAGTTTTGGTGGGAAAAAAATCAAAGGGTTTCCAAGACCATTAAAATGTGTTTTGTTCTCTGTTCGCAGTAGGAGAAATTTGAGTTTTCTAAGGCTAAAGAGCTTGAAAAGATTCCCCCGGAAGCTGATAAAACTTTGTGTAACCTTTCTTTTACTCCTTTTACTACCTCCATTTCTCATTTAGTGTTCCCTTATTAGCTGTGCACTAGAACTAATCCTGCTATCAGTTGCATTCTATCTTTTGGCATTGTAACAATGGTCCGCACTGTTGCTCTGCATGAAAACAAGGGCCTCCATTTGTAAGAGGTGGGTTTGTACAAAAGTGTGCATTGGGAGAACTGGGCTTGTACTTAAAAAATATTTCACACATTAGGGAGAAATGTTTCACTTTAAGTTTTAGAGCTGTGTATATGTGTGTATTGCCACTTACCCATCGCTCACTTCAGCTGTGTATCTTTCAAAATCATCAGTATTTCCTCTCATGATGAACAAAAGGTACCATCTTTGTTGTGCCAGCTAAGAGTTACCTCTATTCCATTTGAAGCTATTATAGGTAAAACATGTACAGAAATGTGAAAGTCTTTACGTAAACCAGAAAAAAATCTAAATAATGAGAGGGATATGAATGTCTAGAGGCAAGTTAAGAAGTTGTTTCTAACAAAGAACCACTCAAATTTGGGGACAGACTCTACAAGAATGGCCTGCTGAAGTCAGTGGAAGAGCTGTGCATGACCTCTATCAAATGGGACAGAGGTAACTCTTAGCTGGCACAACAAAGATGGTACCTTTTGTTCATCATGAGAGGAAATACTGATGATTTTGAAAGATATACAGCTGAAGTGAGCGATGGGTAAGTGGCAATACACACATATACACAGCTCTAAAACTTAAAGTGAAAAATTTGTAACTGACTTCATTGGGTTCATTATCACGCTCTTAAAGTGGAATCTAGAGCGTTTCCCAAACTGTTGGCCACAGCCCGGTACCGGGCCACAGGGAAAAAATACTGGGCCTCAGTGTGGCTTCCGGGAGGGGAGCAAAGTAGGGTGGGCTGGGAGGAGGGGTGCATGGAGGGGGGGAACCGGCCACTGGGAAGCAGAGTTGAGGGCAGCATGGCTGTCCCGTGGAGCTGGGGGGAGGTGGGTGGTGGAAGCAGGGTTGGGGATAGCGGGGCTGTCCCACGGAGATCTGGGAGGGTGGGTGGTAGAAGCAGGGTTCGGGGTAGCACGGCTGTCCCATGGAGATAGGGGCAGGCGAGCGGCGGAAGCAGGGTTGGGGGCAGCGGGGCTGTCCCATGGAGATCCGAGTGGGTGGGCGGGTGACAGAAGCAGTGTTGGGGGCAGCGGGGCTCTTCTGCGGAGATCAGGGCAGGTGGGTGGGCGGCAGAAGCAGGGTTAGGGCCAGCGGGGCTTTCCGGTGGAGATCAGGGAGGGCAGGAGGTGGAACCAGGGCTGGATGGGGGACGGAGGGGCTGGCCAGGGGAGATCAGGAGGAGGAGGATGGGAGAACCAGCTGCCAGAAGCAGGACTGGATGGGAGCAGCGGGGCTGACTGGGGGATATTGGTGGGAGGCGGGGGGAACCGGCCCCTGGAAGTAGGGCTGAATGGAGGCAGCAGAGCTGGACTGGGGAGGTCGGGAGGAAAAGTGGGGGGGGGAGTGGGACTGACCCGGGCACATGCAGACCCTGCAGACCCTGGCAGATGAGTGAGTCTGGCCGGGGATTCCATTTTGCCCCCCCCCTCCACACACACACATACCCTCCCTCAAGTAGTTGCGAACTGCCTGGCAGGTAGACACACTCAGGCAGCGTGAGCACATCTACCAGCCAGGCAGTTCATAGCTAAGGACTGATACACCTAATTATAATAAAACTTATCTAATTAGAAAATACCAGGCATTTTATATGTCTGATAATTTCTCAATTTGTTTCCTGGACAAAACGCTCACATACTGGACTGTCCGGTACAAAACCGGACACCTTGCACCCTCCCTCCTAGCCAGATACCCTACCCCCAATCTGCTCCTGCTTCCGCCTCCTGGGCTGTGTCTACACTGGCATGAATTTCCGGAACTGCTTAAAACGGAATACTATTCCGTTTTCAGTTTTTCCGGAAAAGGACCATCTACATTGGCAGGCTGCTTTTCCGGAAAAGCCCTTTTTCCGGAAAAGCGTCTGTGGCCAATGTAGACATGCTTTTCCGGAAAAGAGCCATTTTCGCGATCGGGGCTTTTTTCCGGAAAAGACTACTGGGCTGTCTACACTGGCCCTTTTCCGGAACACTGTTCTGGAATAAGGACTTATGCCCGAGCAGGAGCAGAATAGTTTTTCCGGAATAGCGGCTGATTTTGTACAGTAGAGCATTGTTGCTTTTCTGGAAAGTCAAGGGCCAGTTTAGACAGCTCGTAGCTTATTTCGGAAAAGCGGCTGATTTTCCAGAATAAGTGGCCCAGTGTAGACACAGCCCTGGAGTTCCCATGCAGCGTTGGGTCCCCCAAGCCCTGGCCCAAGCTGGGCGGAGGATGCAGTTGGGTGAAACACTGAACATTTATTCAGTTTTCATTTTTTTTATATGCATTTATATTTTTGGGCTGCAAAAAACAGTACTGAAAAAAATGGGTTCCAACTAAAGTAAAAAGTTTGGGAAACCCTGGTCTAGCCAGCTTTCTATCCATCTTACAGTCCATTTATCCAATCCATAGTCCCTTAACTTGCTGGCAAGAATATTGTGGGTGATTGTATCAAAAGCTTTGCTAACACTGGCATTGGGGACTTTGGGAGGACCAAAAACACCTTATTTGAATATTCATTATTTGCTTAATGAATACGCAAATATGCAAATTAATGTTACTGGACCTCCAAAAACTCGTAAATGGTCAAAAAGTTTGGGAACCCCTGATCTAGAGTATTTGGCTTGTGAAACATTGGAATTTAATTTCTTTTCAATGCTTTTACTCTCCCAAACATAATGCAAGCTTTTCATAAATGTTTGTTTAGTGCACAATATGTAGATAAGATGTAAGGAAAGTCTTGTTCATCTTAAACTCACTCATTTATCAGAAAGGCAAATTGGATTCAACTTTCATTATATTTCATACTCTGGTCATATATGGTATGAACAATAGAACAAATTTTATTTTATCTCTATTATAATTATAAACAATTTTCATTAGTTCTTTATTTTTACTTTCTCTATGTTTTCATTCCACTTACAGACTAATGGGGGAGCTTTCCTGTAGCTAACTTAATACCTCTAAATTCCCATAAAGTATATTGATAGCTCTGTGCCTGCTGTATACTATGAAATGGATTTGTTCATATTATGTTATTGTTATTCCTTTATTAAATATCTATTAGGTTTTTTCATTAAAGCAATTATAAACTGATTAATTTTCTTACCACTTCTATAAAGAACCAGACATATACATTAGACTAGTAGAATACATAAGAAAATTAAGGAGGGGACATAACATTGTGAAAACACAGAGGAGAAAAGGGAAAGACAGAGACAAAGAGAAATTATTACGAAATGTTAGGGTATGTCTATACTAGGAAATTATTGTGAAATTTATTTTGAAATAATAACTCCCAAAGTAATAATTTTGAAATAGCATGGACATACTACAAGGAAGCCTCAAAATTAGTCCGAGGCAGCCTCCATTAATGTGGACATGTCACCTTGACTTAGAGACCCATGATGTACTGGGGAGTAATTAGTTTGAATTACTCTGGAGAGTAGGTATTTTAAAATAGCGGCACTGGAGCAGCCATGCTACCGCTACTTATTCCCCAAAGGAAAGCAGGAGTTATTATTTTGAAATAATCAACCTATGATTTTGAAATAACACGTTTGGTAGTGTGGACGCTCCGCTTGTTATTTTGAAATAACTCCCTAGTGCAGACCAGGGCTCTTAGAAACATAGATTGAAGAAAAAGAGAAAAAAATGTGTAACGAAAAAAGAATGATAAAAGAAAAACACAAATATATTGCTATTTTTAGACTTTAGAAAGCTAAATCATGACTGTTATGGGAGACGTTAATAAGGAAAAGTTATTTACTTATTCCAACAATATAAGAACTAGGGGTTACCAAATGAAATTAATAGGCAGCAGGTTTAAAATAAGCAAAAGGAAGTTTTTTCTTCCCTCAGCGCACAGTCAACTTGTGGAACTCCTTGCCAGACGATGTTCTGAAGACTAGGACTTTAAAAGGGTTAAAAAAAGAACTAGATAGTTTCATAGAGGTTGGGTCCATCAATGGCTATTAGCCAGGATGGGTAGAAACAGTTTCCTTTGCCTCTATTCGTCTGGAAATGGATGACAAGAGAGGGATCACATGACAGTTACCTGTTGTGTTCACTCCCCAGGTGCATCTGGCATTGGCCACTGTTGGCAAACAGGATACTGGGCTGGATGGACCTTTAAACTGACCCAGTATGGCCATTCTTATGATTTTATGTACATATACGATAAGTTTTAAAATGTCACACATTTGACTTTAGTGGGGGAAAAGTGGCTTTTTAGAAAACAATAGTTTACTTGTTTCTTCCTTGATTTCCTCACTCTCAGTGGAATTATTCTGTGCTACAAATGATTTTGCTTATCAGAGTAGCTACTTCTAGTGACAGAGTTGACTGTTTTTCTGGATGGAGCCCATATAGTAGGATGCAGTGACCAAACTGGAGCTATACACTCATCCCAGTTGGCTGGCTGTGGGAAGATCTACACATAGGGTTCTCTGAGTACATAAATCTAAAGGGTTTGATGTGAACAGAAGGCAAACAGTATGCTATTATTTCAAAAGGGAAAAAAATAAGATAGGCTATCTTAGGCTATTGCAGTGAAAACAATCTGCTGTAAATATTCTTCATTTGTTTTCATCTGGGAAAACAGGCATGAACCCCAGCCACGATAAATGGATACTAATTGTATTGTCAGTAGGAACAGAGGTTCTCATTATTTAGATAAATGCACTTCTGTGTGGTATGTGTAATTCAGAGATGTCATGAACCTAAAATGATGAAAAGGTGGAACCCCTTCAAAACAGTAAAAATAACATCATAAAAGACATACAGCACTTCTACCTAAGGAGTCTACTAATGGCTTCTAGATTAAATGGGAGCAAATTGACTATGCAGAAGCTGGGTTAAAAGTCTAGAAATTCATAAACTTGCAAATGAGGACAGAACTGTGAATTAATGGGGGGAGAATGAACAGCCTATTCTAATTATCACCTCTCTATCCTAATCCTCTCTGGCTGCTTCATTTTAATCACTCTGTATTTTAAAATATATATCTTTTGATAATCTAAGTAATGCTTTTGCCCTCTGATTAGCTCTTCCTGCCCCACCTCTTCTACATGTAATCTGATCATTTCAGCAACTAGGAAGCTATATTTTTTTCATGAATTATCTTGTTCCCCCTTTCATTTCTTTCTCTGTATTGGCTCTTCATTTTTTCCCTTCTCAAGCTAACACTTTTTCTATTTCTTCCATAGCCGGAGGCAAGCCTCATAGTCAAAATGTCACCTTTAATCTGCTTCTTCTGTCTCTTGCTCTTATTTGATTAGTCAACTTGTTTTTATTTTGCAATCTGTACACTGACACAGCACAAATGTGTTTTAGTTTCATCCTCACCACCTTAAAATCTGAACATCGCTGAAATACTGTAGGTACAACGTAGAATCATGAACAAAGTCAAAATGCAATAAAGGAAGACTGTTTCTTCCATACAAATCCATGCATAATAATCCTTTTCCATGTACTGTGTATATCTAGCATCATAACCCATGTCCAAAGCTCAATTGCATTTAAGGATAGAAGTAGAGGCATCTCTGGAAATGTTTTCACAGCCCTTGATCAGCTGATTCAGGCTCAAGGGTTCAGGCTTCCATGCTGTAAAACTGTACTGTGGACGTTTAGACTAGGGCTAGAGCATGAACTCTGGGACTCTGCAAAGAGAGGTGGGGGGGGGGGGGCAGAGCTAGGGTCTACCTCAAGCCCCAACATCTACCTAGGAATTTTAATACCTGCAGTCCAAGCCCAAAAGGCTGACTTGGGCCATTTGTGGTCTTGCCATGCATCTTTTATTTCATTGTTGATGTACCCAATGTTGCAAATTGCTCACATTTAGAAGAAGCCTTTAGTTGCCTTTATTAGCCATCTGCACATAAAAGGGACAAGAAAGGTAACCCTCCAAGTGAGCAAAGGGTTTTTGGAAAAGGATTCTATTAAAAATAGCAGGCACTCAACACTTCAGAGTACATAATCCCTTTCATGGCCATGATATGCTAATATGGATAGAATTATGCATGTAAATCCTCTTACATCAAGATTAGGTGCTACCCTTTAGAGATTAAATTCAATGTTTCCTTGATATGCCATATGCACAGAAAAGTAGTTTCCCTGTACATGGCAAACAGCAAAGCATTCCTGAGTCTGTTTATGTTGCTGTGGAGCATTTTACAGTTTTTCTTAACAATAAAGAGAGAATCACCATTTAGTCTTGTGGTTTGTGAGGAGCACTACATATTTGACTGGTACTGACTGGTATATTTAATGTCATGCTGAGAGATTTATTTTGACCACATGAAAATAGGCTTGTGACTTCATGAAAACTCTTGGATTTTGGGCTTTCCTCATTATTCAGTTTGGGGCTTTTCTTATTATTGATATGTTAGAATGCAACATGACACAGGCATGCCAATCAGGGGGACAAAAGGGGTCAATTGCTCCAAGGTTCAGTGATTCAAAAACATCTGGGACCTCCTGCTGCCACTGCCACTACTGTCGTCAGTGGTAGCTGGAGCCCCGGGCTCTTATATATCCACTGGAGCCCTGTGTGATGCACTCCGCATGGCACGAAGAGGGGGGGGCATGACATTGTAGTGAGGGATAGTTGCCCCAGCCTCCCCACTTCTGGAAGTATAGAGAAGGTCGCCCCTCTCAACTTGCCCAGGGACCTTCTCCATGCTTCCAGAAGCATCTGTATTCTACATCATAATTTTAAAACCTTTTTTAATATGAGTTCAATCAGTATAAAAGTTAGTCCTGACCAGTCCTTAACATAGTGTTGCTAACCCTCCAGGTTTTCCTGGCATCACCAGGAATTAAAGCAAAATGCAGGACAATGTAGCACTTTAAAGACTAACAAGATGGTTTATTAGATGATGAGCTTTTGTGGGCCAGACCCACTTCCTCAGATCAAATAGTGGAAGAAAATAGTCACAACCATATATACCAAAGGATACAATTAAAAAAAATGAACAAATATGAAAAGGACAAATCACATTGCAGAACAGGAGGGAGATGCGGGGGGGGGGGGGGGGGAGGAAGGAAGGTGTCTGTGAATTGATGATATTAGAGGTAGGGAGAGTGGGATGTTTGTGAGTTAATGGTATTAGAGGTGATAATTGGGGAAACTATCTTGGTAATGGGTGAGATAGTTCAAATGTTTGTTGAGTCCTTTTTGGAAAGTGTCGAATTTTAACATGAATGACAGTTCATCATCAGTTAAAATGAGACAGCCATAGTGAAAAGAAAAAGAAGACATGTAGGAGGACTAAATTGATGATGAACATTTCCACAGTTAGCACAGAATAGCAAGAAACTTAAGTTCGCATCTTAGAACTTGCTCAGCTATCACTGTGGAGTTGGTATCGTTTGGTTTCCTTACCTCATGCTTTTTCCTCATCTGCTCAGGGAACCTTTCAAGATCAAGAGAAAGAAAGTCCAGTCATGTGATGGCAAATACTTGGGTCTCTGAACATGCAGTTAGATATAATGGTTTGCATTTAAAACAGTGTTATTATAGAATCTCTCCAAAAGCTTTCTGGAGGTTAGTGGAAATACTAGCTGATGGGACTGGGTTTGTAAGAGCATATATGGGAATAGAGATCTGTCATGACTTTGTGTCTGAAAACCTCTTAACATCTCTGATCAATTTTCCCATGTGTAAACTGGAAGAAATGAGACCTTTTTTCTATCAAAGGCTATCAGATACCTGTGAAATATACAGAATATGGTATGATGATTAACATCCCAATGCAAACACACACACAATACATGTGAAAAGTCTGGTGACTCTCACCCTTTCTTCACCCCATTTAAAAGGCTCAAAATTCCATAAAAGGGACCTAAATTCCCAAAATGCAGCTGGGGATTATTCCTAAATGCAGGGAAAGCAGAAGGCAGCCATAAGGACCTTCCCAAGAGCTCAGTCCCAAGTCCTGGCATAGGGGACAAGTGACAGTGTGCCAGGTATGGGATGACATAGGTATATTAGGAGCCAGGGCCAGAGCCCACAGTGCTGCAACGATTTTGGTCACAGGGTAGTTGGGGAGGCTGTTGTAAATTATAAGTCCTCAACGCTGCATAAAATTTACCAGAGGCCTCTCTAACCCTAGAACAGCCCTCTGTTGAGACGGGGCAAATCTATTTTACAGGTACACTTAGAAGCAAAGGACATATCCCCTATCTCTTTTGTACTGAGTTATATGGAGGCTGCAGTCAAAGCAATAAAAATCTGCCCTTAATAAAGAAATAAAACTGCTTCAGGGTTAAACTTACAGCCAAACTACTGGTTTAAGTGTGCTCCATTGCAAAATTAAATATGTACACTGTCCTTTTCAGTTTGTTGCAAAAAGGCATGCACAACTATCATGCTTCCCTTGACAAAAAAACTGATGTAAATAGCTCTCTGGCACTATTATTCATAAGCGAGCACTGGAGAAAATGTGTGACTTGCTTTTTTACTATCTATCTATCTATCTATCTATCTATCTATCTATCTATCTATCTATCTATCTATCTATCTATCTATCTATCTATCTATCTATCTATCCCTGTAATATCAGCGGTCTAAAGCACAAATCTCCTTTTATTTTTTTCTTGAAATGTAATAGTCTATTACATGAGATTTATGAAATTATAATCACTCAGAAGAAATGTTCATTTAAAAAAAATCCATGCTTCTTTCTTCTGTTGCAGCTGAAGAAAGACTAATGTTTTAAATGAAAAGAAATAATCCATCTATAATGCATTCCTGCACTGAATTTCTATGCTTTTACCATTATTCTTACTCAAGCATGGAGATAATTAGCAATGGGCCAAATTGTTCAAAAATAATTTGAATGTAGATTAAAAAGGGGGATAGTAGCAAAGTAATTTTTTTTATTTGTAATTTGATATGTCAGGTCACTTTAGGAGGTGATGGAATATAAATGCAGCTTTTTTCCTTCCCCCTTCAAGTCAAGAAGTGAAAGTTAATTTAAAGAGAGACTGAAGTGATCTGAATGACTGTTTTCAAAACAATCTCCAGCCTGATGATTCTTCTTGCCTGCTCTCTTTCGTAGCAAGAACAAAATGAAGGGGGAAGACAGCAAATCAGTTTATTTTCTCTGGAATCTAATTACACTTTTTTATTTGACTCAGATATAGAACATTATAGTAATGTCCTATAATATTAATAAATGGTGATAAATTAAGTCCCAGTATCAATAAGTATAATTCTAAGATCAATGGAATCCATTTACACCAAGGAGGTAATTTGCCCCTTGATTTTGTGTAATTATTTTTATTTTGAATAATCCCAAGTGATTTGCAAATAAAACCTTACAGGAATAGCATCGCTTCTACTTAAGTGCAATGACTGGGAAGATGCCAGTGATTCTGATAGTGTAAGAGAGGATTTGAAGACTAACAATATCCAGCTGAAATGGGAAAGGAAATTAAATTACCCAGCCAACTGGGAATTCAGGCAGAACAGGGGAATTAGCAGCCCTACACAAGGAAAAAGAACCACAAGATGTTTAATTATTGTAACTGGTCTGAACACTAGTATTTCATCAAATAGAAAGGTAGCAGCTCCAGAGATAGAGCGGGTAGCCCTAATACCCAAATGATAATGTTGGTTCATTCCTAACAGAGAAGAAAGAGTGACACTGACATACAAATGTATCTTCCGTAGATCTGTTATTAACTGCAACCTGTGGTCACACAATAAAAGTAGATAAGGCAAAGTTCTAATCTGTCCTTAAAATCATTTTTGTCTAATGAAGGGCAATAAGTACTATCATGCATTAATTATATGCTTAATTATAGCATGGAAGTTAAGATTGCTTGAGTGCCTTAGTTGTGTATTTCCCTATATTCATATATTTGAATTTCTTCTAAATTTGACATGAACTGTAGATTTTGTTTGTAATGCTTTTTTTCTTATGATAACTGCAATATAATTTTGTAATATTTTTAAATTTAAATTGTTCATACATACTTAGTCTTAACTCCAATTTATCACAGTTTTATCTGAGAAGAATTAGATAGCTTGATTTCCTTGCATTTTCTGTAATACATTTTTATTTCAGGCATATTTCTTCCTTTTGTTCCAAGCAAGTCTGACTCCTACTTTGGAGATATGGCTTATCCTCACACACAGACAGCCTCCATATTGCTGCCTAGAATTTTGTCAGTGTCAGCTAGTCAGATGCCTAGAGCAGTGTCAGGTTAGGTTATATTTTGTCTAGTTACTGTTAGTGGAAACCAAAGGACTTGAGATATCTATTCTAATAATATAGTCAGTGGGCTCAGAAGTGAAAATCTGTGGCATCAAGAATTAAAGCTAACTTCTAGTATAGTTTCTATTAATTTTGTCTAAGTTTCTCAGGATTTGCACCTGTTTTGAACTTTAAATAGTGTAACAGAAATAACAGTGAACTAATCCCTATCAATATTTTGAAGTAGAGCAAAGGAATTTGTAAACTTTCAATTACCCTGTTTTATGTTACTGACTTGACTCTGAATATCTTTTGATATTATTACACTTGTTTAATTAATAATATGGGTAAATATCTAATACTAATGGTAGCTGTGAGATTTGCCAGATTTGATTTACCTAGTACATGAAGTAAGAGATAGGAATTTACACAGTATATATTGAAATAATGAGTGTTGCCCACAAATTACTTGCTTTAGAAATTTACTTTTACTGAAATTATAACTGATGTAATTAGTTAATATTACAATACACTGAGACATCTTTGATTTTGGTGAACTTAAACTGCTAATTCTCCTCTGCATAAACATGTCAACTTTGATTGAAACCGAGCTGGCCAATTTGTCAGTTGGCTTAAATTGGCATTGTGCTACTGAAATCAATTTATACCACTTGAAGATATGGACAATAACTTTTATTTTTTTATATATATTTTCTTAAATAAGGTCATTATTTGTATCTCCATATTATTTTATTATATTTATTTAAATATTTTTACCTCTCCTGTCTATTTAAAATATTTGAGGTAGCTTACAAATTTTTTTAAACACAATACAAATATATATAAAAATTTTAAATAGGACACCCCAGAGGAACATAAAACCTTCTAAAAAACATATTGAAAAGAGGAACATACAGAGTAAAACATTAATAAAAGTAAAAAAAGTAAAAAAGGTGGCTTTAGCCTGATGCCGAAACAATGTTAGCATTGGTACCATGTGAATATCTCGAGGAAGAGAATTCCACAGCCTGGGAGCAAAAGCTGAGAAGGCCCTGTTCCGCATTGATGTTAATCTTATCACCACAAGTGGGGGAACACGAAGCAGAGCCACTGGGTGCTTGGGAGTGGGAGTAGGAAGAGAACAATTTATACTTATATATTTTTTAAAATATATTTACTGTCAACAGTTTGCTTGTTGCTAAATTTTCCCCTTTCTTGGGTTTGTCAAGGGATACGTTCTATACTGAACCGCCTTCAGTGCAGCCCTGAACAGAATTCTAAGCTAACCTCCTCTCCAACATCTACAATGTGTCTTTCTTGTTCTGCCTTTGGCACTTCTGCAGCTTCAGAGTTTAGCTCTGTGTGTTAGGTATTGTCTTCAGATTATTTGAACTCTTTGACATCACAATTGTTGTTTTTCACTGTATTGATTCAGGCAACTTCAATTAAACATTTTTTCTTCATGCAAGAACACCCTCAAGGAAATCCTGTCAAGGAGTAAATTGTGTCTTTCCAACTGTCACTAATGAGAATATCAGCTTCTCTGGCTTATTGGAAGTGTTGTGTGGTTGTTGTTGGGCTTTTTACAGACATTTTCAGTTTAACCTCTTTTGATTTTGTGTATTTTTACTACAGGGCTTTTGAGATAATCTTTATTGTCAAACATACTAATCTTGCCTATTATTCTTTTTTTATCGTGGTGGAGTTTCAACATTACACTAATTATTACCTTTCAAGAATGGGTAGACAAAAGTCACATTTCTGCATACACTTAAGTATACATATGAAACAACTGAATATATTTAATTTGTGTGCACAAAAGGTATGTTTGCTATGCAGTTGTCACATGTATGCTTGAAATTACAAAAGTACTAAGGGTATGTCTACACAGCAAAGTTACTTCGAAATAACATCTGTTATTTTGAATGAACTTTAATAGCGGCTACACAGGCAAACCGCTATTTCAAAATAAATTCCAAATAGTGGAGCGCTTATTTTGAATTTGGTAAACCTCATTCTATGAGAAATAACGCCAAATTCTAAATAGCTAAATCAAAATAAGTGCTGTGTAGATGCTTATTTCGAAAAAGAGGGCCTCCAGCCCTTCCCAGGGTGCCCTGGTGGCCATTCTGGGCCAAACCAGGAAAACTCTTCTACCCCCCCCCCCAACCCCAGAGCACTTAAAGGGGTAAAGTCTGTTTGGCCACAGGGCCTGTGCCAGCTCCAGGTCTGCCAGCCCAGAGCGTGCAGGTGCTGCCCCTGACCCACTTGCCAGCATGAGCAAGTCAGCAGTGCCAGACATCCCTCCACCACTCACCCAGGAGCAGGGGGACAGCTCCCAGGAGCCTGTCAGGGGCTGGAAAAGGCAGGCGACTTCCTGGTCCAGTGTGGAGATCATGGACCTCATTAAGGTGTGGGGGGAATCTTCCAATGTCCATGATCTCCACACTAGATGCAGGAATGTGGCCATCTACGGATGGATGGCTGACAGCCTGGCCACCAAAGGCCAAATGCGCACCCAGGAGCAGGTGCGCATGAAGATAAAAGAGCTGAGGCAGGCCTATGCCAGGGCCACAGGGGGCATCTCCCAACCAGGGGCAGGCTCAGACCCCCTCCCCTACTTTGTGGCCCTGGACTGCATATTGGGGGGCTGGATGGTCCATGCCTCTCAGGTGGTCATTGACCCTGGGGCAGAGGGCCCTGACTAGGGCACAGAGCAGGAGGAGGAGGAGGAGGATGACAGCCAGGAGTTGCAGGAGCTTGGAAGGAGCATGACACTCCCTCTGGACCCCTGAGGCATACAAGCAGCAATTTCACTGCTGTCTTCTAAGGCTGGGGAGGCCTCGACATGTGAGTACCATCACTGTCCCCTTATGTGGAGTGGGAGCCCAGGGACTGCGTGTGAAATGAGGTTTACAGGAGTGATCAACAAAGTCTTCCCTTGTCGACCAATCCACGTCTTGACTCACACACTGTGCCGATGAATAGCTGAGCCGGCACTGCATGGCAGCCATTTTTATTTTAATGAGGCCGGGGATATTTAAATCCTCACTTCATTGACTATGTCAAATAGCCTATTTTACATACCTCTGTCGGCAGAGGCATATAATCTAGACATACCCTGGGTGTAACAGTTAAGGATACTGGAAGCCAAAGTGTGGTTGATGTTTGCTAACAGGCTGGTGGTGTCAGAGATGTTGGACCAGAGCTGGGGCTATGTATGCCATTTGGCTGTTTGTTATGAGTCCAGTTTTGTAGTTATAGGAGCAAAGCATTATGAGGCACCCCACGTTGCAGGACAGGGCAGATATAGCTTCTTAATGGTTTGGATCACACACTGGAATATTATACCACATAACTCCTTTCTTCAGTTCCCTCCTCTGGGACTTTCTGCCTCAATATGTTTGGCCTGTGATATACAGAAAATCAGTCTAGATCAGGGCTGCTCAACACGTGGCCCATGGCCTGTTTGTGGACGCACTGCAGTTTGAGTTTACACAGGCCTCAACACTCAGCCTATGGGTGGGAGTCAAAACAAAAAGTAGTCAATATAGTTGTCTTCTGTTGATATGCGTTTTAGTAGTTAAGTTCCTGGACTGTCATTGCTCATTAAAAGTGTTGTTGTAGGGGTGGAAATCAGGTAACTATTGCATTTTATTAATATCAGCAGAATTGACTTAAACAGGTCCTGTGTGTTGTATAGTCTTGCCTTAATCTTTGCATTCATGTCCGTCGGTATGAAAGAAGCTATTTGTATACATTTGCATGTATATTCAACCACACTTAAGTTGAGACCTTCGGCATCTGCTGTGAGTATCGTGACCCCTGGGGCTTCCAAAGTTGAGTAGCCTTGGTCTAGATTATCATAATGATGCTTTCTGCCCTCAAAATACAGTAAAGTCCATACTTACTGTCTGTTCCTTTAAAGCACTGCACAATTTCAATTTAACTTGCATTCTGGGTTCTGCATTTTTTTTTACCATGTTCACTCCACAATGCATCCCGTAAGTCCCCTTTATATATTTCTCCAAAACCAACCTTTCTGCCATGCTGCCCCCATGAATGGAAGAGTCTCCCAGTCTTATTTACCTGGCCTTCTCTGTCATCTAATTCAAATGCATACTAAGGGCTCACTTTTTCTCCAATGTCTAAAAACAATAACATTAATCAATTAAATGCTTTTTGCACCCCAAGAAGGAGGAAAATAATAAGTGAAGAATTTAAAAATGACTACAAAGGATTTACCATTGTAAATCTAAATAATAAAGTAAATTTATTGTTTTAACTTTCTTGTATAAGGACCCGTCACACAATCCTTGCCTTGAACAAGAGGAGAAAGTTTTCTGATACAGAAGAAAAACTCATCCCACAATGCTTCTTCAAAGGTTCTCAGTTCTTCTTCACACAGCGTGTAGTCAACCTGTGGAACTCCTTGCCAGAGGAGGCTGTGAACGCTAGGACTATAACAGAGTTTAAAGAGAAGCTAGATAATTTCATGGAGGTTAGGTCCATAAAAGGCTATTAGCCAGGGGATAGAATTGGTGTCTCTGGCCTGTTTGTCAGAGGCTGGAGAGGATGACAGGAGACAAATCGCTTGATCATTGTCTTCAGTCCGCCCTCTATGAGGCACCTGGTGCTGGCCACTGTTGGAAGACAGGATACTGGGCTAGATGGACCTTTGGTCTGACCCAGTATGGCCATTCTTATGTTCTTATGTAGTTCTTCAGACTGCTCATTCAAAATTAAGACTACAATAGAAAATGAATTAAAATATGTCTGGACTGATTCATAGAGTGAAAACTGATTTTCCCTGCAAACTTTTAAAAATTGAGTGCAACTGTCTGCCCTTTTTTTCTTGAACACTCCTTAGAACTCCTCACATCTCAATTTACCACCACTGGACAAATGTCGCATTTCTTCACTAAAGCTGAGAATGTGGGGAACCAAAAAAACAAGGCTTCCAGTAATGGTTATGAATGGTCTGTGCCACCTGTCACATCTTGTTTTCCTTTGTGGTGCCTCCTTAGCATCCTTTCTGTTTATTCTTACCCATTATATCTAAAAATAGATTATAATATCTTTTGTCTTTGTTCCCCACCCACACCTCCAGTCTTTTGTTCATTCTGTGAGGTGACTTTAGCCTAAGTATCAATAATACTGCTAATCAGGTATGGTACATCTAAAACATAAATTTATTCTGGTTCAGATATTAGTGCAGTAGCATACTAATGCAAAGCTATTACACTTTTTATGCCTTGAGGACATAGGATTTCTTTTTTAATCAGGGGCATGCCATGCACCCTGAATCACTTCGGTAAGAAGACTGGGTTATTACTTAAGTGAATAGACACATTGATTCCTAAGACATTAATTCTATAAGAAAAGCAAGTAAAGTATGGTCATTAATAGTTAATGTTTCAGGTTTCCTCTGTTTTCCAGCCTGCTTGTGAACCAAACTTTTATTTTCAAAGAGAGTTTAATTTCCCCAATGTTTATACATATTAGAAAAGAAAAAAAAAGTGCAGCCCTTAAAGCTCCCATGATGAGGAGCCTTTCGGATACAATGAGGTAGACAAGGACTTTATATTTATGCCAGATTCTCTGTGTGTCTATCAGCATGTCACATACAGTCATGGTTTAATCAGTCATACTATCACCCTCACTAAAACTCTAAGTCAATAGTCAGTCCTACACCAACTGTTTTCCTGCAGTGCTATCCTTAGGTGTACAGTGAAACTGCAATTAAGTAAAATGATTTGGCTCAGAGTCCCTGTGAAGATAGGCTAAGAATAAGAGAGGGAATTCCCAGAAACAGAAGCAGATCATTATGTAATTGAAAAGTTTGATTTAATCAGAACTAATAAAAGATTCTCAAAGGGATTATGGTGCAAGAGGTGTTTTTTTTTAAAAACAAACAAACAAACAAACCTTACAGACATTAGAACTTTTTGAATTTTCACATGCTTGCTTTGAACATTCTTACGTGCTGATCATCTTCTTTTTATAACAAGGGAAAGCCTGGAGGAGAAAGAAATCATATAAAGTTAGAAGTAGTCATTAACCATTATAGTATTAAGAGAAAAGAGACTTAAAGGCAATTATGACACCATATAAAAAGATAAACATCAGTGTTAATCTTTAATTTATATTAGTGTTAACTTTATTTCCCCCTTCATGGACCCTTGGAGAACATCTTCACTCGCTGTACTAGATATCAACATTATGGCATTCGATTTAGTGGGTCTAGTATAAAACTGTAAATCAAAAGTTGAAGGCAACTCCAGTAGTTGTGAGGTGTAAGGAAAGCCTACAGGAGTGTTTGATCGTTTCAGCCTGTGTGGATGACACCAAGCTTAGCTTAAGATAAACTGGCACCAGCTACCTATTCTACATAAGCTGTGTACCTTAAGCTGACCTTACAGATCTATTGTAGACCTGGCTTGGTTTTCTTATAACTTCAGTGGAATAATAAAACCTATTTTATAAATCTGCACAATACATAAGCTCGCCAATCAATAAATACACACAGACAGATGTAATACTTGTTGTAGGGAGTTTTTCAAAAACAACCTTAGGAGGAGCTGTCAGAGAGCTATCGTAAGACAATATTTCTGAATGAAAAGGCTCCGTCTCTCTGAAAAACAAACTATTTTAGTTAGATGCCTAAATATTTGAAAACATAGCCATGAGTTTAAAAGTGTAAGATTCAGAGTGGTGTATCTTGTCAGGTTTTAAATCTACAAAACATGTCACCTGCGTCTAGACTGGCATGATTTTGCGGAAATACTTTTAACGGAAAAGTTTTTCCATTAAAAGTATTTCCGCAAAAGAGCATCTAGATTGGCATGGATGCTTTTGCGCAAAAAGTGCTTTTGCGCAAAAGCATCTGTGCCCAGTATAGATGCGCTTTTGTTCAAGAAAGCTCCGATGGCCATTTTAGCCACCGGGCTTTCTTGTGCAAAAAATTAAGGTGCCTGTCTACACTGGCCCTCTTGCGCAAGTATTCTTATCCCTGAGTGGGAGAGTCAAAGTATTTGTGCAAGAAGCACTGAATTCTTACATTAGAACGTCAGTGTTCTTGCACAAATTCAAGCGGCCAGTGTAAACAGCTGGCAAGTTTTTGCGCAAAAGCGGCCACTTTTGTGCAAAATCTTGCCAGTCTAGACACATCCGTCTAGTATAGAATTGCAGCGTAATAAATCTTTCTCTTATTATGTCGAGTTTGCCGAGGTAATAATATCTTTCTGCAGTACAGGAGTACAAACCACATATGTAACATCTATTGTATATCATCAAGTGATCAGTTCAGATTCTTTTTGTTTTTACAAGAAATAAGACACAGGTAAGTTGTTGCCATGTGGGTACTTTCCAAATAATTTCCTCTAAAGCAGATAGAAAGCAGAGGGGACACCAAACATCAGCATTGGTGAAGACTGACATGAAAAGTAGAGGTGCCAGAAAAGACATTCAACCAACATTTAGTACAACTTAAGAATATTTCTAAGAGAGCTGCTTTTGGAAAAAATTAACTGAGGCCAATATTTTTGAAATATGTTTTTGCATGCAGCACCAACTTACTGACATTTTGTATATTTTCAAATCAAATATGTCAAACACTTGAACCTGAAAATGCAAGTAATTCATCCTCAGTATTTAATATTAGAGAACACTTGGATAAAAATGGACATTATCCAACAAACTATGAGAAAGAAATTGATTTTTAGCAGGAGTATTTTTCCCTTATCATCCATTTCTCAGTATCTTGTCTCTACTGTGTCACTCTCCTCTCATTTCTTATGGAAGCAACAGCAGCTTTCACAATGACTTATTAGGGTATATCTAGACTGCAGAGTTTTTCTGGGATACTGGAGGTAAACCGGAAAAGGTCAGCTGCGTCCAAAAAATTTCCGAAAAGCAGACGTGTTTTTTCGGCATTCCTGTAAACCTCGTTCTATGAAGAAGAAGGATTGTTCCGAAAGAGGTTTTTTCCCCAATATTTGGCCCAGTATAGATGGGCCAAATGTCAGAAAAGCCTCTTTCAGAAGAAAAGTGGAAAAATATCTTTTTCTGACTTTTCTTTGTACTCTAGACACAGCCTAACAGATTGACACTGATCTAGAGTTACATCACTTTTGTATATATTTTTTATTTACCTTTTAATTAGCACTGAATGTACTAGTGAATACCATTAATGTATGAGCTTTAATTTGTGCAAATAAGAATGTTTGTTTGATCATTAGAATATAATATGTATGAACATATTTATGGTACAAGTGCTAATTAACCAATCAGCATGCTGAAATGTAAATGTAAAAAGAAGATAGCCCATAAATCTGGCTTATGCTTTTTCCCTCACCAGGAAGAAATTGGACTGTTTTTGAATCTGGGTCCATGAATGTAGCCAAATATTATTTTCTTTCTTGTGCTGAAGAGGCAAGAAAAAATTTCAAATGTCCTAAAAGGTCCCTGTTCTGCTTATCTACTGTCATTTTCTTTCTCTCTCTCTCATTCACCTTACAAGGGATTCGATAACTTCTTTAAGCACTAATCCTGTATATGAAAATTTTGAAAAACTTTAAAAAATGAATAGTCTAGTAGCACCTTAAAGACTAACAAAACATGTAGATGGTATTATGAACTTTTGTGGGCAAAACCCACTTCTTCAGATGGTGTGATTTTAGGGGAACAAATCACACATTTGAACAATGAATTCTGAGTACTCAAAGGACCATCCAGAATGTATAATTGTAAACATTGTTGCACAATTAATAAATAACATGCATAAAATTCATGATCTGTTTACTCTATCTTGTCTTTGCAAAATACATGCAAATTGTCAGTAGTTTATTTCACACTGATTGTACATAGCCATGGGCCTCCAGTATCAACCCCAGATGTTCCAAGGTATTGAACTATAGTAGTAACGCTCTGTTCCATCTCCTGTGACAGATTCCATATTTTACACTACTTAGCAATATAAAAATAATTACATAACTTTGTTTTAATTTTAGACTTAATAAGAAGTAAAAAGCAATGGTCTCAGTGTTGTCATCCTCCACTGAAAGATCAAAAGCCACAACAAGAAGTAATCCTAAGGGAACACAAAGAGAGATCCCAGCTATGGAGAGAGTTTAAATGATTAAAATCTAAACAGAAGCAGATAGCCAGATAAAAAGAAAAACTATAAAGAGACACCAAAACTATGACAGCAGTGATACATAGGAAGACATAGGCAGAGATTAAATGAAAATGAAGGTCTTTTACAGTAAAGGGGATGAGAGCAAAAGTACAAAGAAAAAAGTCAACAAAGAAAAAAAGAATGATCAAAGGAAATGATATTAAGTATACAAGGGTATGTCTACACTACAAAGTTAGTTCGAACTAACGGACGTTAGTTCGAACTAACTTTAATAGGCGCTACACTAGCGCTCCGCTAGTTCGAATTTGAATCGAACTAGCGGAGCGCTTAGTTCGAACTAGGAAAACCTCATTTTACGAGGACTAACGCCTAGTTCGAACTAGCTAGTTCGAACTAAGGGCTGTGTAGCCCTTTAGTTCGAACTAGTGGGAGGCTAGCCCTCCCCAGGTTTCCCTGGTGGCCACTCTGGCCAACACCAGGGAAACTCTATGCCCCCCTCCCGGCCCCGGACCCCTTAAAGGGGCACGGGCTGGCTACGGTGCCCGTGCCAGGTGCAAGCCTGCCAGCACCCAGCTAGCAGACCCTGCACCTGGCACGGCACAGAGCCACCCACCCGATGCCCCCCAGCCCACCCCCTCTTGCCGGGACCAGGCTGGCGGCTCCCGGGAGCTTGCCCTGGACCGCAAGAGGCGGGCACCTTCCTGGGCTAGTGCGGACATCGTGGACCTCGTCCACGATCTCCTCACTAGGCACAGGAAAGTGGCCGTCTAGGGCAGGAGAGCTGCCAGCCTGGCCACCCAGGACCAGGTGTGCATGAAAATCAAGGGGGTCCACTGAGACCCCCGACCCTGAGCCCTGAGCTTACAATGGCCGTACTGGGTCAGACCAAAGGTCCATCTAGCCCAGTAGCCTGTCTGCCAACAGCGGCCAACCCTAGGGACCCTGGAGGGGATGGACCGAAGACAATGACCAAGCCATTTGTCTCGTGCCATCCCTCTCCAGCCTTCCACAAACTTTGGGCAGGGACACCACTCCTACCCTCTGGCTAATAGGACTCCATGGACCCAACCTCCATCACTTTATCTCACTTCCCTTTAAACTCTGTTCTAGTTGTAGCCTTCACAGCCTCCTGCAGCAAGGAGTTCCACAGGTTAACTATTTGCTTTGGGAAGAAGAACAACTTTCTCTTACTAGTTTCAAGCCTGCTACCCATTCCTTTCCTTTGGTGTCCTCTAGTCCTTCTTTATGGGAACTCAGGAAGAACTTTTCTGTATGCACCCTCTCCACCCAACTCCTGCTTTTAGAGCCCTCTATCCTGTCCCCCCTCCGTCTCCTCTTTTCTAAGCTGAGAAGTCCCAGTCTCTGTAGCCTCTCTTCATATGGGACCTGTTCCCAACCCCTGATCATGTTAGTTGCCCTCCCCTCTCCCAGCCTTTCTCTTCCCCTCTCCCACCTCCTTTTCCCAGTCTCCCCCAGTTTTTTTTCAATAAAGACAGAGTCAATGTTGGAAGAAACGTTATCTTTATTTTGTACATCAATAAGAAGGGGGGCTAAGGAAGGGTAAGTGGAAGGAGGTGAGGGAGGAATGGGGTACGAGCCCCCGATGGGGAGGACTGGGCTGGCTCTGCGGGCTTCTGGGGGTGGAAGCTCTCCTGCAGCCCCCCAATTACTCCCTCTCCGCAGATGGCAGCCTGCGGCAAGTGCAGCCGGGCTGATGGCCGAGTGGTGTGATGTGCCCAGTGTGGGCACTCAGGGCACTCCAAGCCAGAACTTCTTTGCAAGCGGGGCACCCCTTAGAACTGTGTGTCCGGGGTGGGGGTCGGGACCCTTTAAGCGCAGCCCTCGGCTAGCCTGAGACAGCATCTCCATGCTCTAAGTCCTCCTTTTATGCCCTGCCGGCACTGCTTCCGGCCATCATTAAGCCCTGTTCAGAGTCCACTCAATGTGGACTTACTAGTTCGAACTAGCAAAACGCTAGTTCGAACTAGTTTTTAGTTCTAGATGCGTTAGTTCGAACTAGCTTAGTTCGAATTAACTAATTCGAACTAAGTTAGTTCGAACTAGCGCTGTAGTGTAGACGTACCCCTAGACATAAAAGAGAAAAGTCACATCTCAAATCCAATCAAAACAGGAACATCAGGTTCAGGAGAATATATTGGATTATATATGCAAGTTATCAAACAAACACAAAACTCCTTTCTCCAACTAGAAAGCATACTGGGAAAATAGTCTATTTTTAATGGAATTTGTAGTGCAAATTACTGTTCCCACAACAGATGTTACTTAGGAGATGATGATAATGTGTATAGTGAATTGCTAGACCACACTTTAGTTTGTTGTGAAATATACTTAATAGACCGAATAAGCATATTTGTCAGGGTTATTGTTATAAGCCAATAAGAAAAAAAAATAATAAAAATGTTCTAGAAGATACCAGATTTGGGGAAACTGTCTAATTTAATGACATTATATTCACCTTATAAAGAAGGTATGCTCCCAAAGTTGCGTGTTTTATCTGGTATTATTTATATGAAGATTTTACAAGTTAAACATATCTTTACATGTGGCTAAAATGCAGCCTGTCAGTTTGTACCATTTCCCTATCTTGTTTTTCTGTCCCTTCCTTATCTTCATTTTGAATAATAACACTCCAGGTATTAAGCCGTAAAGGTGCTTCTCTAGCTTATGTTAAGACATGGAACAAATGTTATGTTGTTTTTGACAAATTTTCTGTGTACTTATGCCAAAGCTTACTTGAGCTATTACAAAGTGTTATGGGATATATAACATAAGGGAACAGGATTATTATAAAGTTATAAACCCAGTTTAGCCTCCATGCTATTGCCCTATCTGTGCTTAATTCTATTTGTGCTTAATGCATACAATCTGTACATAGTGTGGATAATACATATTCATATTACATGCTAGCCATTAAATGTACAACAATTAAATGTACTGTAAGCATTTCAAGAATTAAAAATCTAAACTGTCTTTATATTATGATTTGCTCGACACAGTAATAATTAAATACTAAATTTAGCAAGAAGTAAAAACTCACACAGCTCAGCATCAAGCCACTTTTTTATTAAAAGAAGAGTTAAGTTTATTCATTAACACATTCCGATGAAACTTTCTATATTTATAAACAGCGCATATACTAGAGTATGCATTAGTGAAAGAGAAAGAGAGAGAAAGATCCATCTTGTAGCAGCCCAGAAATTAGGGCATTTACTTTGAATGTTGGAGGCTCAAATTCTTGCTCTATCTAAACTGTAGCACAGAACTGAATCTAAATCTCAGACATCTTAATCACATGCCTTAAACAAAAGACTCTTGGTTATTCGGGAATGGAGCTCTCTGATCAAAAATTCCAACCTGGGGAAAAAAGCGTTATTGAAATGAAAAAGTGTCCATAAAACACTGAAATTTTCATTGAAACAATTTTTTTTACTAGAATACAAATCTGTTGAAAAATGTTGACCATTTTTAAAAAAAGATGTAATAGTGCTGCTATGTAGACTAGTCAAATAATGAAAACTTCTTGTGAATAAATATTTGGAAATAGATCAAAATATTATTTATAAAAAAAATCAATCATCTTGACTATAAAGTTGAGCTCTCCTTTATTATTTGTTAGTCTCTCAAGGGGTCCCAGGACTGAATTGGATTGTATATACTATGTAAGAATTTCAAATGCAATATTACTTCCCACTTCAATCTTATTTTCAAAGATCCTTTCAGACCTTGACTAATGGTTAATACAGTACAAAAAACTGAGAAAGTAATCAGGGATTGTGCTAGGGCACTGTAGGGAAAGCTCTAATTAGCTCCTGCTCCTCCAGCCCCAATCAGGGGAAATGTGTTAGGGCAGGGCAATTATCTTGGACTGGCCTGGAATTTGACCACACCTGCCAATCTAGTTATCAGGAGTTAAAACTCTGGGGTGAGGAAGAATAGGCTCAGAAAAACTAGGAGCCTGCTGCTCCTTTGCCACTGAGACCTGTGCTAGGCCAAACCTCTACATCTGTAAATAGTTGGAACTTAGTGGTGGAAACCAGACACAGGTATTCTACTGGAGACCAGTCTCAACCCCTCTTGGCCTTTCCTGGTCCTGGAATCTATCAATCAATCCAATAATAGCTTTCTGAAGGCATAATAGAGCAGACTCTGGTGAACTTTTTGGGATTAATTGGGAAGACATTCCAAGCATGAGGGGTGCATACAAAGGCACAACACTGTTACATGGAAGAAGTAGATGAATTGACAGAAAAGTCTGGTATGATTGGTGGAACAGAGGCTGTGTCCAGACTCAGGGGTTTTTTCGAAAAAAGTAGCCTTTTTTCGAAAAAACTTCACCTGCGTCTAGACTGCAGCCGCGTTCTTTCGAAATTAAATCGAAAAAATGCGGCTTTTCTTTCGACGGTGGTAAACCTAATTCCACGAGGAAGAACGCCTTCTTTCAAAAGTGCTCTTTTGAAAGAAGGCGTTCTTGAAAGCAAACAGGCTTTTTAGAAAGAGAGCATCCAGACTCACTGGGTGCTTTCTTTGGAAAAAGCGGCTTGCTTTTTCGAAAGTTCCGCATGCAATCTAGATGCTCTCTTTTGAAAGAGGCTCTTTCGAAAGTATCTTTCAAAAGAGGCTCTTTCAAAAGAGGCTTGCAGTCTAGACATAGCCAGAAAGGTATGTTTGGGGGGAGGCAACTAGACAAGATATAACAGTAGATAAGAAGAACAGGACAGAAATATGAAGGAGCTTTAAGGTGAAGACAAGAAATTTGAATTGCTGTTAAACAGGGAATCAGTGCAGGGATTCACAAAAAATAGATCAATGGGTAGGGATGATTGTGATCAGTTGCACTGTGGAGAAAGCCATTGAGGGGAGTGAAAATGGGGTTGTGGTTATCAAAGCAGGAGATGGTAAGGTCTGGATGAGGGTGTCGTGTGGATGGAGTCGAGGCTGGACATTGGCAATACTAAGGAGGAAGCAGCAGTAAGATCTGAACATCGTGTGAATGTGTATGGTGAGAATCAGAGGATGACACTGGGATTATGTATCATGCAGTATGGTTATTGGAGCTGATTTAAGAAGCTGAGGCTTCAGGTGGTTTTTAGTGAAATTACCAAGGCATGGGTAATCAAGTCTCATTGTCATAACAGGAATCAAGCCTTGTGGACAGAGCCACAGATCATCCCTAAAGACAGCATCAGGTACCCAACCAAAGGTCAGAACCAGAAAGTATGTTAAGTCCCATGCCAAAGGTAAGAGTCAGAGACTGTGCTGGAATGAGGCAGGGGAGCAGAGGTCTGGAGGAAGGCAGGAAATGGTAGTAGATGGGTCTGAGATAAGGAGAACAGGAACCAGAAGGGGCAGGGATGGGGTGCTCAGAAGACAGGCGCGGCAGACCCATAGCAGCAGTGAGCTAGAGATTCTTTCAATTGCTCAGACTTCATTTTGGTTTATATATATTCCCTCAGCCAATGGGGGATTCTAGATTTCCCCCCTTTCCCCATAATAGCTTTGGGGGATGGGGACTTCTACAAGCTAGCAGTTGGCAGATTATTTTCTGTAATTGTTCAGCTCAGTTGCTAGGTGGTGGTTGTGGCCTGACCACTATGTGGGAATTGTTAGCCCTAGGGTTGAAGACCACTGGTTACCTCTTGATTGATTTGACACCAAGGAGCTCAGGATTGCAATCGAATTTAGACTGCTAGCTCTAGAACCTCAGTATGTGAAGCTTGCTTCTCAGCCTACTTAACCAAAATCTGTTTTCCATTGCCTTATCCAAAATAACTTCCTAAATTGTTGCTTAGGAAATGGTGGGATCTAATCCTATACCCTGGAAGAAAAAAAGAGGCCAGAAAGGGAAGATTCAGTCACAAGGATAGAGAGATGGTAGAGTATGGTAAGAAAGAGTTAAGTTTGTAGATAGTGAACTTTAGCTGATGTCAGGGCATTCAGAAGCAGATGTCAAAGAAGAGCTAAAATGTTGGATAAGATGGAACGAGGTAAATCAGTATGTAAATTTAATTTTGTGTCATCTGGGCAAACATAGTTAAAACCATCTGAGGAATATTACCTAAGGAGAGGATATGGAGAGAGAAAACATGGTCCAGAGATGTGACTCTGGAACCATCACAAAAGCATGTGAAGGAAGGAGGAGGGGAACACTGAAGGAATAATGAACTATGACAAGAACCAGAGGAAGACAAAGATATGAAACCAAGGGTATGTCTACACTACAGCGCTAGTTCGAACTAACTTAGTTCGAATTAGTTAATTCGAACTAAGCTAGTTCGAACTAACGCATCTAGAACTAAAAACTAGTTCGAACTAGCGTTTTGCTAGTTCGAACTAGCAAGTCCACATTGAGTGGACTCTGAACAGGGCTTAAGGATGGCCGGAAGCAGTGCCGGCAGGGCATAAAAGGAGGACTTAGAGCATGGAGATGCTGTCTCAGGCTAGCCGAGGGCTGCGCTTAAAGGGTCCCGACCCCCACCCCGGACACACAGTTCTAAGGGGTGCCCCGCTTGCAACGAAGTTCTGGCTTGGAGTGCCCTGAGTGCCCACACTGGGCACATCACACCACTCGGCCATCAGCACGGCTGCACTTGCCGCAGGCTGCCATCTGGGGAGAGGGAGTAATTGGGGGGCTGCAGGAGAGCTTCCACCCCCAGAAGCCCGCAGAGCCAGCCCAGTCCTCCCCATCGGGGGCTCGTACCCCATTCCTCCCTCACCTCCTTCCACTTACCCTTCCTTAGCCCCCCTTCTTATTGATGTACAAAATAAAGATAACGTTTCTTCCAACATTGACTCTGTCTTTATTGAAAAAAAACTGGGGGAGACTGGGAAAAGGAGGTGGGAGAGGGGAAGAGAAAGGCTGGGAGAGGGGAGGGCAACTAACATGATCAGGGGTTGGGAACAGGTCCCAGATGAAGAGAGGCTACAGAGACTGGGACTGTTCAGCTTAGAAAAGAGGAGACGGAGGGGGGACAGGATAGAGGTCTCTAAAAGCAGGGGTTGGGTGGAGAGGGTGCATTCAGAAAAGTTCTTCCTGAGTTCCCATAAAGAAGGACTAGAGGACACCAAAGGAAAGGAATGGGTAGCAGGCTTGAAACTAGTAAGAGAAAGTTGTTCTTCTTCCCAAAGCAAATAGTTAACCTGTGGAACTCCTTGCTGCAGGAAGCTGTGAAGGCTAGAACTAGAACAGAGTTTAAAGGGAAGTGAGATCAAGTCATGGAGGTTGGGTCCATGGAGTGGTATTAGCCAGAGGGTAGGAGTGGTGTCCCTGCCCAAAGTTTGTGGAAGGCTGGAGAGGGATGGCACGAGACAAATGGCTTGGTCATTGTCTTCGGTCCATCCCCTCCAGGGTCCCTAGGGTTGGCCGCTGTTGGCAGACAGGCTACTGGGCTAGATGGACCTTTGGTCTGACCCAGTACGGCCATTGTAAGCTCAGGGCTCAGTGTCGGGGGTCTCAGTGGACCCCCTTGATTTTCATGCACACTTGGTCCTGGGTGGCCAGGCTGGCAGCTCTCCTGCCCTAGACGGCCACTTTCCTGTGCCTAGTGCGGAGATCGTGGACGAGGTCCACGATGTCCGCACTAGCCCAGGAAGGTGCCCGCCTCTTGCGGTCCAGGGCAAGCTCCCGGGAGCTGCCAGCCTGGTCCCGGGAAAAGGGGGTGGGCTTGGGGGCATCGGGTGGGTGGCTCTGTGCCGTGCCAGGTGCAGGGTCTGCTAGCTGGGTGCTGGCAGGCTTGCACCTGGCACAGGCACCGTAGCCAGCCCGTGCCCCTTTAAGGGGTCCGGGGCCGGGAGGGGGGCATAGAGTTTCCCTGGTGTTGGCCAGAGTGGCCACCAGGGAAACCTGGGGAGGGCTAGCCTCCCACTAGTTCGAACTAAAGGGCTACACAGCCCTTAGTTCGAACTAGCTAGTTCGAACTAGGCGTTAGTCCTCGTAAAATGAGGTTTACCTAGTTCGAACTAAGCGCTCCGCTAGTTCGATTCAAATTCGAACTAGCGGAGCGCTAGTGTAGCACCTATTAAAGTTAGTTCGAACTAACGTCCGTTAGTTCGAACTAACTTTGTAGTGTAGACATACCCCAAGGGAGCACAATGGCATAAAGTACCTCATTTAGCGTAGAAAAAAACTCCAGGAACATAAAGGTGAAGATTTTGATAGGAAGATATAGAGTCTCTCAGCCAATGGGGGAGGGAGGTGCTAGATTCTCTCCCCTCCCCCCCCCATAGGAATTGTGGGGATGGGGACTTCCACAAGCAAAAAATAAGTCATTTGAGACCTCGGTGAGAACAGTTCACTGAAGTGGGTACAGATTCGAAAGGATCCAGGAAGAGAGATTTAAAACAGTGGATGTAAACTGAACATTCGTATGACTGTCAATTGACTGACAATTAGGAACATTCACACTTATTCGTGAACAAATCTGATTTGTGCTTCATTATGTACATTATGAAAAGAACTTATATAAACACCTCCAATGATATTTTTACACATTTCACTGTAAATTACTGAAATGAATTTTTACTTGCTAATAGCTTATATTAGAAAAATCTTCCTCTTCTTCAAGAGCTGTCAAAACGTTTTGTTAATATGAAATGGAGAAAGCAATATCTTTTCCATACTACTTGTATGGTTATACCTAATAACTCCACTTAATATCATACATGATCATTTATTGTTTCTAGGGAAAAATCAAGCACTCTTGTTATGCATTTGTTTTCAATGTCAATTTCATTAAAAGACAAGTCCATGTGACAAGAATATCATCATAATAAAACATAGAAATAGTTTCACATTGCTTAGATTGTGATAAATAATTTCAGCAAAACTATCAATTTTCCTGGCAAACTGAATATGTTAGCCATACATTCTTTTGAATAAGAGTCCCAGCTATGAAAAACAGACCAGATGCTCAACTGGTGCTAATCAGAGTAGCTCCTCTGTAGTAAATGGAATTTTATAGCTTACACCAGTTGAAGATTTGGATCAAAGAAAGCAAGGAGAAAATATTCTGCTGGTAGGAATGGTTCCTTGTAGGGTATTATTTATTTTAATAACAAATATAAATACTTGTTCTTGTCCAATTTCATTTCTTTTCTTTATGTAAACTTTAAAAACTTGTTAATTTAACCAATAAAATATTCCTCTGAGCTTGGTATATCATTTACTGAAGTAAATATACACGACCTGTGGACTTCACAAAAATATTTTGAAGAAATCAAGAATTCTCTGTCAATAATAAGATTACTTTAGAAAAGAAAGTCTCTAGATTTGAGCACACAGAAGCTCTGTTCTCATGTAGCACAGCCATTATATGTAAGGGCTAGTGTAGATATATTGTTTCATAGTTCAAATGAACTACTCATAGTTATACTGGTTTAAATTTCTGATGGAGAAAAGCTTTGGTGGGTAACTGAAGCCATAAAATTTCTATATGAACTATGTGTGTTGCACAGAGAAAAGACCTAAGGAAATATAACAGGTTCTTAGAGACGTGGAGTTGTTTTGTGTGAATTCTTCACTCCCTACCAGCTCTGGGAACCACTTTGCATGCACAACTTAGAATCAATCATGTAAACTCTATTTTTTTTTAGCTTAATGTTTGGGTTAATTTTGGTGTGAATATGTAGTCTATTTCCCTTTACTTAGCCCCGTGTAGAGAATGTTTTGCTTTCATGTAGCACGTTGTAGGTTCATTATCTAAATAGTTAAACTTTGTCCAAATGTGGAATTTCATGTTTACCAAGAGGCTGCCTTACACCTCTAAATTTGTTAATACAATATCATGTTAAATATCCAAGAGCGAAATACTAAAAGCTAATTGCTTAAAAATATAAGCACTTGTATTTTTAACAACCCAATCCATGAATGAAGTACATGCAATGTCAAGTTATTTTTCATCTAAGTTACACAAAGAAATCTAAAGATGTCTCCCTACTGTATAACAGGGAAACAGTGTGTTTATTAACACCAGTTTCTGTGAGTTTATTGGGACATCTGTCTATAGCACAAGCTGCAAATATGAACCAAGTAAGAGCGAAGAGACTGGGGAAGACAAGCTGGCTCCTGAACAAACAAACGAAAATCAGAGGGAAAAAAAGTGTTTTTTCAACATTATGTAAATAAAGCTGACTGTGTAAGAACCAAGAACTCAAACAGGAATAAGTCTGTATGCTGGGTGTAATCTTTGTTTAATGACAGTTTGTGTTTGAGCTGACTACGTAGCAGCTAGAAACCATGATGTAAAAACAGAAACACTATAACAAATGAGAAACAACATAAAAATAGAATTGTTAATAATAGTGCCTAGTGGTGTCCAGATTATGCTATGTGCCAATCATATGTGTATTCACACAAAAGCACGCACACACACACACACACACACACACATACACACAGAGCCCCTGCTCTGAACAAATTACTATTTAGGAAGACAAGCAGCATATGACTGGTTGAGGAAGAATCCAAAAAAACATAATCAGTTTTTCATATATTACATGATCTTCGTCATTACTGTAGAAAATTCCAAAGAGATGCAGTCTCCTTACAGGATGAGTATTACACATGGGAACTCCACTTATAAGCTATGTCTAGACTGCCCCCTCTTGTGCAAGAGAATATGCAAATGAGGCGAAGTGGTGAATATCAGTGTGCCTCATTTGCATACTTAATGAGCCACCATTTTTGTGTAAGGGGCTTTTGCGCAAGAGCCATTCTGCTACTTTTTTCAGGAAAAATGGCTCTTGTGCATGAGGGGATTTTTTTTTGCAAAAATGGTGGCTCATTAAGTATGCAAATGAGGCGTGGTGATATTCACCACTTTGCCTCATTTGCATATCTCTTGTTCAAGAGGGGGCAATCTAGATGTAGCCATAGTGTGAGAGCAGTCCAGCACAGTAGCTCATAACATTTTTATTAGGAGTGTCTAATAGGAATCATGCACAAGCACTTCCTGTCCTCATACTTCTCTTCCAAGGGTGTAAAGAGAGCAGTGACCATCTTCCACAACTCAGATCTTTTGGAACACCCTATGTGGAACAGCTAGAACACCAGTGACATTATTATATTTACTTGGTAGGACAGTAGTATTTTCATTATTGTAGCTTTAGTGTTCAGAAATGTTACTATTACCTCTTAAAAGAAAAGGGCTGTGTCTAGACTGGCCAATTTTTCTGGAAAATCAGCTGCTTTTCCGGAAAAACTTGCCAGCTGTCTACACTGGCTGCTTGAATTTCCACAAGAACAATGACTTCCTACTGTCTGAAATCAGTGCTTTTTGCGGAAATACTATGCTGCTCCCATTCGGGCAAAAGTCCCTTTTGCGCAAAACTTTTGTGCAAAAGGGCCAGTGTAGACAGCTGAGATTTGTTTTCCACAAAAAAGCCCCAATCGCAAAAATGGCGATCGAGGCTTCTTTACGGAAAAGCATGTCTAGATTGGCATGGACATTTTTCCGCAAAAAGTGCTTTTGCGGAAAAGTGTCCATGCCAATCTAGACACTCTGTTCCGAAAATGCTTTTAACGGAAAAGTTTTCCATTAAAAGCATTTCTGGAAAATCATGGCAGTCTAGACGTAGCCAAGGGGACTTACATTTCAACTTCTGTTTTTTCTATTTTTAATTAGTATATTAGAATTTTAGTTATTAAATGGCAGATCAGAGGTACATAGATTTTACATTATGCTTCTTTTTGTGGCAGTGAGGAAAGACACTACTCCTCTAACATATGCTTACTATGTGTCCTTACTACTGTGGCAGGGTTAGGCTACAGGGCTACTATAGAGGGGGGAAAAGGCATCCCAAAAAGGGTAAAAGACCTGTAAATAGAAGCAGAAGGCTGCAGGACAATTAGATGCAGCTGGGAGGGAGCTGGTTCAGGCAGATTGGTACCAGCTGACTCCACTGTTGGCAGGCTGAAGGCCTTTAAAAAGCCTCAGCAATTGGAAGCTGGGGAGAAGAGTGAGAGGATGGGAGGAAAGACGGGGAGTGAAAGGTTAGAAAGCAATTCATAACAGCATTAGAACAGAAACAGCTGAGGAAGGGAATTCCAGAAAGAGTGGCTGGGCTCCCTACCACAGAGACCTGCTGCAAACCCCAACTCCTGGGGTTGGGAGCAAGAGGCTGGCCCCAGAAGTGGCCTGGGTAAGAGGGACCCTTGCCACGCTGGCCATCTGAAAAAACAAGCTGTCACTCATTTGCAAATCTTCTTAAGTTAATTTAAGAAGTTCACACAGAGAGGCAGTCTACATTAAAGTTTTTCTCATGGGAAAATCCAAGAGGGCATTGGCATGTTCTGAGCAAAGACAAAACTCAGGAATCTCCTCTTTATTCACTCATCCCTTTGGCATCCTAATCACCATGAATATGTCTGTGAACAGAAAAGTAAGCCCTAAAGCTAGGACATAAACACTTTTGAAGCATCTCTAGATTCCCATTATCTAAAAGTGAGAGTCTAAATCTGTTATTCAGCACTAATTTCTAAATCCTGTGCTTGGCAAGAGAATGTCTCCCTTAAAGTAATTGATTAAGTTGAAAACAATGCATTCAGTGCCAGAATCCTCAATGACACATTAACATAGAGGGTACTCACAGCTGTGGGTGCGCTGAGAAGGAGATACTAAAACTGTGGCTCTAGGCTTACCTTCTGTACCCCTTTCCTCCTGCCAGTGTGTTAATTTAGTCTGTCTCAGCATCAGTTTTAGTGGAATCATAGCATCTTTCTTGGCACTAGTAGTTTTGGTGTCTGCAGAGCCTTCACAGTAAAATAATAAACAGATTTCTTCAATTTTGATGTCTTATAAAGGGGCTTCTCTAGATTTTATAATGATTCCAAAACCTGGTTTGCCATTGTTAGAGGCTTCTCCTATTTCTACTCAATTTAAATTTCCTCTGTATGAAGGATCTAGGGAAGTTGTGATGAAGATTGAGAAAACAATATTCTATGCAAAATTTTAAAATCCCCCAGATTTGTTCCATCAATAGAAACATTCTGTCTTCTGACCCTGATTTCTACTTCAGACTCTAACAGGAACTATCTTTCTAAGAAGGAAGCAAATCATGAAAAAAGAGAAAGATACAAAAGCTACAGAATTTAGGGCAAGATTCCCCATAATGCCCGGGATAGACAGGTAAACTTTATTAAAAATTCTCTGGTGTCCCTCAATTTAGATTATGGAATAGAAGAACAAAAGAATTGCAGTAATGAAGAAGAGGTACCAGTCCATCAGGAAAATTAATCTGAACCTCCATACTGATAATCTTCTTTACTTGATAAGATAGTTTCATCCCTTGTTCCTTTGACTACTGATAATTTAAAAACCTTTCAGTAATTATTGAAGAACATAGTGGAAATACATGAAAAGGAATTCATTTATCTAATATGTTACAAACAACAACTCAATGAAGGTTTCTTTCAATAGATGAAGTTATTTTGGGGCAGGGGAAAGATCTTTGGGCTACTCTTGCTTCAGTTTCAAAACTTCAAAATAAGCTGATAGTAGATACAACATCAAGTTCTTTCTAAAAGTTTGAGTATTCTGATATTCATACATATCTCTCTTCTCTGGTCATGATTACTGTAAATAAGGAAAAAAAGGAAAGTTAATTCCCAAAGAAATAGAAATAAAAATTAGAAATGTTTGGAAGAAAAACTGTGGTTTTGAGAGGTGAACGAAAGATATGAGCCCCAGCATCTCCAGGGTTGCTGCACCAGTTAAAGTAAAAACTGCTTAAGCCCCAGAATCCAATTGCTTGAACCCTGGCACCTCTTCCTTTGCAAATTAAGTGGTATTGTGGAGTGATAACAGAATCATTTCAGTCTCTGCTTTTCATTTTCTGGGGAGAAAAAAAAAACAATTCAGTAGACTAAGTAGAAAAGAAACCTTATTGCACAAATGGGATTTAAAATATTTATTGCTGTACTGAAACTTTCAAAAGATTGTGGGAGTGAAGGAATGTAGTGTTTTTATTGCCATTAGGAAAAGACGCCTGGTGACATGAAAGCCATGAGTTCAATCCCTACTGGACTCTTCTGAAAATATTCCAGGTTACTGAATTAAAGTGCTTCCATACCATGAGTAGGTTCCACATATCTTGAAGGATCATAATTACTATAGGTATGCAACCAACTATAAGTATGCTATCATAAAATAAAAATGTATAACTGTGGTTCTATAGATCAGCTGCTCCACATAAAGCTTCATGTCACAACATGAACACAAGAACTAGGTTCACCAAATGAAATTAATAGATAGAAGATTTAAAACAAACAAAAGGAACCAAGTATCAGAGGGGTAGCCGTGTTAGTCTGAATCTGCAAAAGCGACGAGGAGTCCTGTGGCACCTTATAGACTAACTGAAGTGTAGTAGCATAAGCTTTCGTGGGCAAAGACCCACTTCGTCAGATGCATGTAGTGGAAATTTCCAGAGGCAGGAATAAATATGCAGGCCAGGATCAGGCTGGAGATGAGGAGGTGATCCAATCAAGGAGGATGAGGCCCACTTCTAGCAGCTGATCTGGAGGTGTGAATTCCAAGGGAACAGAAGCTGCTTTTGTAGTTAGCAAGCCTAACAAAAGGTTAGCAAACCTCTCCAACGCATCATTAGTGATCTTCAACCCATCCTGGACAATGATCCCTCGCTTTCACAGGCCTTGGGAGGTAGGCCGGTCCTTGCCCACAGACAACCTGCCAACCTAAAGCATATTCTCACCAGCAACTACACACCGCACCATAATAACTCGAACTCAGGAACCAATCCTTGCAACAAACCTCGGTGCCAACTCTGCCCACATATTTACACCAGCAACACCATCACAGGACCTAACCAGATCAGCCATACTGTCACTGGTACATTCTCCTGCACATCCACCAACGTAATATATGCCATCATGTGCCAACAATGCCCCACTGCTATATACATTGGCCAAACAGGACAGTCCCTACGTAAAAGAATCAATGGACACAAATCTGATATTAGGAATGGCAACATACAAAAACCTGTAGGGGAACACTTCAATCTTCCTGGACACACAATTGCAGATCTAAAAGTAGCCATCCTGCAGCAAAAAAACTTCAGGACCAGACTTCAAAGAGAAACTGCTGAGCTACAGTTCATCTTTAAGTTTGACACAATCAACTCTGGATTAAACAAAAACTGTGAATGGCTTGCTAACTACAAAAGCAGCTTCTGTTCCCTTGGAATTCACACCTCCAGATCAGCTGCTAGAAGTGGGCCTCATCCTCCTTGATTGGATCACCTCCTCATCTCCAGCCTGATCCTGGCCTGCATATTTATTCCTGCCTCTGGAAATTTCCAAACAAAAGGAAGTATGTCATCACACAACACACACAACCTATGGAACTCCTTGCCAGAGGATGTTGTGAAGACCAGGACTTTAATGGGTTCAAAAAAGAACTAGATACATTCATTCATGGAGAATAGGTCATAATGGCTATTAGTCAGGATGGATAGGAATGGTGTCCCTACCTTCTGTTTGTCAGAAGCTAGGAAATGGGTGAGGGGGAGGGATCACTTAATGATGTACTGTTATGTTCATTCTCTCTGAGGCACCTGGCTTTGTCCACAGTTGGAAGACAAAATATTGAACTGGATGGACCTTTGATCTAACCTAGTACAGCCATTCTTATGTTCTTATCCCCAGAGAAGCCACAAAAGAGCTAAAAACATGACTGCAGTTGCTGTCATATGAGTGTCCATATCTTTCAAGCATCCTCCAGAGCTGTCTCTGACACTGGCTCAAAAGCTATGTCTACACTACAGAGTTTTTTCAGAAAAACGGCTTTTTCCCGAAAAAACTTCACTTACATCCAAACTACAATCGTGTTCTTTCAAAAAAAAAATTGAGAGAACAGAGGGTTTTTTCTGACATTGGTAAACCTCTTTCTATGAGAAAGAAGCCTTTTTCCGAAAGAGCTCTTCTGGAAAAAGGCATGTGTGGATGATGAAGAGGGAGTTATTTCGAAAGAAGAGTGAAGAGGAAAAAGCACAGGTGCCCTGGTGGCCACTCCGTCCATAGTAATCACAGCTTAAATGCTAGATAGCATCCATTCAGTGTGGATGCTATCTTTCAAAAAAGCAGTTCGCTTTTTTGATGTGCTTTGTCAGTGTGAATGCTCGCTTTCAGAAGAAGTTTTGTCGGAAGATCTCGTCCGGAAAAGCTTCTTCTGAAAGAAGCTTGCAGTCTAGACAAATATTCGACAGTTGACACCTGCTCAATGTCCTTCCTGGACAGCTTAACACTGAGCTGGTTGCATTCTGGAGCAGGATGTCTCACCCATTCAGTTTTTTTCCATTTGCTCTCGACAAACATGAAATTGAAGATTCAAGTTATAGCCTGACTTTTTTTCTTCTCTCTGGCAACAGTAAGCATCTCCTTTCTGATCCGTGGCTGTTTGTACGGCTGTGGCCCCTGCACTTAGCTGACAGCAGTCAGAACCAATGACTTGAAATAATGCTATCCTCCTCAGATGACAGAAAGGGTTAGATTTCAGTTTCTAATGCTTTGTTGTCTTAAACAGAACAGAAACCCCTTTGATAGGTTGGCTATAATACAAGCTTTTGGTTATCTGGACCAATTTTTGCTCATAAACTGGCTTTCTTCAAAGTTTTTGTCAGCAGAGACAGATGATCAGTGTCAAATTCAGCTTTTTCTGAGAACTCACTGTCATGATTATGAGGGTTAGCCAGCAGCCTGGGGATTAAGAGGTTAACTACACCTAGCCAGGTGTAGTGACCAATAGGAATGTAGGTGGGACTTTTCAAACTGGGACAAAGGAATTTGATTTTTTTTTCTTTCTCCCTTTTGTCTCTCTGAGGGAGTTCTCTGCAGCTACAGAAAGGGACAAGCATGTCTCTCTCTCTCTCCAAGACACCATTCTTCATTTTCTGTAAGTAGGGTAAAGTTTAGGTAGTTTCGTTAGGTTTTATTGTTTTAAGGATTGAGTATGGGATCTGAGATCTGGCACTGCTTAAAAGATGTTTTGGCTGTTCTTTGTAACTAAGTTCTAGGCCCATGGAGTTTCTCCATGAATATATTTTGTTACCTCCCTATCTAGTCATTATGTTTGCAACAGGAATATTGTTGTAGTAATAAAAGTTCTTTCTTTTCTTTTTATTAACCTGGCAGTGGTTAATTGTGTGCCTTGATTTTTATCTTAGGGGTGAGATTTCCCAAATGATCTTCCCCCTGATTTCTTTATCAGCATTTGGGTGGTGGCAGCGGAAGTTATTCCCAAGATCTAGGTTTTTAAGATTTTGGGGGAAGTTTTATACCAAAGCCTGGTATATAAGGCTTTGGGGTACACTTGCTGGCCCCCACTTCTGCATTTATCATGCCAGAGTGGGGAAGGAGCCATGACACTCACCACCAATGATTGAGGATAGTACTAGTGAAATGATCTGGCTGTTCTATGTTATCTTGTGAAACTTTGCATGATGGAAAAGTAAGTCAGCAGTCACTGTGTCACTAGGAGGTGAAAATTCCACCAGTTACTATTTATTCCTGTTCTTCTGCCTGATAACAAACCTCAAAGTGTATTTGCCTTTCCTCCTGTGCATTGAAGTTACTCTTGGCCATGATGACTTCTCTTTTTCAAGTTTCATTAGGGATTAGCTGCAGTTGCTGGAAAATATATATTGTCTACTGTGACTCTAGCTTTACTTTTCTTATTCTTGCCAAATGATATTTTGCTAAGGTGTTTTTTTTTTGTGATGTTCTCTTTGACACGACATTTTACTATTAACATTTACATACATAGAGTAAGTGACCAGGGAGGCAGTCATTTTAGAGTTTATTCTGACAAATAGAAAGGACATGGTTGCAGATCTGAAGAGACAATTTGTGGGAGACAATTTGTGTGAAAGTGATCAAGAAATGTTAGATTTCATGATTCTAAGGGAAGAGAGCGATGGGAACAGCAGAGTAAGGATGATGAAAATCAATAAAGGCAACTTTATACCTTTCAGAGAATCTCTAGGTAACATCCCATGAAAATAAAATCAACAAGTTCAGGGAAAACAAGTTTAGTTTCTCAGGGACAATACTAAGGAAGCAACAGCAAAGAAAAGATCGTTTGAACAGTAAGAAGCCAATATGGCTCCTCTAGGACCTGAAAATCAACAAGGAATCACACAAAAATTGGAAACACTGATTGATTGCCAAGAATGGCTACAGAAGTGCAGCAAAAACACATAAGAACAAAAACAAAAAAAGAGAGAGCAGCAGAGCTCCTGGGTCAGAATAGTCAGAGAAAGGATCACTCCACAACACTCTGGCCACTCAGGCTGTATTGTCAATGTTTGTGTGATTCCCTGTGCAAAAGGGAACAAGTTCCCTGAATCCTCCCATTCAACTCTTTGGCTCTGGCCCCCAGCCTCTCCTCGGAGCTGCGCTGTACAGGCTCCTAAACAGCCTGCACTACAAAGGCAAGCCAGTGGGAGCCAGCCCCAAGCTTCCCAGCAGCCTCTTAGAGATCCCTTAACTTGCCTTCTGAAGTCGAGTGGGAGCAGGGTTGAGGGCACCCCAGGGCATGCTGCAGCACACTGCACCCCATGCACTCTGGGGAAGCTCTTCACCCCACCACAGCTTGCCACAGTCAGGCTGGTGACTGTGTTTTCCCTCTAAAACCTATGTTTTATGTCAAATTCCAAAGCAAACAGACAAACAAAAACATCTTCACTATAGAGCACATTTTAAAAACTAAGAATTTCAACGTTTCATTTCACTAGTTTGAAAGCCCTTGGGACAGGTGTCCTGAATATCCTCAGAACAAGTGCACAGGGGAATTTTCCTGCTAATGTGACTTAGCCTGGAGGCAGAGAGCCCAATTTTTTACTCTTTACTCCAGTCTCTTTCCCCATCCAGTCCGAGGTCTGCATCCTCCACACCAAATCTGTGTCAGCTCCACATCACGTATATAGATCCTTGTCTAATCTCATTGTTCACCCTTCCCAGCCAACTGGCTCCCACTCTTGCCTCATCACCCCTTCCTTCCATGAACCCCATTGCCAATATCCTTTCTGTAGCTAGACAGGAACCCCCTTGTAACATCTATTTTTGCTTGCCTGGAGCATACAGGGCACACAGAGCAGAAGGCCCAGGCTGTGTGACCGTGAATGGCTGTAAACAGAGATACGCTAATTGCTGACCAAGAGGCTGCCAAGGAGTGCCCTTGACTCGAACCCATATTGATACGAACACACATCCATCCGCGGGGGGAGGAATCTCTCGCCCAGTAAAAAAATGTCTAGTGCTCACAATTTAGTTATCTCTCTTGCAAGTGTAAATTAACTTGAAACTTGCTTGTAAGAACTGGCGCCACAAAACTGACCAGTAGAATTCGGCATCTTAGATAAGAAAGAGAATACGGGCCCCCAGGGGTATAAAGATAGGTCCAGCAGCGCATTTTCTCTGAGTGTCAATCTACCATCTATCTGCTGGTCGGGTTTGGTGTTTGATCTCCCGAGGTTCCAAGGGGACGCCCACCTCGTATTCGTCTTTCCTAGGAATTGAGAGACCGGCCCTGGCCTGACACGCTGGAGTCGAGAGGCACAGAAAGGGGTAAAAATTGTACCTGGATGTGGTCCTTTGTTTAAGTATATATATACATAGACTTAGAGCTCTTTAAAGATTAAGCTGTCACTTGGTACCATTATTTCTATTTTCTATCTTTATTTTCTTTGTAACCATTTTTAAAATCTGTATTTGTTAGCATTTAAGAAATAGAGCAATAGCCATTGTAACCATATGCTTTTATAAGTCTTTTAATAAACCTGTAACTGTTTAAGCTTTAACCTGACTCCTTCAGTTGCTGTAACAGAACCAAGCACAATTTAAAAGAACTTCAGCCGGTCATAAAGGGACAGACATAAGGAGAGCTTGGGCGTTTGGATCTGTGTCACTCCCAGGTGACAAGATCCGTTGGGGCACCTTTCCAGCCTTTCCCAGGCTGCCCGCTGCGAAGGAACCCCTGTGTTCTAGCAGTTAAAATCTAAAGTGTAATAAGCTCTTTCTATATAACGGGGCGTCTGTTGGCCTGCTGGCCACCCTCTGCGACGGGACCCCGGTCCTAGCAGTAAAGACACGGACGTTAAACCTTTTCTCGGAAGCATACACACACACACTGCCCTGACCGTCGGCTCACACTTTCCCAGCTAGTCTCAGACTCTCGTCTGCTCTGCTAGGAATCCAACTCTCTGCTCAATCTGTCTCAATTTTTCATCTCCCCCCCCCCCAACTGCTTCCAATACCTCCGCTCCCCTCACAGCTATAATTTGCTCTTTTTACTCCAGTGCTCACCAGAATGGTTAATCCAATCTACTCCTCTCCCTTCCTTTCTGGTTTAGCTTTTTGTCAGATTACTTCTTCTGCATTGCCTGAATGCCAACCAGTGTGTTTGTTAGAGAGAAGGTATCACTGTGAGCACAGAAAACAGAGGCTTCCTAGTCTCAGTTCTGGTGCTCAGCCATACACCACTCTACAGTAGCTGGGAGCAGTCATTACAAACAAAATTTGTCTTAATCCCTGTTGCTTTGGGCCTTCTATTGCTCTGCAGGGATGGTGCTCATGTAGTATAGTCAAATGAAGGAGCTATGAAGAGAAGGAATATGTTTAGTTTCGCTGTGGGAATGGCACTTGTGCCATCTGTTCAGCACTAGGAGATTCAAGCATGCTCAGTGAAGTTAGAATCTTCTAAGATTTTTTAAGATAAAACTAAACAAAGTCTCTATTGATATATGTGCATACAGTGATTATTCAAAGTCTCCTAACTTGGCTGAATTTGGGGTAGATTTTCAGAGAGGTATCAAATACCATGTCCCTGACACAAAATCTCTCTCTTTGTCAAATCTCAATCCCTTGCTCCAAAGAAAAGGGTTCTAGAGCTGCTGAAAGGTCACCAGACTATTTTAAAAGGGGAAGAACAGTATATTTTTCTTACCCTCATGTTCTTATGTATAGGGCCTTACCAAATTCATAATCATGAAAAACACATCCTGGACAGTAAAATCTGCTCTCCCAGCATGTAATTGAGTTTTTTGTGTGTTTTTACTCTGCGCTACACAGATTTCACAGGGAGGACCAGCATTGCTCAAATTGGGGTTCTGACACAAAAGGGAGTTGCAGGGGCACTGCAAGGTTATTTTAGGAGGAGTTGCGCTATTGCCTCCCTTATATCTGTGCTGCCTTTTGAGCGGGGAGACTGGAGAGCAGAGGCTGTCAGCCATGCGCCCAGCTCTGAAGGCAATGTCTCACAATCAGCTGCACAGAAGTAAGAGAGACAATACTACACTACACCCTTAGTACTGAAATGCTACTCTCAGAATTGGGGGAGAGGGGAGGCAGAGAGTGACAACTGATGAATGAGGGCCCAGCTCTTCAGGCAGCAGGAACACAGAAGTCAGGGTGGCAATACCATACAGTGCCATCTTTATTTCTGCACTGCTGTTGGAAGCAACTTTGCTTTGAAAGGTGGGCTTCTGGCCAGCAATCACCAATCTCCTAATGCACCCTAATATGCCATTAGCCTTCTTAGTTACAAGGGCACACTGTTGACTCATATCCAGCTTCTCATCCACTGTAATCCCCAGGTCCCTTTTGGCTGAACTGCTGCTTAGCTAGTCGGTCCCTAGCCTGTAAGAGTGCTTGGGATTCTTTCATCACAAGTGCAGGATTCTGCACACGTCCTTGTTGAACTTCATCAGATTTCTTCTGGTCTGATCCTCCAATCTGCCTAGGTCACTCTGGACCCTATCCCTGCCCTCCAATGTATCTACCTCTCCCTCTAACTTTGTGTCATCTGCGAACTTGTTAAGGGTGCAATTCATTCCCTCAGCCAGGTCATTAATAAAGATGTTGAAGAAAACCAGCCTTAGAACCAACCCTTGGTGCACTCCATTTGATAGCGGCTGCTAACCAGTCATTGAGTCGTTGATCACTACCCACTGAGCCCAACCATCTAGCCAGCTTTCTATCCATCTTAGAGTCTATGTATCCAATCCATACTTCCTGAACTTGCTTGCAAAAATTCTGTGAGAGACTGTATCAAAAGCTTTGCTACAGTCAAGGCAGATCACAACCACTGATTTCACCATGTCCATAGCGTCAGTTACCTTGTCGTAGAAAGCAATCAGGTTGGTCAGCCGTGACTTGCCCTTGGTGAATACATATTGACTATTCCTGATCACATTCCCCTCTTCCAAGTGCTTCAGAATGGATTCCTTGAGGATCCCCTCCATGATTTTTCTGAGGACTGAGGTGAGGCTGAGCAGTCTGTAGTTCCCTGGATTGTCCTTCTTCCCTTTTTAAAGATGGGCACTACATTTGCCTTTTTACAGTCATCTGGGACCTCCTCCGATCTCCACAAGTTTTCAAAGATAATGGCCAAAGGCTCTGCAATGATGTTTGTCAACTCCCTCAGTACTCTCGGATGCATTACATCCAGCCCTTAAGATTTGTGTACGTCTAACTTTTCTGAATACTTCTTAATCTATTATTTTTCCACCAACGGCTGCCCACCTCCTTCCCATACTGTGTTGCCTAATACAGTAGTTTAGGAGCTGGCCATGTCATCCGTCACTAGGTTACCTCCTTCATCCAGTAAGGGTCCCACACCTTGCTTGATCACCCTGTTATGGTTAGCACGCCTTCACATCCCTTGCTAACGGCAATTTAAATTGTGCTTTGACCTTCCTGATTAAACCCCTGCATGCTTGAGCAATATATTCATGCTTTTTCCTAATTGTCTGTCCAAGTTTCCACTTCTTGCATGCTTCCATTTTCTATTTAGGCTCGCCAAGGATTTCACCGTAAAGCCAAGCTGGTCACCTAACATATTCTTCTCAGCTTTAGCTCCATGTTCATATTTTTAAAGTCAATCCAAATCCCAACCTCCAAATGAGCCTTGTACTTGTCCCTAAATATCAAGAAATTGGACTCTGATGGAATATAAAGGGGTAGTTCCAGAGAAAGGGCGCTTTATTGAATATCAAATAATAGAAATGTACATTTGGAAGAGATTTAAAGAGGTCATCCAGCTCAGCCTTCTGCACTGAGGAAGTATAAAGTACACCTAGCCCAACCCTGGCAGGTGTTTGTCTAACTGTCCTTAAAAACCTGGGAATTTTTACAACATTCTGGGGATTATAAAACATCCTTTAAAGATTTATTCCAATTATCTTTATACCTAGAAAGCTTTTCATAATAGCTAATCTAAATCTTCCTGGCTGCAGATTTAGTTCATTATGTCTGGTCTTATCTTCATTGGGCATGGAAAACATCAGAGCATTGTCCTCTTTATAACAGTCCTTCACATATTTGGAAAACTGTTATTAGGACCTCTGTTGGTCTTCTTTTCTCAAGACTAAGCATGCCCAGTTATTTAAAACTTTCCTCAGAGGTCAGGTGTGCCAAAACTTTTATCATGTTTGCCACTCTTCCCTGGACACTTTTATCATGTTTGTTCACTCCTTTCGTAGTGTATGGAACCCAGAAGTGGATACAGTTCTCCAGCAGAGACCACACTCATGCTGAGTATCTGGGCTGCATGCATTATCAGGGCAGTACGGGTGAGTCCGCACCAAACTCTATCCATTATACTAAGCCTGGGTGTCCCTGAACATGCAGCCCCCTGGGGAACAGGGGAAGGGCAGTGCAAGGGCTTAGAGAGTGGAATGGAATCAAGATGGCCACCCTGAATAGAGGAGGGTGGTTCCCAGCTCATCACAGCAGGAGGAGGGATGACCTCCAAATTCCTGTGACTGGGAACCACCTCCTTGTCAGTGTTGCTTCCTAGTCTGGGTGAGCTCTGCTGAACAGCAAGGAGGAGCTGAATCAGGAGTTGCAACTGTTGCAAGAGGATCCAGAAAGGCCAGTGCTCTCAGCCAGGCAGTAATGGCACTTCTGGCCTCTGCACAGGCTGCTGGCAGTTCTGCTTCTCTCTTTCAGCTCTGCAGAGACCAGCAGCCAGACAAGCAGAGAATTATCCCAGTGCCAGCTACCTAGAGCCAGCCAAGGCCTCTACAGGATTCCCGACTAAGTAGCTAGGAAACTGAATGAAATCCTTATTTGTTTTTTTCTGAACATTTCAACATTTGCAGCATGGTTACTCATCAGTCTGGCTGATCCTAGATATTCTGTATGCCCAGAAAGATGTCAGGGAGGGAACAGGGAGCTGTGGCACACTGTGAATGGTGCAAGGTGACAAATTGGATGGTCTACTAATGTTTAAGTATGCATTAGTGAATCTTAATCTCTACCTCCTGTAGAACCAGTTTTCTGTCCCAATAAAGTGCCCCCTCCCCATTTTTACACTGTTGTTTTTGGGAATAGAACATAATTTGTTGGAATTTGTATGAATGTATTTTGTTTCTTCTGCACTGGCTCAAACTTGCAGTATTAGTTATTTTTCCTGTCAGGAATTGCAGTTAGTTGTTTTTCCAAGGCAGCCCCCACATCTTTGTGTCCATGCACAAAGTGGATGGAGGAAGAAACATCATAGGAAAGAAGTCAGGACCCAAGCCATGTGGAAGAAAGAAGAAGCCACTCCAATTAGCAAAGAGTAGGCTAGAGCCACACATCGTGGAAGGGTTACAAATGTATTCCTTCAGTCACTTTCACATTGTCTCCTATTCCTTCTTAGCTAATCTAATCTATAGGAGGACAAATTCCTCTTTACTGTCAGTATAACTGTCTTCACTCTGGCTGATGTTCTAGATCCATATATACATTGCCTATTTGCATAGTGTTTGGCCTGTGTGTTGAGTCAAACTGTTCCCACTTCAGGCTAGCTACAAGTTTATGAAATGCTTGGTTAATCTATAATTCATTATTGCTTGAAAAATGAAACAGTATTTATTAGGAAGGCAAAATGTATTAGACAGTGTGTGTTCTGAGATTTGGAAAGAATTAAAAGAAAAATCCTTTCTATTTAATCTATTCAGAAACAGTTTTTGTTCTAATATGTTATTAAAATTCCCTTTTCTGTCTTAGAATGTAAGCCACTAGGGGTATGTACAGCACAACTACAGTATAAATGGATACTAATAAATTATGTGCTTTCCAAATTCAGTTCTGAGGGTAAAAATAACAGACCGCCTACTGTAATGTCCTTACTGTTGCAACAGAAGCATATGAATTTATGCAGCTACTTAAGAAATCTAAATCAGGGCAGTCTATCTCTCTTCCTCTGCTAATCAAAAGAAGCTTATATCATTTCAAACAAAGGCTTGAAAAAAAAAAGGTAACGGTCTTGTCTCCATCGCTAAAGGAATCCAATCTTGTAGGAACAATAACATTTCAATATAATGAAATGCCTGCTACACTAAATGAAGAATTATCCATGACCTAAAATGGGGTGTAGATGAAATGTCCCTTCATGTACCGTTGTTACTGATCTATGTCTCCCTCTTATTCTATAATATCTGATCTTTTCTCTGTGAGATAGGGTGCATTTATACTGCACCCTTAGCTTGAAATGAGCTACACAATTTGAGCTATGCAAATTGCATAGCTTATTTCGAGTTAATTTTAAAATAGCTTATTTTGCAATTTGGTACTGTCTACACAGCACCAAAATTTGAAATAAACTGCTATTACAAAACATCCCTTAATCCTTGCAGAATGAGTTTTACTGGGATGTTGAAATAGCATACCCATTATTTTGAAAGGTATTTTGAAATAACAAGTGCACTGTTAAGATGCAGAATAGGTATTTTGGGATACTGGAAGTATCTTGAAATAGCACCACAGTGTAGCTGTGCCCATACACAAAACCAGGATCTTAGGCTAACTTAATCCAATTTACAAGAGTACAATATTATGACTGGTTTGATTTGATGTCACTGTATTTGTTTATATTTAAAAGGGTTTGCATCACCGAAAGATGCTTGTATCCACAATTACAGTGAGTTATATGTCTGCTGAGGATCTTAAACTGTGACTGCAACACATGAGGTGGATTGCCAATCTTTGGCTGGAGTGGGAATGGGGTTTGGAAAATGTGGTCTGAAAAAAGGGATCACTAATAAATTTCTGAATGATTGTGCATGTGCAGAAGTCAGCATTGCATGCGCAGCTCTGGTCTCTATATATTTTTACACTATGGTCATTACTATACTATCATGTGCCGAAAGTCTTCGTCTGCTATGTACATTGGACAAACATCTCAGACACTTCGCCAAAGGATTAATGCCCACAAAACAGATATCAGACAAGATCACAAAGAGAAAACAGTTTCTTGCCACTTTAACCAGAAAGGACACGCTCTAAATGACTTAGCCACCTGCATTCTGCTACAAAGACCTTTTACATCTGCACTTGAAAGGGAATCCTCTGAACTGTCATTCATGTTAAAATTCGACACTTGCCAACAAGGACTTAACAAGAATTTGAACTATCTCACCCATTACCAAGACAGTTTCCCTAATTATCACCTCTAATACCATTAACTCACAAACATCCCACTCTCCCTACCTTTAATATCAGCAATTCACAGACACTTACCTTCCTTCCTCCCCCTCCCCCCCCCCGCATTCCCCTTCTGTTCTGCAATGTGATTTGTCCTTTTCATATTTGTTCATTTTTTTAATTGTATCCTTTGGTATATATGGTTGTGACTACTTTCTTCCACTATTTGATCTGAGGAAGTGGGTCTGGCCCACGAAAGCTCATCATCTAATAAACCATCTTGTTAGTCTTTAAAGTGCTACATTGTCCTGCATTTTGCTTCTACTATACTATCTGGTTTTCACCCTACCAATCTTCTGCCAGCTCTGGTAAAAGGGCAGGATTCCTCCTGATGCAGAAGCAGCACAGATGTGATGTAAGTGGGCCTCTGCTACTTTCCCCCTCACAGTCTACTCTACCCTACATGTCAGCCTGGACAGACAAAAACTATGTAGTTAAAAATTACCAAAATACCCCTTCATCTTTCTTTTGGACTGTACCTTCTATACTGAACATCTTGGAATACGCAGCATTGAATTTATCCCTCAAAATAAAATTTCTCTCTAAAAAAGTGCAGATGGCTTTTCTGCCTCTGGGATCCTCCTTTTCATGAGTCCGTGTAACCGAATTAGAGCAGTGGAGATGGGTCAATAAGGCCTTCCTAGTTACTTTATAGAAGACACAAGTGGTATGGATGGGTACTCTAATGAGGTAATTGGATGAGCTTTTCTTTTGCCTATTCTGCAGAGAATGGTGTTTCTTACAGATTATAATGAGGACATCTTGTATGCCTGTTGGGATGAGAAGTGCAATTTGTCCCCGAGTTATCCAAAACAATGGCTGATTAAGCATACTTGGGCAGAGGTGCATGTGTGACATTGCTACAGGCAAGCAGAGACTTTTGTACAATTACCATAAGATAACTAGTGATGTTAAGAGCTTTTCCTACCAAAAGAACAGGTTTGTACTGTAACTCTTGTCTCTAGTTATGTTGCTGTCTGAAGGTTGTTACTGCTATTGGATGATAATAATAAAAATGCATGTGAAAGGTTGGTATTTGTTAGCTGTAGTCTCTTTGGATTATGCTAGAAATGCTGTGCTGTTTCACTGTATCTTATCGCCTGTAAGCATAAGACAATAAATTATGTAGAGGACATTTCCTATAATGGCAGAGAATAGCCAGCATATTTATGTTTGAGACAGAGCACTGCTTTCAGCAGGTATAGAATCCCCTATTTTTGTATCCTAAATGGACTTTCCTCAAGTAGTAGTGCCACTGTGGAACAGAAAGCAATCAATAGCTTTTCCTTATGCTTGAGTTACACAGTTACTCAAAAAAATAAAGGACTGTGTGTAGCAGCTACTGCCACATATTGTGTATCTACTGTTTTTTCACAAAGTAGATTCTAAAGTTAGAAGGGACTATTTTCATCTACTCTTACTACCACTATACCACAGCCCATAGAACTTCATTGAAATGCTTTCAAGATATAATGTTACAAAAAAAAATCAAATGTAATTAAATGTCTGTGGTGCATTCTCCATCACTAACAACTCTTGGTAAATTGTTCCAGTGGTTGGTTATTCTTACCAATAAAAAAGGTGCTTTAATTCTAATCTGAATTTCTATAACTTCAGCTTCTAGCTAGTAGATCCAGCTATACCTTTCCTTGTTAGATTGAGAGTCCATTATGTGTGGAATACAGGACTATGTAGCACTTTAAACTAGTAGATAATGTGTCTGATAGTGATTGAATCCTTTGAGTCTATCTATTTATCTTAAAACAAGATTAAGGGATTACTTGATCATAGTCTATATATAACCCACACATAATGATAGAAATGTAGCCGTGTTAGTCTGGTGTAGCTGAAGCAAAATACAGGACTATGTAGCACTTAAAAGACTAACAAGATGGTTTATTAGATGATGAGCTTTCGTGGGCCAGACCCACTTCCTCAGATCAAATAGTGTGCCTATTTTCTTCCACTATTTGATCTGAGGAAGTGGGTCTGGCCCACGAAAGTTCATCATCTAATAAACCATCTTGTTAGTCTTTTAAGTGCTACATAGTCCTGTATTTTGCTACAGCTACTTTTCTATCATTATGTGTGGGTTATATATAGACTATGATCAAGTAATCCCTTAATCTTGTTTTAAGATAAATAGATAGACTCAAAGGATTCAATCACTATAAGACACATTATCTACTAGTTCAATCATTATTGTGGATCGTCTCTGAACCCGCTCCAATTTTTCCAATATTCTTCTTGAATTATGGGCATGAGAACTGGACATAGTATTCCAGCTCTTGTTCAGCTAATTATCCACCATAACCTCAATATCTTTTTATTTCAGAGACACTACTTCCCAGAATAGAATCTTCCATTCTGTAAATATAGCCCACAATATTGTTTTGATGTATACTTGTATAGTTAGTGGTGTTAAATAATGTATAGATTGTTTGCACTCAGTTTAGCAAATATCTAGATTTCTCTGAATCACTGACCTCTCCACTTCATTATTTACCAATCCTCCAACTTCTGAATCATATGCAAACAGTGATAATTTTGTTTTCTTCCAGATCACTGCTAAAAATGTTACAGAGCTTAGTGCCAGAGCTTCCTGGCCTCACTGGAAACACACAAGGTTGGTGATTATTCTTTGTTTGCATTTTCAGATTTATTAGTTAGTCAGTATTTAATCCATTTAATTAGTATTGTATCACACATTAATTTTACATGGTTCTATTTTTATTATAAAAATGGCTTGTGGTATCAAGTCAAATGCCTTAGAGAAACCTTAGTATAGGACATCAATACTATTACCTTTATCAACCAAATTTGTAATCTTATAAAAAAAAGTCACGCTAATTTCACAGTATCTATTTTCCATAAAAGTTTATTGATTTATATTAAATACTTTATCCTTCTCTAATTCTTTATTGAGTCCTATACCAGCAGCTCCATTATCTTACCAGGGATCAATGTCAGGCTGACAGGCCTATCTATGAAACAAAATACAGGACTATGTAGCACTTTAAAAACTAACAAGATGGTTTATTAGATGATGAGCTCTCTATATCATCCTATTTGTCCTTTTTTACAAATATATATGCACATTAACTTTTTTTTCCCCACTGCTCCAAGACTTACTGAAAATCAACATTAACAGGCCAATAAGCTCCTTTAGCCCACTCTCTTTAAACTCTTGAATGCAAGTTATCTAGAACTGCTGATTTTAAAATGTCTAACATTAGTAACTTCTACTTAATGTTCTCCAGAGATACTAACAGAATGGGAATAGTGTTATCAACATATGATAAAAATATATTGCCTGTTTCACTCCGAATACATAACAAATATTTATTAAATATTTATGCCTAATTACTGATAATCAGGCCCACTAACAGAGGAGGGGGTGGGCAAAGAAAGCAATTGCCCCAGAGCCTGGATAGTCAAAGAGGCCCAGAGGTCCTGGACCTCTTTGAATTGCCATGGGAGTATTGGAGTGCCAATCCGTCTGGCTCTGAGGGCTGTGTGTGTGGTGGGGAGGGCATTGTGATCTGGGAAGCACTAAGGGCTGACTGTCCTTTTTGATGGCACAGAGCGAGGCACCCCTCTCCTCCACTACCATGCACCCCGGAGCCTGTGGTGGCTATCTGCTCTCTGCTGCTAATTCTACCACTTCCAATGTAATGAAAGTGGCAATGGATCAGTACTATTGTCAGGATTCTTTTTATTGCTACTATTTTTTTTTTAAAGAAAGCCCTCCTTCTTATTGTTCTAAATTCCCTTTTGTTTGTTTCTGCTCCTTCCCCCCCCCCTCCCCCACACATCTGTCTTTGCTTCCCATAGAACCCAGGTCAGTTTTTAAATAGTATAATATTCTTCCTCAGTTTTAGGATTATGGTTTTTAGATATCTAATCTTGTGTTTGTAAATTATTCTCAGCTGATTATTCTTTTAAGATTATTTTTTTAAATTGGTTCTATTGACACACCAAGCATATATAGTTACTCTGCTTGCGCATTATAAATGTGATCAAGTCATGATCACTTGTACCTAAATTTAACAAAGACTCTTTGAAAACAGCCATGAAGTAAGACTGAGGGGAAAAAATTGTCCTTGGCACTTACAAACTTGCAAACTCCACTTCTCTTATGATGAAAAGATGTTTATATTCACTAAGCTGTTGTATGCATCTATAGAGCAGAAACACAGTAACATGAGAGATAAGTACTAAATGTTTTGATACTAAAAATCTATTTTAAGTACTTCTACAACCCTCTCCATGGGTGTCATACAATATTTAATGTATTTACCGTCATATTAGTAAGGACATGAACCTAGGTCTTTTATGTTTATAGTACAAAACAGACTATCCTTCTATTCTGGCCAACAAGACAGGTGAAACAGTCTCTGTGCATTAGTGGTTGTGTATACTTTACAGTAAAACTGGGATAAATCTGTTGAAACAAGAGGATTTCTTTCAGATATACTGGGGTTCCACATTTCCTGTGAGATGTGCACATTTCCACATCTGGACCTGTTCTTGTTGCATCTGCTTCATAAAGAAATAGAATGACATAATGATCAAAATCCCCTGCACTGCTTATAAACAGATGCCAGGAGCTATGCTATTTGATTCACAGTTGTCACTTGAAAACATACATCTTATGTATGATGTCATACAAATGATGTCACAGCTCTTGTTTGTCACAAATTCCTTTGAAGGCCCATGCCACTCACTGGTGGTAAAGAACAGTCACATCTTAGCCTATATTATATAGGGTTAGAAAAACACACACAAGCAAGTGTTGAGTCAAACTTGCAGAAGATGTATGATACCAGAAGGTACTTCACTTGATGGAGTACTGAGAAGCTTTTCATTGTTGTCTGATGATACAGAACTTATGTTTCAGCACTCGTCCCAGCTAAGTCACCTTTGGATTTGTCTTCCTCCAGTCAGAGGCTGTTAAATAAGTACAGCTCTCTCAAATCCACATGCTGTCTCAAACAGTGCTACTAGGATTCTGTGTAAGGCTGGGTTTTAAGCAGTTCCTGTGTGTGTGGTCTTTGGGGTATATATTTTCTCCTGCCTGCACATAGGAGGTTATGGGCCAGAATCTCTTTTAGAAAGCTAAACAACTGAGGGCAGAGGGATTGTGATATCATGGAATCAGTTGTGCCTGTTTGATTATTGGTCCTGCCTTCAGACAAATTCCCACTTTTTAAAATCCCTTATGGCTATCTTAACAAAAATAAAAACAACACTTTACGAGCAGATTTTAGCATTGCACACTTCTCTTAAGATGCAGTTTGGAATTTCTGAAATTTAAGCTTTGATATTTGCAAACCTGGAATACCTCAACAGTAAGGTACATGATTTGTGATATGTGTTTTTAGTCTTGGGCTTCATGATAGGCCCAGTAAAAAAGTATCCTTTGATTGATAGTAAAGGGTGTACACTCATCAGTGCTGTGGTAAAAAAGGGCAAATGGCTTGCTATAGTTCAAATTGGGATCCTTATCAAATAAAAGTCTGACTTAGTGCTATAAAGTAGGCCGTAAGATATAGGCTAATGAAAAATTTATTAAAGGAATCAAAAGAAGATGAAATGATGTGTTTATTATTTTCCCTTACTATTCACTCCCTTAAGGTAATGATTATTTATAGAATATGAAAGTTTCAAACTAGCAATAAAAATAACTTATTATCTAAGTAAGCCATAAGCATAAATGATAAGCAAATATAGTTTTTAATCACTTCAGTGTCTTTATATTAGAAATAATTTATGATTCCTGAAATAAAGTTATCCTAAGAAGGAAAAGATATTGAACCTGACTATGCCTAACTTGTCTCCTCAAGGCATTTTTACTTAAAAGTGCTTCTACTGAATGCACTTAAACATACAACTTTAATAAACGGAAACGCAACACTTATTTAAAATGCAGTTACTAAGGATAAATAGCCACCAGACTTACAGAAAATTATACATTCAGGGTCAAATACAAATGTGATATAGAACCATATAATTTATATGCAATGGGATTAGTAAAATCATAAGCAGAAATTAACAGTAAGGAGCAAAATTCACATACACCCCTCAACCAACAACACACACAATTCCTTTTATACCTTCTTCATTGCTTTTTCCTATCTGCTAATTTCTGCCACTCTGTCGCTTCAAGGATTCCAGAGATATCCTGGAAAAACTCTTCCACATCCAGGGATGCATTTGTTCTTCTGTTTTTTTAGTGGAAGAGCAAACATACTCTTTTGGTAACCCCTGTATTCCTCATTCCACATGGAATAAGGGGGCTTCCAAAAGAAGGGTTTTTTCTGACAATTGGTCCAGTCTAGACAGGCCAAATGTTGGAAAAACCTCTTCCTACAGAAGAATTGGGGGGGGGGGGGGAGTGGCAGTTTAGAGTGTATAAGGGCTGGGGATAGCAAGGGATGGAGAGGAGGAGAATAGAGAGGGCAGGGCTTCAAGGAAGGGGTGGGATCTTGGGGGACGGGTGGGGTGGTAGATCTTTGCTTGTTCTGAGATTTAAAAAGTGATCTTGGGTGTAAAAAGGTTGGAAACCACTGGGGTAGAGCAAGGTGCCAGATCTCTCCTGCTCCTGCCATTCATGTGGTGAATAGGAAGGAGAGGAGCAATCCCTACTGTCACTGCACCAGCCCCATAATCCCCCAGACTGCATTACTCAAGGGAGGGGGCAACGGGTGAGTAAGGATTGAGCAGGAATTGGAGGCTAGAGGAAGAGGTGAGGCGTGAGCAGGACCTATAGCAGGGAGGTTGCCCTGGGGCAGGGGGGTATCCTTAGGACCCACATCCACCTAAAGCTGGCCCTGCTTGTACTATTAGCTACCTATCAAAAAGTGCTTTGGATAAAAGTGCTATATAAAAAATAAACATTTTTGGTTTACAAATAAAATCACACAACACACATTTTAATATCAGTAGTTTTACTTTTATAATGTTATCAATTTGTCTGTTTTTATGAGTAAAGTTGGGTGCAATGTTTTTCAGCTTTAGCCATATATCAGGGTCAGCCATCATCTTGCTTCTGTATTTGGACTTGAGGGCAGTAAGTGAGGATAATCCTGTCTTGCAGAGGAACATAATAACAAACGGCATCAGAAAAGGCACTGCTTTGAATTAAGGTGCATCTTTTAAATTCTGACCATAATATTTCATCACAAGAAAGCTTCAACAAGCATTTTTGTGTTTTATTGGATTAACCAGAGGGTTTCAATTACTAAAAATTACATATCCAGTTGTTTGGTTCAACTTCTGCTATAAAGTAATCTGCCAACTCTTGCTTAAAAACAACAAGATGTTCTCCAATATCACTCTTTATTGTCTTATCAAGAGACATTTCATTTTCAGACAGATGTTTGGAATGCACTGATATCATCCTTTTTTACATGATGAGCAAACTAGTCAACTTTATTGATCATTGTATTGATTTTGTCTCAGGGTATGTCTACACTACCCTGCTAGTTCGAACTAGCGGGGGTAATGTAGTCATCCACAGTTGCAAATGAAGCCCGGGATTTGAATTTCCCGGGCTTCATTTGCATGAAGCCGGCCGGCGCCATTTTTAAATGCCGGCTAGTTCGAACCCCGTGCCGCGCGGCTACACGTGGCACGGAGTAGCTAGTTCGGATTAGGCTTCCTAATCTGAACTAGTTGTACTCCTCGTTCCACCCCACGAAGCCTAATCCGAACTAGCTACACTGTGCCACGTGTAGCCACGCGGCACGGGGTTCGAACTAGCCGGCATTTAAAAATGGCGCCGGCCGGCTTCATGCAAATGAAGCCCAGGAAATTCAAATCCCGGGCTTCATTTGCAACTGTGGATGACTACATTACCCCCGCTAGTTCGAACTAGCGGGGTAGTGTAGACATACCCTCACACATCCAATATAGTCACTCCCTGCAGCCCAATATTAACTCATTTAGGCATGTGAATACAGCAGAGAGGTTCTTATGTTCCTAAGTAAGCCAAACATTAGAGATGGGATGAACCTTCTAAACAACTTGTGAATTGGAATGGATGGTCTGTTAGAGAGAACTTTACTTCTGAACATAGCTCGAACAGAAGAGTAAGTTGTTTGCCTCTTGACAACCACCATATATCTGTATGAAGAAGTTTTACATGATCACTAATATTTCATTGCACAGTATACTAAAAGTTTGAGAATTCTTAGGTCTAGCTTTTCTGAAATTAAGTTTTCACATCTTTTCATTTCCAAAACACTTTTCATTTCCATGCCATTTTCTTGGCATCTAGCACCTCTCAATACAGTGCACCCATGGGGGATTAGGTCCCACTTAGTGGACAAGAGCCATTACCTCACTGTGTCTTCCTGTCATTACTCTTGTACTGTCAATACATATTCCCACTCAGTGTTGCCAATCAATTCTAAGCCCCTTCACAAACTCATCTAGTACCTGGAAAAGTTGTTTAGAGGTTGTTCTTCTTGGCATTGAATGACAAAACAAAATATCTTCCAGTTTTCTCCCTTCCAAGATGTATGCAAAGAACTTCTCAATATCAGCATTATTATTTGTCTCAATCAATTGCACTGCAAAATACCTACTGTTGTTCCCACATTTCACAAGAATGTGATTAGCAGTATGTGGTGTTTAATTGCTGCTTGTAATTATTAGAACTGGGAGCACTGGCTGTTGGGAATCTGGAAGCACAGGAAACAGGAAAGAGGGGGGAGGAGATGGGCCAGGCCTGGGTGAGAGCTACAGAGGGGAGCAGCAGCAGCAGCTTTGTAAAGAGGTTTCACCTTTGGCAAATAAAGGCCTGTTGAAGTTTGTTACTACCTTGCTTGCATGGTACAATACAGTAGCTGCCATATCTTGAGCTCTCACAATATTGGAGTATTGTGTTCAGTTCTGGGCACCGCATTTCAAGAAAGATGTGGAAACATTGGAGAGGGTCCAGAGAAGAGCAACGAGAATGATTAAAGGTCTAGAGAACATGACCTATGAGGGAAGACTGAAGGAACTGGGTTTGTTTAGTTTAGAAAAGAGAAGATTGGAGGGGAGGGGGGCACATGATAGCAGTTTTCAGATATCTAAAAGGGTGTCATAGGGAGGAGGGAGAAAACTTGTTCATCTTGGCCTCTGAGGATAGAACAAGAAGCAATGGGCTTAAACTGCAGCAAGGGAGGTTTAGATTGGACATTAGGAAAAAGTTCCTAACTGTCAGGGTAGTCAAACACTGGAATAAATTGCCCAGGGAGGTTGTGGAATCTCCATCTGTGGAGATATCTAAGAGTAGGTTAGATAAATGTCTATCAGGGATGGTCTAGACAGTATTTGGTCCTGCCATGAGGGCAGGGAACTGGACTCGATGACCTCTCGAGGTCCCTTCCAGTCCTAGCATTCTATGATTCTCTGGGACACAATGACATTTGAAAGAGGCACATGATCTAACAGCTTTGCCATCTTTTCTCCACACACTATAAACACAAGTCCTTTAGATTCAGGTGCTATAAGTTCTTCACTAACCGTGTCAGGCTTTCCCAATTTGGCAATCAAAAACTTGTATGAAATGACACTTTCAAGGCCTTTACATTTACTGTTGCCTGAGCAAACATAGTTACTTTCCCCTTTTCAACTCATTCAAGTTGAAAGTGGAATGATTTATTTCCAAATGACTCTGGAGGTTTGCAGGCTTCAGGGTTTTGTTAGCCTGCACTATGTAGCATAACACACACTGTGGCTTTAGTTCATCTTATTCACCTGTCCATATGAAGCCCAAATTAATATAGCTTGGGTGGCATTGTCTTACTGGTTTTTGGCAGTTCAGTGTATTTTTATTACTGGTGCTTGTACTGGTTCCTGGTAAACGGGGGCCTGCACTCAAAATTTCCATTGCAGGAATGTGTTTGTTTGGTGAACTCTTACGTTTGAATCTGAACTTTTTCACTGATCTCACCATCATTGGTTTGATTATTTATTGTTTTTTTTTAATTTTTTAAATATCCTGCTTTAAACCACAAATTAATTTCTGGGGTTTGACCATTCTCCTACTTGCTGGAGAGATAACTGTTACATTTTTGAATTGTGTCTACTGGAAACCACACAACACATCTGAAAAATGAAACCATGTAGGAAGTAGAGCAGCATACTAATTTAAAGAAACATAAATTTTATTTCTTGATTAAATGTGAACTAAAATAAAACAGCACCAGAGGCCCAATTAAATAACCTACTCTGTCAGTCACAGATCGGGGCTAGTAAGGAAGAGTGTGTCTCTTTCACACAACTGGGCTAGTAGACTGGGGCAGCAGATGGGATGCTGGGTGTGGGCAAGGCAAAGAACATTTGGTACATGGGGCCATTAACCAGGACCCTGGCACACAGGGCCAACAGCAAAGTGCTCAGCACATGGGGCAACATCTGCGACCCCAGTTGTGGGAGGCAGAAGAGTTCCTGGCATGTAGGGCTGGCAGCTGGGAAACTGGCATCCCCACATCCCTAGTACCCCTGCCTATGGTGGGGTTTCCCTCCCCTACCATGGAATGTACCATGCTGGGAGGGAGGTCTCTCCCTCTCTCCCCCACCACTGCAGCCGGAACTGAGGCTGGGAAGGAGGAGGGTCTCACCCCTGCTCTTGTAGCTCTTGAGCTGGGGCTAGAAAGCAAAACAAACTTTCCCCAGCTTCTGCAGCCAAGCACCTGGGGGAAATCTCTGCCCCTGTAGCCTTCCACATCCCAAAATTGCCCCACCCCATCTTTTCACCCTGATGCCCACTCATCTACTTTCTATTTTCCTCACCTTACCCCACTGCCCTCTCCCACCGATCCCTTGGTCTCCCCAAGGACACCACCTCACATGCCTCTTCTCCAGGGTCCAGAATCCATGGTACTAATTAGTAGCATCATAACAGCACAGCACCAATGGGGAACAATCCACGGACCACATGACTGGAGCTCGCTGACCACAGTTTGAAAACCTCTGTTCTAGGTCATTCCTCATTTACCATTAGGCTACTAGAAATAAGAACTCAATAATGCCAGGGAGTTTTGTTTTTTTAATTGTTCTACGGTGTATCAAAAGCCAGTGAAAGATACTCTTTAATAAAGGTCTCTTCTCTTTTTTGAGATGGCAAATGGAAGATTCTAATCTTTCAGACAAACCAAAAACTGTCAGTAGTCTCTGAAAATGTATAAGGTCAGTTTTAATACCTACTATCAGAGTCTGTAGAAAAGGAGGTACAATGTCAGACGCTCTCAGCAGGTAGCATGTCCTTAAGGAAAATAACTGATTTATTCAGAATTGAAATGTAAAATTGCTGCCTTACAGTGCTTACAGGGAAAAGATATTAAAATATGCCCTACCAAGTTTTATCTTTTGACACTGATGAAAGGTAGCTTCATGGTCATAACTTCTCATTGCTGAATTTTAACATCTAATGACTTGTTCCCCACCAGCTGAGTAGATAATTGAGGCCTGGAAAGGTGAGGAGTAGGTGGCCCAAGTTCACTGACCCTTTTTCCCAGTCCTCTACTGCACCAGCTGTGTGAACACACTCCTGTTAACATTCTTTTAAAATCAGTGAAATGTTAAAATATATCTGATCACGGGTAGTAGAGGTTTTTTACTTGAACACTCTTGAAAATTTTGGAACATTAGCTCTTCTTATAATAGAGTGGTGATGAACTGTCGATTCTACACTTCTTTTGCTTTTTGAAAGGGTTAATGCAGATTGAGATCAATTAACCCAACATGCCACATCTGAGGGGAATTAAGCAATCCCCTGACTGAATGCAGGAGCCCAGATGAGGAGAAATGAGCTGGGGTAATGGTACAAAGGCAGGAAACGGGCAGCAGTTGGGGGAATGGAGAATATCTGCAGTCATTCCATGGGAGAAGGGAGGTGGGTTTATGCTAACTCACCCAGGGGAAGAGGGAAGCAGAAAAGGACTCAGAAAAAAAAGAATATGTTCTAGAATGGGACCAGGCTTTTATGCTGACTAGAGGGTCCCTGAGCTGGAAGCTGGAGTAGTCGGGGGGCTTGGACTCCCCTGCTTGCCATGGAGGGGAGTCACTCTGCAAAGATGTGAATGAAAAGACTGCCTAGGACAGCTGAAGGAAGACTTTGGTACCAGAAGAGGAAAATGTGTGTGACCTGGTCAGAGGACTGAATCTTGAAGAGGCAGCAGCTCCTCATGGAGCAAGAAAAAAGTTTTTGACCAGGTGAGGGCAATAAGCATTGCATGGTCCAGATGCAGTTCACCAGGATTAGCCTCTGGCAGGTGGCCGGATGCTTTACTTACCTGTGTGTCCAAAGGTACTTTAGCCATGCAGCTTAAATATAGTTTTAAGCCAATTAATGTGCATCAGTGTACTCTTCCAGCCACCCTTTCTGAAAGGACCTTTACCTTTACCTTACCACTGGTAAAGGTTTACCAGACAGACTATTGTGTCTAAAGCTGATTCCAAAGTAAGAATAGTTTCTTATAATGTTGTTGTTAAGTTTTAAAATTAGTGTTGTAAAATAAGTAAAAGGGTATGATGATTGTTTATTTTATTTTAATTGTAACTTGATGTCCTTGTTTCAATGTGCATATTGCAATATTTGTCACAAAGAGGCTTCTCCGTAACAAAGAAATTAACCCTGTTTTGTGTGAATGAGGATCGTGTGTTAAGATATACATGTGAAGACCACCACCACATATTCTAGAGAAGAACCAGGGGCAGTTGTAAAGGTTCCGAAGACTGCTGTATATGCCCATCGACATGCAAGCAGTGGGCAGATTGATGGCTCTGAAGGGAGGAAAACACCTATCAATTGAGATAAGATATATTCATGATTGAAGCCATCTTAGCATGATAGAAAAAAGAAGATAAGCAGCAAGAGAAACAACTGAACATAACAATCATCAGTCAGAAAAACAGCATGATGATGCAAAACGTACTGATTTCAATGAAGGAAAACTACTATAAAAAAGGAACAGCTTTGCCACAAGTTTTTTTGGGACATCCTGCCAAGACTAGAGCATTGGTCTGGACTGAGAACCCCCGCTCCTCCTCCCATGACCAATCTGGTTGGCCACAGGCCATGGACTGGTAAATATATCATTGATTGGTGGGACTCGTGTGTGTCTCATGTGTGTATGTGCCTGTCTGTCTATGTAAGCATATGCTCATTGCTTTGCCATTATAGTTTCAATAAATGCAGTGTATTGCATTTTCTCCATAAATATCCCATGTGCTTCTTATAAGCATATCAGTATTAACACTTACAGCTCCCAGAGTGGATCACTGTTTCCAGCTAATAGGAGCTGCAAGAAACAGTGTCCTCATCTGTACAGCTTTCCACAGCTGCCATTTGCTGGGAACAGCAATCTTCAGCCAACGGGAGCTGTGAGTGTCTGTACCTATGGACATGCGGATAGATAAAGTGTCTGGCCCAGCCTGGCCCACCCCTGACCTAGACCCAGAGAGAGAGAGACAAAAAATGGCATGCAACCATGGAAAAGGACACTGATCTTATGAGCTACTCCCTAAGGCAACCAGAAGGAGGCACAATTCTAGTGATGAGTGTAGTGTTCCATCACATAGTATAGATTCAGATTATATGTGAACTTTGTATGAGAGATTATGAGAATAGAAGAATACTCCTCTGCTTCTTGAGTCCCCACAAATAAATATAAATGGAAATTTCAACTCATTACATTCTGAATTCAGGTGTTTTTCGTTGCTAGCATCTGCAAGAGCACCAAGAAGCCTTAGGGATAACATGTTGCACACCCCTATAGGGTGAGGCTGTACTTCAGAGAGCTCCAGAGGGAAGCTCTGGAGGGGCTATTGTACCAATTCTCATACCTAAAGGTGTAATGTGATCCATAATATGCCACAGGACAGGGTGATTTTAACCACAGACTTTTTAATGCAGCAGCTATAAGCTTGTGAGCAAATTAACATTTATTATCAATGCTCCTTGAAATAAATAGAGCAATCATCATTTGCACCCACTAATGCTCTAGCCACAGTTTCCTGACAGAGCAACACCATCCCTGCTGCAACTGTACTGAAAATCTTTATCCATTCTGCCTATTCCCAATAATCAAAGAAATGGAGAACTTCATGAAGAACAATGGTTTCTAAATAGTTCTTGGCAGACCTGCACTTTCCTTAAAGGCACTTAAACATTTTCCCATATTTGTTGCTTTTGTTTCTCTTCATTATAGACTCTAGTATAATAAATACATACCGTAACATTTTGGCCTTATACACTAAGGTGCAGATTGTTAAGGTATTAGATCCTTCTGTACTATCAGTTAAAATACCTAATCTACATCTCTCTGTCAACAGAGAGGTCTAGTCTAGACACAGCCAAAGGGTATGTCTACACTACCCCGCTAGTTCGAACTAGGAGGGTAATGTAGGCATACCGCACTTGCAAATGAAGCCTGGGATTTGAATTTCGCGGGCTTCATTTGCATAAAGCGGGTGCCGCCATTTTTAAATCCCGGCTAGTTCGAACCCCGTGCCACGCGGCTACACGCGGCACGGAGTAGCTAGTTCGGATTAGGCTTCCTAATCCAAACTAGCTGTACTCCTCATTCCACGAAGAGTACAGCTAGTTCGGATTAGGAAGACTAATCCGAACTAGCTACTCCATGCTGTGTGTAGCCTCGCGGCACGGGGTTCGAACTAGCCGGGATTTAAAAATGGCGGCGCCCGCCTTATGCAAATGAAGCCCGCAAAATTCAAATTCCGGGCTTCATTTGCAAGTGCGGTATGCCTACATTACCCTCCTAGTTCGAATTAGGAGGGTAGTGTAGACATACCCTAACTGATTTACAAAATTAAATCTCACTTTCAAAAGGGATTTAGAACCAAAATTCCATTGATGATCATTGAGATATGATCACTGAGATTAAATATAAGTGCCTAAATCCCATTTGAAAATTAATTCAACTCAAGCACAGTAAAGCCTAAGTAACAATCTGGGATTAATTATGTTAACCTTAATTTCTGTAAGTACTACAGATTCATCATACTTCCGCAAAAATGTTCCTTCTTAGATATCTGTTTTTGTTATTCATTTTGTAATTTACACAATTTTTCCAGATGAATTGAGCACTTATGAGAGCCATCACTGCATAGTTTCAGACCCCAGAAAAGGAGGAGGCAACAGTGCAAACTTTTTCAAACTGACCTACTGTTAATGTCAACCTTGACCAGAAAGGACCTCCTAGAAGAGCATTCAAACTATATGACCATTTGGTCTCTTAGATTGCTGATGAAGGTGCTGTTGCTGAGAGCATTCCATGTGAATACTGAACCCACTAACAAATTTTATATTGGACACAGGACATTCTTCAGCCAACTGACTTGAAGTCACTTGATATTTGAACCAATGACCTAGAAGATACAATTGTGGATTAATGTTATTTTCCTTCTGGCTACACTTTAAAATGATACAGTCATTGATCATATCTTGTGTATTTTTGCTAGATAGTCATTCTGCATGCATCTGATTTCTAAGCTGCTGCTTTAAAATTCACTGTGCAGCTGACAATCTCTACAGCTTGAGACCTTTTAATCAGAATTGCAACACAGACAATAATATGTAAATCAGAATATCATTTGCCATTAGGCTTTAATCATGTAACCAATCAGCTGATATAGCTCGTCTTTCTTTTAACCCTGCTTCTATGTTCAATGCTGTTAACCTTATGCTCCAGCTATTTGTGAGCATAGTGTATCCAGCAGATATGCATCCCTGATTGCTTTCTTTATTAGTCTCAGTGGGTATGGCTTGCTTGGTTTTCCCAATTTCAAATAGTCTCTTAATCAGAGGTATGGGTTTTTTGGTTTTTTTTGGCAAAGGGACAGCTGGGGCCCTGGCCACATCTTTCTACATTAGTATTCTCCTACAAGGAGGGGCTAGGGAAATGGGTAGCATAGAGCTCCTATGCTAGCTCTGTGCTATTTGGGATCAGAACAAGGAGAATTTCAAGGCAGTTAGGTGCCTAAATATCTTCATGAATCTGGCAGTGTCCCAGTTTTAGGCACCAGTGGCATCTCCTAAAGTCCTTTTCAACTGTGGCATAACCCTGCAGAGGCTTAGCTTCACTGGACACTGATTTCCTTTGTAAAAGCTCCTTTTGTGCCAAAGTTTCTTTCTTTGGGCCTGCTCATTATAGCCTCATTCTAGACGTCTAGATGCCTATCTCTCACTGGAGGTTGTGTGATTCATGAACCAGAGGAAGACAAGCTAAGGAGTTCCTATGTCACCTATTGGTACTTATCTGGTAGGGTTACCCAGAACCCATCACACAGACCAGTTTCCATTCAAAACCTGGCAGGAAGAGATAACAGTCACCACTTTGGCTGTAATCGTTTTGGATACTTAATTTAAATAGTAACTGATTTGGGACACTAAGTCACCCACCTTCTGGGACTATATATTCATATTTATATCTCACTCACTGTCCCAATGATGAGAGCCCTGAAAATCTGTAGCTATATACTTTATATCCATGGGTATCCGCAGCCACAGCTGTGACTATCCTTGGCTCCATCCATTTTTGTGGATATAGATGTGGACACAAACTTTGTATCCACACAGGGCTCTAATGATGACTCTAAGGGTATGTCTAGAATACATTCCTCTGCCGACATAGTCAATGAAGTGGGGATTTAAATGTCCCCCACTTCATTAGAATAAAAATGGCCACCACGTTGTGCCGGATCAGCTGTTTGTCGGCACAAACCGGCAGTCAAGACGGGGATCGGTTGACAAGGAAAGCCTTTGTCGATCGATCCCTTATGCCTCATGAAACTTGGGCTGACAAACAGCTGAACCAGCACAACGTGGTGGCCATTTTTATTCTTATGAAGCAGGGGATATTTAAATCCCTGCTTCACTGACTATGTCGATATGTCTAATTTACATTCCTCTGTTGGCAGAGGCATGTAGTCTAGACATACCTTAAGTATTTGAACACAGTGAAACAGCTTCTAAAGGAGAGCTTATATCCCTATGAAAACATTCTATGGCTTAGTGCCTTTTCCTGAGAGGGGTGAAAGCCATGTTCAAATTCTTCTGTACCAACAGGAAAAGGGAGGAATGAAATACACATTTCCCACATCCCAAGTGAGTGCTGTACTCACTGGGATAAATATTGTAAGGTGGCCATTTCTACCTCATCTGGCCATTTTTTGTGGTGCAAAGCAGCCACCTAGTTCATAAGAATCAGCTTAGGCACTTGTGTCCAGGAGAGGGGTTCCTGGGTGGTGGCTCTATAGCAGAGATTGGTACCTAAATGCAGCTTGGACTCAGGTACCTATCTCCATGAGGCATAGGACACAGCTATCTGGCAGGCATCTCCCGTCACCTCAATTTATTTTTTAGTATGTTATCTTTGTGGACCCTATTCTGAAGTGCCTATTTTCCCCCATTCATTGTGCAGGGAGCTGAGGCACATAATTCAGGTTTTATGGGTTATATTATCCCTGTGGGTTTTTTTTCCTTTAAAGGCACCAAAAGAAAGCTTACGCCCTTTGGTGTATCTCAGCCTTAGTTAAAATGACTTTCTGGCTATGCTGTGCTGCCGTATCAACTGACTGAACATCAGCTTTATAACAGTTATCCCAACTCTGGAAGACTGAATTTCCAAAGTCTCATATTGAACTTCGCCACACAATTGCCATTAAAAGTAATTGGAATTTAGTAAAATCCCCTGTTTAGATTTAAAACCTTTGTCTATGATCTCTTAATAATATAAGTTAATGTATTATCTGACATAGGTAAAATTCTACACACTGCAGTGATGAGCACTTACTGTAAAATCTTATGGTAACAATGTACACTTGTTTAGAAAAGTTTCTAGATGACTTTCAATGGTGCAATTGAGATATTATCTCTTGCTGAGCAGGTAAATCTCTAGTTTAGATGCTGTGTGTACAATAGTTGAATACACCTCTTTAAAATTGTCAATATGTTTCAGGTAAGAGAGAAAGAATAGCATTTTAGATATCAACTTTTAAAAAAATCTAAACCAAAATTTCAACACATTATATGTAGCCATAGCCAGTATCCAAAATAAAAGTCTTCCCCAATCTAAAGTCAATTGTGTTGCTAAACAGGAAATAAGAAAAGATGTACAGGAACAGTTTGTACTTTGTACTATCAAACAGTCCCATCACAAGATCATGCTGTTAGCTGCAGACTGCCTGAAGTGCCCTCCAGCATAACACAAAAAGACAAGAAGAATAGAAAATATAACTTGGTCCAGTATTGAACTTAATGGGAAGTCTGCCTCTTTCGTGCTTAGAGGAAAAAATGAAGCTGAAAGGAGCAGACACACAAAATAAGTATTTAAGAAGAACGGTGACTAGAAAAGGTCCTGCAGTGCTAAAGAAACTTAATCCAACTTCTTAATGTCTCTAGAGGACATTGTTCTGAATAAGCAACTGTGAGGGGAAGGAGGGAAAAGAACCTCAGATGTGATATCAGGGTGATATCATGCTAGGAGTCTACTACAGGCCACCTAGCCAGGTGGAAGAGGTGGATGAGGCCTTTTTTAAACAATTAACAAAACTATCCAAAGCCCAAGATTTGGTGGTGATGGGGGACTTCAACTATCCAGACATATGTTGGGAAACTAACACAGCGAGGCACAGGCTATCCAATAAGTTTCTGGACTGCATTGGAGACAACTTTCTGTTTCAGAAGGTTGAAAAAGCTACCAGAGGAGAAGCTGTTCTGGATTTGGTTTTAACAAATAGGGAGGAACTAGTTGAGAACTTGAAAGTGGAAGACAGTATAGGGGACAGTGATCACGAAATAATAGAGTTCATGATCTTAAGGAAAGGTAGAAGGGAGACCAGCACAATTGAGGTAATGGATTTCAGGAAGGCAGATTTTGATAAGCTCAGAGAACTTGTAGGTAAGGTCCCATGGGAAGCAAGACTGAAGGGAAAAACAACTGAGGAGAGTTGGAAGTATTTCAAAGGGACGTTGTTAAGGGCCCAAAAGCAAACAATTCCGCTGTGTAGGAAAGATAGAAAATATGGCAAAAGACCAGCTTGGCTTAACAAGGAGATCTTGCACGATCTCAAAATAAAAAAGGAGTCATATAAAAAATGGAAACTAGGACAACTAACACAGGAGGAATATAGGCAAGCAACACGGGAATGCAGGGGCAAGATTAGAAAGGCAAAGGCACAAAATGAGATCAATCTAGCTACAGGTATAAAGGGAAACAAGAAGACCTTTTATAAATACATTAAAAGCAAGAGGAAGACCAAGGACAGGGTAGGCCCACTGCTTAGTGAGGAGGGAGAAGCAGTAACAGGGAACTTGGAAATGGCGGAGATGCTCAATGACTTCTTTGTTTCGGTCTTCACCGAGAAGTCTGGAGGTGTGCCTAACGTAGTGAATACAACCAGAGAGAGGGTAAGTTTAGAAGATAGGATACACAAAGAACAAGTTAAAAATCACGTAGGAAAGTTAGATGTCAGCAAGTCACCAGGTCCTGATGAAATGCATCCCAGGATACTCAAGGAGCTGATAGAGGAGGTATCTGAGCCTTTAGCTATGATCTTTGAAAAATCATGGCAGACAGGGGAGATTCCAGAAGACTGGAAAAGGGCAAATATTGTGCCCATCTATAAAAAGGGGAATAAGAACAACCCAGGAAACTACAGACCGGTCAGTTTAACGTCTGTCCCAGGGAAGATAATGGAGCAGGTAATTAAGGAAATCATATGCAAACACTTGGAAGGTAATAAAGTGATAGGGAATAGCCAGCATGGGTTTGTGAAGAACAAGTCATGCCAAACTAATCTGATAGCTTCCTTTGATAGGATAACGAGCCTTGTGGATAAGGGAGAAGCGGTGGATGTCATATACCTAGACTTTAGTAAGGCATTTGATACGGTCTCGCATGATATTCTTATTGATAAACTAGGCAAATATAACTTAGATAGGGCCACGATAAGGTGGGTGCATAATTGGCTGGATAACCGTAGTCAGAGAATTGTTGTTAATGGTTCTAAATCCTGCTGGAAAGGGATAACAAGTGGAGTTCCTCAAGGGTCTGTTTTGGGACCCATACTGTTCAATATCTTCATCAATGATGTAGATATTGGGATAGAGAGTACGCTTATTAAGTTTGCAGATGATACCAAACTGGGTGGGGTTGCAACTTCTTTGGAGGATAGGGACATAATTCAAAATGACCTTAGCAAGTTAGAGAAATGGTCAGAGGTAAACAGGATGAGGTTTAATAAAGAGAAATGCAAAGTGCTCCACTTAGGAAGGAACAATCAGTTCCATACATACAAGATGGGAAGCGACTGTCTAGGAAGGAGCATGGCGGAAAGGGATCTAGGGGTCATAGTGGACCACAAGTTGAATATGAGCCAACAGTGTGATGCTGTTGCAAAAAAAGCAAATATGATTCTAGGTTGTATCAACAGGTGTGTTGTAAGCAAAACTCGTGAAGTCATTCTGCCGCTCTACTCTGCACTAGTTAGGCCTCAGCTGGAGTACTGTGTCCAGTTCTGGGCGCCACATTTCAAGAAAGATGTGGAGAAATTGGAAAGGGTACAGAGAAGAGTGACAAGAATGATTAAAGGTTTAGAGAACATGACCTATGAAGCCAGGCTTCATGAACTGGGCTTGTTTAGTTTGGAAAAAAGAAGATTAAGGGGGGACATGATAGCGGTTTTCAAATATCTAAAAGGGTGTCACAAGGAGGAAGGAGAAAATTTGTTCCTCTTGGTTTTTGAGGACAGGACAAGGAGTAATGGGCTTAAAGTGCAGCAGGGGAGGTTTAGATTGGACATTAGGAAAAAAATCCTAACTGTCAGGGTGGTCAAATATTGGAATAAATTGCCAAGGGAGGTGGTGGAATCTCCCTCTCTGGAGATATTTAAGAACAGGTTAGATAGACATCTGTCAGGGATGGTGTAGACGGAGCTTGATCCTGCCTTGAGGGCGGGGGGCTGGACTCGATGACCTCTCGAGGTCCCTTCCAGTCCTATTATTCTATGATTCTATGATTCTATGTCAAGAGACTGACAATATGTTCCCCAAAACGGATGTTTTCTTTTGGATAAGAGTGTCCCATCCATGTCATCAGAATTTTTTTTAGATGCTGAATTGCAAAGTACATGCGCCACTTACTTGCAATTCATAATGTAAAATGTGATACCCACCCTCCTGGGATTAAACAGAGAGAAAAGCATGAGGGGCTACAAGGGGAGTAGACAGGCTAGCTGAGCCCCTGGGCAAGGTGGGGAAGGCAGCTCTGCACTCCTGAAAGGGGCAGGGCCTTGATGGCCAGCCCTCAGTGCCACCCAGACCATGGTGTCACCCTCTCCAGCCCTCAATACTGCCAGGAGTGTTTGGCGCAGTGCTCTACCGGCAATGTGAAAGGTCCAGCTCTGGGCACAGTAGCAGCAGCAGCCAGGAGCTCTGAGCCCTTTTAAATCTCCAGTCCCTTTGGAAGCTGCTCTCTTTGCCCCCACATAAGCAGGCCTAGTGGCTACAAATTGAGGTAGAGAACCAAGGCTTTGTAGCAGGGAAATGAAATAACTCATAATCTCTGTGGATAAGCTTGGGAGAGCTCTTGAGGGAGGAATTACACAGACTCTTCAATGGGTTACATAAACTCTGTGTGAGTTTGTCTTCAGTTTTGAAAAGTGTGCATATGAACATGGAGCCTAGTTTGAGACCCTTTTGATAATTCAGCACTAATTCGCTGCAAAAAAAATGCATTTATAAAATATCTCTCTCTCTTTCTCTCTCTCTCTCTTCTTTACAATGTAGATGAAGGGGATAAAATATCTTCAGGAGGCCTGATCCAGTATTTGACATTGTTCTGATGGATGCAAGGCCAGCTTCTAGGTGCTGTCAGAAAAGCAACATGCAATTCAGACATAAAACCCAATCTTCAGTCTCTTTGGTTTTCCTGGGTTTTCTATTCTGCATGGAATGTTGTAAAAACTACACAAGTCTGTTTCTATTATAACAGACAAGCATTTCTTTACTCATCGTAAACAATTCGTTGCCTTGATTTAAAAGTCCTAATAAGTTAACCTTCTCTGATAATCGCAAACATAAAAATGGTGCTTGAGTCTTTTTTCATTGGCTACTTGCACTGTTTTGCAAGCCCAACTAAGTTCCTGCTGTACCTGTGCATTCTTGGATGTGTGTATATAAGCAAGTATTTTTAAACATGGTTAAATATATAACTGCTAGTCCATGTGTCCACGCAAGCACTTTACTTCCACATGTACATCCAGCATTAAGTATGAAAAGGGATTTCAATTTTTTCCATGCCTAAAGCCATGATTTGATACATCATGAATTGTGGAATAGGTGGTTGATTGACATGCACATACTTCTGTGTGATAACCATGGTAATTGCTTCTGTGGAAATGTAATGCAAGGAAATTATTTAGGCTGAGATTTTCAATGATACTAGAATATGGAAGCGCAATCTCCATTAAAATTGCTGCAGATTAAGCATTCAAATATATTACTCATCTTTGAAAATCTTGGGATATCCCAGATTCTTTTGATGCAATTTTGCAGCTGAAAACGAGGAGGAGGAGGAGCAGCCAATACCATGCAGTTTATTCGTTTCCTTCAAACTATTGCAGCTGCTTTACAGATCTCAGTTTAAGAACGTTTGGTAATGCAAATTGAGAGACATGCACATGGAGTATTCTGAATTTTAGCCCTGAAAGTTATATTGGATTATAAAAAAATAAAATTCTGGATAATTTCTTCATTGATGAAAACTAAATGATTTATATTTTAAAAATGTTATTTAACATTTTGAATGGAAAATATTTGCACTCCATGGAATTAACCATTTCCAGGAACTAGGGACATCTAGGGTACATCTAGACTGCAAACTTCTTTCAAAAGAAGCTTTTTCGAAAGAGCTCATCCACACCTCAAAACCGGATAGAAAAAGCAGATTGCAAAAAAAGCAAACTGCCTTTTCAAAAGAGAGTGTCCAGACTGCACGGATGCTCTCTCGAAAGAAAGCCCTGATTGCTATTCACAGAATGGCCACCAGGGCACCTCTGCTTTTTTCGATTTCCTCTTCTTTCAAAAAATGACTCTGTTCTGCATCCACACATGCCTTTTTTTGAAAGAACTTTGTCAAAAAAAGGCTTTCTTCCTCATAATTCGAGGTTTACCAATGTCAGAAAAACTCCTGCGTTCTTTCAATTTAATTTTGAATGAATGTGCTTGCAGTGTGGACATAAGTGAATTTTTTTTTTAAGGGCAGGGTTTTTTTGAAAAAACAATGTAGTCTAGACGTATCCATAGGCAGAATCTTTTTGTGTTTACGAATCAGTGGGAAAAACTGGGAAATTTGTATGCTACATTTAGGCTCTAATATGCCATTTAGACTTCTCATGTGGTGGAGGTAAATGTAGTTTTGTTTATAACTTGCTTACTTTATGTGTGATTTGGGAATTGTATATTCAATTAGATAATCTGCATGTGCTGGAAACGTGCTTCTCTGTCCTTGAATGCTTCACTCTGGATTCAATGATAGCTTTGCTGTGAGTGTTGTAGAGGTTGGTGAAATATTCCTTATAGTGTCAAACCTTGATAGCACTCTCAATGAGCCTTCACATTTAATTAATTTAGTTCTTTTGGAATGTTAAGTTTGAAAATTGCTTTGTGTACCCACATTATGTAATACCATTACACAAACTAGTTAAAAATAAAACTAGAAATTAGGGAAAGATCAGTTGTGGCTAACTGCAATGTTCAGCCCAATCTTCAGATACCTATGCATAGAAAACTTTGTCTGCAAATTCAATGGAATCTTAATTCTGGCCTTTGTAATGATGCCAAATTTCAATCTTCACATCTTTGTTCTTTTGTTATGAGTGATCATGACACTTTTTACCCTGCATATTAATATATGCTACTGTAAAATGTCTCTTCTGAATCACTCTCTTTGAATTCATACTTGCATGATTTTGTTGTTGTTGAATCACTGAGCATATGCATTTTTGGATGAACCCGCATAAAGCATGTATGGCTAAATACATATCTACATATAAACTTTCAACTAGAACAGGATGAAAATGTTTAATTGTAACATTTTTAGAGCTACAAGAAGCTCAGATTAGAGCAATGCATATTTTGTGTTGATGAATGCTGCTGACATTTTGACAACATCATAGTCATCCTTCAGTCTTTCCTTCAATGTTTTGTTGAACAATATATTTAAGAAGCTTGCAAACAGTGGCAGTGTCTAGACTACAGGGTTTTTTCGAAAAAAAGTGGCCTTTTTTCGAAAAAACTATACCTCCGTCTAGACTACGATGCATTCTGTCGACAGCAAATTGAAAGAACACAGCAGTTTTGTCGACAGCGGTAAACCTTGTTTTATGAGGAAGAATGCCTTTTTCAACAGAGATCTGTGGACGCAGGGAGCCAGTCCTTTAAAAAAAAAGCTTCCAGGAAGAAGCCCTGGTGGACAATCCAGCCTTTACATGTTGAGCACTTCTATGATTCCTGTCTGCAGCCTCTTAAAGGCACAGACACCAAGACAGGCATTGCTGTTAGGAAGCCAGCCTGCACACCTGTGCCAGCCATGCTAGCCATGTCCCAGCCTTATGGCCCCGCTGGCCCTTCACAGAACAGTGAGGAGAACCCACCCAGGGGCACCAAAAGGTGGGCACCAGCCTGGTCTGCCCCAGAAATAAAAGACCTCCTGGAGCTCTGGTCCCAAGAAGAGGCCCTGCAGTTGTGCCGCAGGAATGTAGACATATACAATCGCATGGCCCAGGGACTGGTTACCCCACCACATCATGGACCAACCCCTGAGGGAGGATGACCAGGCAAGAGAGGCAGGAGAGCTGCACCCAGAGGAGGAGGACGAGGAGGAAGAGGAGGCAGCAGGGACCAGACACTAGAGGCCTCCCAGGCTTCCATGGACAACGGGAAGGGATCATCAGGTGAGTGCTTTGAGGGGTCGCCACACATGTGTGGGTTGGCAGTGTGGGGGGTCATCTAGTCCCATTGCCACTGTGGGGCCCCTGTGATGCTTTCAGTCCTCTGCCCAACTCACACGTGGAGTCACGTATAACTCCCCTGAGTATCCTATCCAAAGGAGAGCCCCTGACAGTCACGGCATGCCCTCAGGGACAGCGGGGTTCCACACAGACATTGATTGTCTCCTCTTCTTTTCCTCTACAGCGAGATCCTCTACCCAACAGAGGAGCACCACACCCACTCCACCACCATCCCGGACCCGTGGCACTCGCAGGCACTGGCATGTCTACACAGACCTGCTGAAGGAGCATGTAGTGGCCCTGCAGGACCTCAACAGGACCCTTCAGCAGAGGACAGAGGCAGAGACCGAGTAGTGCAACAGACTTCTGGATGAGCTGGTCCAGCAGGGCACTTCCATCTGTGCCACTATGCAGGAGGTCCTAGCCTTTCCTGACCCTGCCATGGGCACCACTCCTCCTGCACGCCAGGCCCCTGCTCCCCCAGCCACTCCAGCCTCCCTTCTCCCCCAACCACTCCAGTCCCCCCAGTCCCTCCTGCTCCTGAGCCCTCGTAGGCCCAACAGCTGTACCCCCACTCCTGCGCAGGCTAGGACTGACTCTTGCTCCACCCGAGCCCAAAGCCGTGGCGGTGCCAGGACACAGGAAGGTGACAGGACCCTGTGATCAGGGAAGCAGCGGCCTACTTGAGCCTCCCGATGTTCAGTGCCCCTTTCCCCCTCCCGGTGTTCAGCCCCCTACCACCGCAGTGAAAGGACAATTCAGTTATGGAACAAATTATTTATTTTTGAGTGACAGATTTAATTTGTTTATAAACAGTTGAACAGTACCAAGAGAAAGGGTCAACATTTTCTGTATTGCTACTGATTCTAATAAAAAAAAAATTCTGTTTCTGTTTCAAAACCAGGTGTGTGTGTATTTATGGGAAGAGAGTGAGGGTTGTGGAGGGATAGCTAGGGGTGAGCCAGGCCAACCACCCCATGGGGGAGGCCCTGGGGAGAGTCAGTGGGCTTCTTCTGACAATCTCTCCCTCAGGGCCTCATGGATTCAGACACCAGCCTGGTGAGCCTGGTGGATGGCAGCCCTCCAGGGCTGCTCAATTGGCCTGTCCTCACCATCAGCACCTGTCCCCCACCCCGGGAGAAAGGCCTCACCTTTCCTGTCCACCAGGTCATGGAGGGCGCAACATGCAGCCACCACCTCCAGGATATCACGTTTGCCCATCTCCAGGCGTGTGAGAAGGCAACGGAACCTCCCTTTCAAACAGCTAAAGGCGCATTCCACCTGGATGCGAGCCTGGCCAAGATGCATAATGAAAAGCTCCTTGCTTGCATCCAGGTGGCTAGTGTAAGGCTTCATGAGCCACGGCATCAGGGGGTAGGCTGCGTCGGCCACTATGCATACTGGCATCTGCACGTCCCTGAGTGTGAGGTGCCGCTGGGGGAAAAAAGTTCCTGCCTGCAACCTGTGGTACAGGTAGGAGTTGCAGAATATGCGGGCATCATATGCCCGCCCCGACCACAAATGTCCCTAAAATGTCCCCAGTGGTCGACCAGAGTCTGCAGCACCATCGAATAGTAGCCTTTACGGTTTATACATTGGGCTGCTCGATGGGGCGGTGTGCGGATTGGGATGTATGTCCCATCGAGGGCTCCTCTGCAGTTTGGGAAGCCAAGGGCAGCAAACCCAATAATGATGTTGTCCAGGTCTCTGAGACGGACGAGCCTCTTCAGCAGCTCCACATTGATGGCCTTCACCACCTGCAGCATGAGACAAATAGACAGACAGAAACCAGGGAGTTAGACAGGTTACCTAAGTGCTTGGGAGGAGAACCCTCCCCCCTCCCAACACACTCCTCCTCTTGTCAGGACACCCCTCTCCCCTGCATCGGTTCAGGGGTGGCAGAGAAGCAGCCTCTGAGTGCCACTCCATCCCCCACTCCCTCTTGCCCTTGCCTGGCAGTCCCCTTTTTTCAACTCCCCAACTCAGCAGGGCCTGTCCCCCGAAAGTGACTTACCTCCATCAAAACAGCCCTGATGGTAGACCTTCCCACGCCAAACTGGTGTCCCACCTGCTTCTGCAGGGGGATGATGGGCTTCAGGCGGGTGTCCTGGTGTTCCAGGGCAGGGGCAAGCCAGGCACACAGCTCTAGTAATGTGGCCTTCCACATCCGGAAGTTGCGGAGCCAGTGGTTCTCATCCCAGAGCTGCATGATGAGCCGGTCCCACCAGTCTGAACTCATCTCGTGCCTCCAAATCTGCCTGTCCCCAAAAAAGTTTGGGATCAAGGACAGAGCTCCTGCATCCATGAGGAGGGTCTTCTCGGTGCAGTCCGGGTCCCTATGGGGCAGGAGATTCGTGACAGAGTCATGAAGATGCAGCAGAAGCTGCAGTATGGCAGCATGGGTCCATCGCCTGCCCAGCGGCAGCTCAGACTCTATGAACAAAAACAATGAAAAGTAGGAAAAAAAAACCCTGCAAATAAACTGCTGTGGTGTCCGAGGAAGCAGGGCAACCAGTGCAAGCACTGCAGTAGCTTTGCTTTCCTTCTACGAGGTAGGCAAGCCAGAAGCAGGAGCAGAGCAATGGCTGTCCAGGGGGATCACTTTAAGCACGCGTCTCTGCAAAGGGCATGCAGCAGCACCTGGAAATAAAGGCTGCCCCCATGCCCTGCAGAAGCACTTCCGAGTGCCTTTTTTTCCCCGAAAGAGCGACTGGCAGTCTGGATGCTCTTTTTTGAAAAAGCAGATCAATTTTTCGATCCGCATAGTGCAGTCTAGACGCTATTTTTCGACAGAGGCATGCAGTCCAGATGTAGCCAGTGGGTACACAATCCTTACATTTGGAGAAGCCACTGCATTTATGTGGCTAGGTGTAATAGGCTTCATGCATATGTTTTGTCAGAACATTAACAATAGTGATACATGTCAAAGTTACAATTGAATAGTGTGGGACTAAGAGGCTTTAATACATTAGATCTTAATATTTAGGATCACATCTATTAGATCAACAATTACAGTGATAAATGACTTTTAAAACACCAGGACAACTGAACACGTGTTGTCTTAATAAAAAAATGGAGAAATATCATCTTGTGTATGTGGATTTTTCATAGTATAAGTATTTCTGGACTTGGTATAGCAACTGAACTACATGGAGGAGGGCACTCTATTAATGTTGGCAATGATAAAATAAGAATGTTATAGAAATAATCATAATGAGTCAGGCAAATGATCCATCCAGGGGTCTCAAACTCCTGGCCTATGGGCCATTCCCAGCTGAAGCATTTATGCAGTCCATACCAGGAGTCCTGGTGGGTGGGTGGGTGGGGTTCTTCTCATCCCCATTCTTCAAGTTCCAATCTTCCCACCACTCCTCCCCTCTCTTTCCCATTGATGCTCTTTCCCCTGAGTATGCAGCTTAATGGATTACCAAAGGAACTTGGCATGGGGCAGAAGTAGCAGTCAGGAAGTGGGGAGGAATGATTCCTGCAACAGTGAGAGCCACAGTGAAGCAGAGTGCTGCCCCAGGAAGTATGGTGGGGAGTTGACTGCTGCTGCCACCCACACCAAACCCTTTCCCCAATAATCCCCAAAGTCACATCCTTGGTGACAATGTGTCATGGGAGGACTGGGAAGGGCAGGTAGGAGCGGAGCTTGTGTAATGAAAAAGCCCTGCCGTCCCACTGTGATTCCAGAGCCAACCTGTGCAATTGCTCTGACCAGGAATGGTCCACAATCTAGGAGTTTCAGAACCTTAAGTCCCTTACCCTACTTCTGACAGGGATCCATAGCAGCTGTGACAGAAAATGAAACCTTACAGTCAGCAGTTACAAGATTTTATACGAGGAGAGGCTGAGAGAGTTAGGTCTATTTAGTCTGCAGAAGTGTAGAGTGAGGGGGGATTTGATAGCAGCCTTCAACTTCCTGAAGGGAGGTTCCAAAGAGGCTGGAGAAAGGCTGTTCTCAGTAGTGACAGATGGCAGAACAAGGAACAATGGTCTCAAGTTGCGGTGTGAGAGGTCCAGGTTGGATATTAGGAAAAACTATTTCACTAGGAGAGTGGTGAAGCACTGGAATGGGTTACCTAGGAAAGTAGTGGAGTCTCCATCCCTAGAGATTTTTAAATCTCAGCTTGACAAAGCCCTGGATGGGTTGATTTAGTTGGGATTGGTCCTGCCTAGGGAAGGGAGGTGGACTTGATGACCTTCTGAGGTCTCTTCCAGCTCTGTGGTTCTACGATGCTATGATTTTCTACTCACAGTTTACTTCAAACTGCCAATAACTGGAATTTGTTTTGAGTTTAATAAATTGAAGGTTATGTACCTTCCAAAGCTTTTGTGTTTTTTTAATATTGTCTAATATAACACTGAAAGTTCTTATAATCTAGATCTGTTTCTGAATCCCCTTAAAGCTCTTGACCTGAATGATTGATGGTGATCCGTGATGATGATTTTCGTATGCTCTAATGAAATGAGATGAAGCACATTTATTGATAGATGAAATTGCTGTACTTCTTTTTCTTTCTCTTTCTCTCTCTGCTTTAAATATTTGACAAAAACCTCCAAAAAACTCCTTGAAGTTTGAGGTCTTGTCTAAGGTGGTGGTGAAAATTGTTTTTAACCATAGCCAGCCAATGTAGAACTCAAACTTTTGAATGTCTGTTAGTGTAAATGTTGTCTACTTTTTTAAGGTGAGAACTAGATGGAATGTCAGGACTCTATTTTCCATTGTCCTATCTCTCTAAGGTGTAGACCTCTACTGAGGAGGATTAAGGGTCACACCTGTAGTATTCTGAGTGTGCTTGCAGCAAACTGAGATTCTCCCAGGAGGTGTTCAACTTGTTGGTATTTTCAAACCATGCTTGTTTAGATTCTGTCAATCTCTCTTTCTATATATCATGTTAGCTAACGTACCTTTTTAATACAAAGCTTTTCCCATTATATCCAGGACCTTGTAGCATATGCAGCCTGATTATACTCCTTTCCTGCAGTAATAAAAACAAGAGAGTTTTCTGTTGCTACAAACGCTTGACCGGTGCTGGTCTAAGGCTTCAGGCAGTCCAGGGTTCACTAAGCACAATAACTAGGAAAACACTGTATTTTCCCTAGATCCTGCTCAAGACTTCAGAGAAGCAGCTAGTAGAATATTTCCCTGAGCTGCATGCAGGGAAGATGGAGATGCAGAAGTTTAAACCTCTAACTTCAAAATAGAATATGTTGGGAAATATTTTGATTTTTCAAATAGCAAAAATATGTATGTTCATTAACTCTACTAAAGAGTTTAGCACTACAAAAATAAGGGGGAACTGGAAAACAACTTGATGTAGTCAGTCTATATAACCCTATATAACTGTGATCCCCTACTTAGGGCAAACAGATATAGTAACGTTCAAAACTTCAGAGGGGTAGCCGAGTTAATCTAACTGGAAAAACTTAAAAAGAATGAATAGTCTTGCAGCACCTTAAAGACTAACAAAACATATAGATGGTATCATGAGCTTTTGTGAGCACAACCCATTTCATCAGACTAGAGATTGTAATGTGACACAGATGTCTTATGAAGCAAATTGCTCTTGTCTTTTGTCTTTAGGGATTGTTTACAAAATTCCTTGCTGCCAAATGATTTCAAAGCTCTGAGTTCTGTACCCTGAGCTTCTAGATTAAAAATAAAAGGACTTAATTTTCAGATGCCATGTCTGAAAATGTAAGCTTGAATCATTAAGTTGCTTTTGGTGTAGTACTGTTTACCCTTTTGCCAAATTTGGGGCTTTGTGAAAACTCACTTTTCAGCTGCCAAAGAAACTAGTGACAGATTCAAGCTATTTTCTTGTTTAAAAAGATTAAAAGATGGACTCAAATTTTGACCAGATATATAACACATCATCAATCCCACTAAGCTCCAATAAAGATAACTTTGTCCAGTACCTTTTGTTAGGAAGCAGTTCCCTTTCTGGTTTTTGGTCTCTGTTCTACCTAACCATTTCTGTGTCCTGAGAAAACATAAATCTCACAGGGTATGTCTACACTACAGCGTTATTTCGAAATATCTTACAGACATTTAGACAGAAACTGCATTTCGAAATAGAGATTTTCTATTTCAAAATAGTGTGTCCACACTGATTGGACACTGAATCACATTTAAGACGGGCCAGAACTGGTTCTGGCAGGGCATCAGGTCAAGAGTTACCTTGTGTGGCTGCTGCCTGAGGCTATCTGAGACCTGTGCTTAAAGGGACCCAGCCGGACAGCCGGTTCTACGGTTTCTCTGCTTGCTTGCCTACCTTGCTGAGGGACAGCAAAGCATTTTTTTCTCTGCGTGCTCTGGTTGTCTTCACTCAGGACACCACAGCACTCTGCAGCATGGAGCCGGAGCTGCCCCTGGGCACTCTGGTGCTTCTCCTGAATGTGTTGCTGCAAGACTGGCAGCACGTTCAGGAGGCAGTAACAGTCTCCCTGGTGTGCCCCACTGGGGGCTCGTGCCTCATTCCTCCCTCAAGTCCTCCACTTACCCCTCCCTAACCCTCCTTCCTGCTGTACAATAAAAGACACCTGTTTATTACAACAAAGCATCTTTATTGAACAAAACTGGGGTGGGGGTGGGGGGAATGAAACTGAGGTGAGACTGGGGAAAGAAGGTGGGAGGGGGAGGAGGGAGCTGGCAAGGGAAGAGAGAGGGAGGAGAAACTCAGGGCTCTGGTTTGGGGATGTCGCCAGCCCAATTGTCTCCCAGCACCGTGGGTGCGGAGGCCTCTGCATCTCTGGGGGTATGGGGAAGGTGAGAAAGAAAAAAAAACAGGATGGGGAGGGGGAGAAGGAATAGGAGTAGGAGTAGGAGCGGTAGCTGGGGAGGCAGCAGGGGCTGGAACAGCAGGAGGCAGCAAGCTCTGCCCCAGGGTCGATGACCACCTTGGGTGTACGGACTGTCCTACCCCCCATGATGTGGTCCATGACAAAATAGGGGCAGGGGTCTGGGTTAGTCTGTAGACGGTTGTGTTCTTCCATTTAGTGCAGAGATCATGGACATTGGAGGCATCCCCCCAAACCTGAATTAGGTCCCTGATCTCCACACTCGACCAGGCAGGCGCCTGCCTTTTCCAACCCCTGGCAGGCTCCTGGGAGCTGGCAGACTGGTCCTGGAGGGCTGGCTGGCACTGGCTGCCTAGCTCATGCTGGGGCCACTGGGTCAGGTGCAGTGACTGCTGGGTCTGGGCTGGCAGGCTTAGAGCTGGCACAGGCACTGTTGCCAGAGTCTACCCCTTTAAGGGCTCCAGGGATGGGGGGAGGGAGAGGAGTTTTCTTGGTTGTGCCCGGAGTGTCCCCCAGGGCACCCTGGGAAGAGCTGGAGGCCCCTATTTAGAAATAAATGTCTACACAACACTTATTTAGAACCAGCAATTTCAAAATTGGTGCTATTCCTTATGGAAGGAGGATTACTAATTTCAAAATAAGCCCTCTGTTATTTTGATTTAATTTTGAAATAGCAGTTTGGCTGTGTAGATGCTGGTAAAGTTATTTAGAAATAATGGCTGTTATTTCAAAATAACTTTGCTGTGTAGATACCCATGAATACATGGGCAGTTTTCATGTTAAAAGAATTAACTTTCTTTTTTGCTGACTCCTTTGCTTAACTGGCCTCATGTGTTGTTACTATAGCCACCCTCTGGAATAATCTGATCAATACTTTCTCCTTTTATATAGTTCCATATAGAGTACTCATTATTATCAAGCATTTCATTGAAACCTTTGCCATCAGAATACAATGACATCTCATCCAAGAACTAGGAATATTTCCTATGCGATAACAGCTGGCTGCGTGAAAACCTGAAAGACCAGAATAATAAATCTTTCAAATATAACATCCCTGATTATGAAAGATGAAATTCAAATAGTTTAGGCCTGATTCACCTCTTTGCTTACACTGGAATAAACCTGGATTAACTCCCCTGAAAGCAAGGGAATTCTATGTAAAAACCTGGCATAAGTGAGATTAGCATCAGTTCCTCAAGATTCAGATGATTGAAATTTCACTCTCATATTTTCCTCTGCTTTGGGGGTTCTGTCCAGGGTTCTGAAGGCTTTATCTATGTAAATAGGATCATATCTGATGCTAAGACTGATCACTTTGAGAATCCATGATAAAGATAATATATAATCCAGGGTTGCTAGAGTCCTCTGACACCCCCCCTCAGGACTCAAGTTATATATCTATGTTGATTTTATACATTTTCAATATGCCAGGCTGCCCTTAATTAACTTTTGTAAGCAAACACTGTTCAGCAGTTCATTTCTTCACCATTCAAGTGCATTTCCCTTATACTTATTAGAAAGGGTCCCTCACCCTTCATTTATATTCCAGTTTATTGCATCTTGAGGAAATTGTCCTCCAGAATTTGATCTGATTTTCTACAATAGAGCTTCAAACACTTTTTTCCCCACCCGTATGTTACTGTGATAAGAGAATGTAGGTCACTAAAGCACATACTTCAACATCCTTTTTCAGCACAGGCCTGCAGCCTGAATAAATCTTGTTTCTCTAATTTGTAAATGTCTTTCTGGCAGCTTGTTTTATCAGAGGTTTCCCAAGCACTTCCTTGTTCCACCAGCTTGACCCACAAAGCAGATTCCCTGATTTTTTGGTGTATAATATAAGGCCCCAATTCTGCAATTAATTCTGTGGGTAAAGCTAACTGAAGAGACCTACTGATCAAATTTCCAGATGAGCAAAGGCTCAAAGAATTAGGTATGTTTAGTTGGGAAAAGAGTTTTGTCTTCAAATACTTGAAAGGCTGTCATAAAAAAGATGGGGAAAATAGCTCATTTGGCCATAGAGAGTGGCAATGAGATCAAACTAAACAGAGCAGATTTAGATTAAATCGCAAGAAAACTTCCTATCTGTTAGGATAATGGAATAGAATTCCTAAGGAGGTTGTGGGAGCTCCTTCACTGGTGGTTTTAACTGGAGGTTAGATAGTTTGTTAGAACAAATCTTACTCACAAAAGCTCATGATTCTATATACTTAGATTAGTCTTGAAGGTGCCACAGAACTATTAGTTGTTTTTAAAGTTACAGACTAATGTGGCTACCACTCTGAGATGGCATAAAAGGTGTAAGATTTAGTGAACCTTTGGTCCCTTCTTCCTTTATGATTCTACAAAGTTTAAAGTTATCTGTGCAGAATTCATGATGGGACTAGGCCTTATGACAGGGCTATAGTTTTTCAATTGTATGATCTTACATGCAAACAGTCCCTACCTTTTGTATTGCACTAGTATTTACCATAGGGCTGTGTCTACACTGGCGCGATCTTGCACCAAAGCAGCCGCTCTTGCGCAAAAACTTGCTGCCTATCTACACTGGCCGTGTGTTCTTGCGCAAGTAAACTGACATTCTACTGTATAAAATCAGGGCTTCTTTGCAAGAACTATGATGCTCCTGCTCAGGAATAAGCCCTCTTGCGTAACTGTTCTTGCACAAGAGGCCAGTGTAGACAGGCAATATACATTTCGGCTACGTCTACACATCTACACTGGCATGCTTTTAAAAGCATTTTCGGAAAAGCGCATCTAGATTGGCATGACGCTTTTCCGCAAAAGCACTTTTTTCAGAAAAGCGTCCGTGGCCAATCTAGACACGCTTTTCCGCAAAAAAGCCCCGATCACCATTTTCGCGATCGGGGCTTTTTTGAGGAAAACAAATCTCAGCTGTCTACACTGGCCCTTTTGCACAAAAGTTTTTTCGGAAAAAGACTTTTGCCCGAACGGGAGCAGCATAGTATTTCCGCAAAAGCACTGATAATAGTACATGAGATTGTCAGTGCTTTTGCGGAAATTCAGTGTAGACAGCTGGCAAGTTTTTCCGCAAAGCAGATGATTTTGCGGAAAAACTTGCCAGTCTAGACACAGCCTTCTTGTGCAAGAAAGCCCTGATGGTTAAAATGGCCATCAGAGTTTCTTGCGCAAGGGAGTGTCTACACTGGCATGGATGCTCTTACACAAAAGCACATCTCTTGCACAAAAGCACATGCTAGTGTAGACGCTCTCTTCTGGAAGAGTTTTGGCACAAGAACTCTTCTGCAAAAGAGTTCTTGTACAAGAAGCTGCCAGTGAGATGTAGCCTAGATGTTTAGTGTTTGCTGTTAATTCATTTTGAATCTAAATAAGACATAGAAATAATCTGTAAATAATGACAGTGCATCTGAAAATATGAAAAATAAGAGTCCATTAATACTGCATTTAGATAGCCACTGACATGCTGTAATCATAAATAATTTCTTGTGAGTTGTATGACACTCTTTTTCAGCTCACTTTAAATTGAACTGAGTAGAAACAATGGTAAACCATCATTCTTAAAAATGATATTTGATACTTGAATTAATAGGACTGTTTGAATGGGAGATCGCATCTGAGATACAGTCTTTGACCAGAAAAAGCACACAGAGAAGCAATAACAAGACACAGAAGGAAGGTCAGTGGTTAGCCTTTTGAGAAAGGTTTCTTTTTCTCCCTTGCTTTTATTGTGACAATGTGATTTTTATTCCTGTTTAAAATGCAGCAGTAGAAGACAAGTGGCAATATTTGTAATGTTAGAGACATATAATTTGTAGAGGGAAAAAAAAACATTGTTTTTTAAAATAGCCTTCATAAACCTACAAAATATATATTAACTTTCTGTTATTCCAGAAAGCACTTCTAGCTAGGCACTAACTCCTTGATTTATAAAAGATGAGATATTTATGGTTTATTCTGTGATAATTAAAGCAGATGTAATATAAAATGTACCCAAATGGCTTCAAACATTATCACCCTTTTTTGAAGCCAAAGAGCACTTTAAAAATAAATCCGACTTATCTTGACTTTTTTCAAATGTCTTTCAAATGAAGTGGTCAGGTTCATCTATATTAAATGTTTTCAACAATATTTTTCTATCTGAAACTAGAGGCAAAAAATTGAAAAGAACAGAAGCCGTGATGAAACAAGGCTCTGAAGACTCAGAAGCTGGAAGGAATTAATGTCAGATAATCATAAAAGTATACATGATTTGATTGTAGCAGAATTTTTTTGCATTTCTCCCAAAAGGATCACAATGAAATATAAGAGGAAAAAAAAAACATAAATGGGGCTTCAGATTTCACTGAAGGGTAAATCGGTGGGACTACTTCTGACTACTTTAGAAACTTCATCAGAAACAAGATTACAAAGCCAGAACTATGATTTTAACCAATTCTTATTGATTTAGCTTCCACTATTTTCCTTCCCTGATTACTGACTCTGCTGTTTTAAATTATGGTTTTCCTCATTTTTTTTTCTATATTTTTAATCTTAACATTATTTGTATGATAGTTGTGCCTAGCAACTCCATCGGATATCATGGTCCCTTGTGTTAGGCAGTGTACAAATGCAGAGCATAACAGACTCCTTTCCCCAATGCGTTTACAGACTAATTAAAGGCACATTAAGTGTGGGAGGAGAAACAGAGAGAGAAAGGTTAAGGGACTTGCCTAATGTCTCACAACAGAGTTGAAAGAGGCTCCCAGAGTCCCAGTCCAGTGCACTGTACCCTAATGCATCTCTTAGGACCTATAAGAAATTTCAGACTGCATTTGTAATAGCTTATGACTTGTCTTCACTGTAGCACAGGGGTGAGCAAAAGGGCCTCTAAGGGCCAGATCTGCCCCACTAAGTGGGTGGATCCACCCTGTGGAGGTCCTGACACCCTCTTGCCCCCAGGTCTGGGGGCGGGGAATGGGCAAAGTCTCCTCCCGCGCCAGAGAGATGGGCACCCAGAGAGAACTGGGGGAGGGGGGAAGGAGGGCAAAGGCAGTCCCCCACCCTCAGAACAATTATGGTCTGGGGGTGGTGAACTCAGAAGTATCCTGGCCGCACCCCTTCTACTTGAGGCACCGGCCCTTCGGCTGTGGGCCCGGTGCCACTTCAAAAATTTCTGAAGTGGCCCCCAGCAAAAAATTATTAGTCACCCCTGCAGTAGCAGGTTTTAACTGCACTGTCCTCTGTGGGAGCTGGGAAAAAGATTTTTTAAATTACAGAGTATGACATTGTTTTATGATTATTTAAATTTCATATTCTAATTTGTACTCCCAATTCAAATAAATTGTAATTTGATCTAAAGGTCTGTTAACTTTGTCTGATATTTTGGTATCTGTCCATCTTTATTAACAAACACTGTCCTACCTCCCTCCTCTCTCCCCCTCCTCTCCCTGATTGTCCTTGTGTATTTTCTGAGATGGTTTTCTAGGACAGTTTTAACAAACATATGTACCTTTTTTAAGATTGTATGACATAGATAAACTAAAAATAATATTATTTTTACTTGTGTGTCCAATATTTTTCTCTATGGCTGAAAAGCGTTAAACTCACACATTTTGTATTTATTCTTTATTTTATTCTTCTTCATTTTCATTGTCAGTTTTACTTATCCTCAACAAAAATCATTCCATAAAAGAACCTATTTTGTGCTCCATCAGATTTTATGACTTCTCTACCCTTCCACTGCCACTTAATCTCAACAAGCATTCCTAGTGCATATCTTTTAGAAAAAAGCCTATGTTCATATTTTTAAAAATTGCTGTTACATTGCTTAATTGCATGTTTTGCAAGATCATCTCCATGAAAAGCCCATTTTCTTTACAATACAAGCTTTAAAAGTTTTATGGAAGTTGAATCTAGACAAATGAAGACTGAAAATAAGATGTGAATTTTTGACAGTGAGGGTAATTTAAATATTGGAACAATTTACTAAGAGTTCCAGTGTATTCTCTTTCATTGCATTTTGTAAAAATCAAGACTGGATGTCTTCTAAAGGATCTACTTTAGGAATTATTTTGGGTGAATTTCTAATCTTAGTCAAACTTATCTTCTGTACCAGTAGTTCAGAAATTTGGAGTGTCATAGAGGCACAATGAAACCTGTACCTAGAATATGACCATAAAGCTGACATTGGTTGTTCCTGTGACAGAGTCAGGCTGGAGGACTACAGCTGGTAGAGAGAAAGGCAGCAACAGCCCTGAGCAATTAGGGGCAAAGGAGATAGGGCTGCTGCAAATTAAGCAGAGCCAGCTGATCTCACCTGAGGCTGCCATTGAACCTGTTAAAAAGGATGCCCTCCTAGCAGGAAGGGGGGAGGAGAGTGAGAGAGAATGTAGAGAAAAAAAAAATCATGCCATGCAGCAGTGCCAGAGATAGCTAAGTGGTGGAGGGTGAGGTGCCCCAGACCAGGGTTGTTAGGCCCTCCTTTGGCTGGCAGCCTGAGATCCCAGCGGGACAGGACTGTTTTCACAGCCCAGGCTGACCCTGGGGCATTGGCCCAAAACCTTTGTGGCTGAGAGACTGGAGCTGGAATCCTGCCAAGGGCAAATAGTGCAGGACTGAGGCTGTTTGAGGTAGGCCTGAGCAGGGTGTCAGGACTCAGGAGTGGGGCCACCCTTCCACACTATGCAGAGTACAGAAATAAAGATGATCTATAAGAACCCATAAAATGGGAAACCAGTGTGGATTCCTGTGAGCTGGTAAGCCTGGCTTGGATTACTGCCTGTCATATATCTGTCTCCTGCTGATTTTGTCTTTAGTTAAACCAATCTGACTTAATCAGCTGATTTGTTTGCATATTTGAAGTCTGATCTGAACCCATTGGCTTTAGGCAAGCTTTAACATGTGGAAAATGTTCACTAGTCTCTAGCCCCTGGTCTAGGGGATAAATTTGAATTATCATACACAACTTCAGTTACATTAATTGCGTAGCTTAACTTGAAGTATCTTAACTCAAATTTAAGCGCTATTCACCATGCAGGAAGTTGAAGGGAGCACACTCTGCCTTTGACTTCCCTTATTCTTCGTAGGAGCAGGACTACTGGCATTGATGGGAGTGCCCTTGCAGTTCAAATTAGCATGTTTTCACTAGACCCACTAATTTGAACCCTGGAAGATCGACTCAGCTGTGACATAGATATGGCCTCAGATGAGATCACCAAATCCATCCTAACAGCGATGAAAAAATATAAATTCTAATGATTGGAATCTTCCCTCCCAAAAATGTATTTGTGGAAGGAATGAAAAAATATTAAGTAGATGACATTTAATACTTTCTATTGCACAGCTCTTTCTTCTGTTTGTATTATTATCTTCCTTGGGTTTTTGTGTGAGAAAATGGCTGCTTTTTTTCATTTCACTGGGTGTGAAATCTAGCCAGTTTGACAAATAAAATAAAACAGAATTTTTTCATAAGGAGTTTTTAAACTTCACATTAAAGAATTCTTAACAACAACAAAAAAAGACAAAGCTCACAAATGATCAGACATTTATCTAGAATTGTTGTGTCAAGACCTGAATCTGTGAGCAAAACCCTGCCTTATTGAAGCCAGTGGGAGTTTTGCCCTTGACTTTAATGGAGTCTGTATCAGGGCAGCAGCAGGGTGGAGAGTCCCAGCCTTGAAAGCCCTAGAGAGAGGAGCATTGACCTTCCCTGGTCCAGCAGTCCACAGAGGTCCAACCTATAGTAAATTTCATTTTTTAATTCTTACATCTATTTGAAAAATACATGTATTAATTGAAGTATTTCTTTGTCTCTCCAAAATAAATGTATTAATATTTCTTAAAATAAATTAAATTAAGTTGCAATTTTCAAGCAACCACAAATCTAAGTTCAAGTGAAACAGAGCAATATATGGAGGCAGAGAAACAGATTTAACTTTCAAGCTATTCTTAGTGATACATGGCACTTGCTGATACATAGGGCACCCTAAGTTTTGGGTGCCCCTCTGCAGCCAAGTGTGCTGTATAGGTACCTAAGTATGTCCCTGACCACTGATGCTTCTTCTCAGGCCTACTCTCTCTCTCTTCCCAATTGCTCTCTTGAGCAGCAGCAGCAGGTCTGCCTACTCCCTGCCCTGCACACTTTGCTTCTCTTGACCAGCAGGTCACTAGCTGAGGGCTCCCTATGGCCAGACTGTAGGCAGAAAAAAATTCTGAGCCTCTGAGGCTCCACCTTGGCCCCTCGCAAGCCCTGAGTCCTGCAGACTCATAGATTCATAAAGACATAGAACACTAGAATGGGAACGGACCTTGAGAGGTCATCAAGTCCAGTCCCTTGCCCTCACTGCAGGACCAAGCACCATCTAGACCATCCCTGATAGATTTTTATCTAACCTGTTCTTCAATATCTCCAGAGATGGAGATTCCACAACCTCCCTAGGCATTTTATTCTAGTGTTTAACCACCATGTCCAACCTAAACTTCCCTTGCTGCAGTTTAAGTCCATTGCTTCTTGTTCTATCCACAGAGGCCAAGGAGAAATTTTTTTCTCCCTCCTCCTTGTAACACCCTTTTAGATACTTGAAAACCGTTATCATGTCCCCTCTAATCTTCTCTTTTCTAAACTAAACAAGTCCAGTTCTTTCAGTCTTCCCTCACAGGTCATGTTTTTTAGACCTTTAATAAATTGTGTTGCTCTTCTCTGGACCTTCTCCAATTTTTCCACATCTTTCTTGAATTGTGAATGCCATGCTGTAGTTGGAGAATGGGGGAGGCAAAGAGAAGCCCCAAGCTCAATGGGCAGCCTCTGAAATGTTAGATCTCTCTGGCTTAGAAAGTTAGAAACAAAGAATCAAAGCAGGTTTAGCATTCAGAGCAGAATTCTGCTAAGACACTGTCCAGTTCATATAGGTTAGATTTAATGGACCCTTTTTAATCCACTCCTTGTTAGACAGTCCCAGGTAACAGCCTATCACTGGGGAGGGGACTGGGAGAGTGGTGATTTGGGGCGGATTGGGGAAAGGAACAAATTACCTGGAGTGGTTATATAGAGCCCCATAAATCTAAAGCAGTATTTATCAAAGTGGGCCTGTGCTGTTTTGTTTATCTAAAAGGTATGTAGCCGTTTCCAGCCTAGGGGTGCAGCAGCCCACTTTGGAAAATAATGATCCAAAGGATGGCCCTGGGAAAATATATACATTAGTCATCTTGTAGGAATGTTAAAACTGCCTTTGGAAAAAACTCAATGATCAATAAACTACCCACAGCTTGTCAAAATCCATGACAGATATTTTGGTTTAGACTCCACTTTGTTGACTCTCAGATTCTAGGCTCCAGATAGAGCCCAAATATCTACACTGAAATTGTATAGGCCTAAGCTGTCTGGCTATGTCTACACTAAATAGGTTTTGTGCAAAAGTGCCCGGTTTTGTGCAAAAACCTGCTGAGCATCCACATCACAAGCGCGATTTTGCACAAGAAAATTTACAGTGAATCAACAGAACGGAGGGGTTTTTGCAGTGTAGGTATTCCTCTTTTTATGAGAAATAACTCCTTTTTTGCTCAAGAGCTCTTGCTCAGAAAGGTGGGTGCGGACTGGAAACGGGGTTTTTTTGTGCAAAAACAGCCTATCAGAAGAAGCACGGGTACCCTTGTGACCATTCTGTGAATGGCAATCAGAGCTTTCTTGTGATAGTCTCGCTTTTCCAATGTGTTTTTGCAGTGTGGACGCACTCTTGTTCAAGAAGTTTTTTGGGACAGCCACAGCTGTTTTACTGCACGATAGACATACCCTTATTCCATGGGAAAGCTTTATGCCACCTTTCTGTCACCAGTGTTCCTATGAATATCTAGACTAGAGGAATCCTTCTCTTCTCAAGTTTGTGGTAGAGGAGGGAAAAATGGGAAACTCACTCTCTTTTCATCCTTCAGCACAAGCAGATTTAAAGCAATGTAGCATTTGTCACAGCAGTGGGATATTGATATGACTGGCACTTCATGTAGTGCTGTGTAGCATTAGTCATGGGCGTAGTTTATCACTATTAAGTCTGCTATTGCCATGTATGCTGTCTTTGGATTCAAGTTCAGCTCTGTCTAAACTGTTCTTTTCCTTTGGGAAGAAAAATTGCTGGTCTTAGTTGACATTTTTCTTCCCTCCTCATCTTTCACTGGGCTGTTGATTTTTCTTTCTTCCTTTGTTGTAATCCACAACTTAGTTTGGAAAATTTCCCAGACATAGCAGCAAAAACATTTTACAGAATCTTATATATTATGGATAGAAGAGACTTCTTACTGTAGCTCTAGTTGCTCCAAACTGTTGTTCTGAACCTTCTTTGTGTGGGATTTGTGTGCAGTAATTAAACCAAATGTATTTGACAGTAGGTTGCTGGCCTTTGAGCCCTGCTTCTGAAAAGGGAGGCACTTTCTTTTGCCCCAGCTGGATAAACAAATATTTCAGTCTGAATTTTATTAGTATGTTCATGAATTCCCTGAAAACAGTCTCATGGTGTAAGTGAAATAGTAGCTGTAAGGGTGTGTCTACACTGCAACTAGATGCCTATGTCAGCATACTCTGGCTCGCAGGGCTTTGACTGTGGGGTTGTATAACTTCAGTCTAGATGTTCCAGATTGGGCTGCAGTCCAAACACCTGGGCCCTCCTACCTGACATGGTCACAGATCTTGTTCCAGTCAAAGTCCAGATATCTACAATGTAATTAAACAGCTCCCAGTCTGCATCGGCTGTCACAGGTCACTCACTGGGTTTTAATTGCAGTGTAAACATATCCTAAGTCCTTTAACTTTCAGGGGGTAGCTAAGTTAGTCTGTACAGGATAAATTTAAAAAACAACAAATGGTCTGGTAGCACTTTATAGACTAACAAAACATGTAGATGGTATCATGAGCACAGCCCACGAAAACTCATGATACCATCTACATGTTTTGTTAATCTATAAAGTGCCACCAGACCATTTGTTGCTTTTTAAGTTTATCCCAAATCCTTGATTAGATAAGCCCTTTCCCTGTGAACAAGCAAGCCAACCACGTTCTGTTTCTGGTCAGTATTCACGGAAGAAAGCTCTGCCTGACTGAATTCTGCAAGTATAGTTTCTGATATTATATACAGTAATCCTTTTTTTTTCATATTTACCAGGAATTCAGTGTTGCAAACATTTTCTTGAAGACCAAGAACCTGCGTTCTCACATCTCCTAAAACAAGAATAAGGGGACACATAACTAAATTAAATGATGTAAAGTTCAAAACATATATAAGGAATTTGTTGTGTGTAATTAGACTGTGAAGCACCTTGATCAAGCCATAGTTGTGGCCAAGAATTAAGCAAGATTCAAAGCAAAATTGGACATTACTATAATAACTATCCAGAAATAAAATCACGTTGCTTCTTTTTTTCCCAAGTGGCTAGTCAATATTTGAGTCTCTGTGGGTGTTCTAGCTAGAGTAGAAACTGATGGTAGCCAAGTTTTTCTCAGCTGCAGTCTTGTATGTTTACAAGGAACCAAGAACAAAAAGTAGCAGGCTCCTGATTTGCCAGTCCTCCAATCTTTAAGCCAACACCAGACCCACATGTGCTTTCTTTATTTTTTCCCCCCAAGGGTCACTCTGCTTGCAAGCTCTACTGCTTGATTTTTTCTTGCTTCTCACCCCTCCTCCCAATCTTATTTCTGTTCCCTCTCTTGTGCACACACCCCTAGTTACAATACCCAGTTAAATTGTGGGTTTGTCTACACTGCACCATTATTTCAAGATAGCTAGCATTATTTCAAAATAATAATATGAGCATCTACAAATAATTTCAAAATAACTGATGGTTTATTCCAAAATCTGTAAACCTCGTTCCACAAGGAATAATGCCTATTCCAAAACAGCTATTTTGAAATAAGGTGTGTGTAGATGCTCCACTGCTGCTATTTCAAAATAACTCCTCACGAGGACCATTCTAAGTTATTCCTTCCCAGTGCCTGCAGGGGCTCTAAATAGAGATAGCATGTCTACATTAGGGAAGCCTGCCTCAAACTAATTTGAGGCTTCCCTGCAGTGTAGACGTGCTATTTCAAAATAAGCTATTTCAGAGTAACTATTCCGGAATAGCTTATTTCAAAATAGCTGTGCAATATAGACCTACCCTGTATATGCCCATGGTGCTAGATTCAGTGCAGACTATATTCAGCTTTGTTGTAGGGGTGGTGCCTAACCATCTCTTACCATTATCTGAAATTCTTATTCACGAATTAGCTTGAACTAAGTTTTAACTCAGCCCATAATAAAGTTTCATCAATCTTATTACAATAGATATTGACAATGAAATTATATTAAACCTCATTTTAATGATTTTTTTATTAAGTGTTAGTAAACATTAATTTCAATATACACACAACAGAAAAAAATTCCATTGATAGAAATATCCAGATAGGCAAAAAAAAGTGCTTCTGGAGAATTAGTTACAATTAATTTCATTAAATCAAACTCTGCATCACATCAAACCATACAATGTTTTAAAGATTAAACATTTTTTTGCAACTTGTCTGCCATGACAATAGCTTCTTTATGCCAGACAGATGAGTTGAAAAAAAAATTGACCCTCCTATTATATTACCCTCATTTCCCATAACTGTCACCATTTAAATTGGTAAAAGTAAAGCTTAAAAATGACCAATTATCCATTAAGATTGATTTAAAACAAATCAAATTCTGCCACATCTAACTAAATAAGGGCTTACAATTAGAAGTTTCTGGGAAATGGATTGTGTCACAGCTGTTTTCTGCAGGATTTCCTGAAGCTCATGCTGACTATAGTCAGAGTTAAGATACTGGGCTGCATGGACCATTGGATTGTTTGGTGGTTTGTTTAACATTACTATATTTCCGCTGCTGATTTATTCAAGGGTCTTTTGTTCAGGGGTAGGACTATTCCTCCCCAGTCCCTCTTATTTCTGTGCAGACACCAATCTCTCTTTTGGATTTTATTTTTAATTTTGCTGCTTCTGTCACTAGTAAAAACTCTATTGGAAATATATGTTCTGTTAACAGAGGAGTGAAACTCACTATATTACATAAAGTGCCAAATGCACACTGAAATTAGATTTAAAAAGTCAAATCTTTTTATGGTCAATATAGGAATTGCTTTAAAGAGTGGGTACAAAACTTTCATAAGGAAATACAGTACATCCTTGCAAATCACATTTCTTCTTTAAGAAATTTTGTAATGTTACCTTATGTAAAACAAACTATACTCAGCAGGTTTCAAGAAGCTTTGTAACATATCAGTCTTTTGAGTACATGGAAGAAATACAGCAGGGCACTCTGGTGCTTCTCTTGGATGTGTTGCTGCGAGCCTGGCTGTACTTTCTGCAGGCTGCCATCTGGGAGGTCCATCAGGGGGCTGTCAGTATCCAGGAGGCCCTGTGGGAGAGCTTCCACCCTGAGGAGCACTAAGAGCCTCCCTGGTCTGCCCCACTGGGGGCTTGTGCCTCATTCCTCCCTCATGTCCTTCCACTTACTCCTCCCTAACCCCCCTTCCTGATGTAAAATAAAATACATGTATTTTCATGAACACAAATTCTCTTTATTTAACAAAACTGCGGGGGGATGAATGAAACTCTGGTGAGACTGGGGAAAGGAGGCAGGAGAGGGGAGGGGAAAACCTGAGAGGAGGGAGCTGGAAGGGGGAAGCAAGAGAAATAAGAGGGAAGGGGGGCTCAGGGTTGGGGATCTCACTGGACCAACTTGATTTTCATGCAAACCTGCTCCTGGGTTCGCATGTGGCCTTCGGTGGCCAGGTCGCGTTCCTCCGTCTAGTGTGGAGATCATGGACATTGGGGGCATCCCCCCCAAACCTGAATAAGGTCTGTTTTCTCCGCCCTGGACCAGGAAGGCACCCTGGAAGGCTTATGGGAGCTGGCAGACTGCTCCTGGGGAGCGGTGGAGGGCTGGCTGCCAGTGGCTTGCTGGCTCATGTTTTGGGGCCACAGGGTCAGGGACAGTGACTGCTGGCTCTGGGCTGGCAGGCTTGAAGCTGGCAAAGGCACTGTGGCCAGAGTCTACCCCTTTAAGGGCTCTGGGGAGGAAGGGAGAGAGAGAAGTGTTCTTGGTTGAAGCCGGAGTGGCCCCCAGGGCACACTGGGAAGGCTGGAGGCCCCCTATTTTGAAATAAGTGTCTACACAGTACTTATTTCGAAATAGCTATTTCAAATTTGGTGCTATTCCTTATAGAATGAGGTTTACCAAATTCGAAATAAATGCTCCGCTATTTTGAATTTATTTCGAAATAGCGGTTTGGCTGTGTAGATGCTAGGAAAGTTATTTTGAAATAAGGCTGTGATTTCAAAATAACTTTGCTGTAAAAACATACCCAAACATATTAATAAGAGTGTCATAAGCAAGACATAATAAGTAATCGTTCCAGTCTTCTTTATGGTGCTTGGGCCTCAATAGGAGTATTGTGTCCAGTTTTGGGCACTACAGCTCAGGAAATAGCTGAACAAGTTGGCAAAAGTCCAGAGAAAAACAACAAAAATGTTTAAAGGTCTGGAAAACATGATGTATGAAGAAAGATTGAAAGAATTGGGTTTGTTTAGTCTGGAGAAGGGAAGATAAGAAGGACATAAGCAGTTTCCAGTACGTAAGTGGTGGTTACAAAGAAAAGATCGAACATTTTTTTCTTCTAAACCTCTGAGAATAGGACAAGCAGCAATGGGATTAAATTGCAGGAATGGAAGTTTAGATTAGACGTTAGGAAAAACTTAATTGTCAAAATTGTTAAAGCACTGAAATAAATTGACTTGGGAAAATGTGGAATCTCAGTCATTGGAGATTTAAGAGCAGTTTTGGCACACACCAGGGGCTATCCAGATAATACCTAGTCCTGCCATGAGTTCTGGGGACTGAACTAGAAGACTTCATAAGGTCAGGTCCAGTAATCCAATTCTATGAGGAAAAAGAGTTTACACTATCCTTATCTGACAGATATGCAATAAACAGAATCAGCATCAAAGTTTGTAATACCATGAAGCTGATGGAGGGGTGTAATGCAAGATACAGGAATGCAAATTAGAGACTGGCATGGGGGCAACAAAGAATTACTACTCAACAAGAAGCTAAATTAATGTCTTGTTTAGTTGGAATTCTTTAGTCCGATGCTTACTGAATTGCAGAATGGACATGATTTATGTGGAACTGGCAGAAATGGACTAATCTTGTCAAACCTTCTAAAGTCTTTAGAGTTTGTCTTGACATTTTAAGTCAATATGTATGATAACATGTTGGAGAAATGTCTTATCTTATGCACAAAATGTAGACATATTTCACAAACTATCCTATAAAGGTTTAGATTTTTTTTAAAGGTAGAACACTTCTCTATCATCTTATCTCCCTTTATCCTTTTGTTGTTGTTGGCTGTTTCTTTTCAGCACTACACATTTATGGGCTCCTGTTTGTATTCAGCCTTTAAATATCTTTCTGAAAGAAATTGTAACACTGCCCTCAATTAGATGGGTGTACTTCCCACTGAGCAGAATACATGGGCAGAATCAGGCTCTTAGTGGGGTTTTTTTGTCTCCCACATTTATTAACTGTGTTCAGTTTTCTTATTTCAGAGCTTTCATTTTACTTCATCATTGTCCATTGTTTTTTTTCCCTTTGCCTTGTGTATTAATTCGAATTAGTGCTGTAGTGTAGACAAACCCAAAGAGACGCAAGTTTCAGGAAGGGGAATATAAGAATATCTTGGGGCAAATTTAAATGACACTATATTTCTGTGTGTGTGGTAGCAGGGGAGCGAGGTGAGGGATCCACAAGCAACCAAAGAATTCTGTAAGCAAAATTGAGGCTTTGATTTGTGGGAGGAAAAAAATGGTGTCCAGTGATCTCTAAAGATAAGAAGAAGAAAATTGGAAAAGAGAGAGGGGGAATGGTAGGAAAAAGGGAAAATAGAGGAAAAGTCTACATCCACATTATAGTTAAAGTATTTTAACCAAGTACTCAGTATGGACAGTTCATGGACGAGGCAAATGGAGCTAATTTTAATTAGCGCATCTAGACTTAAAAACTAGTTCGAATTAGCATTTTGCTAATTCAAACTAGCATATCCACACTGAGTAGACCCTGAAGCAAGGTTTAGGATGGCTGGAAGCAGTGCCGGCAGGGCATCAGATTAGGACTTAGAGTGTGGAGCTGCTGTCTCAGGCTAACCGAAGGCTGTGCTTAAAGGGACCCGACCCCTACCCCAGACAGACAGTTCTCAGGGGTTCCCCGCTTGCAAAGCAGTCCTGGCTTGGAGTGCCCTGAGTGCCCACACATGGCACATCACAGCACTCGGCTATCAGCCCGGCTGCACTTGCCGCAGGCTGCCATCTGGGGGGGGGTGTGTCAATCAAGGGGCTTCTGGAGAGATTCCACCCTGAGGAGCCCGCAAAGCCAGCCCAGTAGTCCCCATCAGGGGCTCATACCCCATTCCTCCCTCACCTCCTTCCACTTACCCCTACCTAGCCCCCCTTCCTGATGTACAAAATAAAGAACACGTGTTCAAAAACTCACCTAGAATTATTCTCTCCTCTTGCGATTCACATTGTGGCTTTGCTACACCAATTCTTGAGTCCATCTGCAGATTGCTTCTGTATGTCATACTGTGCAGCACCTGTGGGCCAATTGGAGGAAATCAGCAATGTGCTTCAGAAGAGGCAGACAGAAGGGACTGCTGGCTTCATGCACGTGCAGAAAGGTGACTCTGTTAATGATAACTCCCATACAGAAAACAAAGAGTTGCCTTGGGAGGTAACAAGAAACAGCAGCCTCCAAATACATAAAGCTAGAGCTCAGAACTTGCTTCCCAAGGATTTTGTTGTAGGTTAGGGACGTGCCGGTAGAGATAAGCAAACAAGTCAGAGTGATTATTCTGAATATAACCTTTCAGATAATTCTTCCCCTCCCCCCCCCCCGTTTACTACACAGATCTTGACTTGCCTGAATTTATTTGTTAGGTCAAATTTCCTAAATAATTTTATTTTAAGTTTACTCTCCTTACAATCTATTCATGCTCATGTTTGTTACTCACCATTCAAAATTAGAATTGTGCCTGTTTTCGTTGTGATCAGTCACATGCAACATTTATTTCTGTTTCCAGATATAAGGCTTGAAGAAGCCATGGGGCATGGAATATGTCATGGAGTGGCAACAGTTAAATAGGATTAGAGAGTTTCAGATTAGTAAGGATGAAGGAATTTAAAACTCTCTGGTGCAGGGGTTCTCTGGTCCAGCAATAGCCAGGGTCCTCCGGACCAGAGAGTGTCAGATCAGAGAGGTTTAAGGTCTGAAGGATTAAGAACTGAAGGATTAAGAACAATGGCATGTGGCACTTATCTACTTTCCTTTTTTTGGAAAGTGAAATTGATTACTTTTTGCCAACACAGTATACGCTACTGGACATAACTACTATACTATACATCAAATAAGCTTTAGTATATAAAAAAGTTGACATTGAAATGCAATACATGTGCAAGCACACTACATAAATTTCAAAAACAATGTTTCCTAATTACCCCAGAGTCCAAAGTGGACTGTTTTCTTAATTTACTTTGTCACTTTATTTTGTATTTTGTCTATCATATATGCAAATGACACAACGCACACAATTTCACCTCTAATACAGAAGCGGGTGAAAGAAAGAAAACAATTAATTGATCTTTAGGCAGAAATGTATTCCCCACAGCAGCAGGCATTAATTTGCGTTTATAAGGGGAAATAAAAAACAAAATGCATCTGAGCTTCTAACAGTGAGGAGTTGCAAATGCAGATGGGAGTAGTAAAAGATAATTGCATCCTCTAGACTACAGTAATAAAAACTGTGTAATAGATGGGAAACCTGAATACACATTTTAGCATTAAAGGTGAGCTATAAATAAATATAATGGATTGAAAAAAGGTCTAGCGAAAAATCTACTAAGTTTTGGTGAGGCTATTTAATTAAAATATGATCTGTAACACTATGTATGATCATATCAAAGTATAGATGGTGCTATATGTTGAAACCACGTGACTGTGCCATTTTGGTTTTAAGAATAAATATTTTTAATTAAAGGTAATAGGTCTCTCCAACTTTTACCTTTGTGCATTCTTCAAATTAGGAAAATATAAATTTCTTCCTTGAGCGCTGGTCCCAGTGTGTTGTCCATATATAACTACACATCTGCTCCATGCACCTGAGGCTGGTAAATTTTGCAAATACAGGCCAGTGGTACTAGTGTGCCATCAATTTCCTTTTCCTCCCATTCTTACCATCACATGGCCCGATGGCTGGAGTTAGAGAACCATAAAATCATAGGATATAAAGGGACCTTAGATAGGAAGAAGCCTAAGAGCTGCAGACCCATCCCAGGATTATGATAAGAACTTGGGATTGTTACCCTGAAAGTGGGAGGCAGCATGTGTGGCTCAGCAAGAGGGCTGAGTTGCTGAAGACCAATTGAGAGAACCAGCTGTCTCTTGAGAGAGACAAGCAGCACCTTGATATAAGAGCACTAAAGAAAACCAGGCTCACAGCTAACTGAGAAAAAATACACCACCTACAAATACACTCCCTATGAAAGAAGTAGGCATTATTGTGTGTTTGCAGGCATTATTGCCCAGAGAAAGGACAAGCACAAGAGATGGTGCTGACTCTGTTACAAAGATACTTTGATATTTTACCTCCAAATTCTTTAAAGGTTTTGACAATCTATTTTGCACATTTACTCAGCCGCAACTTCATATAAATGTCTGTTTTAATTTCTTGTTTTTTTCTTGTATGTCAATCAATATCTTTTAAGTTAATGCTTAGGGGTATGTGCAAATTAACAGAGCAAAATCAAAGCTCTGTTCAAAAGAACCCTGAACTTACTGATCACTGCTTAATGTGGGGCTAGGAAAGAGTTTATAAACACTTTTAACTCCTTGGGCCTTTGAGATCAATATCTATATCACAGGGAGTAGTGGCCTCCAGATGGGAGACCTAGCTTCTAGCCACAGGGCTCTTGTACACTATGGAGTTTAGTTGTGTAGCTCTTTACCTTTTCAAACTATTTTCCAGGTTTTTAGTTTAGTTTAATCAATAAAATCATGCTTCATCTGTGTAGCATTTATTTATTACCTTAAGCAAACAATGTGACCTCATTCTCAGGGAGAATTTTGGTGGAGGGAAAGGCATTTCTATGTCATTTTTATGAACACCGGGAGCTGTAAAGTAATGAGTCATAATTAGGCATGAATTAAAGCAGCTTTAGGGATTCTCAAATGTTTGCTATTGTGTAATTCCCCCAAGAAGTTATATTGGGTGCACTCCAAAAACATCCCTCATATGCCCTTACACTGAGAATTGGGCAGGACTGAATAGAGCCAGCTGTGCTAGAGCTATGTCAGCCAAGAATGCCCATTGAGCTTGAGAATCCCCAACTGACTTGTTAAAGGCAGTTTTGTGTCTCCAGAACATTTCTAAATAACATTATGAGTGATCAGGATCTGGCCACAGTACACTACTTATGGAGTAAGATACTCCCCAATGTGAGCAAAGCTGGCAGAACTGGGTCCCTGGTTATAGAAACTTCACTCTGAGCATTGATCATCTCATCTTTATTAAGAACAGCTGACTTTTACGAAGGCATCAGGTTGCCATGTGAAGCATCTAAACATGGCATCTCTGCAGTTGCAAGACAAAAGCTTCATGTCAGGGCAGAGGATTTTCCATCTCTAAAAGTAGTTGTACTAAAAATATGCTGCCAACATTTGGAGTTAAAACAGCTCCAACAAAGGATCTCACTCTATATATTTGTTCACATGTGGGATTTAGATGTAGCTTGTGAGAATAGCAGGGTGGGGTCATCATTTCTGGTGTGTACTCTGTAAGGGCTGTGTCCACACTAGGATATTATTTTGAAATAACTAAATTAGACTTAACAACTCCCAATTTCACAAAATCAAAATAGCCTGTCCCCATTAGGGGGAAGCCTCAAAATTAGTCCAAAGCAGGCTCTGTTAATGTGGATGGGCTACCTCAACTTAGAGCCCCAGGAATCACTGCGGAGTGACTAGTTCAAATTACTTTGGTAAGCAGTTATTTCAAAATAGCAGCTTCAGAGTGTGCACAGTAATGCTATTTCAAAATAACTGTTTCAAAATTAGCATTATTCTCTGAACAAAGCAGCAAAGAGCACTTCAATGCCAGGCTGAGCAGGTGCCACATGGTCATCAAATGTGCATTTGGTCATTTAAAGGAGAGGTTCAGGAATCTTCTCACGTACCTGGACCTTGTGGTGGCAGCTTCCTATGTGCTCCACAACCTTTGTGAAAGCAAGGGGGAGACTTTTCTGCCAGGGTCAGGGCAGAGGCCAAACATCTGTCTAGGGAATTGGAGCAGCTGGACACCAGTGCCATTCAGAGAGCACATGAAGGGGCTATGCTCATCAGAGAGGCCTTGAGGGAGAGTTTTGTGCAAGGCCAGTTGTATGACTCTCCCCAGTACCTCTTCACAAGGGGCTGCTGCATTCCCTATGTGTGTCTTTCATCCTCTACCCCACCTCTTCCCTGCTCTCCCTTCCCACCTACTCCTCATCCTCCACTATGCCACTCTCCTGGAATCTGATGCTGGGAGTGTCCTGGCTAGACTCCGATGATGATGATGGTGGGGGATGTGACCAGCTACCCTCCGAGGATGGAGGTAAGAGACCATTTTCAGGTTCTCTGCACAGGCACTACTGTGGAGAGTGCTTTGGCAGGAACCTCTCAGGGAAGAGATCAGAAAGAGACCCCCATCTACTGGAAGGCATGGGATGTGTAGTCCTAGGTATGGGGATTCCCCGACCACTACCTGCAAGAGAAGAAGACAGGAGGTGGTGGTCAGGGATTCCTTCCTAAGAGGGACGGAGTCATCCATCTGTTGACCAGACTTGGAATCTTGAGAAGTGTGCTGCTTACCAGGAGCTAGAATCAGGATGGAAGTGAGAGTCTTCCAAAACTGATCAAACCTTCAGATTGCTACCCCTTCCTGCTTCTCCATGTAGGAACTAACGATAAGGCCAAGAATGACCTTGAGCAGGTCACTGCAGATTAGGTAGTGCTGGGAAGAAAGATCAAGGAATTTGAAATGCAAGTGGTGTTCTCATCCATTCTCCCTGTTAAAGGAATCATCAAATTGTGGCCTGAGCGGTCAGAGCTCTAGCTACAAGAAGCCTCCAAAGGCCAATTATTTTTAATTAGCAGCAGCAAAGTGTCCACACTAATACTATTTTGAAATAGCTAATTTGGAATTATCATTATTTCCCAAGAAAAGCAGGAGTACAGATTTCAAAATAAGTGACCCATTATTTCAAAATAACAGGCTTGGTAGTGTGGACGCTCCGCTTAGAAATTTGACCTTGGGGGGTTATTTTGAAATAATGCCATAGTGTAGAACAGGGCTAACAGGCCTTAGGAGCCTCTTAAAACTGCAATTTTTTCACGTGTACACATTAGTTGAGATGTGCTCGGCTGGTCTTAAAGAAACACTTTTTAAAATAGTAAGTTTTTTCTCCCATCTTCAAAGTAATGGTTATATTTGTATGTGTTATATTTATATTGTATGTAATTTTCTTAAGTATCCATCAATTTAAAATGGCTACAGAAATAGTCATATTGCTCAATACACAGGGGAAAATGTGTTTTGCTTCACATGTTATTGCTTTTCTTCACTATATAGGTGTCACAGGGGTCAAGAAAACTAATTAGCTTGAGGTTATATCAGGTTTTCACATGATAACTTTACTTTAATCTCCTGCAAATGCTCAATATGCAGTCAGATTATTCAATGAAAAGAGTAAAAATGGGTTGCCTTCAAAGTCTAGTAGTCTAGGTTTTTTAAATAATTGGTATGATAATAATGTTAATAGTCACTCTATTGTCCTTGTATCACTGTTTATATCACCAAACTGTTTGAAGATTAATGCAAAAACATATAATTTAAAATGGTTAAAGACTCTCATTTATCAAGGGCAATTTCATGTGGATGGACCAGGAGCTGAAGTTGAGAATAGAAGCTTAAGCATTCCATTAGAGATCTATTATCAGAGTTTGTAAATTGTTATATGGTTCTTCTCATTTTGAAGTATTAAGACTATTAAATACCTTCAAGAAAGGTGAAAGGCTCAGTCAGATTTGAGGGACCTAGAGAGGCAATTTCTATAATGTAATATTTCCATGATTTTGAGAGAAAGGCAAGAAATATTCGACACTATCATTTGTTAACTTCATTTTTTAAATAATTGTGTGCTGCCTTTACACTATATTAGGAATTGACTCAACTCCCTAAACAGATTGAGAGTAGCCTAAATGAGATTTTATTATCGTCATGTTTCTGCTGTCCTTGCAGTATATTTAGGGCAAAATTGTATACTCAAGTAAACCACCACATTAGCACCAAATCTTGCACTCAACTTTCTCAGTGTATAGCTCTGACTGAGGAATTGATTTCCAAGTTATGCATATTCTTCTTTAAAAAAAATAAATCACGTAAGAGAGATGTATTTCAGTTGTGTAATCAGTGCTTTAGTGGTCCTTAAGGCAGTATTTCTCAAATTGTCTCTCTGCTTTGTTTATCTCTCCGTGCAGCTCCCATTGGTTCCGGTTCAGCATTTCCAATGAAGGGGAGCCACGGAAGGTGGCGGCCTGGGCCACTCTGCTTCCTGCAGCTCCCTTGGCTGAAAACGAGGATGTGGACTCTTCAGATAAACAAAGTGGAGGATCTCGTTAGCAGTTTTTCCAAAGCAGGCTCACAGCCCCTTTTGAGAAACACTATCTTAAGGTTTCTATGGGAGTTGCATAGCCCTCTGTCCTTGGTCTCTTTCTCTTCCTTTTCTCTATACCTTCTCTATGGTGGGAAGAGAAAGGGGAAAGACTAGAGGTGGAAAGAGGCATAGTGAGGATGTGTCCTTGGGGGAAGAGATGGAGTGGGGTTGAATCACCCTGGGAAAAGCTGAAAGTCACTGCCTGTGCTCCTAGTCATTTTAATTGTATTCTTTTATGGGATTTTAAGATAGCTCTAGCTCTCTTCATCTTATTTCAATGTGTGAGTTCAGAGCATCATTTTGAGTTATATCAAGACCAACATTTTATGGGTCAATGGTTATTTTCTTTTCAACCTGCAAGGGCTATATTAGAACATTAAAATATTAAAAATGATTGGTAAAAATTGAAGTTTAAAGAGAAAAAAAGTTGCTGTGGCTTCAGGAGTTTAATATAACTCAATCCACCAATGTGGATATCAACAGGCAAAATACACATATTCATTAGAGAGACATGGATATGTCGTGCCCTTATTAAGTACTAATTTTCTCTTTAATTATTAAGAAGAATTATTTAATAATCCATAAGTAGGATTTTAATTATGTCTTAATTTTCTCTGACGTTATTCCAAAATGACAACGAGTGTGTTTACACTGCAAGCCATTATTTCAAAATAATGGTGAGCTGGAGGATTTCCTATTCTGAATCCAGTAACCGTCATTTTATGAGGAGTGGGGGAAGTGGAAGGGAGATTGTTCTTCCCTCGACTTCCCGCTGTGTAGACCGCGCCAATTAAGCTATTTTGACTTAAGCCACACAATTGACATAGCTGAAGTTGTGTAGCTTAATTCGTCTCTTGCCCTGCTGTGTAGACGTACCTGGCTGCTTGAGTTGCCATCACTTCAATTTTTCTCACAGAAAAGTAAAATTGTTCAGCAGACTTAAATGTTCCTATAAAAAAATTTTATTTTATTGTTGAAAAAGGCATTTTTCCTTAACAAAATTGTTCTGGCTGACAATTCTTATCTAATTGTAACCATGAGTCCCTTCCCCTGTACTCTGCTGATATCCCTGTATTCCCAAACTATGTTTTGTTTCTGCCTTAGTCCTCCCCTCACCCCCCGAAGTCCTGAATGCCCTGAGAGCAGGATACCTAAAAAAATTCTCCCATTCTAGTATCTCATCTTCACTGACAACTTCCCTCTTTTGGAACCATGAAATTGCTGATTGCAAAGGCAAGCTTCATTTTTTCTTGAGACGGTATTCTTGGAACTCTCATTCTGCATTCCAGGGACGTTTGCTTTTGTTTGTAAAGACAAAGTCAAAAAGGAGCTATTTGAACTGGGCAGTGGAGAGATTTGAGATGGTCATATCAGTGGGAGTGAATTCCCCAGATCAGGACACAAGCAAATTGCACATCAACTTTAAAAAACAAGCAAAAAATCCCTGTCACCCCTCCCTCTCATCTCACTGCTACACAGCAATTTTCTCTATTCATTTGACCAGAAACTAATAGAGAAACTCTATGTGATAGCTGCTAGTTACTTTGTATTATTTAGTCTTTGGAAGGGCATGGAACAAAACCTGATATGACTAGAATATCAACAAGAACAGCTGTGAGCTGGCATCCTGCTCCCTGGAATGAGACCCAGAGTCAAAGGTTAAGACTCCCTGGTGCTGTAGTTTCCAAATGACTTGTTCACCTCTCTTCATTGCTATGCAGGTGCTTGAATGAGGAGGGGGGGAGGGGAAGGGGCAGGGGAAGGGAAGGCTAGGCCATCCTGGGAAGATGACTTCTCGAACTCCACATGCAGAGTCATTAACACAGTGTAAATTAGGTTGGCATTTGATGGCTACTCTATATCTCAGCAGAAATTGGATTGTCAGTTTGTCTCATGTGAAGACAGCTCTTCATGTTGATCTAACAGAAGGACAAGGACTCCAACAGTCTGGAATGGTCTAGAAACCGGTTGCCTCAAGACTTCTGGTGCAAAGGACTCAGAGCACTGTCAGTGAGGCCAGTGCCTCAGAAGCAGATAGAGATCTTTTGAGGAGTGGGCATGGACTTTGGCAGAATATAACCTGGAAAGCATTTTACTTCAATGCAACAGTGGTTGAATTAAGCAAAACACAAATCAAAAATATTTCATGGGTAACTTCTTTTTGCTACTGAATTCAGTACAATTAGCAAGTCAAGTTACTTTACTTTGGAAGGAGCAGAGTGCTTCAAAGTTAGCTGATTTATCTTCAATCAAATCCGGTAACTGTTTGACATAAGATCTTCTTCACTTTTGTGCATATGAGATCAAAGGGGTTTATGCAAAAAAGGCTGCTTGAATTGAAAGTATCTTAATTTGATACCAATCTGTCACACAACTCTCAACAAAACTAGATTAAATGATTTCCTGGAGCAATTGGGGGCAGAGGTGCCTTTTTTCCACGGGCTATCTTTTCTCCTATATACATACTGAAAACATGGCTGTTGAAAGATGATTTTTATCACTTAGATTCATTTAGACTAATGAAATAAAGAAGCATATTATTGAGTAAAAGTAAATGATTAAACAATAAGAGAGGGAATGGGTAAGTGACTAGTAAATAGCAGCTTAATGGACTGAAGGATGTTTTCCAACAGGGTATTTTTAACTATGGTACTTCACACCTTGGTTATTTATTATTAAGTTATTTTAAAACTGTTTTACTGTACATTAGAATGCAGATGAAAATGCTTCTTATTTCAGAGGGAAAACAAAAATTCATGAGGTTAAACATGAAAGAGCTCTTTTTGCAATTTATCCTAGAGTAATTATTGTGTCTGTTCTCCCATTGACAGAATGAATACATTATTCCTTTAACATTAATGGAGTTAGATGCACACATTAAGGAAGAAAAGGTCCTGTCAGTTACCATCATAGCATGTTTCACATGGTATAAGTCTATTTTGTTCAGTGAAGGGTAAAAATAAGTGAGCAGGCCATTATTTGATACTTCTTTTTTAAATTTAAAGCATTATATTTTAAAAATACTCATATTTAAACCCTAAGAGTTCCTATAAAAAGAGCTCTTAATACTGGGACTGATTAAACTTGGAAAAATATTATAGTGGTTCCCCAGCAGCATTTAGAAATGGATTCATTCTTATTATGTAAGTTCAAATAACAAAAGCCAGGTAGCATTCTTGAAAACTGTTATCTATGGATAATGTCTTAATGTAGTAGTCTGACTGGAATTTGAGTGCTGAAGATGAATTTTTATAGGACTTTTTGGTTTTATCCCCCAGTTTTGGTTTCAACCTGTTACATGCAAAAGTCACCTAAGCCTTCCCACAATGTTGTACCAAATAAAAGCAAGCAGGATCTTATGAGGGGGATAAGGCAAAAAGCCACATTTATTGTAAAGATAATAATAAAAAAATAAAGAAAAGATAGAAGCAAACAACGTTGTTTAACTACTTATTTCTATTACTACTTAACCCTTATACACTTGTGTATATATATATATATATATATATATATATATATAACCATTCATTCATACATCCATTCATTCAAGTTCTGTGTATAGTTACCAGCCTGGAAGTTGCTTGTGACAGGATACTGGCCAGGTACTCTGTACACAAGTGATGGTAGTGGGGAGCGAAGTCCTGATCAGATGCGCATCTGAAGCTCCTGGTAGGCTGGCAGCAGAACCTTGGACTCTGATTCCATAGTTTTTTAGTCCAGTTCTTATAGGAATTTTTTCCTATGCCAGTCTATGGAAATTGCTGTATCATGCTGATGTCTCCAGGGTGGCTGCCAGGTGCTCATCAGTGATCTCATCAGGTGGACCTCCAGTTTCTCCACTTGACACCTTTTGGTTGCACTGGCACCTGACGCCTTCTTCAGCCCTTTGTTGCTGTATTCTCAGGCTGGCACCTCTTAGAACCATTCATTCATCATCCAAGCACTCTCTCATACATTCATACAGTATTTTGTATAATAATAAAAGTTGTAGTTACAGAAAGTTTCTGGGTGGTATTGCTTAAAACATTCTCTGAGTGCTGAATAAAGTTAACAATGCCCTTAGACAATTACAGGGCTTGGCTCCCATAGCAGAGTTAGTGGCTTGACAATGCATTGTTACAATGTATCTCTGCAATGTTAATTTCAAGCAGCCCCTTGCACAAGCTTGAGCATGCCCTGGAGCACAGAGGGAGGTGGGGGGCTGTTTCTGGCTACATAGGATTATATTCTTAACAGTTCTAAGTTACATGACCTAATACATTATATTCTAAAGGGACAATAATAATAATAAATCTAAACATTTAACAATCTTAACAAATAATAATAATAAGAAGAAGAAGAAGAAGAAGAAGAAGAAGAATTAATAATAAATTTAAACACTAAGTTGTGGGGAACAAATTATGGGGAGTCACTTCCATTTGGAGGAATTATTTTCAATACATTAATATGTTATCCCTACAACAAAACTACTTATAATTTGTTTAACAATTAAAACAATATTTCTACATTAATCTAGGGGGAAAGGAAGGCAATCAACAACAGCCACCCAGAAACATAAATTAAAACGGACCTCCATTTGGCCTTCTCTATTAATCTAACTTTCCTATTAAGGACACATCACTCTAACAATGAACCACAAAAGGAACTAATTCTGCCAAGATAGTTTGTATATGGACAACGGCTGCTCTTGTGAGTCACTTTGGAAATTGCCACAATGACTTTACAAGCCAACAAGACTTTACAAGTCTGTTCCATCATAGCTACAAACCGAATAAAGGACTTCACAATTATTTGTATATATGTGATCTTTTACCATTAACTCTTTTCTTCCTTTATTTTATCAAAAAAACATTTAGTTTTAGTCACTGAAAGATTGTGTAATTATTGGGTAAAATCTGACTTACATAGTGACATAAGTGGCTGATTTCTTTTCTTCCTCATAACTTCTAAGTCTGTATATATTGCCTCTCAGAAGTGCCTGGAGTGGTGTACACTTTTCACAGATTTCTGGGCAAGTATTCAAGCTGGTTCAATTTAGTAATACTAAGAGGAATCTTTAACTCCTGAACATGACCTTTCTTGCAGTTGGCAAAAGATTTATATTTGTGTATGTTTGTGTGTGTATACCTCGTGCAGCTATACAACATGCCTGAAGTATGAGCAGTTCCCATTTATATTGCTTGACTCACAAATGATAATCTGAAATAAGCATGCAAAATATTGAAGCAAGGTAAGATTTGCAGCACATGAATATCTATAATTAAACTTGTCATTGTTTCATGCACGTATAGTACACCAGGGAGCGTTACTTGTTCACATGATGACAACTGAGTGGTAGATTTTTGCATTTTGATCCTAGTTTGATGAAAGGTATAGAAAATTCCATATAGCCACAAGGATTCCTCTGTTGGTTACATCTTTCAGGCATCTCAAGGACATTGCATTCTTTCCAAAATTGATTCCAATTTATGCTTACATAAATGGTTCAAGAAATTCTGGCTTATTTCCAACTGCTACATAAGGCTAGCTTTAGATTTCATTCTAAAAATGCCTATTAGTTACCCAAAGCATGTCCATAGCCTTTTCCCCCATGTCCCTAGACTATAAAGTTGGAGCTGCACTATATTTCAAACCCTTATGGTGCCAATGGGAGCCACCAATACTTGGATGCAAGTATTGAAGATGCTTCAGCAGCCAGGCCTCATAGGTGTTACCCTTAGTGGGTCCCAATATGGCCAAGGGAAAAGGCATTTTACTAGGACAGACAGCAAAGCAAAAGATTGTAGATATGATAGGTACAAAGGGTACAATAATGGTAAATATTTGGGTCCCTGGGGCAATCTAATTAAGAGCCAGGGTTTTTCAAACCTAGTACTTGGGGTGCACTTTCCAGTCCTATCTCAATTACAGAAAAAATGAGTTTGTGTTTTTCCAAACCAGCCTCAGTAAGGGTGTTTACACTACCCTCCTATTTCGAAATAGGAGGGTAATGTAGGCATACCGCAATTGCAAATGAAGCCCGGGATTTGAATTTCCCGGGCTTCATTTGCATAAGCGGGGCGCCGCCATTTTTAAATCCCCGCTGGTTCGAACCCCGTGCCGCGCGGCTACACGCGGCACGAACTAGGTAGTTCGAACTAGGCTTCCTAGTTCGAACTACCGTTACTCCTCGTGGAATGAGGAGTAACGGTAGTTCGAACTAGGAAGCCTAGTTCGAACTACCTAGTTCGTGCCGCGTGTAGCCGCGCGGCACAGGGTTCGAACCAGCGGGGATTTAAAAATGGCGGCGCCCCGCTTATGCAAATGAAGCCCGGGAAATTCAAATCCCGGGTTTCATTTGCAATTGCGGTATGCCTACATTACCCCGCTAGTTCGAACTAGCGGGGTAGTGTAGACATACCCTAAGTGACTTTTACTGGGGGCCCTGTGCACTGTCTTCCTGCCCGAAAGTCCCACAAAGACCTACACGTAGCAGTTATGTCCAGTCCTCATCCACATATGGCTCTTCATCTGTTCCTGACTTTAGCCCTCTTTTGGCCACATAGTCTCTGCTTCAACTTCCCTGCAGCTTGTCACATGGACCATTCCTTCTCCCTGGCTGACAGAAAAAAGAGTGCAGTAGGGGAAAGTTCAATGGGGTTTGCAGTGTTCTACATTGCAAATCCATCACAATTACTTAGGATACCATGATGCTGTGCTGTGGGTTCCAGGGACAACCAGAAGTTGCACTGGAGTACTGGTGTGCTCTGTGATATAGTTCCTTTAGTGATGCATGAATGCCTACACCAATGCCCAGGTTTGCAAAGGAATATGGGTTTTACTAGAGATTTAAAAAATGTGTGATCCTGGAAGGGCGTACTCTCTTCCTGCCGGGAAGTGGCTTTAGAGCCACACTATAAACATTAAAAGGAAATTCCATTGGGTAATTCCTGTGAGACTTCCTTAGACATTGTCGGTCTTCCAGAGGCTATACTAGAAGGGTCCCCTGTGCAGAAAGCAGGCAGACCTATAAATGTTCCATAATACACAATGGCAGAATACTGGAAGGTGAGATCTAATGTGTAGGAGCTTCTTCCTGCCACACCATTGCCTAACATAGCAATTCATGGTGTGTATCAGAATTGAATTTGATTCGTGATATTCTATCCTCCAAGACATACTGGTGTTTCCCCCTCCCCCCCCCTTTACTATTAATAGCAATGCGGAGTAAAATCATTCTTCAGAAATGTCTTGTGAATTACTCAACATACAGGTTCAGTTGCATACTTTCCTTCGTCGCATCAAATGTATACATCAGGCCCTTTGTTCTCTTTGGTTCTAAATCTGGGAATTTGGCCATTGGGAATGATTTGTGTGAGAGGCTGTGTATGCTTTCCATTCCTATTGTCTTTAAACTCAGCATCAATCTCAATCTATTACCACAGTGTATTCAGCATTTCCTCAGTAATTTATTGTAGGTTTAATTAGCATTAAACTCCCATACTGTAGTGGGTCTCCTGTGAGTGATACATGTTCATTCTGAAAAACAAATACAGAGGTTTTTGTTATTTAAAAACATCAAATTCTATAACAATTGGCAACAAATTATTGCGTTCCAATTTTTGGATCTTTCCACTAATAATATATTTCAAATAGTTCTCCTATGATTCTGGCTCTTTCATACAGCAGAAAGTTCAGTGGCTAAAACTGGCAACAATCTATCTCTCACTTGAGATTATTGCTAACCATAATTGCTTTTTGATTTTGGATCTCACAATAATACTAACCATAACTGACCCTAAGAATCATTCAGATCATCTTGAACATTTTCTGTTAACCTATCTGACACTAGCTCAAATCTTTTATTCCCATGAGCACAATCAATTGCTTGCAATAGAGGCTCTCAATCCCTCTTTGTTAATTAAATGTGAGGTCTATTCTCATCCCTTCTTAAATCACATAGTTATCTCCTCTCTGTATGTTGCCTTTGGGTTAGCAGTGTTTGAGGGTTTCTATGTGTGTATGAGTGCAGTATTTTTTTTCATACAAAAAGAACATTATAAAATAATGTTATCATCAGAAGGGTAAATCAGATAATTATTTCAGAATGTTTTCTTGTTGTTCCACTTAATTGCTTGTTGATGGAGACTATTAATACCTCTGTCCATGAGGGGAACATGCTGATCTATTCAATGATTCTCTAAAGATGCATATCCCTCCACAAATGTAGAAGTTCAATTAGACCCTACTATTATTGCCTTTTATAATTTGTATTTTATTAGTATCTAGTGGCCCCAGTCAGGATTCTGAACCCACTGTGTTGGCTGCTGTGCAAATGCCCAAGAGAAAACAACCCCTGCCTGTAAAACTTGCAATCAGAATAAACATGGCAGAAAAATGGTAGTAGTCAACAAATAAATGATGGAAGCTCATTGAAGGAGACTAGACAGGAGCATGGCAGCTATGAACGGTCTACTGAGACTGACTCTTCTCAAGGCAGCTAGAACTCTATTGGCCATCCTCTTACAAACAAAGATGATGGGCCCTACCCCTAAGTTCTGGAAGGTGTAAGTGTCATTTTCTTTTCTTATCATTAGAGATAGATGCCTTTATTAACTTACATTTAAAAAATACCCACTTATATTTGGGCATGCAATACGATTAGCACCGAGAAATGGTTCCTGTTAAAAGTGTAGCTGGGCACACAATTTGCCTGTGGCGTGCTCACAATTGTAGTTTGTACAAAGACTTCATGCTGGTCATGTTATGGTAGCTGCCACAAAATCAGCTACCAATCTTTGATTCCAAGGATTATAGAAATGTTGTTTGTCATCCTTAATTTAAAATGCTACTTTGGAACCTTAAATGGAGTCCTCCAAAAGTCTTTGGAACAGAACAAATATGCTTAATTGATATATTCATTCTTTTTTGGGTGAACAGGAAAAGACTAGACAGGTGTGTGTGTATACACACACCTACACACATTAGATATTAGATGGGTAGATGATCAGCTTTAGCTTTGGAGGTTTGGTAAGTGTTTAACCACAAGTAGGTAAATTCAGCTGTTTTTAACATCCTGTACAAATGTAAAACTACCTTTTAAATGTGCCTGAATATCTTAATGCACTCATCATTCAATATACATTTACTTACGTGAGAATATGAAAATGAGACGTTATTTAAAATGGAAATCTCATTCATGATTATCTATCTCTCTTCTGCAAACCCATAGAGACCTGCACTCCTGCTGGTACAGTATCACACACGCTCACAGATTTCACACAACCACTCAAAGTCTCTTATACTAATTGAAAAAAATCCTGGTTTTGTTCATTGATGTACTGCAAAATTGTATTGGAGGTTTTCTGTGATCATAAGTTTATACATTTGATCATTTTAAATAAGAGTTCAGGGAATAGAGAGCAAGCAGGCTAATTTGTGCTGTTTGGAAAGAATCTGAACAGCAGAAAAAAAGTGTTTCTAATTCTACCTTTTTGATTAAGTGGAGAAAAGGAACTTTAAATATATCTGCTCAGTCTTCTGTATCATTTTGATTATGGAGACGTCTCTGTGCATATTATGATCTAACAAAGTTATTCCCCCTATAATGGTAACCTGAGGGTGCTTCCTGCTCACAAGATAATAGCCGTAACCTGGAATGAATAACCACTGAGGCTGAAGGCAAAGGAGTTTATTAGCCAAGGATATGGTTGTTACCAAGCTTACAGAAGGGACCCTCAAGTTATTACCTTACTGTTTAAAAAAAAATGTTAAGTAAAAAGAGAGGCACTAAAAGAAAAATGTTCACATTGCTGAAAGGTAAATTATTATACAAAAAGATGAAACGTTACTGCAGCATAGTAGTTCCTCTTGCAGTTCCTGAAATCATCCACATTTTCACTTCTATTTTCCCTTCTTCCTTTTCTTGTATTTCCACTCTCCACTGCCCTCTCATCCTGAAAGGGATAATGGAAGAGTGGCCTTCTGATGAAGACAGAAACCTGGAACTCAATTGCTCTGATTTCAATTCACATCCTTCCCTCTGATTTTCTGTGTGATCTTGGACATGTTACTTAATTTTACTCAGTGATGGGAACAGACTTCGCCAGGCCCAGTAAAGGGCCCAACCTTGGGCTCTCAGTAGTGGCAGGGCATTAGGAAGAAGAGATAAGGCTAAGGACTAGCCTTCCCTATGCAGGCCTTCAGGCATGTGCCTCTGGGACTTCAGAGTTGATTTAAAAGGCTGGGGTTCTGGCAGCTGTTGTGATTCTCCAAATGTGAACACAAACATAGAACAGTTACTATGTGAACAAGAACCTTAATAAACTGTAAGGACTTGTGATGCATGGTTGAAGGAACAGATGCAAATAAGTCAATGTGCTTAACTCTTTAAATTCCCCCTTTACTGTCACTTTTGCTTGGAGTGAAGGAAAGGTTTGTCATCTTCTTTTTAGAAATATTGAATATTCTGATTCCTCAAACAGCATTGAAAAGATGAGGTTGGGGTTTGGTAATCAGCAAAGAGCTTGAAAACTCTCAACTAGTCATAGTAGAGTTATTTAAATATTTGGCACACAGTTAACAAGAAGTAACCATGCAGAGACTAGGAGAATTCTTGCACTCATAAGGTACATCTACATTGCATGCTTATTTTGAAATAAGCTATTTCAAAAGAAATTCTCTGGAATATTTCAAAATAGCCTATCTATACTACAGGGAAGCCTCAAAATTAGTCTGAGGCAGGCTTCCCTAATGTGGACGTGCTATCTCGATTTAGAGCCCCACGAGGCAGTGGGGAGTAATTAGTGTAAATGGCCCAGGGGAGGATCAATTTCAAAATAGCAGCAATGGAGCATCCACACTACTCCTTTGCTGAAATGGCTATTTCAGAAAAGGTGTTATTCCTTATGGAATGAGGTTTACAGAAGTCGGAAAAAGGAATCCATTATTTTGAATTTATTTTGAAAAAATAGAATTGCTGTGTAGACGCTTGCATTGTTATTTCAGAATAACGACCATTATTCTGAAATAACGTTACTGTGTAGACACACCCATAGTAGCCATCAGCCAAACAAGGTATCAGGATGTACATCCCATATAGTTATTAAGAAACAGACACATGTAAATTGGACACAGAGGGTATGTCTAGACTTTACAACAGAGGCATGTAAAATAGGCTACCCGACGTAGTCAATGAAGCGGGGGTTTAAATATCCCCAGCTTTATTAAAATAAAAATGGCCGCTGTGCTATGCCGGCTCAGCTGATTGTTGGCACAGCGCGGCAGTCAAGACGCGGATTGGTCAACAGAGGAAGTCTTTGTCAACTGCTCCCTTATGCCTTGTGAAATGAGGTTTACAGGAGCTGTGACAAAGGCTTCCCCTGTCGACCGATCTGCATCTTGACTGCCACGCTGTGCCGGCAATCAGCTGAGCCGGCACAGCACGGAGGCCATTTTTATTTTAATGAACATATTTAAATCCCCGGTTGTCAGGGTTTGGGGTGCGATCACCCCCTCTCGGGCAGAGAGGCGGGGTCTGCGGACCCCTTTGTCCTCCTTTTGTTCCTTGGTGTCCCCGGATCCCTGATATGGGGCCCGGACCCTTGGGTGCGATCACCCCCTCCAAGATGGAAGGGGGGGTCAGCGAACCCTGGCAATGATTACCCGCTCTGCGGGGTGCGGCATACGCCCCCAGTTTAAGTCCTCCCCAGCACGGGGTTTTAGTTTGTGCTCATCCTTTAAGTGTGGCAATTGGGGGCTGGACGCTCCCCTTGAGGAGGGAGGGGGACCCAGTCCCACCCTCTCTCCGGGTCCCAGCCCAGGGCCCTGTGCGCCAGGGCCGCTAGCGCCCCGGCACGGTGGATGGGGGGGGGATTCACTCCCCCCTAAGCTCGTCCACCCACGGTCGCCAAAAGCGCCCTGCCCCGGGCTCCTTCCTCCCTCTCGCCGTGTCCTGCGGACCGTCCCCGACGCCCCTGAGCCTACCATGACTCGGCGGCCCGCGGCGTCCGGTGTCCGAGTGGAGTCTCAGGGGTGGGTTCTCCGGTCCTGGTGCGCTCCTGGCTGTCCCGTTCCCTCCTGGCTCGGCGCGGCGGGGTCTGCCCGCCGTCCGAAGAGGGGCTGACCGCTCGCCAGGGGCAGTGGCTGTCCCGGAGGCCCTGGGACCAGCGCCGGGCTGGTAGCCGGGCTGAGCGGCGCTCGCGCTCCGTCCTGCAGTGGGGGCTGCTACTCCGCCGCCGCGAGGAGCCTGCACCCCATCTCTTTGGCGGCGGGCCTTTTTGAACTGGCCCGCCGCGCCGGACGCCGCCCGGGGCCCTGCCTCTTCCGGGCACGTCCCGGCGTGCGGCCCTGTCAGGCAGCTGCACTCCTCTGCCCCGCCCCCACTGTAAAGGCCCTCAGGTGTCGGGACGTATGCCCGCTGCCGGCGCAGGCACGGGGGGAGCGCCCCAGCCCGTCGTCCCCTACCACTGGCGTTGGGAGGGTACCGGGGGGTCCGGGCCTGGCCGTCAGCCCCCTGCCAGCGAGGGCTCTGGTCGCCCCGCCCCCGGGTCAGTGACAGCCCGTCACACTCCCCCCCTTATCGCGGGGTCTCCCCCGTCCCCGGCGGGCTCGAACACTCGCGAAAAAAAGTCGGCGTTTTGGTGTTTTTTCCTCGCTCGGTATTCCATGTCAAATTGGTAAGGCTGTAATGCCATATACCAACGAGTTAGGCGCAGATTCGAGTTTTTCATGGAATTCAACCACACTAGTGGGGCATGATACGTAATCAGTTTAAATTTATTGCCCCATAGGTAATACCTTAGGGTCTCGATGGCCCACTTCACCGCCAAAGCCTCTTTCTCGATCTTGGCATAGTTCCTTTCTCGTGGTAGGAGTTTTCGGCTCAAGTACAGGATCGGATGTTCCTCCCCGTCATAGTCCTGGGCCAGTACCGCCCCTAGTCCGTATTCAGAGGCATCTGTATAAAAAAAGAATAGTCTCTCAAAGTCACGCTGCCTCAACACTGGGGCTTGGACCAACCTGTGTTTTAGCTCGTGGAAGGCTTGGTTGGCTTGTGCCGTCCACTGTACCCTGTTGGGGTGTATGTCCTTGGTCAGCTCCGTCAGGGGGCTGCGATCGTGGCGAAGTCCGGCACAAATCGGCGGTAATATCCTGCTAATCCCCAAAACCCCCGTACCTGTCTGTTCGTTGACGGTAGCGGGTAGTTCCGAAGGGCTTCCACCTTCCCCAACAATGGTTTTAGTTGCCCTCCTCCCACGGTGTAGCCGAGGTACGACACCTCTCGTTGGGCAAAGTGGCACTTTTTGGGGTTCGCCGTGAGGCCTGCCTCTTGTAGCGCTCGCATCACGGTTTCCAGATGTTGGAGATGTTCCGGCCATGTCACGCTGTACACGGCGATGTCATCGATGTAAGCTGCCGCATACCCCTTCATGGGCCCCAGTACCTGGTCCATGACCCGCTGGAAGGTCGCTGCTGCCCCGTGGAGCCTGAACGGCATCCGTCGAAACTGGAACAAACTGAATGGGGTTGCAAACACGGTCTTCTTCTTATCCTGGGGATCCAGAGGGATCTGCCAGTAGCCTTTCGATAGATCTAGGGTGGAGATATACTTGGCCCTCCCCAGGCATTCCAGTAGCTCCTCCACCCATGGCATGGGGTAAGCATCAAATTGCGAAATACCGTTAACCTTTCGGAAGTCAATACAAAACCGTATGCTCCCATCTCGCTTGGAGACCAGGACTATGGGGCTACGCCATTCGCTCCGCGATTCCTCTACTACCCCCCATTGTCTCATAGGGTATGTCTACACTACAGAGTTAGTTCGAACTAACTTAGTTTGAATTAGTTAATTCGAACTAAGCTAATTCGAACTAACGCGTCTAGAACTAAAAACTAGTTCGAATTAGCGTTTTGCTAATTCGAACTAGCATGTCCACATTGAGTGGACCCTGAACAGGGCTTAAGGATGGCCGGAAGCAGTGCCGGCAGGGCATCAGAGGAGGACTTAGAGCATGGAGATGCTGTCTCAGGCTAGCCGAGGGCTGTGCTTAAAGGGACCCGACCCCCACCCCGGACAGACAGTTCTCAGGGGTGCCCCGCTTGCAAAGCAGTCCTGGCTTGGAGTGCCCAGAGTGCCCACACTGGGCACATCACACCACTCGGCCATCAGACCGGCTGCACTTGCCGCAGGCTGCCATCTGGGGAGAGGGGGCAATTGGGGGGCTGCAGGAGAGCTTCCACCCCCAAAAGCCCGCAGAACCAGCCCAGTCCTCCCCATCGGGGGCTCCTGCCCCATTCCTCCCTCACCTCCTTCCACTTACCCTTCCCTAGCCCCCCTTCCTGATGTACAAAATAAAGATAACGTTTCTTCCAACATTGACTCTGTTTTTATTGAACAAAACTGGGGGAGACTGGGAAAAGGAGGTGGGAGAGGGGAAGAGAAAGGCTGGGAGAGGGGAGGGCAACTAACATGATCAGGGGTTGGGAACAGGTCCCAGATGCAGAGAGGCTACAGAGACTGGGACTGTTCAGCTTAGGCAAGAGGAGATGGAGGGGGGACAGGATAGAGGTCTCTAAAAGCAGGGGTTGGGTGGAGAGGGTGCATACAGAAAAGTTCTTCATGAGTTCCCATAAAGAAGGACTAGAGGACACCAAAGGAAAGGAATTAGTAGCAGGCTTGAAACTAGTAACTAGTTTTTCTTCCCAAAGCAAAGAGTTAACCTGTGGAACTCCTTGCTGCAGGAGGCGGTGAAGGCTACAACTAGAACAGAGTTTAAAGGGAAGTGAGATTAAGTCATGGAGGTTGGGTCCATGGAGTAGTCTTAGCCAGGGGGTAGGAGTGGTGTCCCTGCCCAAAGTTTGTGGAAGGCTGGAGAGGGATGGCACGAGACAAATGACTTGGTCACTGTCTCCGGTCCATCCCCTCCAGGGTCCCTAGGGTTGGCCGCTGTTGGCAGACAGGCTACTGGGCTAGATGGACCTTTGGTCTGACTCAGGACAGCCATTGTAAGCTCAAGGCTCAGGGTCGGGGGTCTCAGTGGACCCCCTTGATTTTCATGCACTCCTGCTCCAGGGTGGCCAGGCTGGCAGCTCTCCTGCCCTAGACGGCCACTATCCTGTGCCTAGTGCAGAGATCGTGGACGAGGTCCACGATGTCCGCACTAGCCCAGGAAGGTGCCCACCTCTTGCGGTCCCGGGCAAGCTCCTAGGAGCCGCCAGCCTGGTCCCGGGAAGAGGAGGTGGGCTGGGGGACATCGGGTGGGTGGCTCTGTGCTGTGCCAGGTGCAGGGTCTGCTGGCTGGGTGCTGGCAGGCTTGCACCTGGCACGGGCACCGTAGCCAGCCCGTGCCCCTTTAAGGGGTCCGGGGCCGGGAGGGGGGGCATAGAGTTTCCCTGGTGTTGGCCAGAGTGGCCACCAGGGAAACCTGGGGAGGGCTAGCCTCCCACTAGTTCGAATTAAGGGGCTACACACCCCTTAATTCGAACTAGTAAGTTCGATCTAGGCTTAATCCTCGTAAAATGAGGTTTTCCTAGTTCGAACTAAGCGCTCCGCTAGTTCGATTTAAATTCGAACTAGCGGAGCGCTAGTGTAGCGCCTATGAATGTTAGTTCGAACTAACATTGTAGTGTAGACATACGTCTAGTCTGTACCTCCTGCCGGACGGTGTCCCATACCTTTCTGGGGAGGGGCCTATGTGCTTCGCGTACTACCTGCCCTGGCCCGGTGTTGATACGGTGTACCCCTACCTTTGCCGTCCCCGGGGTCGCCGTCAGGACGTGGCGGAACCGGCGCAGGAGTTCTTCTATCTGCGTCCGTTGGCTCGTCGACAGCTCTGGCCCTATGGACGGTGCGTCTCCTCCTGTCTGGTCTGTTGGGGAGGGGCCGAGATCCTCGTTGTGGGCCACGGGCACCACCAGGAGCCCTTCTCGGGCCACCCACTTTTTGAGGTTTACATGGTAGACCTGTGTGGCCCTCCGTCTCCCGGCCAGCCGTACCTCATAGTTCACGTCCCCCACCTTCCGAACTACTTCGTAGGGGCCCTGCCACTCCGCAAGGAGTTTAGACTTCCAGGTGGGAAGGAGCAACAACACCCGGTCGCAGGGTTCGAATTGGCGGGTTACAGCCGTGTGGTTATAATAATGGAGGTTCCATTTCGCATAGGCGCTGAGCCGCTGTAGCCTCTCTCGGAGCTGCAAAATATACTGTACAGTGCCCTGGCACCGGGCCGTCTGCCCCTCCCAGTCCTCCCTCAGGATGTCCAGCATCCCCCTGGGCTGCCGCCCATACAACAGCTCGAATGGGGAAAACTCCGTGGAGGCTTGGGGCACCTCGCGGACAGCAAACATGAGGGCGGGCAACATCTGGTCCCAATCCCTCGAGCTGTCCTGCACTACCCTCCGGAGCATCTCCTTTAAGGTGCGATTGAATCGCTCCACCAATCCGTCAGTCTGGGGGTGGTACACTGACGTCCGCAGTGTTTTAATCCGGAGTAGTGTACACAGCTCTTTTATCAACTGTGAAGTCACGTTTGTCCCCTGGTCTGTCAGAATAGCCTGAGGGAACCCTACCCTCGCAAAGATTTTAAGCAGCTCAGTTGCTAACGTCGGGGCCTTGACGTTGCGGAGTGGGACGGCCTCCGGGTACCGGGTGGCATAGTTGACCACCACGAGGATGAACCGATGTCCCTCCCTGGAGGGTTCCAGAGGCCCCACCAAGTCCAGGGCCACCCTCTCAAAGGGGGTATCCACTACCAGGAGGGGCACCAGGGGGGCCACCGGGACGCCGCCCGTAGCGACCTTCTGGCAGTTGGGGCACGAGGCGCAGAAGTCCCGAACTGCCCGGTAAACCCCAGGCCAATAGAATCGGCGGAGGACCCGTGCCAGCGTCTTTTCCCGGCCCAGGTGTCCCGCCCAGGGGTTCGTGTGCGCCAGGTCTAAGACCTCCCTCCGCCGGGCCTGGGGGACTACCAGCTGTTTTTGCTCCCCCTCCCACTCCCCGCCTGCCATCAGGCGGTACAGGCGGTCTTGAATTACCTGGAAGCAGGGGCCCTGCCGGCATTCATCGGTCTCGTTTGGGTCACTGACTCGCTCCCAGGTGTACCGTAGGGTCTCATCCGCCCGCTGCTCCTCCAGGAAGTCCGGGTCGTTGCTCCCGCTGCCCCTCGAGGGTGCCGCTTCGCTAGGGGCTCAGGGGTGTACGTACGTCTTCCTCGTGGGGGCCCGCCCGATCGATGGGTCTATCCCCTTCTGTAGGAGTCCTGGGAAGTCCGGCCAATCCCTCCCTATCACCACGGGGAGTGGCAGGTTCGGGACCTTCCCCACTCGCCAGACCCTGGCCACCTGCCCATCTTCCAAGTGGACCCAGACTGTGGGATAGATTCGCACAACACCGTGCACGCACTTCATCTGGGTGGTCTCGCCGGTGGGTGGGGCCTCCCGGACCAGATCTTCTCGTACCAGGGTGAGTGGGGATCCGGAGTCCACCAGGGCCGGTAGGGGTTTCAGTCCCAGCCAAATGGTCACTGCCGGTCGTGTCCGTCCTGTCTGCGGTTCCACCGGGGTTGGCGAGGACAGGGTACAATCCATCATGGGGCAGTCGCGTTTCAAGTTCCCCTCCTGTCCGCATTGGAAGCAGGCGGTCCGGCTTCCTGCCCTCCGGTTGTCGCTCCCCTGTTCTTCGCGGCCTCTTCTGACCTCCCCGGGAACCTCTCCCGGCTTGGTGGGCCAGGTAGGTGCCAGGCGCCGCCCTCCCCCAGCGGGCGGTTTAGGGGGCTCTCTCGGTGGCGTCGGCCCTGCCCCGCGAGCCCGCGGGGCTTCCCTTGCCGAGGGGCCGGGCATGGATTCGCGGCGCGCTCCTACCTCCCTGCCCTTGGCGTCGAGATGATCCTCCATCAGGGCGATGGCCTCTGCTAGGGTCCCCGGCTGGTGCCTGCGGACCCACTTCTGGGCGCTCGGGGGGAGGAGATGTATGTACTGCTCCAGGGTCACCATTTCCATGACTTCGGCACCCAACCGCTGTTCAGGCTCCAGCCACCGCCAAGCCCACTCGTGCAGGCGCTGCACGAATACTCGGGGCCGTTCCCCTGGTTTAAATCGTTCGTTGCGTAACCGTTGGCGATATGTGTCATTGTTAATCCCTAGCTGGTCTAGGATTGCTTCCTTCACCCGGTTGTACTGCAATGCCTCCCGGGCTGCCAGACTCTGATAGGCCATCTGGGCAGGCCCGGACAAGTAAGGGGCCAACAGGGTCGCCCAATGGGCTTCCGGCCACCTAGCGGCCATAGCCACCCTTTCAAAAGTCATCAAGTATGCCTCCGGGTCATCCCCGGGCCCCATCTTGGTCAGGCGGAGGGGCAACGACCCCAGATCGCGGTTGCTGTCTTCGCTCTGCCATGCTGGTCTACCCGCTGAAATGGGCGGGTGGGTCCCGTGCATCCACTTCTCGTGCTGGGCCGACAGTTCTTGAACTAGCAGCCGTTTGCTGATCCTGGAACTGGCTCGCCAGCTGCTGCATCATTTGGGACTGTTGTTGTTGCTGTTGTCGTTGGGTTTCCCTTACCCAATCAAGTAGCTGTTGGGAATCCATCGTGGTGTGCCTTTCCGGCTGCTCCCTAGGCGCAGAGCACACCCTACCGTAAATGCCTGTCACCCAGTGGGGCCAGTTCCCACATTCTCCACCATGTGTGAAGGTTTGGGGTGCGATCACCCCCTCTCGGCCAGAGAGGAGGGGTCTGCGGACCCCTTTGTCCTCCTTTTGTTCCTTGGTGTCCCCGGATCCCCGATATGGGGCCCGGACCCTTGGGTGCGATCACCCCCTCCCAGATGGAAGGGAGGGTCAGCGAACCCCGGCAATGATTACCCGCACTGTGGGTTTTAGTTTGCGCTCGTCCTTTAAGTGTGGCCGTTGGGGGCTGGACGCTCCCCTTGTGGAGGGAGGGGGACCCGGTCCCACCCTCTCTGGGTCCCAGCCCGGGGCCCTGTGCGCCAGGGCCGCTAGCGCCCCGGCATGGTGGATGGGGGGGGGGGGATTCACTCCCCCCTAAGCTCGTCCACCCACAGTCGCCAAAAGCGCCCTGCCCCGGGCTCCTTCCTCCCTCTCGCCGTGTCCTGCGGACCGTCCCCGACGCCCCTGAGCCTACCCTGACTCGGCGTCCCGCGGCGTCTGGTGTCCAGGTGGAGTCTCAGGGGTGGGTTCTCCGGTCCTGGCGCGCTCCTGGCTGTCTTGTTCCCTCCTGGCTCGGCGCGGCGGGGTCCGTCCACCGTCTGAAGAGGGGCAGACCGCTCGCCAGGAGCAGTGGCTGCCCCGGAGGCCCTGGGACCAGCGCTGGGCCGGTAGCTGGGCTGAGCGGCGCTGTGGCCAGACAGCCTGCCTCCATATCATCCATCTTATTTGCCTCTCTGAAGCACAGGGCAGAGAAGGAGCAATAATATCAGCATAGTCTATGCTGGCTCATCTGATCCTGAGAAGCTGAAACACAGATATGTGGATAGAGAAGCAGCTAAGTCAATAAGCTGGCCTCGAGGCTGCGGCTGGCATCTATGTTGATTCGAACACACACAGTCCCAGGAAGAGGAATTTCCCACTGAGAAAACAATGTCCTGTACTTCAAAATTTAATCACCTCAAATCTCTCTTACAAGTGTAAATTAAGTTCACAACTCCCTTGTAAGAACTGGTCTCACAGCAGACAGACCAGCATCAATTGGCAATTAAGATAAGAAAGAGAAATACGTGACCCCATGATTATAAAAGATGGGCCCAGCACACACTCACTTTGAGTGTCATTCTACCCTCTACCTGCTGGTCGGGTTAGGTGTTTGACCTCCCGAGGTTCTATGGGGACGCCCACCTCGTATTTTCGTCTTTCCTAGGAATTGAGGGACCGGCCCTGGCCTGACATGCTGGAGTCGAGAGGCACAGAAGGGGGTAAAAATGGTACCTGGATGTGGTCCTCTGTCTTAAGTGTACACATAGAAAGAGTAAGCTGTTACTTGGTACCATTATTTCTATTTTTCTATCTTTATCTTCTTTGTAACCATTTTTAAGCCTCAATAAACCTGTAACTGTTTAAGCTTTAACCTGACTCCTTCAGTTGCTGTAACAGAACCAAGCACAATTTAAAAGAACTTCAGCCGGTCTAAAGGGACAGTTATAGGAAGAGCTTGGGCGTTTGGATCTGTGTCACTCCCAGGTGACAGGACCCACTGGGGCATCTTTCAGTCTTTCCTCAAGGCTGCCCGCTGCGAAGGAATTATGAAATTCTAGCAGCTGAAATCTAAGATGTAATAAGCTCTTCCTATATAACGGGGCGTCTGTTGGCCTGCTGGCCACCCTCTGCGATGGGACCCCGGTCCTAGCAGTAAAGGCACGGACGTTAAACCTTTTCTCGGAAACATACACACACACACTGCCCTGACCGTCGGCTGACAGAATTGGCGTAGTCGGCAGGATTGTGCTACTGGTTCACATACAGCAACATGAAGCCTGTCATGATAGACATGGATTTTAGTGGTATAGAGAAAGGGTTTGCCCAGGAAGGTTGGGGCAACCCAAAATGGGATAGAGAAATGTTAGGAAAGGATTGGGGAAATCCTGAGGAGTTGTGGGTGCAGTTCTGTAAGTATAGAACTGCCTGCAAGCTAAAGAATGGGACAAAGCCTGAGTCTGTGGAAAGGAGCCACTTTCCATTTAGCAAGGAAAACAGGATCAGGCCCAGACAAGCAGGCAGAAAAGGAAAACAGGATCAGGCCCAGACAAGCAGGCAGAAAAGGAAAACAGGATCAGGCCCAGACAAGCAGGCAGGTAACAGATAAGATTGAAAGCCTTGTGGTAGAACTGAGAAAAAGGCTGTAAGTACTGGAAATCTAAATCCTTAAACATACTTACAAGAGTAATATCTGAAACAAAGCCAGTTTTATTTTAGAGATAAGAAAGTGTTTTAAGGAAAGAAGAGAATCAGAGAATTTAAACTCTGCAGAGAATGGAGAGCAAATGCAGTTGTGCAAATGCTAAAATGGTGTAGATAGAAAACTGTGGTTTCTTTACAGTCATTCTGAAGGAAAAATGGGCCCTTTTTCCAAAGGAATGTGTGTAAATAATCCAGGCAAATTTGATTCAAATCTGAACATTTGATTAGAGAGACTGCTAAAAGAACTCTAAAGGGAGTTCTATTGGAACTGAACTACCCCATTGAATAAAAAAGGGAATGTAATTGTTGTACAGCTATGTAGAAATAGTGTAAGAAAGGTTCAGAGAGAATGTATGTGTATCTGTGTGTAGATATATATATATATAGTGTAAATAATATGAAGTTTTCAAGGTCCAGTAATCTTGTTTGTTTGTAGGTTTAAAACAGATTGGTTTGGTAAGACCATTTTAGTCCAAGTTGTTTAATGAAGGTACAGGAAAACTGTAAGCATAAAGAAAGAGTTACACTATATGCAAAGTTTAATGTGGCTAAGTAGTGTTGTAAACAAAGATTGCACATTTTCCTGTAAACTATAAAATGAGCAAAAAACTGCAAACAAACTAAAATGCTGTGAAAGCTCCAAGAGCCACAACAGGTTGTGATTTCCTTTGTGATGTAAATGCCCTAGCTGGCAACACAAAGAAGCTTTGCAGGTAATAGCTAAGTTTGATTAGCAAACTAGCTGAGATCAGAAAGTTCAAATTGTAGCCCTCCAGAAAGAAAGAAAAGGAGGTACTGGTATTGCTATTTTAGTCCCAATAAGAGGTTGGGTATACTAGGAAAAGTTTAAATGTAAGCAGTCTTTTAAGAAGGCAGAGAGAAGACTGAGACAATTGGCATTTGTAAAGATGTTACCCCTTTTTGAACAAAATCTTGCAAAGGTTCGGGCATAGCCCTTGGTCTGATCAAGTGTCAATTGCTGTCCATACAATTTCAGACCTACAAGACAAATTGACTAACTTACTTGTGTATATGTAAACCCTCAACTTCAAAGGAGAGGGAAACAGCTGCAACTTTTGTCTTCTGTGGAAAACCTGTAAAGAGGTGTTTTTCAAAATTGGCTGATACCTCTGCTGCAGACTTAGAGAGGTAGAAAAGCATGTCCCTCAGTACCCAGACAAAGCTAGATTCCCTTAAGGATGGGTGCTGAGAGTTAAAGCAACTCAGATTTATTTTTTGTTTTTCCTCCCTCAGGAATTATGTTTAAGAAAAGGACCAGGAGGTATGAGGTTTAGTGAACAAGCTCACCCTCCTTACCAAATTAATAGTAGACAAACCTGTCTCATTGGGAAAAGTCATTTAGCAGGAATAAGGAAAGTAGAGCAGACATTGGAAAGTTACTAGGAATGAGAAACATTTCCTTTGAAAGGACAAAGCAAGTGATTTGAGGGAATGTGAAGATAAAAGGTGGACTCCATGGGAGAATGGAAGGAATTAAGTGATGGTTGTAATATGTAAAGGGAAATCTTGTTTTAAAAATGACACCTTGTTTCTTTGCAGCCTCTTCCTTAAGCACTGTGCAAACGATCTATGCAAAGAAACAATCAAATGTAAACATTTTGTCTATGAACACTTTTTTTAAATCTGCAAAGGAAAATTAAGGATTCTACTGAAACTTAATTGGTTAACTGCATAAAGAATGAACTCTATATATTGTAACACTATTTTGTGGATTTCAAATTGACTAGTTTTATTTTGTTTTGGATAATGTCCTCTTGCTTAAAATTGCAAACAGACAAGGCACAAATTGGTTAGTGCTTGTGTTAGGCACTCAAAGGACATTTAACTTTCTAGAAACCAAATTATTAGTTTAGAAACTCAAGCTTTGAAACTTAACTGTCTCTTTCAAGGCTGAGTTGATAACACTTTTGGCTTGCTTTTAAATTCAACATTATATGTGAATACAGGCTGCCTGGCTATTTCAAAGGAAAGTGGACAGGGAAGGCTGTTGCTGTCTCAGCAGACATATCCACTGCACCCCTGACCACAAACATAGAAGGAACAGCTCAACTTGCAGAGCTGGCAGCAATCAATTAGCTTGTGAGGCAGGGGCCAGTACCATCTACACTAACTCCTACGCTGTATGGGCTGGAGCCACCCAGTGGATAACTAATTGGAAGAATAATAACTGGGAAATAGGAAAGCCTGTTTGGAAATTGGAATATTGGAAATGGATATACCAGCATGCAACCCCACATGCCTTAAGCATAAGTCATGTGTCCAAAAGAATAATACTCTAGCTGCACAATTAAATAACCTAGCAGATGCAGCAATACAAATTTTTGCTGCCCAGGTGGATTGGGAACGCCTGTACATTTGGCTACATGAAACCTTGGGACACACAGAAAGCGATGAGCTGGTGCGGCAGGCACATGCCAGGGGGTGGCCTATCACCCACAAACAAGCCAAAGATCTGGTACAAGCTTGCACCCTATGTGCTGAACTCAGGAAACATATAACAGAAGGACAATGGTTTGCCAAACTAAAAGATGGAAAAGCACTATGGGCAACCTGGCAAGTAGATTATATTGGTACACTACCCACCAGTAAGCAAGGGTGGAAGTATGTTTTAACTGGAGTGGAAATTGTTTCAGGAATTGGTTTTACTTACTCAACCCCAGTGGCAACAGGGTTGTTTACAGTCATGGGACTAAACGGCTTAATAGCCCTGTCCCAACACCCCAGTTTGGGAACACAAACCCATTTACCGCACTCCTACAAGGGAAAAGGAGTCTGTACCACTGCAGATGCTGGGCTAACACCAATAACCATTACTGAGGCTTGGATTGTATCCAAGACCGGCGAACCTTATGTTTTATCACAGGAAACTGAGGCAATATCCCTGAACAGCGCTCCAGTGGGATGGATCCCTCCCAATGCTGGTGTAGATCCGGGAAACCACCATGAACTTTTTGTATATATATATATACACACCGCTTGCTGTTATAGCGCTTGCAACTACTGTTGTTAGTTACAGACTATTGAAATGAGACATGGCAATCCAACTCGCCATGGTCTTCTTTCTCATCCCAACTGCTACTGCTGTACCAGAACACCTTACTTGACTCCTCTACTGGACTGGGAATCGAGTTTGTCCCTCTCAACCCAAATGACTGGTGAAACAAGAGTGACATCTTCAGATGGGGACCGGTATGGTTCGATGACAGCGACTACCGCAGTCCTCAAAATAACTTTGGGGGGAGGCAAGGGAAGTGGCAATGAACGGAATGGGATAAGACATGCTGTAACTAAGAATGTAAATAACTCATGGCTAAATTGGTTAGCCCAACAGCTAGAACTTTCCTTAACTCCTTTCCTACACTCTATTATGACCACAGTTTTAATTGTTTTGATTGTTGTACTCCTTTTCTGTATAACCTATGTATTGTGCAATGCCTAGTTAATGTAGCTATCTCTTGTGTGCACATTCAATACACATAACCAGGAAAGATCCCTAGATCCTAAACCCTCTAATCAGGCCATTGGGTACTTTTAAATTCCTCCAAGGTGGGCAAGAGGCACTGGCAAGCCACCATCTTGCATTCCTGGGATGTGGTGTGTCGTATCAGGGGGTGGAATGTGGCCAGACAGCCTGCCTCCATATCATCCATCTTATTTGCCTCTCTGAAGCACAGGGCAGAGAAGGAGCAATAATATCAGCATAGTCTATGCTGGCTCATCTGATCCTGAGAAGCTGAAACACAGATATGTGGATAGAGAAGCAGCTAAGTCAATAAGCTGGCCTCGAGGCTGCGGCTGGCATCTATGTTGATTCGAACACACACAGTCCCAGGAAGAGGAATTTCCCACTGAGAAAACAATGTCCTGTACTTCAAAATTTAATCACCTCAAATCTCTCTTACAAGTGTAAATTAAGTTCACAACTCCCTTGTAAGAACTGGTCTCACAGCAGACAGACCAGCATCAATTGGCAATTAAGATAAGAAAGAGAAATACGTGACCCCATGATTATAAAAGATGGGCCCAGCACACACTCACTTTGAGTGTCATTCTACCCTCTACCTGCTGGTCGGGTTAGGTGTTTGACCTCCCGAGGTTCTATGGGGACGCCCACCTCGTATTTTCGTCTTTCCTAGGAATTGAGGGACCGGCCCTGGCCTGACATGCTGGAGTCGAGAGGCACAGAAGGGGGTAAAAATGGTACCTGGATGTGGTCCTCTGTCTTAAGTGTACACATAGAAAGAGTAAGCTGTTACTTGGTACCATTATTTCTATTTTTCTATCTTTATCTTCTTTGTAACCATTTTTAAGCCTCAATAAACCTGTAACTGTTTAAGCTTTAACCTGACTCCTTCAGTTGCTGTAACAGAACCAAGCACAATTTAAAAGAACTTCAGCCGGTCTAAAGGGACAGTTATAGGAAGAGCTTGGGCGTTTGGATCTGTGTCACTCCCAGGTGACAGGACCCACTGGGGCATCTTTCAGTCTTTCCTCAAGGCTGCCCGCTGCGAAGGAATTATGAAATTCTAGCAGCTGAAATCTAAGATGTAATAAGCTCTTCCTATATAACGGGGCGTCTGTTGGCCTGCTGGCCACCCTCTGCGATGGGACCCCGGTCCTAGCAGTAAAGGCACGGACGTTAAACCTTTTCTCGGAAACATACACACACACACTGCCCTGACCGTCGGCTGACAGGCGCTCGCGCTCCGTCCTGCAGTGGGGGCTGCTACTTTGCCGCCGTGAGGAGCCTGCGCCCCACCTCTTTGGCAGCGAGCCTTTTTGAACTGGCCCGCCGCGCCGGACGCCGCCCGGGGCCCCGCCTCTTCCGGGCGCGTCCCGGCGTGCGGCTCTGTTAGGCAGCCGTGCTCCTCTGCCCCGCCCCCACTGTGCGGGCCCTCGGGTGTCGGGCCGTATGCCCGCTGCCGGCGCAGGCGCGGGGGGAACGCCCCAGCCTGCCGTCCCCAACGGCTGGCGTTGGGGAGGTACCGGGGGGTCTGGGCCTGGCCGTCAGCCCCCTGCCGGCGAGGGCTCCGCTCTCCCCGCCCCCGGGTCAGTGACAGCCCGTCACACCGCTTCACTGACTATGTCGGGTAGCCTATTTTACCTTTGTCTGCAGAGGCATGTAGACTAGACATACCCAGACAGAAGAAAATCCATAACTAGGAGGAAACATTTCATTATGTATAATAGACTGCTTAGCCTCCTTTTCAGTTTAATTGGGTGTGACAATTACATATTAACCTTAACGTGAAGTGAGGAAGGCTTTCTATACTTTGCAGACTCCTGATGCACTTATGCCTTCTTTATAATATTTGGTACTTCATTTCGGGATATGTTTTCCTGTCTTCCCCCTCCTCCCCCCCAAAATGGCTGTTTGCGGGCTTTCCCTTCACCTTCTGCTGGCTCTTGTGAAGCAGACAGAAAGCAGAAGAGAAAAATGCAGGCAATGGGATGTTTATTGGGGTTAATTTTAAGCAATCAAACAAGCATGTACATAATGCTGTCACCATAAAGTCTTGTTTCCCTGTGTCCCGTTCTCCCTTCGCCCCTTCTTAAAAGGCACAATTACATCTGAAATGCATGCCCTTAATCCCATCCCTTACAATTTATGGTCATGTTCAGTTTGCAAAGTTGTGAATCTCGGGTCTTCCTCCCACCTCTTTTGTATCCCATGGGAGAGTGGTTATGCTATGTTCAGGGATATGCATTTCTTTCATCTTTGAGTATGATATACCTTCCTCCCAATCCTACCTTGCCCCTCCTGACTGTCACTTGATATCACCTTGATATAGGAGTTGAAGCAGTCTGAAAGAATGCATTCATATTGTATACTCCCACCATTCATAGTAAGACTTTTTACTGTTCTTATTTATTCCCATTTTAGCCTCAAACCCATCTGGATAGACAACATGCACAGTATTTTTATCATTTGTTTATATATATTTATAAGGACCTTTGTTCACATGTATTGGTAAAAATATAAGTGTATCAAGAGTCAAATGGGCAAACAAGATCTAAAATACTCTTTCAGGGGAAAATACAAGCCAAATCCCTACATTATCATTAGCAATGAGCAATGATTACTTCAGTGCTGGTCCACCATTGCATTACAGTCTATGTTTGTATTCTGGTGTACCTGATGATCCAGCTCAGCTACTGCAGCAATGAGATCAGAGTGCTACAATACATGAATTTTCTGAATCTGGCTCAAACACATCAGGTACTGTGACTCTCTAACCCCGAAGGTAACATATTTTTAATAGGCACTTCTGTTGCTTTTTTTGTTCCTGATAACATTCTAATTTCCTATGTCTCTTATGGCATTTTCTCTCTCAGTCACTTCCGATCTAGTCTCTATTCATGTAACTGTGAATAAATACTCCCTTGTTTAAGCAGTTTGGAACTAACTGATATATATACAAAGCCACAAGCCCCTACAGAATATGCATGCACTATTGATTACCATTATATCCCAGAAATATGTTCTGATTTTGAAAAGGAAATATGCCTGCTTATGTAGAGCATACAAGCATACATCTCTGCACATCTTGTCATGCCCTGTCTTTGTGCAAGCAAACATAAACCATTGGGCTTTCTTTGGATTTAGAATCAGTGGATAATCCCTGTGTGCAGTTCTTATCACAAACATTCATGAACTGTTGTAAATGGCTTGGTGGGGAGGGGAAGATTTCATTTCCACACCATTAGTGAAGTGGAAGTGCATGCTAACAGTAGGGGGCTGATACATCTTTCCTTCTATTTTAAAGGCACTAGCAAGAGCAAATCATCTGAAGATGATTGTCTCCGTCTCTTCAGCAATGTGCAGAGTTGACTTTATTTTATCAAAGAGGTTTGCAACTACTGAACTGTCATTTCATGAAATAACAGGAATGTGTGTGTATAAGCAGTATTTTGATTTATAAAGCATTCATCAGATAGACAAGGTGCTGTAGAGTAAATTAAAGATATACATGATATAAAATTTTAGGAAAAAAATCCGAATTATAAATAAACACAAACTGCTCATTCAGGATTTACAAAAGTCATAGGGTATGTCTACACAGCAAAGTTATTTCAAAATAACAGCTGTTATTTCAAAATGACTTTACCAGCATCTACACAGCCAAACTGCTATTTCAAAATTAAATCAAAATAGCGGAGGGCTTATTTCAACATTGGTAAACCTCACTCCATGAGGAATAGCGTCAATTTTGAAATTGCTATTTAGAAATAAACGTTGTGTAGACTCTTATTTCGAAATAGGGGGCCTCCAGCCCTTCACAGGATGCCCTGGTGGCACCACCAAGAAAACTCTTCTTTCTCCTCCGCTCCCCAGAGCCCTTAAAGGGGTAGATTCTGGCAACAGTGCCTGTGCCAGCTCCAAGCCTGCCAGCCCAGAGCCAGCAGTCGCTGCACCTAACCCAGTGGCCCCAGCATGAGCCAGGCAGCCAGTGCCAGCCAGCCCTCCATCACCCCCTAGGATCAGTCTGTCAGCTCCCAGGAGCCTGCCAGAGGTTGGAAAAGGCGAGTGCCTGCCTGGTCCACTGCAGAGATCAGGACCTAATTCAGGTTTGGGGGGATTCCTCCAACGTCCATGATCTCTGCACTAAATGGAGGAACGCAACCATCTACAGGCGGATGGCTGTCAGCCTGGCCACCAAAGGCCACATGTGAACCCAGGAGCAGGTTCGCATGAAAATATAGGAGCTGCGGCAGCCGTATACCAGGGCCACAGGGGACAGCTCCCAACCAGGGGCAGACCCAGACCTCTGCCCCTATTTTGATGGTGTAGACTGCATCCTGGGGGGGGGGGGGGGGGCAGGATAGTCTGTGCCCCCCATGTGGTCATTGACCCTGGGGCAGAGCTTGCTGCCTCTTGCTGCTGCAGCCCCTGCTACCTCCCCAGCTACCACTCCTCCTCTCACTTCTTCCTCCCCACCCTCCCCACACCCCCTGGGACACCGAACACCGAAGCCCCTGCAGCCACGGTGTTGGGAGACAGTTGGGCCGGCAACACCCCCAACCCTGAGTCCTGAACTTCTCCTCCTTCCTCATCTTGCCTCCCCCTGCCAGCTCCCTCCTCCCAGGTTTCCCCCTCCTGTCTCCCACACTCCCACCTCTCCTCTCCCACATTCTTTCCCCACTCTCACCTCAGTTTCATTCCTCCCCACCCCAGGTTTGTTCAATAAAGAGGCTTTGTTGTAATGAACACGTGTCTTTTATTGTACAGCAGGAAGGAAGGTTAGGGAGGGGTAGTGGAAGGACATGAGGGAGGAATGAGGCACAAGCCCCCAGTGGGACACGCCAGAGAGACTGTTACTGCCTGCAGAACGTGCTGCTAGGCTCACAGCAACATGTCCAGGAGAAGCACCAGAGTGCTCATGGGCACTTACGGCTCCATGCTTTAGAGTGCTGTGGTGTCCTGAGTGAGGTAGGCAAGCAACCAGAGTACACAGAGAAAAAATGCTTTGCTGTCCCTCAGTAAGGTAGGCAAGCAAGCAGAGAAACATTAGAACCGGCTGTCCTGGGGGTGTCTGTAAGCACAGGTCTCAGATAGCATCAGGCAGCAGCCACACAAGGTAACTCCTGACCTGATGCCCTGCCAGAACCGGTCATGACCGGCCTTAAATGCGATTCAGTGTCCTATCAGTGTGGACACGCTATTTTGAAATAGCAAAATGCTATTTTGAAATGCATTTTATGTCTAGATGCATTATTTCGACATAAGCTCACATATTCTTAACATTTTGGCTGTGTCTAGACTACATGCCTCTGTCGTCAGAGGCATGTAGATTAGACACATAGGCAAAGTCAAATGAAGCCACGATTTAAATGATCGTGGTTTCATTTAAATTTACATGGCTGCCGCGCTGAGCCGACAAACAGCTAATCAGCTGTTTGTCCGCTCAGCGCGCTAGTCTAGACGCTCCCCTGCCGACATCAAAGCCCTTTGTCGGCAGCCCCGTTATTCCTCGTGGGATGAGGTTTACTGGGGCTGCCGACAAAGGGCTTTGATGTCAGCAGGGGAGCGTCCAGACTAGCGCGCTGAGCAGACAAACAGCTGATTAGCTGTTTGTCGGCTCAGCGTGGCAGCCATGTAAATTTAAATGAAGCCGCGATCATTTAAATCGCGGCTTCATTTGACTTTGCCAAAACAACAAATCTACATGGCTCCATCGACGGAGCCATGTAGTTTAGACGTACCCTTTATGAGCTCTTCAGAAGAAGCCTGTAAAGTCAAAGTTCCTGTGAGCTAATGGCTCATTGGGTGAAACAGACTAAGGCATGTCAATTTTACTGCTAACAGTAAACAAGGTAGTGATGTGGCCAATATCTCATGGAACTGCCTTGGGCTGCCCTAATTCAATAGATCAGACATTCATTTTGCTGCAGGTGAACTGGAAAGGGCCTTTCAGCATGAATTTTAATGGGACTTGAAACCACAACTTTCAACCACATCTTGAACACTTTAACTGGTCAGGAACCACAACTGCTTCTATGAGTTAATGTGCAACCTCCTGACATATCAGGTCAGCAATGTGAGTTCAAATCTCAGCCTCTAGTGTTTTGCTTATAATATTGCAAAATCTAGGGGTGAAATCCTATTCCACTGAAGTCAATGGCAAAAGTTAATGGAGTCAGGATTTCATCCAAATTCTTTTCATAATGAAGGGGTTGGGAGGAGGATTAGGATTTCTTTGTTTTTTAATTGCCTTGTATGTATGAATTGGGTGGTTACAATTCCCTGAAATTTATGCCTGGGTCAATTTGAGTATTGCATGTCAAAATCATTTTCAGGCACAGTTTTAGAAGCCAAGTCAAAGCTTGGGCTTTGTAGGTGAATTCAATTCATTTCATATCCAATCTAAAATTTATCTGCAACACACATTGCAGTTCTTTTCTCTGCGGTGCACATTTTATTCCATATACTTGTATCAAATGGTAAGAATCAGTAGTAGATTATTTTGTGCAGCAAATATAGAATACATATGGTGATGTGAGTCAGGAAGAGAATTTGGTCTGTAAATTATGTGAGGGTAAAATCTTTTTTCAGACAAATCAAACTATCTTAAAATGAATAAAAATTAATTGGCAGAGTAAGTAAAATTGAATTGACAATATTTCAAGAAGTTATTAATGGGGTAATATTGAGAGCCATTTTCTCTCCAAGAAAATTATATTCCCTGAAACTATTTTCTTCTGTCATAACTTTGCGGAGTAAAATTTCTTAAATCATGTAAATTAAGTGCATTGTCATGAATTCAGAGATTGTAGGACAAATGGAAAATCTTATTTATGAAATATATGTGTAGAGGATGAGAATCAGAGGGATGTTCCTAGGTCAATGTTTGATTTTCTGTGATCTCAGAAAGGCTTCCTCACACTTATAGTGAAAATAGTTTGGATCTCATTCCAGCAAGCTTCTTAAGCATATGCCTAATTCTAAGCAATGAATAGTCTCTTTAATTTCACCATGAAACTGAATTAGTTCCTTAAATCTCAGGAGCCAGATATAGAAAATGTGAAAACCTTATGGGAAATTGTTATACATGTTAGAATCCAGAGTCTAATGAGAACTATGACTTATGATTTCAGTCATGCAACGAGAGGAAGGATTATCCTGTAGTTAGGATACCGTGCTTTATTACAGATTTCCTGTGTGATTTAGGACAAGTTACTCTGTGTTTCAGTTTCTCCATCTGTACAAAGGAGACAATAGTATTTTCCCCTAAATGTGTTAGACAATGAGTTTTTCAGATATTATAGTAATGGGAGCACTGTAAGTACCTAAAATAGCTAGATCAGTGGTTCCCAATCTTTAGTCTGTGGTCCACAATGGTACTGCAGGGGATGCAAAGAAAGTTTAAAAGTAAGGATTGGGCAGTGGTGAGCCTAATCTTTTCTTTTCTTTTCTTTTCTTTTCTTTTCTTTTCTTTTCTTTTCTTTTCTTTTCTTTTCTTTTCTTTTCTTTTCTTTTCTTTTCTTTTCTTTTCTTTTTTCTTTTCTTTTCTTTTCTCCCCTGGTAAGGGGATTTCGTTTAATTTTAATCGATTGAAAAGAGGTCTGTATAATCAAAAAGGTTGGGAACCACTGAGTTAGATAGCTCTTGCAAGCAGATATGTGCACATATTAATTCTTTCACTGTATTTTCTGCTAATTAGGCTTCAGCTAAAATAGTGTGTTCCGTTCTTGGCACTACATTTCAGGAAGCTTGTGGACAAATTGGAGAAAGTACTAAGTAGAATAAAAAAAGTTAAAATCTAGAAAATATGACCAGTGAAGGAAAATTTAAAACATTGAGATTGTCTAGTCCAGAGAAGAGAAGACTGAGAGGGGACATTACAATTTTCAAGTACATAACCAAAGCTCCATCTATTGCAGCATCCTGTCCTCCAACAGTGACCCATGACAGGTGCCCCAGAGGGAATGAACAGAACAGGTAATCATCCTGCCACCCTCTCACAGCCTCTGGAAAACAGAGGGAATGGGTACCATTCCTATCCATCCTGGCCAATAGCCATTGATGGACCTAGCCTCAATGAATTTATCTAGTTCTCTTTTTAACCTTGTTAAATTGCTGGTCTTCACAACATCCTCTGGCAAGGAGTTACATAGGTTGATTGTGCATTGTATGAAGAATTATTTCCTTTTGTTTGTTTTAAATCTAGTAACTAATAATTTCATTTGGTCACCCCTAGTTCTTATGTTATGGGAGCAAGTAAATAATTTTAGAAAACTTAGAGATTTTAGTAAACTCAGGCAGATTTTAATAAATTCAGAGAACTGGTTGGTAAGGTCCTATGGGAAGCATGACTAAGAGGAAAAACAACTGAAGAGAGTTGGCAGTTTCTCAAAGGGACATTATTAAGTGACCAAAAGCAAACTGTTCTGCTGCATAGGAAAGATAGAAAGTATGGCAAAAGACTGCGTTGGCTTAACCAGGAGATCTTGAATGATCTAAAAATAAAAAAGGAGTGGAAACTAGGTCACATTACAAAGAAAGAATATAAGCAAACAATACAGGTATGCAGGAGCAAGATTAGAAAGGCAAAGGAATAAAATGAGCTCAGACGAGCTAGAGTCGTAAAGAGGATAACAAGAAGACATTCTATAAATACATTAGAAGCAAGAGGAAGACCAAGAACTGGGTAGGCCCATTGCTCAGTGAGGAAGGAGAAACAAAAATAGGAAACTTGGAAATGGTAGAGGTACTTAATGACCTCTTTGTTTCAGTCTTCACCAAGAAGTCTGATGATGAAGGAGTACCTAACATAGTGAATGCTAGTGAGAAGGGGATAGGTTTAGAAGATAAAATAAAAAAAAGTACAAGTTAAAAATCACTTAGAAAAGTTAGATGTCTGCAGGTCACCAGGTCCTGATAAAATCTATCCTAGAATACTCAAGGAGCTGATAGAGGAGGTTTCTGAACCTTTAGATATCATCTTTGAAAAACCATGGAAGGCAGGAGAAATTACAGAAGACTGGAAGGGGAAAATATGGTGCTCATCTATAAAAAGGGAAATAAGAACTATCCAAGAAACTACAGACCAGTCAGTTTATCTTCTGTGCCTGGAAAGATAATGGAGCAAGTAATTAAGGAATTAATCTGCAAACATCTGGAAGAAAATAAGGTGATAGGTAACAGTCAGCATGGATTTGTAAAGAACAAATCATGTCAAACCAATCTGATAGCTTTCTTTGATAGGATAACATGACTTGTGGATAAGGGACAAGCGGTGGACATGGTATACCAAGACTTTAGTAAGGCATTTGATACGGTCTCACGTAATCTTCTTATCAACAAACTAAGCAAATACAATGTAGATGTCGCTACTATATGATGAGTATATAATTGACAGACTAACCATTCTCAGAGAGTAGTTATTAATGGTTCCCAATCATGCTGGAAGGGCATAACATTCCCTAACACAAGTGGGATTCTGCAAGGGTCTGTTTTGTGACTGATTCTGGCAAAGAGAATATGCTTATTAAGTTTGCAGATGATACCAAGCTTTGAGGGGTTGCAACTGCTTTGGAGCATAGGGTCATAATTCAAAATGATCCGGACTAATTGGAGAAATAGTCTAAGGTAAATAGGATGAAGTTTAATAAGGACAAATGTAAAGTAATCCACTTAGGAAGGAACAGTCAGTTTCACACACACAAAATGGGAAGCGACTGTCTGGGAAGGAGTACTGCAGAAAAAGATCTAAGGGTCATAGTGGACCACGACATAAATATGAGTCAACAGTGTGACATTGTTTCAAAAAAAAGCCAACATGATCCAGGGATGCAATAACAGGAGTGTTGTAAGCAAGACGTGAGAAGTCATTCTTTCACTCTACTCTATGCTGATTAGGCCTCAGTTGGAATATTATGTCCAATTCTGGGCACCACATTTTAAGAAAGCTATGGAGAAATTGGAAAGAGTCCATAGAAGAGCAAAAAGAATGATTAAATGTCTAGAGAACAGGAGCTATGAGGGAAGACTGAAAGTACTGGGCTTGTTTAGTTTGGTTTTCAATAGTCCTATAATTCTATATGGAGATCCATTCATGTCTCAGATGAAGTATTCTCTCAAAATGGATCTCGCAGAAGGATCAGGGCCTATATTTGTAATTGAATAGGTAGTCTTTTTTTTCTTCTGATTCCTATGTTATGAGACACTGGACATTCCTAGTCTGCATATAGCAATACAGTAAATCACTCTTCCTGCTTACGTTTTCTCCTAAAAATGTCCTTAACCTTTAGAGATTTACTAGAAAAGGGCCATATTTATTCACTTATGCATAACATATGTATTCATCATAATTAGAAGTTTTAGTCAACATTACATTTCAAGATCATTTTCATCATTCTCTACTTTTCTTTTCACAACAAAGTGCAAAACAACAGAAAAACACATTGTGGCCATATGTCCATAATTTGGCCATAATGATCCATTTGACTTTAATCTAATGTTCATTGTTTAAAGGATGCATATGGTACCAATCATTTATAATGAAATTGATTTAATTAATATTAAATGAGCTTTTGCATATTTGAATTAAAATAAACAACACTCTGTAAATTACCATCAGGATGATTTAAGCCAAATTAGAGCCCTCTGATTTCTGTGGCACAGGTAATTTTCTATTATTATTAATCAAGAACATGATCTTGCTCTCTACTTTGCTAGTAGCTGCACTAGTAGCTGTTGTTCAATGAATGGTACAATTTCACTGTAAACTGAGGAAGAACCTCACATTCCACTGAAATGTTCAATTACTTTGTGACAAATGTGTCCTGTTGCAAGAAAATAATACTTAGTCATTAATTTTCCCACTAATTAAGCCAAAGGGGTGTCATTTGTTAATTAAAAAGATGCCATGTGCAAAGGTGCCTGCCTCAGTTGTGTTATTCTACTTTCAAGCACACAGGGAATTTCATCAACCATACAGAATGATTTCAGGTTCATTGTTCAAAAACAAAGGGTTATGAAAGAGTACTAAATGGTACTTAAACCATGAATATGAATAATTATGTAGAAATCAAATTAACTGGGTTGATTTGCCTGAAAGGCTTAAGCATCCATTAGCATTTCTAAAAAAAATAAAATTATTTACTACTAAACATTATCTCCTACATTATAATTTGTTTAATACTTGAGGAAAATATCTTCATGGATGTCTCTTTTTCCTCTTCTGATAAATGTCCAGGCTTTTGAAGACTAATCCTGGGATAGTTATATGAAAATCTAGTAATAATTTGGGCAAACGATTAACGTATCCTGCAAGGTAAATATGAAATTGTTTTTAAACCTTTTTCTGCAGCCAGCTACATAGAATCCTCCCTGAGAATAATGGAAACTCTTTGTGTGGAATAACTGCAGAATTAGGCTTCTGAAGTAGGTGATAAGATGAACAGAAAAAAAAAAAGAAATCTTTTGATCCAAAGATGAGCAGTTAAAAAAGCCAGCTCTGAGGTCAACTGTATTTTGTACTTTCTTAATTTCTCCTGAGGCACTCACACACATCCCTTCTATTCTTTTCCCAAGAGCTGAGATGGCTGAGTGAAGCTCTCGTAAGTGAACTGGACAATATGGTGAATTTCTGGAACATGTGGCCCTTAGGGTCATAGAATCCTATGGCTGGAAGACACCTCAGGAAGTCATCAAGTCCAACCACCTGCCAAAAAGCAGGACCAACCCTAACTAAATCATACCAGCTAGGGTTTTGTCAAGCCAGGATTTAAAAACCTCTAGGGATGGAGATTCTACCACCTCTCTAGGTGACCCATTCCAGTACTTCACCATCCTGCTAGTGAAAAAGTTTTTCCTAATATCCAACCTACATCCCCCGCACTGCAACCTGATACTATTGCTCCTCATCTTGCTAACTGTCACTACTGAGAACACCCTCTCTCCATCCTTTTTGGAACCTCCCTTCAGGTAGTTAAAAGCTGTTATCGAATCCCCCCTCACTCTTCTCTTCTGCAGACTAAATAAACCCAAGTCCCTCAGCTTTTTCTCATAGGTCATGTGCTCCAACCACCTAATCATTTTGGTAGCCCTCCACTGGACCTTCTCCAATGTATTCACATCCTTTCTGTAGTGGGGGCCCCCAGAAATGGACGTAATACTCCAGATATGACCTCACCAGTGCAAAATAAAGGAGAATAATAACTTCTCTAGGTCTGCTGAAAATGCCCCTTCTAATGCACCCTAATATGCCATTAGCCTTCTTGATTACAAGGGCACACTATTGACTCATATCCAGCTTCTTATCCACTGTAATCCTTAGGTCCTTTTCTGCCAAACTGCTGCTTAGACAGTAGGTCCCCAGCCTGTAACAGTACTTGGGATTTTTTTGTCCCACGTATAGGACTCTGTATTTGCTCCTGTTGAACCTCATGAGATTTATTTTGTCCCAACCCTCCAATTTGTCTAAGTTACTCTGGACCCTATCCCTACCCTCCAATGCATCTACCTCTCCCCCTAGCTAAGTGCCATCTGCAAACTTTCTGAGGGTGCAATCAATCCCCTCATCCAGGTCATTAATAAAGATGTTGAACAAAACAGGCTCTAGAACTGATCCTTGGGATATTTAAAATGAGAATATCTTGTTCTTCATTCTCCTTGCCCAAACTGAACAAATAAAATAAGACTAGAGGAAGAGATTAAGGAGATTGAGTCAATAACATAGCCCCAGTAATTCTTTGGAAAGTTTTGAATCATTTTGATAGATAAAGCATAAGTAACCTTCAGTAGCAAAGGATCTGGCTGCCCTCTGTGTGATTTAATTTACAACTGCTGTAACTAGTATGTTAAGATCCAAAATATGAGCTTCATTAAATCTGAATCACTGGACACATTCAGTAGAAATTATTTTCAGTGTAACCTTCCAGAAATGATCTTGCTGTAATTTCTAGAAATGAAAGAAACTATAAAATACATATATGCATAATTATTTCACAAGCCCTCAAATGCCGAGACATGTTTTCCAGATATTGTAATTTAATTATTTGAATCACAAATGTTCTAATTTTAAAAACAAGGCAAACTGAATACTTTTTAAACATAGATTATTGTGAAATTCAAGAAGATGTAAACACACTGCCAAAGTGTTTTGCAAAGTATCATAAAGCTCTTTTTTAAGGAACAGAGTTGAAAATATTGAATTTTTAAATGAAGATATTAACTATGGCAAATTTGTATATGTATTTTAATATATTTAGTAGAACCTGTGACATGTTTTAATCAAAACTTTTTACAATGAAAAATGGCTTTTGACCTCAAGAAAAATCTTCACATAACTTTTCTCCTGATCAATTTATTTCCATTTTTTCACACAAACATAGAAATGACAAATGCTTAGCTTTGGACATAGATATGTGACAAATAAATTTAAAAAAAGTTTTAAAAAATACTGACCAAATGTAACTGTCAGCACTATAATAATATATGTGCATTTATATACACAAAAATTTGTGTCAAGCACCATTTAAAAGTATACATATAATCAAAATTATTTTGAAAATATATTGGTTTTAAGTTTTACAAAATTATTAGACATTTTTCTACAATCTCTGAATTTGAAGTCCCTTGTTTGCATCGCCCTATAACTAATCTTTCTAGTATAAAATATCATTTAATCCCAAAAACATATAACAATGAGAAAATCAAAACTTCTCAAAGACTTTTTATTACTACCAATACAAATTTTATGCAGCTTTGGAAAATCATGCCCTAGTCTGTATTATCTACCGTACTTATGTGCTATTGTTTTCCTAAGACCGGATCCTGCAAATTGTGAGTATTGACACAAAGGTTTCATAGACACTAAAGCCCCAAAGTGCATTCTATCCCATTTCTATCATTTCAGTTTTCAAGGTTGTCCAAAGTAATCAACTGGTTTTTGTTAGGAGACTCTAGTTATTTTGACATGCTGACCCCATCAGCACTCATGGTCATTCTCAGCTTCTGAAGGTTCAGTACCATGTCAGAGAGAATAGTAGCACATAGACCAGGTTAGTGACAGGTTACAGGTGATGAGCCAAATGGATAAATTATTTGCAGCAAGGGTTGCTTCAGAAAAGGATATAAGCCACTTCATTGGATTTCAAGTAGTTTGGTAAATTAAGAGAACTACCAGCAAAAGGAAAACAGAAAGCCCCCATTTCACTTTTATGATGACAGAGTTAGATATAGAGGAAGCTAATTCCGCTCACTGGTAATAAGCAGCAGGGCTGTAGGCTAGTAAGGATGGGGCATCCAAATTTACTTTGCATGAACTACAAAATTGGCCATCTTCAACTTCAATATCCAGATGGGTATTTTGCACTTGGCAGTCAACTACTTCCTCACTCCTGGCTACACTCATGGCCTAAACTTTAAACTTATATCAGAATAGCTCTTTTGGTTAGAGGTATTTTTTTTGTTTTGTTTACTGACATATATATGACACCAATTATACTTGTGCAGGAGTGTTTTGCTGTTATAGTATATGCCTCTTGGGAAGGAGGTTGTAAATTATGCAGGCAGAAGCACTTTTGTGCCAGTATATATTATGTCTACAGTTGGAGGGTTTATTGGTATATCTACATTGGTATTCTTATGCCAGCAAACTTTTCCAGTATAGACCATGCCTCAACTTATTATTAAGGAAAATCACTACATGGATGATGTGAACATTGGACAGTTCGGGTATGTCTACACATCAAAGTTATTTCGAAATAACAGCCATTAATTCAAAATAGTGGAGAGTTTATTTTGAAATTGGTAAACCTCATTGCATGAGGTGGAACGAGGTGTACAGATAGATCGGAATGGCTACGTAGTCCGAACTATCTAGCCCGTGCCACGTGTAGCCGCGCGGCACGGGGTTCGCACTAGCCGGCTTTTAAAAATGGCAGAGCCGGCTTTATGCTAATGAAGCCCGGGAAATTCAAATCCCGGGCTTCATTAGCAAGTTCGGTATGCATACATTACCCCCCTAGTTCGAACTAGGGGGGTAGCGTAGACATGCCCTTAGTGCTTCTCAGGGTGGAAGCTCTCCTGCAGGGCCTCCTGGATACTGACAGCCCCCCGATGGATCTCCCAGATGAAAGCCTGCAGAAAATGCATCCAGGCTCGCAGCAATGCATCCAGGAGAAGCACCTGAGTGCTCAGGGGAAGCTCTGGCTCCATGTTGCAGAGTGCTCTGGTGTCCCAAGTGAGGGCAACCAGAGCACACAGAGACAAAATGCTTTTCTGTCCCTCGTTGAGGTAGGCAAGCAAGCAGGGAAACCTGAGAACTGGCTGTCCGGGGGTGGGGAGGTGCCTTTAAGCACAGGCCTCAGATAGTCTCAGGCAGCAGCCACACAAAGTAATTCCTGAGCTGATGCCCTGCCGAAACCAGTTTCAGCAGGCCTTACATGCGATTCAGCATCCACTCAGTGTGGATACACTATTTTGAAATAGTCAAACGCTATTTCAAAATGCATTTTGTGTGTAAATGCATTATTTCAAAATATCTTATTTTGAAATAACCATTTCAAAATGAGATATTTCGAAATAACGCTGTGGTGTAGACGTACCCTTCCTGAATTACATGCTGAATTACAGGCATTGGAATTACAATTCATCTACAAGTTCAGTTCTCACTCTGATGGCCTCCTCAATTGAGATAACAGATGGCTAGGACATTATAAATCTAACATTCAATGTAGGTGCCAACAGCTCTTTGTCTTTGTATATTCCTGCGTTAGTACCCTTCCTCTCTAAGTGCTATCCTATGATTCCTATCTGCTCCTTTTAACTATCCAATCTGTAGGTGCTTATAGATTACCCAGTTCTGTCTATCTGGTTTTCCCTTTGATATTTTCATACTTTCTGCTCCTTGCTTCCCACCCCCTTTCATCTCTTTCCTTCCCCCTGCCCCCCCCCCCCCCCCGCTCCCTTCTCCCCTATTTATTTTGGGTCTGCACATCCTAAACTCAAAACTCCGGTCATCTGAAGAAGTGGGGTGTGCCCACTAAAGCTGATGACACCATCTACATATTTTGCTAGTCTATAAAGTGCTATCAGACCATTTGTTGTTTTTCAAGTTTATGCTTTTTTAAGTCAGAGTTTGAGGTGGGTAAACTGTGAGAGGTAGTGCTAGGTGTGAGGAAATGGCCCCTAGAGAAAAGCTAGACCTTTTGTTCCTTTTTTAGTTATTGATTGATTTTTGTCCTAGTGCAAAGCAACAAGAACCATAAACAGGTGACTGTATGTTGTGTGTGTGGTGGGGGAAAGAGGAGCTGAAGAATTTATTAAACTCCTACAGCAGTCAGAAGTGAGCCCTCTTAAAATCTGTCCTATTTCAGAGCTGCACATTACAATCTGTGTTGTCAAGGTACACTATGTTTAGCATCATATGCTATTTTGGGTTGTTATAGAACTACACATTTTGTAGGAGAATACCTGCTTATCAAAGTTCCAGGCGGTAAGGTATTGGATAGGCTATTGGAGGGGTAGCGTAAATCAATGCTATTAAAGTGTCATCAAAGGGAGATTCAAATGGGACTTTGGAATTTAGTGATCTGGAGATATGTTGCTTAATAGACTTGATGCCTGATTAAACAATAGTCCTTGCAGTGACTATTAGATATAGATTACCTTGGGTGACAAGGAGACCTGTGGCACATTATAGACTAACAGATGTATTGGAGCATAAGCTTTCGTGGGCAAAGACCCACTTTGTCAGATGCATGTAGTGGAAATTTCCAGAGGCAGGTATAAATATGCAGGCCAGAATAAGGCTAGAGATAACCGGGCTAATTCAGTCAGGGAGAGTGAGGCCCAATTCTAGCATCTGAGGTGGAGGTGTGAACACCAGGGGTATGTCTGCACTACCCCCCTAGTTCAAACTAGGGGGGGTAATGTAGTCATACGGAGTTGCAAATGAAGCCCGGGATTTGAATTTCCCGGGCTTCGTTTGCATGAAGCCTGCCGGCGCCATTTTTAAATGCTGGCTAGTTCGGACTGCGTGCCGCGCAGCTACACACGGCACGAACTAGCTAGTTCAGATTAGGCTTCCCAATGCTCTAAGCCTTCTGTCAGACTGGAATAAGGGACTGTAGTTCTTTTGTTAGCTTTTGGTAAATTTAGCTCTGAGCTGAGACTTGGACTATCAATCTCAATATAATCAATATCAATATAGATATAATTGTCAATTGCTTAATATTGAAAACAAACAATGCCAGGCTCTTCCTTGTCAGATGATTAAGAAACTTCATATCATAGGAAGTGAAGCTAAGCTATTGTTTTGAAAAAAAAAGTGTCTAATGATTTATCTCAATCCTTTTTCAGTATTAAAGCACACATTAAGATATGGGGAGAAATGAAAAAAAGTATACTCAAAGTAAAAAGAAGTGAGATTTGTGCAATTGGTTCCATGTCACAACTTTTTGAAAAGAATACATTTTCTTTGGGAAAGAATTGTCCAGTTAATATTTTAAAGACTCAGTAAAGTGATGGGTCACTGATTTTACCAGGCATTCTGCCAATTTGTGGATGCACTCATTCAGTCAGTCTTGCTAATCAACTCTTCAGCCCTCTCAGTGGTTCATCACTAACTTAGCCATCTGTTACTGCTGGCTGAAAAATCCCAGAGTGGCTAATCTTCCACTCTAATCATTATTTGGGGGAGGGGAGGAAGGGAAGAGGAAAGTTTTTATTCCCACCTCAATTTTAGCTGTATCTCAACTTTTGCCATGATCTTTGAGCTTTGGCCTGTATTCTGTTGTAAAAAAAATGTTAATCAAATCTACACTGATTGACTATTACAAGACCTATTAACCTGCAAGCCAAAGGTACAAGGTGTGTAGTCTGTGCCTTTTAATAGAGGTGATCTTTTCACAGGAATTGCAGGTGTAATGAGTCCAGCACACTCAGCATCTTGGAAAGCTTGTCCTGAAAAAAAGAAAACATCCATCTAAAGCGTTTATAGATAAATTTAATCTATTGGAACTAATTTGCCTTACATTAGAATTGAATAATATGAAACACTTGCTCCTGCTTCTCCTTGTAAATTAATTTGTCATGTTTCTTAAAAGGTACTAGGATGGGATTTACAAACAGATTTTTAAATGTCAATTGGTTGCTCAACTCTCCTAGGTGCTATTAAATCTCATTAAAACTATTAAATTCCAGCCCAGATTTTTTTGACCTGGAGACTAAAGTTGCTTATTCACAGAAGAAATGCCAAACAAGCTTCCTTGTGCAACAAACATCTCTTGAAGGAGCAAGCAATAAAATAATTCTGTCTCTGACTGTTCTTGGCCTCTTTGCTGAGACTAGAAATAAAAATGCCAATTACTTGTGTTGTAGTCACCAGTCCGGCAGGAACTGGACAGTTGTCAATTCAATTCAAACAATCTACAGAACAGCCTTCGACACATGGTGATAACTTTTGGTAACATAATTTAATGCCAAATTGGGATGGATTTCTACTATCAATTTAGAAGTGGACTGCTCAAAGTACAAAAACAAGACTGGGGCCCCAATCCACAAAAGGACATAGTCTTGTCAAACAGAACATTGCAACGCCTAATATCTAAGTGCCAATGACATGGAACAATACTGCAAACCAGAAAGCCTCATTAGGGGCCTAAGCTTCTTACCCAAGAAATAGGCATCTGAAAATGCGATTCACAAAGCCAACATGCTAGCTGGGGAGTCACTCAAATTAGACAATGAGATATGCTGACCAGAGGGGTGTATACTAAGCCCCTTCTTTCCAGCCTGCAAAGAGGTGCCTATTTCAGCGTAGTGATCTACAAACTGGGAGAAGATAGTTGTTTTCCCATCTCAGTTATGTATGGGGCCTAATCTGGTAGGTAGGCATGCCAAAGGTAGCCTAGTTTCACAAAATAGGCTGGTTGTTTAGGGCACTCACTGGACAAATGGCAGATCACTATTTAACTAGAACCATGGGTCTCTCCACAGCCTGGGGAGTAACCTAGCCACTAAGCTAAGTTTATAACAAAAGGCTTCCTTCTCACATCTATTCTCCTCCACTGATTTGTGTAACTGTGTCGAACCCACTTATTTCTGAATTGTGAAATTGTATTTCCAATGTTTCTGTTTCAAGAGTGTTTGTTCTTCATAAAAAATCCTGTATTTGTCAGAGGCAGTAGCCCTGCATAAACAGGAGTAGTTGGCATTAATAGTGTATTTCTTAAATCTCCTGCTTGGAAGATTTCAGTTGTCCATTTGGTGAAGAGAAACAATACCCACGCAGGATCCATTATGTCATCACATGCTTGTGGGGTTGAGAAGGTGATTTTGTGAAAACTACTACAAACATGTTAATACCTGGAAGTATGGAGATAGGTGTTGATAACTGAAATTACTTTTTTGTGCTTAACTTACTCTGTCAAGCATATGCCTGATTATGTGAGTTACACTTTATGCTCACAATAGGTGAAAAATGTGTCGTAATATTGGTGGAAAGTAAGGGAAACAGCTTTTTCAGAGCCACTGCTCCCTTTCCAAAGCAAATAAGCGGATAGATATAGGATTCTTGGATCTAAACCCCAATGAACTGAACACAGTGGCTACATCTACACTGGCAAGATTTAGTGCAAATAATCTAAATGCGAGAGTTTTTGCATTAGAGTATTTGAGTAAGAGAGCATCTATACTGGCATGTGCCTTTGTGCAAAAGATTTGCCTTTGCACAAAAGCATCCATGCCAGTGTAGACGCTCTCTTGCGCAAGAAAGCTCCAAGGCCATTTTAGCAATCGGGCTTTCCTGCGCAAGAAATTGATGTTACCTGTCTACACTGGCCTCTTGCTCAAGAACACTTGCACAAGAGGACTTATCCCTGAGTGAGAGCATCAGAGTATTTGCGCAAGAAGCACTGATTTCATACATTTGAATGTCAGTGTTCTTGCGCAAATACTTGCGGCCAGTGTAAACAGGCGGCAAGATTTTGCACAAAAGCGTCCGCTTTTGCGCTAAATCTTGCCAATGTAGATGTAGCCAGTGTGTGTGATGTATATTGACCCAAGTACAGGGTTGGTGCAGTACATGTTCTAACCCATATCCCCCTGTAGTGGCAAGAAACTGGGAGGTAGACTGTGACTCACTAATCTGTCCCTCAGGTAGTATAACAATTCACTCCCCCATAAAGGGAACTTATGTCAAAGTCACAATTAGCCCATAATTGCCAGAATAATTATTACATCAGTCCTATGACTGTAGAACAACATATGTATTTCTTGGGGTAATTGACTGGGAGTGAGTCACTGAGATTTCTGGTATTAGTTAAATCCTACGCTCCTGTACTGAAAAAAAAAGGGGGGGGGGGAGAAAGACCTTCATAAATTCAAATGAGCCATCAATTGAGTCTAATAAAAGATTTGAACACATTTAGTTAAAATCAATTTTAGATGTGATCTTTCTGCTTAATGTACAGGACTTAAAAGACCTCATAATGCTCTAATACTGAAAGGAGGACTTTTGCTAACGGAGATTTTTTTTAGCTGTTTGTGCTTATTATAAAAATGTTCATTTATCTATTAGAAACATCATTTTTTTTTAAGCCAGAAAGAAATGTCAAAAGGCAACAGCAAGTATACAGACTGGATATGTAAACACTGTGAAAACTGTGACTCACATTTTGTTGAAACTGAATGTACAGTAATTGTTCTTCTTTAAGTTTTTAGAAACTAAAAAAAGTGAGATCAAGATATGATATGGCTGGGTCTTCTGAGCAGTGAGGTGGCCCAGTGGCTAGGTCCCAGAGTTAGCTGGTGGCAAAGGGGTATAGGTCCCTGCCACTGGGGCTCCAGACGTAGGAACTCCAGCCTCTTTTCTAAGTTTAGTTCTTAAGTTTGGGGTGTGGCCCCAAGAGTCCAATTTCCCCCCTCCCCTGTGAGAGTTCCTCATAGGTTCTCCCCCTTTGTGCTAGGGGAAGAGGTTGGAGGCTTATATACTACATGCTCAAGTCAGATTAAATGAGTGGATGAACTTCTGGACCCATTGAAATCAATGGGAAAACTCCTGTTGATATTAACAAGGCCAGATTTTTGCTCTATTAGTGAAGATCTCAATCAAAACATTTTAGTTCACTGTGGAACAATTTTTATTTTGATTGTACATTAATGGAGTTGGATGACATGGCTCACAAACAGAAAGCAGTATTAGTACAGTAACAGCATTACAAACAAGGGAGAGCTGTGAGTTTATCACTCTTTATTATGTCTGCTATTTGACATTTGGGTTTTGGGATAGTTGACAAGGGTTTTCAACAAAAAATTAATTTTTACCCCAAAATTATTCAGTTAAAACACTTTCAAATAGATGACATTTCATGAAAATATGCATTTTCACCAATGCCAACATATGTTTTGTGGAGATGTTCCATTGCCAATGAAGATTTAAAAAAAATACTTATTTGGTTTTAGGTTCAAGGTTTAGAAACAGATGCACTCTCACTGTGCAAAGACTTGCAGACTTTAAACACCTGTAACTGAACCCTGCACGGGTACAAACAAAGAAAAAAGAAAGACAACCACAACAAAAACCCTACAAATATTTTTGCTCATTAAACTAAAACTGTAACAAATTCCACTAAAGGCTAAAGGGTAACAATTCCACATTGTAGCAATTCCAATTTTTAGCATGTTTGAAGGTTTCAGAATTCTTCATTTGATATTTTACAGGTACGAAGATTAAGATAGAGAGTGATTAAGTCAGCTTGTCCAAAAGCATAAAGCAAAAGTATGTCAGAGGTAGAATTCCAACCCTCATCACTGGATTTCTAGTATTACAGATTCCTTCTTTACCAAATATTTCAGTCAAGTAGGTGAATGCCTTGATTCATCAGAGCTTATATTCTATACATTATTTGGAGAAACCTTAAGTATTGAGTATTAAAGCCAAATAATTAATCCTGGGAAAACACTATCCGGAGAGGGACATATGTCAAAAAGCTAACTATTGACAAACATTTTAATTTAAATTATATGGTAACATATTTGTGTGTGTGTGGGGGGGGGGGGGGGGGGAGGTTTCAATGTACATAAAGTGTCCTCCCAAAAAAGCTTGACTATATTTAATTAAAATGAAAGTAAGCTATCATAATGTCCTCTAAACCACTCCCCATCACCTAAGAGCCTGCCATTTTACCTCTACTGCTTGTTAACAGCTAGGTAAAAAGGCTCTACAGCATGAATTGATGGTCAACAAATGTGATCTCTTTTAAGACTAAATTGCCTGACTTGGCTTTCTGCTGAGAAAAGGCTGCTTCTGGGCCAAATGTGCAAAATGGGGATTTTCAGTTCAAATGCCTTACCTGATGCTGAATGCCATGGTACAGCACAAAACGAAAAGAAGCCTTTCCAACTAAAATGCAGCCTAATAATATTGCCTTTACATAAATGTAATGGACAATATAACATCATCTAAAAGCATTTGCAGCAAGAAGATGTGTGCTGTGAGAAAAATATTTGTGTTGTGAGAAAAATATTTTCTCTATTGAAAATTGACCTTGGTTTATGAAAATGATGCAATACAAACTATTTACAACATTAGTACACTGATAGCTTCCATTAGATATTCTCCAGGATGTTTTTAATTAAAAGCTCTTCATAACGTAAGAATATTTTATTTACAATTCTTCAAAATACTAAGTCTATGCTATTGGCAAACATGTAGGCTGTGTCTACACTGCACCCCTTTTCCGGAAAAGGGATGTAGATTAGACCAGTCGGAATTGCAAATCCGCAGGGGATTTAAATACCCCCACGGCATTTGCATTTACATGGCTGCCGCTTTTTTCCGGCTTGGGGATAAGCCGGAGAAAAGCGCCAGTCTAGACGCGATTCTCCGGAAAATAAGCCCTTTTCTGGAGGATTTCTTATTCCTACTTGAAAGTCTTATTCCTTATTCCTGCATGTCTTATTCCTACTTGAAAGTAGGAATAAGAAATCCTCCAGAAAAGGGCTTATTTTCCGGAGAATCGCATCTAGACTGGTGCTTTTCTCCGGCTTATCCCCAAGCCGGAAAAAAGCGGCAGCCATGTAAATGCAAATGCCGCGGGGGATATTTAAATCCCCCGCGGATTTGCAATTCCGACTGGTCTAATCTGCATCCATGTTTAGACACAGCATTGTCTTCAAATCTGGGATGGTGACAAGTCACAGTTCTGCAAAGTTCAAATTTTTGAATGTTTGTTGGTATTGAAAACTGATGTGATCTCAACAATGGCACTGTGATGGAGCTGAACTGAAAACAGATGCTGGCGTTAGATATGGGGAAAAATATTTTAAAAATTATCAAAGTAATTTATCAGAAGAACTGAGATTTGTGAATCTTGTAGCTTTAAGCAAAAGTTGAAGAATAACATTAACTGCATTGAGCACTAGAGTCAATCTTGTTTGACTCCCATCATTGCAAAACTTTTTTCATACATTATGCCATCTTAAAATGCAGCCCTTAGACAGTTTTCAATAGCCTAATCATCTTTTCAATGTCTCTATTTGCATTGCAACCACTTTACCTCCTTTTAATTTAAAATGTTTCTTACTGATGTATTCTCCCAACATGAAAGCATTGCTAGATAATAGATATAGTGTACTAGCATATCCAGAGTACTCACATTATTATATATAATTTTACATTTGTCACTTTAATTGTGCCCAGGTAGTCAGTTGGTTTCTCTCTTAAAAGGTTTTTTTTCCTATGTATAGCAAAAACATATTTTCTAAACCAAACACGTGGATTCATTGGAAAACTCATTCTAATCCTAAGACATTTTCTACTGAAAAATTCTCACAGATAAATGTAGATTTTTTTTTCTTTTTGGACAAAGGCAGACATCACCCTATACTTTGTTTGTGAGAATTGAAAGTTCCCTTTTAAAACATGATTATTTAGAAGTAACTAAATATTGCACATTAAATAATAAACCAGAGAGCTCTGATGAATAACAACACATTCCATACAGACAGGCTGGCTGATGGGGGAAGGAGGCAAAGTTACCACAGAGCCTGGAGATTCAAAGGGACCTGGAGATTCTGAATCTCTAAGTCTATGTCTAGACTGCAGGCTTCTTCGGTGGGAAGCTTTTCCAGAAGAGATCTTCTGGAACAACTTCTTTCGAAAGAGAGTGTCCACACAGCAAAAGCGCATAAAAAAGTGATCTGCTTATTCGAAAGATAGCGTCCATTGATTGGATGCTACCTTACATTGAAGTTGTGATTACTATGGACAGAGTGGCCACTAAGGCACCTGTGCTTTATCCTGGAGGTCTTTTCTTTTGAAAAAAAGCCCCTTTCCCCTGTCTACACGTGCCTTTTTCTGAAAAAGCTATTTCAGAAAAGCTTCTTCCTCGTAGAAAGAGATTTACCACTGTTGGAAAACCCGCTGCGTTCTTCAAAAGAATGCAATTACAGTGTAGACGTAAGTGTAGTTTTTCCAGAAAAATGGCCATGTTTCCTGAAAATCTCTGCAGTGTAGACATACCCTAAGGGCTGGAAGGGAGGCAGTGTAGAATGCTGCAGGTGGCACAGAGGGATAGCTGCCACCATCCTTTCTGCCCAAGGCCCCACTCCTTCTGGTAGATCAGATCTGGTTCCCATCACCTTGCCTTGTGACCAACGCATGTTGTTGGCTCCCCTATATACAAATATGATGAATTCATCACTGTTGAAGTCAACAAGCCTTTTGCCACTGAATTTAATGAATCCAGAATTTTATCCACAGAGTGATGTTCTGCCATAAAATTAAGGCTCTAGGAAGCAAAATAAAACCAAATTATGCTGCTGAGTTCTACAATAAGCCACTTTTCCAGAAAATACACCTGACCGAACTTAAATTTTTGGTCAAGCATGGTTGTAATAAATGCAGGAACAAGGCCTTTACACAACGGGAGAAACTAATGTTAATTAGTTACAAAAAAATCCTCTAACTTTCAATTTTTTTGAAACCATTACAGAAAGGCACCTAGAAGTGATGTGTAGAGATTGTAGAAACTCTTTTTTCAATGTTTGTTCAGTAAAAAATAACTTTGATTTTTTTCTAATTTCTTCTTTTTTTTTCAAAATGAAACAAAACAAATATTTGGTGTTTTGAATCAAATTGTAAGGGTTTGTAGGATGTGAGGACAGAGGGTTCCCTGTTGTCTCCCTTGTTTTTCCCGGTAGAGGACTAAAAGGTAAGAACCTCATTGAACACACTAGTTTAATTTCAAATGGAATGAAAGCGATATGGTTTTCATTTTGATGATAAATCAAACATTTTCCTATGTGTGTGTGTGTGGGGGGGGGGGGGGGGAGACTGTTTTGTTTCATTCAAAAATTTCCCTGGAAATTGAAAAATGATAAGCAATCATCCCCATTAATGTCCATTATTGACATTTACAAGGTAAATGACATGGTATTAAATTGTCCCATCCCTCAGCATCCTCCCTATGCCTCCTCAGACTGCCCAAACACAGCTCTTCTTCATATCATTAATTGTGACTTCAGCTAAAGCTTTACTTCACAAACTAACGCCTGGTTGAGACAACTGGAGCTCACCTTCAAAAGTTCATGTGCTAAAGGGAATGAGAAGAGCAGTGAGTTCAAGTTTGCACTGACTATTTTCTGAAATATTATTCTGTCATGCAAAGATGGGGATGCATTCAAGCTAGGGAAAAAGCAACTCCAGATGGGCATATAAGCTTTACCCCTATGAAGGTTTCCTCCCGAAAATCTTCTCCTAGTCCCACACAAACTGTTTTCGCTTCTGCCTTTCTAATCCTGCTCCTCTCTTTTTGCACTTTTCTAGTAAGGTACTAAAGAGCACAGAAGCTACAGTATGGTCCTTCATCTCAGCTCATGTAATAAAAGCACAATGTATAATACCATCTCACCTCTGATTGAATATTGACCTCAATATTTTTCTGAATCTGGAAGTATTTCCCTCTTGCTGCCTTTGATTCTGGAACCAAGTACCTACATCTGAACAATCTACAATCTATCCCTTTATCCCCCTAGAAATAAGATTGCTACAGTGGACATTAATGAGGGAGAACACTTGGAAACAATTTGCACTATAAGTTCAAAATAGGATACATATCACAATGGTGACATGACCTCAGCTGAATGCAAGCATATGCTGCTTCATGATCTACATGCTATTTTCTTTTGTATGGTGGATCTGTTGTTGTATATATCATGCATCTGGGAAAAGGTATAGAAACTACAAGAAACAAAGCCATAGTTTACACACTTAGGTATCATGACAGCTCATACAAATCACTTGAGTGTGCAAATGGCCAATAATGTATTTTCCCGAATCTTTCTGCATACAAATTACCCATTTAGTTATGTAATCATATGGAAATACAAATTAGTAACACAATTGCCCATCAAAATGGGCACATAATTTTATATACTTATTTTTAATATTCAGGATGCTAAAGGTCCAAGTATCTGACATTAGTTCCAAGGTTAGACTACAGAGAGAAATGAACTCATTTTCAAATACTTGGATGATCATTGTATCTTTCACCACCTTGAACTCCTTTATTTTCTGATTCTGCCTCAAGTGGCGCTCCTAAAATGCGGACCCAGCAGTGAAAAATTGTTTACATCTAATAACAAATCTGTTCTCAATATAAATAGAGGACATCAGTGCATACGTGTTACCTTTTGTGAATGCTAACTACACTCCATACAACCAAAGTTCTAGACCGAACAATAGCTTCTCCCAACAAAAAATGTGTTGTCTTTACTTGTTTAGGCCATTGTTAAATTTTGTTTTAAAGAAATATGTAAAGAGACAAATTATTTAGATTTTGAAAAAATGAACACTCTTCAGTTTCCATGGCAACCAATCTAAACTAATAAAGGCCTACAAAACATCATGTTCAGGATACAGAACGGTAATATAAAATGTTCCATTTGTAGTTCGAACTGAAATGCAAATTACAGTGTGTTAAGTTTAATCTTACACATGCAGGTTTAAAATGCAAAAGTTTAGGTTGAGAATGTTAATGTTATATGGGTACATCTACACTGCACACTTATTTTGGAATAAGCTATTTTGTAACAGAAATTCTGAATAGCTTATTAACAGTGCATCTATACAGCAAATCCCCATCAAAATAGCATGAGCTATTTCAAAATAGAGCATCCACACTCATTGGATGCTCAATCGCATTTAAGGACACATAGAAGCACTTCAGGTAGAACATCAGGATAGCACTTCCTGGAGCTTCTTCCTGAGGCTGAGGCTTGAGCTTAAAGGGACCCTCCATCCAGCCATGTCTCAGACTCCTCTCCTTTGCCTACCTCCTTGAGGGTCAGCAAAGCCTTCTCACTGCCTGCTCTGGTTGCCCTTGTGGCCAACACAGCACGCCCAACCATGGAGCCAAACCTGCCTTCAAGCAGGAGATGGCTCTTAGACCCCATGCCACACTCCCAGCTACAGTTTTGCAGGCTGCCCTCATGGCCCTACAGGAACAGAACCTCATTGCAGGGCACATCCTCTCCTCTCTCCAAATGTTGCTTATGCAGCAAGACCCCCCCCCCTCCCCGTACACTGTGTACCACCATGTCTGGTGACAAAACACCAGTTCCAAGTGGTGGGACTGGATTGTCACGGAATGGTGAGATGACCAATAGTAGCCCAGAATTTCTGTATGTGGAAGGACACCTTCATGGAGCTGTATGAGTGACTTGCCCCTACCCTTCAGCGATGGGACACTCACATGAGACCTGCCATAACCCACCAGAACCAGGTCACCATCGCTCTGTGGAAGCTTGCCTCACCAGACAACTACCAATCCATTGGGAACCAGTTTGGCATGGGGAGATTGACCACTGGGGTCATGGTCATGCCTGTTTGGTGCTCTCATGCTTTTGTCTCAGGAGGGTGGTGAACTGCTAGACTGAGGTTCCCTAGGGAAAAGGGGGGAGGTGATAGAGGCTCCCTCCCTGGAAGGGTTTTCAGTCCCACCTTTACAAAGCCCTGACAAAGGATGTGGTAAGTAGGGGGTTGGTCCCAGTGTGCCTCAGTGTTCCTTTCCTCTTCCATCCCTCTCTTCCTCTGCTCTCCATTCCCCTTCCTCTCTCCCTCTTCCCATTAATATAATAAAGCAGACCTTCTGTTTTTGAAACAAGAAACTCTATTTTTGATTAATTGGGGTAAGTGAAAGTGGGGAAAGAACCTGGGAGGAGGGAGAAGAAAGGCAGAGAAGAGGGAGGAAAGGCTCAGGGATCGGGCTGGGAGTGTTGCCTGCCTCGGGTGGTCCCACCGTCATGTGTGCAGCCATGGGGGGGCTAGGGGAGCAGCCAATGGGGGAGGGGTTAGGGGAGAAGCTGGTGGGGCAGGAGCTGAGACAGGAGTGGCCAGCAAGTGGTCAACAGCAGTGGTTTCAACCACACACATGGTCCAGACCTGCTGCAAGAGCTCCCGCCAGGTGGTGTGGCACAGCGCCATGTTTGTATCAAGACACTGCTGGAGGCCACACAGGGTGGTAATGTGCTTCTGTTCCAGCTCCTCGTGGGCTTGTCTGAGACAGCAGCCCTCACAGGGTGTTCCAGGCACCTCACTCACAGCTGGTCCAGCTGTGAAGAACAAAGAGAAGGGCAGTCATCCCAGTAGACAGGGTGCCTGAAGCCTCTACCTCATCACTGAGCCAACAGTGCAAGGTCTCAGGTCCCACAAAAATGATGTTCTTTGAGCAAGGCCATCAGTGGCCTAGACAGTGGGCCCTTTCCTTCAGGGTCACAGATATTCCTTGGGGAAGCCTTGTTACCCTTTCGTCCCAGGGACAACCAGTCATGGGAAGGTGATGGCAAAGCTGTGAGCCTGCAGTCGGGAGAGGGGCAACAGGGTGGCTTGGCTTCCCTATGTAGCATGCACACGCTGGGACTGGCAGTGGTAGCATCCTGCAGGGAGAGGACTTATATCTCTGCCCACTGGAGGAGGGGAGGAGGTTTGGGCGGCAGGGGTATGTGAGCAGCAGACACCTCCACTTCCTCCCCCACCCAGCAGGCTCCCCTAGCAGGGGCTCAGTGTCCTCAGACTTGCCATGCTTACCTGGGAGCAGATGCTTTCCCAAGAGTGCAGGCTTGACTATGTGACATGTGCAGCAGCTCTATGAGTGTGTCCATGACCCAGCCTCCTTAGTGGTGGCTTGGGGTGGGAAGTGTGTTCCTCCATGGGCTCAGGACTAAGGCAGGTCCGTGCAGGAACCGTCTGAGCAGGAGCACAAGGGTCCTCTCTGGCAGCCTCCTGGGGCTGAGTGCTCCAGACTGGTCCTCCATGTGCACTGACATGCACAGGCTGCTGTGTGGTGCCCAGGCCAAGTGAAAAGCGTGAAGCCCCTCACCGCCCACCTACTCCCCCCGGGTGTGTCTAGGGACAGTCATAGAGCTCACTTAATGGGCCATATCCAGCTTCATCTGTCCCTGGGCAACATCCTGGGAGGGTGGTTGGTATTAAAGCAAGACAAGGGTAGAACAGTGGGATGTGCCTATAATGTGATTGTTTCTCATAGAACGCAAAGGGAAGGCTCTGGTCGAGGAGACAGTTATACTGTGTAATGACCACAGGGGGCAGCAAGGGCCAGAGATGGGGACTGGGATAGCTATAGCCCCAGAGGCAGGGGTGGAGAAAGGGGAAGCTATCTATTATATATTGGAGACAGCTTGTCTGTTTATGTGTCTGTTTGTCTGTGTGCCTGTCTATCTCCAGCTAGGGAACATTCAGCCCTTCCTCAGCTGTGCACCCTGCAACAGGCACTTTTCACCTGGTCCCAAGCTGCTGGGGTGAAAGAGGGCTGTGGTTGTCCTCTCTCCTTGGGGCAACCTCCATACTGAACCCCTTAACTCTAGCCTCAACCTAGAGCAATTATTTACATGAAGAAAAACAAAACATTATTATTATTATTTGGATTAAGGACCCGAGTAATGCCAGGTAAATCCTTATATAGTTTATACATTATCCAATTAAGTTCTAATGTGGTACACTACATTGATTTTTCAAGGGGAATTCTGTAAACTAAAATGAATGTACAAAGTGAAGATTAGAAGAGACTGGTACTAACATAGCTTTGCTCTTTTACAGTTCATCCCATTGACTGGTACAGTAGTGCACTAAAGAGAGGAGATTTATGGAAGCATGAGACAGGCTGTGGTTCTGAAATGACGCAAACACACATTACTATTTAAATAATAGCAATCAAGATGCAGGACATTTTCTTGCAGTTTATGATCTTCCAGAATGAGTTAGCCTGATGTGCTAATGGACTGTTAACCCCATTCCATCATTGATTCCCAGAAAATAGCTTGATCTTTGGTCAGATGGAAATGCAAACATGTATTATAGTTGAATCAGTTGTTACGTATAGAACATTTCTTAAGAATTAATGGCAGAGAATATTAGCATGATTGTCTGATTCATCTCTTGACATTCTACTCTATTTCACATGCTAGATAATGCAGTAGAGCTAATCTGTAGTAGCAAATATAATGGATGAAGAGAGAGAAAGGAAACAATTCCTGTAGATCTAGGCAATGTCTAGTCATGTCCATATTTGTTTGACTTGTTCTTGGTTTTTTGGGGGGGGGCGGCGGGGGGATATCTACCTTGAATATAGATAATGATGATCATTTTCAGCCAGGCAAGAGAAGCAAATCTGGGCTTTTCCTGTGACTTTCAAACCTTATTAATTATATGGTTCCTAAGCAGTCTTTTCTCTATGGCTGTGTCCAGACTCAGCGGTTTTTTCGAAAAAACTTCACCTGCATCTAGACTGCAGCCGCGTTCTTTCGAAATTAAATTGAAATAATGTGGCTTTTCTTTCGACGGTGGTAAACCTAATTTCACAAGGAAGAACGCCTTTTTTCGAAAGTGCTCTTTTGAAAAAAGGTGTTCTTTAATGCAAACATGGGTTTTTCGAAAGAGAGCATCCAGACTGCCTGGGTGCTCTCTTTCGAAAAAGTGGCTTGCTTTTTCGAAAGTTCCTCTTGCAGTCTAGACGCTCTTTTTTGAAAGAGGCTTTCGAAAGTATCTTTCGAAAAAGCCTCTTTCAAAAGAGGCTTGCAGTCTAGACATAGCCTAAGTGACACCAGTTTAGCTATCATTAGTAAACAGTTTTAATCCAGCCCCCATACATGTAAAATCCTACACCAGATTTGTTTGCTTAATTTAAATACTTTCACTACTGACTTCAGGAAAAGAAGAAGACACCATCAGATGAAGTTTATGCATGTCCTGCACATCCATTATTTTGTGCTTAGAGTCTGTCCAGCTAATGCACTTTTAATCATCTACATTAGTTAGTTCTTTTAATGAGTATTTATGGAGCTGTAGTACCAATTCTACTTCTGAATGTTTATAATTGCACATTGGCTAAAATCTCATTTTTGTTCCCTCTCTCAGAGGAGAATTTTTATCTCTCCCAATGAATCCATGCTTTGATGGGTCTTATTTTCTGGTGCCAGTTGCAAATCTAATATTAAAAGTAAACTACAGCATAACATATGCACAATTAATTGGGCTCACAGATAAATAAATGAGTACAGCAGTGATGCAACTCTTAATATTAGCCACTAATGAGAGCATGAAATTATGAGTGAAACTTGAAAGTATGCTTCATGCCTGCTTTCCATTTTTGTTTTAGGAAGCTACAAAGAAAATACTGGTATCCCCAGAAACAGTGGAACCAGGGATAGGGATAGCATCCCTTAGTGGAATTACAAGGATGGGATGGGAGACTAACGTGAGATCTGGAAAAAGGCCACTAGGGCACAAAAAATAGAGTAGACTGCTGGGGAGTAGGTAATCCCACATCAGGTCCTAATAGAGACACCAGTCCCAAGAGAAGGCCAGAAGCATAAACACCAAGGGTACGTCTAGACTACAGGCTTTTCGCAACAGAGGCTTTGTCGACAGATATTGTCAACAAAGCTTCTGTCAACAAAGAGTGTCTAGACTACATCCAGTTCTGTCGACAAAGCAAGCCGCTTTGTCTACATGACAGTGTAGATGCAAAGGACAGCATGGATGAAATAATGCCTTCTGTCGACTGAACTCTGACGACAAAAGGCGTTATTCCTCGTAGAATGAGGTTTACTGCTGTCGGCAAAACTGCCGAGTTCTGTCGATGTTATGTCGACAGAACTTGGCGGTAGTGTAGACTCAGGTATAGTTTTGTCGACAAAAGTCCACTTTTGGAGACAAAACCCTGTAGTCTAGACACACCCCAACTGCTGAGAGAGAAGCAATGAGTACAAGATGCTTATGAACAGCCATAGAAATGACAGGAAGAACTACAAGGACACTTCTTCACAGCCAGGAGTTGGCTGCCCCATCTCTTCAGGTCCCAGTAGTTCTCCTCACTCTTATTTCTCTGCCTCTTCCATTCAGAGGGAGGGTCTTTCGTCTTCCCACAAGATAACCCACTCAGGTAATCTTTAGAATATGTCACTACAGTGAATTTGGGAGGATATTTTAAAAATTACATAAGAGGGTCTAAAGAGCTTGAGTAATTCAGAGGAATTTATTTATTGCCAAGACACTAACTATATGGTGCTGTTCTAAGCAGGTTCTTGTGCCTGTGAAGAGCTCCATTAGCTTAAGAGGCTTCTGCACTGGTATATGATCATCCTTCACATAGAACTCTGCAGGATGGTACATACCTAGGTATGCAATAAGCATAGATATAGATCTGCATCAAGTGAAAGGTTATCTACACCCATATTTATTCCATTAATCAATGTTGCATAAACTTCCAATAGAACGACACACATGACATTATTCTAAAAGATCAATTGTTCAATACAGATTATTTCTTCCACTGCAAACTGTCATTTGATTAATCCATTAACAGATGGTATTTTACAAGAAATAGAGTCCTTTAGAAGGAAACATTTAGTAAAACCAAATTAAATTAAAAAATCAACCATAGTAATCCATGAGGGAGAGAGAAAGTTGCTGTACTCTGAAGAAATGTGAACTTTGTTCATAATCCTATTTCTGACAAGGCCCAAATGTGGGGGACAGTGTGAAGCAGAGGCCAAATAGGAGATGCAAACATTTATGAAGGATAATTAAAATGATGAGGGATTTGTTCCTTTAGAATAAACACCTCTTTATATAATCTCAATTTCATGTTTTCATAAAAATAATTTTCACCTTTAAAAATCAGGGACATCATATTTGTGTGGAATGTACATGACTTTGGCACAACAATGGGCAGTATTCTTCAAAATGAAGGTCAAATGGGTCTAAATTTTCAAATTTGGGACCCTTGAAGTTCAGTTCCAAACTCTATATTTTGTATCCCAATAAAAGTGGTCTAATTTTCAGATGTGCTAAGCACCTTCACCACCCATTTTCCCTGATGACTGAGCGTCCTGAAATTAGCCACAGTTGAGCTGGCTGGAACCTAATAGCAACTAATTATTTGAAAGTTGGTGAATTCAGGTTCTTTTTATTTTCTTTCTGGGTCAAACTCCAGTGAACAAACAGCTGTTGACACTTTTCAGGTAAGATCTTTGTGGCAGTTTTCCCTTTGGGGCTCTATTGTAGAAATCACTCCATTAACCAGGGAAATCCTTAATTAGGGAAATAAAAAGAAAATTGCTTTCCTTTTTGCTCAGGAGAGGGATTAAAAGATAGCATTCATTTGTACCTACATACCACAAAGAAAAGAACTTTTAGAGAGGGAAGGAACCAAACAATAAAGATCTTGCAGGGGGAATAATGGCCTTCTCTTCCACCTCATTAAAGTAGCCCTGCTCTCAATAACTCCTTAATAAAAAACAAAAAGTTATGGGGTAAACAATTCTCATAGCCATTAATAGACCTATCTTTCATGAACTCATCTTATACTTTCTTGAAGTTATCTATAACTTTGGCCTTCACAGCATGTCCTACCAAAAAGTTCAATAGGTTGACTGTGCATTGTGTGATGTCCTTCCTTAAACTTGCTGCCTGTTAGTTTCAGAGGATTGAACTGAGGATTGTGTATTACACCAAAGCATAAAGAATACTTTCCAATTCTCTTTCTCCATACTATTCATGACTTTATACACCTCTATAATATCTATCCCCATAGTCATGTCTTTTCTAAGTGGTTTTTTCCACTCTTTTTAATCTGTCCTTTGTCCTTTTTTTTCAATTCCAATATATCTCTTTTGATTCATGGTGTGCATGTACCATGGATTTATAGTGTAGCATTATGATATTTTCTGTCTCTTTATCTATCCCTTTCATAATGGATCTTAACTTTCTGTTAACATATTTTATTGCTGCTGCACATTGAGAAGTTTTCGTACAATTACCTATGACGATGGGGCAATCTCTTTCTTGACTGCTAACAGCTAATTTAGATCTGATCATTTTGTATGTATAGGAGACTTCTGAACCAACTTGATTTAGGGGGAATTCTACTGTTAATCTTAGCATTTGGAGATATATTCTGGCTTCGTTTGTTGTGGATACATCCAAATGGATCTGTTAGCATAAGAGTTTTCAATCTAGTTGGCTACGTCTAGACTGGCCACATAAGACGGAATAGGCATGCAAAGCAGGCAAGTCAGAATAGGGAAATCCGCGGGGGATTTAAATATCCCCCGCGGGATTTAAATAAACATGGCCGCCGCTTTTTTTCTGGCTTGGGGAAAAGCCGGAAAAGAGCGTCTAGACTGGCGCGATCCTCCGGAATAAAGCCCTTTTCCAGATGATCTTTTATGCCTACTTGCAAGGAATAAGAGTAGGAATAAGAGATCCTCCGGAAAAGGGCTTTATTCCGGAGGATCGCGCCAGTCTAGACGCTCTTTTCCGGCTTTTCCCCAAGCCGGAAAAAAAGCGGTGGCCATGTTTATTTAAATCCCGCGGGGGATATTTAAATCCCCCGCGGATTTCCCTATTCTGACTTGCCTGCTTTGCATGCCTATTCCGTCTTATGTGGCCAGTCTAGACGTAGCGATTGTGATCATAGCCCAGGAAAGTTAAGACTAGATGGAAAGATTCCTGAAACTTTTTTTTTAAATTGGGGGTCATGGTATGGAAAAGAGGAAGTGTTGCCTAGCAGATAGAGCACTTGACTGGGATTCAGGAGACTAAAGGTACTGGTTGTGCCACTGACTTGTTGGGTGACACTGGAAGTCACCTTACCTCCCTGTATCTCAGCCTCACCATTTCTAATACAGGATAATGATCTCATTTGTTAAGCATTTTTTGATTTGCATCCTCTAAAGGTATTTAGGATTCCCTTTGAAGATCTGAGCCTTCAAGATCTACCAATGAAAAGTGCTAGGAAAGATATGCATCTTATTTATTAATTCCTGTTCAGAAATTAGAATATAGTCTGTTTTTTCCCCCAAGTTTACTACTTCCTCATGACATCAGGCTAAATCAGTGACTGCAATATGTAATTATAAAGAATACCTTGCAGTTAGGGGTTACATTCATAGTACAGTCTGTGTTCTGTGGGAGACGGGATGAGAAGGAGTGGAATTTTTGCTCTATCCCAGAGCAGGCCCAAGCTATGGGCTGACCGGACTACCGTCCGGTGCGCCCCATTGTAGGGGGCACCGTGCGGGGCTGCCGGACTGGGCGAGGACAGGGCTGCGCATGCACCAGTGCCCCAGGTGCCTGGGGTGGGGCCGTGCATGTGCTGCACTCCCGGGGGTGGGGCCGTGCTCCCGGAGCCTGGGGAACATGAATGGCTCAAGCTGGCCCTGCTCAATCCACCTTGTATTATTTAGGCCGAATCTTGCAAACACTTAAGGACATGTTTAACTTCACTCATTGTGAGTATTGGTTACAGCTCCCTAAACTGGGACTCTCTTATCCGGCACATTCCGTTGTCTGGCAGGACCATAGATGTTGCTGCTTGAGAGAGACCTGTGGCAGGAGGGCCAGAAGCTGAGAACCTACGAAAGGTGAGGCTGATGGTAGTGGGGTAGGGCGTCATCAGCCCAGTGGCATTAGTGGGGCCATGGTAGCAGGGTAGTGGAGCCCAGCAACCCAGCTGAGGCTAGAGCAGCCTGTGCTTGCCAGCCCAGCAGTAGGGATGTGCTGCGGCAGCCTAATTGGGGCTGAGTGACATTCCAGTAGTGGGGACAGAGCCACAGCAGCCTGGCTGGCACTAATGCCAGGCCACAGGAGCCCAGCAGGGGATACCTTTCTGGGGAAGCAGCAGGTCAGCAGCCTGATCGGGTCCACATGCTGACCTGCAGTGGGGACAGGGCTGCATGCTGCTATGCCAGCAGTGGGGCTGGCACAGCAGTTATGGTAGCAAGGCTGGGGCAGCCATGTTGCCTGGCTGGCAGTGGGGTTGAAGGAGCTGGCGGCAGGGAAAGGCAGCAGATTGAGGGGGCTGCTGGCAGGGGACTTTCCCTCGTCTGGCAAATTCCCTCATCTAGGACCGCTCCGGTCCCGAGGGTGCCAGACCAATGAGTTCCAACCTGTAGTCTCATTAACTTCAAAGGACTACTCACAGTTTGTACTATTGTTGCAAGATTGAGGCCTTCAAGAGCAAGATGTTACTGCATATTTGTCTTTATTCACCTTCAGATAAAATTGCATTTTTCTCTAAATTTAAAATAAGCTGGAACTATATTTTATTCACAGTGTATTTCATTTCTGTTGTGTGCATTTATTAAGACTGAAGCAAGAGAAATAGCTCTTTGTTTCTCAAGAGTTCATCTGCTCATGTTCCTTATTCTTCACCTGAAATCATAATTCCCTGTTGTGACCTGATTATCATTTCTATAGCAACCATTGTGATATCAAAAATAGAGCATTTTGACTTCAAGTAAGGAATAAACTGCGGGATGTGATTAATTCTTAAAGTGCATGGCTACCTGAAAATTGACTGTAAAATAGTGTTGTCATGTTCAGTGGTTATTTTTCTCAATATTTTCCCAATCACAAGTAGTTTACAAATAGAGATGGCTTTTCTATCTGCCAGATTTGAAAACTCAGGCTGGGATCTAGAAGTTGAACTGTCTTCTATCAGACTCACATATTACCAATAATGAAGATTCTGTAGGTCAAGTATTTTCTTCAGATATGGTTGTTCAACTCTATTACTTTCAGTGGGGTTGCATAAGTGTAACTAGGATTATAACAGAGAAAATAATGGGGTTTAAAGTACTTTTGCAATTGAGGATATGTTTATGCTGGGAAAACAAAAAACAAAAACAATAGATCTGCAAGGGTGAATCTCGGAACCCAGATCAGTTTAGCTACAGGGCTAAAAATCTGCAGACAGACAATGGGACTCAGTCTTATGTCCAGACTTTGAGATCCACATCCCCTCTGGATTTCTGAACCTGGGACCAAATACCTATGCTTCTGGTTTTTAGCCCCGTGGCATGAGCCTGAGTCAGCTGGCCTATGTTTTTGAGATTCATTTCTTTGGATCTTTTTTTGCAGTGTAGGCATACCCTGAAACTCTCGGTTATGCTACTGTATTGACGATGTACAAGACACAAAAGCACCCAGTTCATGCTGCCAGAGCTGTATTTGTTCTATCTGGCAGACATTCTCCTCTATTTATGACCCTTAATTTTTGACAGGTCTGTCTGATTTTACTCTTTTCTGTTCTTTTTCAAGAATATTTTCAGGTAAATGATTCTCACTTGTCACTTTTGTTTTCTGTGTGTAGCAAAATTAGTTAGTATGGAGTAGGTGGAAGCTTATGGTCTTAAACTATAAGCCTGGATGCTACTCTGATTCCTTGGCACTGTAGCATTTTGCAAAATGCATTGTAGTATATTTTCTTCATACATTTGTTTTGTTTTTAGCTAATATGACTGCTGCAATTGTATATCAGTAATCACATGATATTGACTTTCTTTGGCTTGCCTGCAGCATCCATTGAATTGGTAAACATTTCTCTGATAATAAAGGAAGGCTAAAAGTGCAAGGCAGGAGTATAAGATAAACCCCTAGGCTATGTCTAGACTACAAGCTCTTTTGAAAGAGGCTCTTTCAAAAGAATCTTTCGAAAAAGGCTCTTTCAAAAGGGAGCATCTAGACTACAAGCAGATTTTTCAAAAAAGTAAGCCACTTTTTCGAAAGAATCTAGATGCTCTCTTTTGAAAAAGCACAGTTTGCTTTCAATAGTGCCTTTTTTTGAAAGAGTACTTTTGAAAAAAGGCCTTATTCCTCATAAAATGAGGTTTACCATTATCGAAAAAACTGCTGCACTCTTTCGATTTAATTTCTAAAGAATGCGGTGTTGTCGGCAAGAGTAAGTCTCAGGGCTGACACTGAGTTCTCAAAGTACAAAGGACACTACACAGGTATCTGCCAAACACAAGTAGTTTATTTCCTGACAGCTAACAGCTGCTCCCCTTAACTAGAAGGGCAACATAACAAAGAAGCGGCATATCTTACGTCCCTTCCTACTAGCCAGGGATCCCGAGTCAGCTGCGGATGAAGCGGGAGGTGGTCTCAGCTTCCAAGGCGCCAGTACCCAAAGCCCATCGGTGAGGTCCAAATTGCTGTGCTCTGGTGAAGCTTTAAATACAATGTCTCTACCTTGTTTGTGGCAGTTTGGAGATTACTCATTGCTTATTACAGTGTGGCTCAGCTGTACTGCTTGTCCTTTGACTTTGTTACGTGATCAGTACATTTAGGTAAACAAGATTGTTATGTTCCTGCCCTTACCTACAATTTGTTCTTGCTACAATGGCGTATGTTCCTAGAGGCTTGCTTCTGGCTCATCAGTAGTAGGGAAGTGTGTGTGTGTATGTGGGGTGGGAATGGAAAAGGACAGGGAATGCAGGCCTCACCACCCCTATACTTCACACGTACAGAGTTCTTCCGCAATTGACCCCTACAGTCAGACTCAGGGGAAGTTTTTTCAAAAAAAGGCCACTTATTTTGAAAAAATCCTGTAGTCTAGATACATGGCTATCCTGAGCAGCTATAGGTATAGGGGTATTGGCCCAGTTGGTCTCCAGAATCCAGACTTCATACACGACAGCAAGAAATTATAGTAAGCAGATGGGCATGGGGGTTGCCTCCGTTTTACCAAATTTAAGAAAATTTAATTGGTGTCAATTAGTCCGTACCCCTCAAACATCCCAAGAAAGAACTATGTAATTATATATATATTCAAATTAAGCCAATTCAAAGAGATTGATAAATGATTCAAGGAGATTGATAAATTGTAGAAGTGCAGAGATAAGCCATGAGAATGATTAAAGAATAAGAAAAAAATGCTTTTTGGTGATTCACTTCAGGAGCTATAGAAGATTAAGGGTGACTTCCATGAGACAAAAAGTTAAGATAACTAACCATTGGATCAACTTATCAGGGGATGTGGAGGATTTCCTTTCATTTATTGAAAGAGATGCTCTAATTCAGACAGGAATTAATAGATGAAATTTCTAGGTCTTGTTTTATAGAGGAGTACAGACTACTTGAGCACAGTGGTGCCTTCTGGCATTGGAATCTATGAGTAGATAGTGTAAGATCCCCTGTACAATTTTTATATTTCTGGTTATACTTTTCTTAAATAATGTTGATGGTATATAAACAATAATTAAAAGAAATATTGCCAGTAGAAAGCACCCTCTTATGGTTAAGGGGCTTAGATCAGAGCTGAACTTGGGGCTTAGATCAGAGTGCAGTGGCTATTTCTGCCACAAACTTTGTTCATGAACACGAACAAGTAATGTAACTTCTCAGTTTCCCAGCTGTAAAATGGGGAGATTGTAAATGTTATAGATACATTCTAAAGTTTGTATGTCTTACTATGTATTTCCACAGAGCATAACACAATGAGCCCCATTTTTTTTTGTTTTAGAACCTATAGTGCCTCTTCAATACAAGTAGTAAGTAACTATGGTAAAATATTTTTAATTTTTTTCTTTTGGTACTATACATATACTTCAGCTAAACAATTGAAGGTTTTAACTTAAATCTGAAAAAGCAAAGAAAGTCACAGTTAATAGCTTCTCACTTTTCAGTAGTTTATATCATGCTTCTGGAAGACAAGATAAATAAGACACTCTTCTCAAACTCATGAATTAGGCATTTCCTAACACATAAATTTGTTTTTAATTTTCTTTGACATGTGAGCATTGCAAAAGATGGCTGTTGGAAAAAATTAATCTGTTTTCCAGTGATCTCAATGGCAGTATATAAGACAGTTCTCCGTATTTAACCTATAAATCATTGACATCATATGATGGACTGTGATTACTCTTACTGAGCTATTATGGTCTGTCTTGTCAATGTGTCCTGAAAACCCTTAATCCATGTACTATTGACACAATGGCCGGTAACAACTCTCTAATAGGAAGTTCTTTCTATAACGTCACTTCATTCTCATGGAACCATAAATAAAAGCTTCAGTGATATGATATACTCTGATACAGATTGGATTTCCCTGGTCCAGCAACCTTAGGACCTAACCACTTCTGAAGGAGGGAGATTGCCAGAGAAGAGGAGGTTGGCTCCTCTGCTGAAAGACTCGGGGTGTTCCTGGGGTTTGTCAGCAGATCACCAAGCTCCCCTGCCCTAGGCCACTGGGCTCCCGGCTCTGTGGCCAGCCCCAAGGCTGCTGAAACTCAGCTGCCCCAGGGATGCCAGGACTCTGAGGCCAACTCTAGGGCTCAACTGCACTGGGACTGCCAGGATTCTGTGGCCAGCCCTGGGGTCACTAGGGCTCAGCTGTCCCAGAGTCTCTGGGATTCACATGCTCCAGAGCCACTGTGTCCAGCCCAGAGGCTACTGGGACTCTAGTTCCGTGGGCTGCTGTGGCTCCACAGCCAGCCCCAAGGCTGGCTGGGACTTCACTGCCTTGAGTCAGTGCTCTCTGTTCCTGATAGTGGGAGCTGTAGCTGTCAGACATAGGGGATGGACATGTCCAAGGAATGTGTCCGCTTTTCCGAAAAAAATGTTGGAAAAGCGGACACATTTTATCAGCATCCCTGTAAACCTCATTTTACAAAGAAGAAGAGATATTCTAAAAGAGAGGAGTTTTTTTTTCCAAAATTTGGCCCCGTCTACAAGGGCCAAATTTCAGAAAAGTGTCTTTCAGAAGTAAATAGGAAAAAGATACGCAAATTGTGTACCGCAAATTGCGTTTCTTTTTCTGATTTATCTTTGTAGTCTAGACAGAGCTGGAGTCAAGAGTCTACAGTGTGGCTGCAGCAAGGCTGGACTGGGCTGGAGCAGGAGCAAGCCAAGAGCAGGCTCAGGCTTTGGAATCTGTTGCCATTGTCAGGAAAAAGTGAATTCCAAGCCATGAAATGGCATGGATTATACTGAACTGCTGCTTCTCCTATAAAGTCTTGTCCTTGGTCTGGGAGTCACAAAACCAGTTCCTTGGCTAGTTGATTGGTAGCTGTCCTACCAAAAAGGCAAGCAGAGGAGCGGAAGTAAAGGTTAATTTTGAAAGAACTTCAAAATTGTTCATATGGTATACTACTAGGACTATATATGAAGGCTAATGATCATACTGGTTTGTGTATTAATTCACACAATTGGTTCAAATTTGCAGGTAAAGTTTTGAATTGTAATAATTATAAATATCAATTCTACAGGTGGAACATACTATAAATGGTGTATCTGATGTTACTATTCTCTCTGTCCTTCCCAGATGCACAGATATCCTCAACAACTGTGTCCATGAAATGGTACAGAACAGTGCTCTAGAACTAGACAAAATTTTTCATTTTACAATCCTAAAAGTGCCTTTGAATTCCATCTGGGCCTGGTGCCTTGTGATATTTTTTGTGTGAGTGACAGGATTCCATACTTCCTCTTCGGAAGCGTGGCCCATATGTAGCTTTTGTTGCTTAAGAGAAGCTTCTCATTCATCCTTGACAAATCCCTGGATTTCAGAGGCCTTCTCTTGTCATGACTTGTGTTAGATATCAGGTAGCCTGGACTTTTTTGGCTATAAAAAAGGTGATAAGACTTCATATTTTGTTTGTTAGATGATTCATTTTGCCAGTTACAAAATGCATGTTTTTTCTGTTGAGTTAATGAGTTAAGGATCTACCTCATCAATGGTTTGTCGACAGTGATTGGTACTCCTCCTAGCTTGTGTTATATGGACATCAGAATAGTCTCAGATTCTGACTATAACATAGTCAAGGAGGTGCCAGAGTTTGGACAGAGGATATTTCCAGGTGGTGTTACATTTATTACTCAGCCTAAACATGGCATTTATGATGAGCAGGTCATGTTCCACACATTTGATGAAGAGAAAAATATAGTTGGAATTTAAAATTCCAACCCTTTCTTTTCCTATTGTGCCTATGCAAAGTCTGACTCTGGCATTGAAATCTCCCAGGAGAATAAGTTTGTCTGCCTTAGGTGTGGTTGTGTGAACTGCAACAAGTGCTCTATAAAACTGCTTCTTATGGTCTTCCTCATCAAGTGTTGGGGCATATGTGCTGATAACCATAGCATATTTGTTATTGCTAAGCTTGAGCCAAACCATCATGAGACACTCATTGATCCTCATGGAAGCACCAAAAGCTGACCACCAATCTTATTTTCAATGGCAATGCCAATCCCATGAATACATTTGTTGTTTGGTGGCCTTCTTTTCCAAAATAAGGTGTGGCCACCTCCACCCTTTTCTAATTGGCTCTCTTTGTCCCAGCAGGTCTCATTAAGTGCTATGTTGTCAAAGTTGAGTCTTTCCTCTTCTCAGGAAATACTTTCTGGGCATTCACTGTGCTGACACTCTACAAGGGTGTGGAGATTGTAGGTGGTGACATTCATTGTCTGATATCTCTTGTTTAAGCCATCGAGCTGAGTGATCCCACTGCATACAGACATCTAGCTCCCTCCTATTAGGGTTGAGCAGAAAAGACCTGTCACTGTCGCAGTCACTGCTATCAAAATACACTTCTGTCTCAACCAAGCAAAAAACAACCATCACATGTCTGCCACCTGCATGCAGATTTGTGACTATCGACTCCCAGATATCAATGCTCCTCTCTTCCATACCACTCATCTGTTGCCACAGAACTTTGTGCAGGTTTGAACCTTTTGGATTCAAATTACCAACAAAGTTATGATTATACAATTGTATATAAATCCTAAAGATACCCATGCACAAGTTATAGCTGAAGTCATCCTCACATACTCCTAAATAGTCTTAAGGTATGATGGGATCTTCACAAATTGATCAGCAATAGAGAGATGATTCCAGCTGGAGTTTTCTCAGCCACTGAAGGTGCTAACAGCTCTCTAAGTGGTATCCCTCCTGTTTTAGGAATGTATCTATTGACTTTGATTTTTATCTACTTAGGTTTAAATAACCATTCTCCAGATACTTAATGATGCTCTGTCTCCCACCCCCTTCCCTTTTCCTTTCTCTCCCCCTTCCCCTTCCCTCTCCTATTTATTTTGAGTTTTCATATCCCCAACTCATAACTCTGGTCATCTGAATAAGTGGGCAGTGCCCACGAAAGCTCATGATACCGTCTACATGTTTTGTTTGTCTATAAAGTGCTACCAGACCATTTGTTGTTTTTTTCTGTAACAGACTAACTCGGCTACCCCCTGAATCTGATTTTTCCCAGGAACTCTCTTATATCATGTGGTTTTGCCTATGCCTACTACCATGAACACATGAATGAAAGGGTCAATTCTCTTTTTCTTTACCTGTATTGAGCCCCTCTCTCCCAAGCAGATTGAACCCCTTTTCCCCAACTATTTTTCATGGGTTGCTTATAATTCCTTTTATTCTTATTAGTGTTTATGCCCATTGTGAACCCTTTGGTTTGGGCATGTTTTGGAAAAAATATGACTACCAAGTATCTTATAATAAAAATAATAATCTAAACTAAGTAATCTTGTTGCAACAGGTTATTTTTTGGTCACTTACTTATGTCAAGTGCAGGACAATGTAGCACTTTAAAGACTAACAAGATGGTTTATTAGATGATGAGCTTTCGTGGGCCAGACCCACTTCCTCAGATCAAATAGTGGAAGAAAATAGTCACAACCATATATACCAAAGGATACAATTAAAAAAAATGAACACATATGAAAAGGACAAATCACATTTCAGAACAGGAGGGTGATGCGGGGGGAGGGGGAAGGAAGGAAGGTAAGTGTCTGTGAATTGATGATATTAGAGGTGGGGAGAGTGGGATGTTTGTGAGTTAATGGTATTAGAGGTGATAATTGGGGAAGCTATCTTGGTAATGGGTAAGATAGCTTGAGTGTTTGTTCATTTCTTTTTGGAGAGTGTCGAATTTTAACATGAATGACAGTTCAGAGGATTCCCTTTCAAGTGCAGATGTAAAAGGTCTTTGTAGCAGAATGCAGGTGGTTAAGTCATTGAGAGAGTGTCCTTTCTGGTTAAAATGGCAAGAAACTGTTTTTTCTTTGTGATCTTGTCTGATATCTGTTTTGTGGGCATTAATCCTTTGGCGAAGTGTCTGAGATGTTTGTCCAATGTACATAGCAGACGGACACTTTCGGCACATGTTAGCATAGATTATATTTCTGGATGCGCAGGAATATGTGTTCTTGATCTTATCCACTTCCTGGACACCACAGTACAAATCCACAATGGAAAATTAGACACCACTCTCTACAGAAAACCCACCGACTGATACAGTTACCTACATGCTTCCAGCTCCCATCCAGAACACACCACACGATCCATCGTCTATAGCCAAGCCCTTCGATACAACCGCATCTGCTCTAATCCCACTGACAGAGACCAGAAGCTTCAGGATCTCTACCAAGCATTTATAAACCTCAACTACCCACCCGGAGAAATAAAAAAGCAAATTGAAAGAGCCAGACGAATACCTAGAAACCATCTACTTCAAGACAGACCCAAGAAAACCAACAATAGAACACCACTTGTCATCACCTACAACCCCCAACTTAAACCTGTCCAACACATTATCAATAAACTACAGCCTATACTGGAACAGGATACCATACTCCAAGAGGCTCTGGGAGACAGACCTATAGTCTCCTATAGACCTCCACCTAACCTCAAGATGATTCTTACCAACAACCACAGGACATGCCACACTATTACCAACCCTGGTACCTTCCCTTGCAACAAACCCCATTGCCAGCTTTGTCCACATATTCATTCTGCTGATACCATTATTGGACCTAACCAAGTGAGTTATAAGATCAAGAACACATATTCTTGCGCATCCAGAAATATAATCTATGCTATCATGTGCCGAAAGTGTCCGTCTGCTATGTACATTGGACAAACATCTCAGACACTCTTTGCTTTGTGAAGAAGAACTTACTGTTACTAGTTTGAAGCCTGCTACCCATTACTTTCCTTTGGTGTCCTCTAGTCCTTCTTTATGGGAACTAATGAAGAACTTTTCTTGATGCACCCTCTCCACCCAACTCCTGCTTTTAGAGACCTCTATCCTGTCCCCCCTCCATCTCCTCTTTTCTAAGCTGAAAAGTCCTAGTCTCTTTAGCCTCTCTTCATATGGGACCTGTTCCCAACCCCTGATCATTTTAGTTGCCCTTCCTATCTCCCAGCCTCTCTCTTCCCCTCTCCCACCTCCTTTTCCCAGTCTCCCCCAGTTTTGTTCAATAAAGACAGATTCCATTTTGGAAGACACATTATCTTTATTTTGTACATCAAGAAGAGGGGCTAGGGAAGGGTAAGTGGAAGGAGGTGAGGGAGGAATGGGGCACAAGCCCCCGATGGGGAGAACTGGGCTGGCTCTGTGGGCTTCTGGGGGTGGAAGCTCTCCTGCAGCCCCCCAATTGCCCCCTCTTCCCAGATGGCAGCCTGCGGCAAGTGCAGCCGGGCTGATGGCCGAGTGCTGTGATGTGCCCAGTGTGGGCACTCAGGGCACTCCAAGCCAGGACTGCTTTGCAAGCGGGGCACCCCTGAGAACTTTCTGTCCGGGGTGGGGGTCGGGACCCTTTAAGCACAGCCCTGGGCTAGCCTGAGACAGCATCTCCACGCTCTAAGTCGTCCTCTGATGCCCTGCCGGCACTGCTTCCCGCCATCCTTAACCCCGCTTCAGGGTCCACTTAATGTGGACGCGCTAGTTCGAATTAGCAAAACGCTAATTCGAACTAGTTTTTAGTTCTAGATGCGTTCGTTTGAATTAGCGCTGTAGTGTAGACATACCCTCCCAGTCCTCCACTTATAGGTCTTAATTGTAGTCCTACTTGTTTATATACTTAATACATACTTAACTCTTCTAATCCTTTTTTACTACTATAATCCTACAATTTAAATCTATTCAACATACATTGTTTCTATATTATATGACCTATTAATCATATCATCTAACAAATGAATGTGTGTAGAAATGTATGTAAGAGTCCCGTGAAGGGTCTGGAAACTGTAGGCAGGCACTCATCAAGGGATTTTTGGACCTCGAGCACACCAAGTGTTACATGCAAGGTGAAGTGTGGGCTGGCACTTTCCTGCAGAGTTTATCGGAATAACTAATAAACTGGAATGTCAAAGAGCTGACATGCAGTTTAGCAGCAGCAAACCTAACTCACCGAGGCATAAGAGTAACAAGATGACTTAAATTTTTGAATGTCCAAAAAAGGGTCACAACATCATTTTTATAATAACGGCCTTCAGCAAAAGAGAAAATAAGTATACATTGAAATTATGTGTAATTGACAGGTACATTTTTTTTATCTCTCTTTATCTGTTATAAATTCTGAGAGTGCTCCTTTTTTTCTGAACTCAAGCTCCTCTGAAGAATTTGGTTTTACTCACAAAAGCTCGTGATGCCATATATATTATTATTTATCTCTAAGGTACCACAGGACTACTCATTTTTGTGATGATCAGTGAGCTTTGTGATTCACAGATCACAAATTGACAGGTTAATGTCCGAAGGTGGTGCACAGCAGTTTGTTTATGCAGAGTGTAAGCATCAACCAAGATTTTTATTTCTGGCACTATTTTCTTTCCTGTCTAGTGATTTTTAGCAATTATAAGAAAGTAATTGGCTATGGCTCTAATCCAACAAATTACTCTGTGGGGATAATCCATGTGGAGCCCTTTTGAAGTCAATGGGGCTTTACACAAGCACAGAGATCTATCCCCTATGTAATAACTGGAAGGACTGAGGCCTGAAAGAACCATGGATCTGTTTCAAAATTAAATGGCTTTATTCTAACACTAGTATTCTGAAGATAGATACTCTGAGTATCTAACATTATCTGTACATTGTACTTTGGTAACACAATAGTTATGTGGTCAGAATTGCTTGCCAGTGGTGAATCTGGAGCTCTTACTAATGAGTATTAGTATCTGTTTCATGATGAAGTCCTGAATCCAAATGCAAAAGTAATTAACAGCATTAGCTGCTTTTGAAGTATACTTTTCATACTTATTTCTTTACAGAAAGGTCTGGAGATCTGCAGTGTAGCAAGATTAATACAGTGTATCAGTAGATCTTTTGTTATTATTTTTGTCTTTCACAATTCACAGAAATTGCCATTACTAATAGTGTTTCTGATAAAGAACATATTGATCTGCTTATATTATTTTATCTAATATTTCTGTTGTGCAATATCGAATTGCCTGACACTACGCAGAAAGAAAATAAACATCAATTCTTTACCTAGAGGACATAAGGGGGAAAATCACTGTATTTACACAAAAAGTTATAGGACATGAACTTCTGCCCCAGATTTATGAGAGTGATTTTAAGTGATCAAAAACCTATTTCCTTAAATAGAATACTTACCAAATAAGCAATTACTCAAAATTAATGGCATTTTAAGAAACAATTAAGAACCTCAACCTTTGACTATATATAATAAAATCTTGTTAATACAAAGCTTGATCAATTTTAACAAGATTAATCAGATACCACTCACAAAAGGAAATATAATAACTAAGGAGTGTTAATGATGTACTCTGTCAGTGTAGAACAGTTACAGAAATAATTCCCAAAAATCATGTTGTATTGGACTTTTGAATTCAAAATAAACAAACTGTTTTTAATCAATAAGTCTTCAGAACTTCTGATGGTTTACTTGACCAATGTAGTCATTTGTGAAAAGGCTAATGGTACAATATAAAAAAAATAAAGAATAAAGATATGAACTGATAGCATCTAGAAAAACTTTTATTACCTACTTATATTTAGTTACTATGGTGTATTATTTTTCCATATTTAGCTATATTTTCCCTCTCTTTGTAAACATTAGGAAAGAATCTAACCTGAACATTGAATTAAGATTCAGATCTAAATTCAAAGTTCATCAAATTTTGAGGTAGAGAGTCCCAAGCCAAACACTTTTTACCATTAATTTATTATGAAACACTGAACATCCTAGTCCTTACAATGGTAGGCTTATTTAAATAATTTGATACCCTGCATTGCAAACAGCAAACCCATGAGACTCATGGGAAACACATTGCACTCCCCTCATAGATAGTTAAGAACTCAGCATTTCATTGTTCCATAGTTGCATTGTGGGAAATAGGTGCAGCAGTGTCTTAGGCTTTGTCTTCCTTTGGACAGGCATAAGGATCTAGTGCAGATCACGGTTTATGTGCAAAAAAACGTCCACCCTGCTTCTTTTTGTGCAAAATCCCCTGGTTCAAAAAGAAATGGCAGAAAATATGCTAATGAGATTGCGACTCATACTAATGAGTCCAGCATTAGCATATTTTCTGCTGAAAAAACTCGCAGTAAGGACGTAGTCTTAGAGTATTCCCTTCTTCATCATATAGAAGCTAAAGTAGAAGCTTAAAAGGGGAGCAGGACAGCCCATTTGCTGGTAGACCAAGGAAAACAACAGACCTTCAGCACTTGAAAAAGGGGTGACTAAGGAAGGACCTTCACAAATGACTATTGACCCATGGCCTCTCCCTGAGCTCTGGTCTACACTAGGACCTTATTCCAAAATAACCTGTCCCCCCCAAGATCGAATTTATAAGTGGTGCATCCACACTACCAAGCCCATTATTTTGAAATAACAGGCTACAGAATTTGAACTCCATACTCCTGCTTTTCATCGGGAGTAATGCTAATTCTGAAACAGTAATTTCAAAATAATGGTAGTGTAGATGCTCATGTGCCACTAATTTGAACTTGTGCCAGTCCCGGATGCTGAGCCTCTGCTTTTTAAATATATTAAGAGCCTGCCACCTCTTAATACATTTAAAAGGCAGAGCCGCAGTGGTGTTAGTTCCCAGGGCTGGGAGCTAATTCTGCGGCAGCTACCCCGCTTATCGACTAACTGACTAGTCAATGGAAAATTCATAGACTAGTTGATTAGTTGATTAAATTTAACATCCCTACCTCCCTCCTCCCTTCCCCCCTCCCCCGCAAAAAAACCCCCAACCTTTAGTGAAAGTGCAACAATGAGAAACCAGGAGAGTCAAACAGCTAGCTCAATATGAAACAACTGCCAAATGCTTGATGTTCCATATTTAGTGAGTGCTCACTATGGCAGGGCAAAAAAACAAAACAAAAAACAAAATAACAACACATTTTCTTTTTTCCTTTTCAGTAGAAAACTAAAACTGTCACTTTTATGTTGATACTAGGGCTTTCAATAAATGACAGTTAACATAAGCAATTAACACAGAACAAGTTAACTAGAGTTAACAATCAAATAAGTAACAATCAAAATTTTAATCAAACTGTTAAAGAATAGAATATTGACTTACATTTATTAAATGTTTTTTCTACATTTTCAAATATATGTTGAAATGTTAATTACAACAAAGAATACAAGGTATACAGAGCTCAATATATTGCACAGTAAAAAAGAAATATTATTTAGTTCACCTCATAAAAATATTAACTCTTTATCGTGATAGTTAACTTATAAATGTAGACTTTTTTGAAACAACTAGCCTCAAAACAAAGTAGTGCAATGCTTTAGTGCCTATAAGCCCTCTCAGTATTACTTCTTTTTCAGCCATTTGCTAACTCAAACAAGTTAATACTGTCCACTTATTTATAATGCCACCTCAAAGTAAGAACAGGTGTTCACATGGCATGGTTGTATTTATGTCCCAGGTACATTAAACATTTTAAGTCCCTTTATGCTTTGGACTCACTTTAGTACTCAACCGTCTCACTAATTATGAACTCTGAAAGGGACAGAAAGTATTTGAAAATATAGCCCAATACATTTTTACAAATTACAGTACATGTACTAAAAAAGACTCTCCATGCTTGTCCTGTGCTCAGTTTTATTAAAAAGTCTCTTTCTTCTCCTTCTTATGGATCATATATTATACAATAAGGACTCAATCTTGCCAGTGTGTGGATGTCCAATAGCCATTTTTATCAGTGTCTCAGTAATTTTTGAGTATTGCAGAGCCTTAAATATTCCATAGGGAAAAATTAATAACTGAGTATGTCTGAGATCGAAAATTAATCCAAGGATAAGAAAGTTGTAGTTGGGAGTTCATTCCAAATACACATTTCTTCTTCTCCTGGGGGCATTTATTACAAAAGCTGTTTGCTTGTAGGGGGTATTTATTTACTCTGGTATGTATTAATCTCGATGGACCTCTACAAAATAGTAAAATTCAGAATATGACAGAAATGTAAACTTAGATATGGGAATCAACTTAAGTTCTTGAGGTTTTATTTTACTATGATCCTATTCTTGAATAAAAACAATTATATAATCCTAAATAATTTTCCACTTAAATGTCTCATTTAGGCCCCACTTCAGAAAATCACTTAATAATATGCTCATTTTCCTGAAAGGGTGTCATTGTCTTATATGAATGCTGAACATAACTGTTATACTAGAAGTTGGAAGCTGCATGTCCTACAGACACCAGAGACTGTATTTTCAAAAAAGCCTAGGTGTTGAAAAACAATAAATTATGTACTAATTTCTTCTTTGCATTTGAAAATCCCACTGAACATATTTGTTTTCCAGAGAGTATTCACCCAGTATAATTGGAGCAGAATGAAAATTTGTGGCCCCTAACTGCATGCTTAATGTACCGTGCTGAGGTTTAAAATTCCATGAAAATGGAAAACTCCATCTGGCCAGCAAGTTTTTAATAAACCTCTCTAATGTTTCTGAGTCTAGGGAGAGCTTAATTAATGTCAGTGGAAATCTCTCCAAAACAAAAAACACTTAAATGTTCAGTTCTTTGATGATAGGCTAAGTGTAGCTTCACATTAGAGATCCTTAATGTCTATTAGTAACAAAAAAAAATGGCTTCAGATTAGTTTGAATCTTAAACTCATTTGTTATGTCAACCTAGAATTTTTCCTATTTATGTTGCATTATAGACTAATGGTTTTCCCACAGAAATTATCACAAAAGAAACAATGTGAATCAGCTTTCTGTGATTTTGCTATTAAAATACTGTGTTCTTCAGAGTTGTCAATTCATTGTGCTAACTAATATGACTGACAGACATGAAAAATGTATTATTGATACAAAACCACTTGTTATATAGAATTCTTGCCACAGTCTGTCATTATTACTAATTATTGAGTTTGATCGTAATCTGAAAGAACACTATTAACTGCCCTGCAGTTTTAAGTGTGTGTGTTGGTCAGCTATTTGCAGAGCTAATAGAGTGAGGGGTATAGTGATTTGCAGCTGGGGAGAGAGAGATGACAACTGCTGCAAAACGGATCAGTGTGGTTACTGACTTATTCTCTAGGAATTCAAGGTTTAAAAAGGGCAACCCTGTGCTTGTACCCTTCCTTTCACATGCTGAAAGAGACAACACTGTAGTTCAAGTGTGTCTCAGATGCATACATCTATGTAGAACCAAACAGTAAGAAAGGGGGAAAAGAAGCAATTTCTCCCTATCTCTGGCAGAGGTAGGATGAAGCAGGCACAGGTGGATGCAGCTAAGCTAATGGCCTGTGCCACCTTGTGACGGATGTCCTTTGAAGATACTCTATAAGAAAAGTATACAGTGACAGCAAAATCTTAGAAAAGAATTTTAAAAGAACTGCTTGTTAAAGGACCAAATGGAGGGTGGCTGGGGATTTATATGACTGGATATGGCAGAGAGTCAATCCCCCATTCCTAAATCCTTCTTTAACCACCTGTGAGTGGTGTGGATGGTGATGGATTTGCTGGAGTGACTTCAATGGAAAAAAAGAAGAGGAGCTGGTAAAACCTCTTCTCCCCGGTAATTACAGGACATGGGATTACTTGCACTATACACTTTTATCTGCTGGGTAGTCCCAGACATCTAATAATAAAGTTGCAGCCTGGTTAAACCAATTTCAAATGTCTTTTCTCCTTATTTTAGTATAACTATACAATTAAGCAATAGGGCTCTATGAGGTAAGATAATATATGCAAATAAGAGTGGTAAAATCTGTCCATTTAAAATATACCAAAGACATGTATATGTTTAAGTAGCTGATTTAAAAAACATACTAGTAAAAACTATGTAGATGAGTCTTTAAACTAGAATTTACTAATATTAGGTCGTAACCAGCATAATTACATTTTTTTAAATAATTGATTTAGTATGATTTTTTCTATAAAACTAGAGAGAGATGCATGCTGCAAAATTGAGATTCAGACATGAATTTTAAACACCTAAACCTCAGGAGGTTTGAGTTATTGGATTGGGACTGAGATCAGTGTTTGGCTTCCACATCTGCCTCAGGTTCCTTGTGTGAATTTAATGGAATCACATAACTTTTTCTATTTCTTGATTTTCAAGATGGAGAATGAAAATGATACTTCTATACCTCACTTCTTGTTGTAAAGATGAAAAGCAGATATATTTTACAATACCTAGCAAACTGAGGCCTCAGTCCTGTTTTGGGGACCTTTCAGCATGAATAATTATTTGCTCAGGTATTGCTCTGAGAATTCACCACTAAGTGGCACCAGCTATTAGCTTCCCTGACTCCTCCTTTGTCAGTTTCACCATTCCTCTACCACAAGAAGAAGTGGGTCCGGGATGGGGAGAGGGATACTCCAACCTACTGTTCAGCTCCACATGGAGTCATGATGAGAGTCATAATAGTATATGGGAAGATTTGGACCAATTGTTTAAAGTATTTTTATATGTTTTGCAAAGAAATAACTTTTTTCAGGCTAAATTTTTAGTCCAATGCAACGGGCACAGTACACAAATTATGTCTGTTTCCAGTGATAAGAGAAAATAATTGGTGAAAATAATTGGTAGGGCAGTGGGGGCTTGAAACTCTCTTCTGAGGGGGATGAAGCCACCCATGTGTTGTCCTGACATGGCATCCCGGCAGATCTGCTGCCTGTTGGGGTACATATCTGAGATGTTACAGATGGACTATAGAGGATCATCCAGCTTTCTGATGTGGAGGCAGGAAAAGGAAATAAGGGAATTTGTGTGTAACCATCTTGGTCTTGTTAGCAAGGGTACGTCTAGACTACAGGCTTCTGTCGACAGAAGATTTTTCGACAGATACTGTCGACAAAACTTCTGTCGATATAGAGCGTCCAGACTACATCACTTTGTCGACAAAGTGATTAGCTTTGTCGACATAAGAGCGTCCAGACTGCAGGACGCTCTGTCGACAGAAGGAGGCACCCAGAAGTGTTTCTGAAAGGTCACAAGGGCAGCCACAAAGCCCTGGCACTGCTGCAAGCTCTCTGCAGAGACGCGTGCTTAAAGGGATACTCCTGGATAGCCGTTGCTCTGCTCCTGCTTCTAGCTTGCCAACCTTTACAGGGAAAGCAAAGCTGCTGCAGTTTTCCTGGCTCTGGTTGCCTTGCTTTGTTGGACACCACAGCTGTGTATTATCTGGTTTGTCTGTTTGTTTGTTTGTGTGTTTGTTTGCTTCTGTGTGTGTTTGCTTGCTTGGGTTTAGACTTTTTGGGTTTTTTTGTTTGTTTGTATTTTTGTTCTTGTGTGTGTTTGTTTGTTTTGGTCTTTTGTTTGTGTGTTATTTTGGCTTCTTTGGGCATGGAACCTGAGCTGCCCCTGGGCAGGCGATGGCCCCACACCATGCTGCTGGAAGCTCTGCTTCATGCTCAGGAGAGCATGCTGACCTTTGCAGAAGAGCTGGATCCTGAGGCCAGCTTTGAGCCCCTCGCTCAGGATCCAGCTGCAGCCCTGCTGCACTTGCCCCCCAACTTTTTCCTGGAGAGGCGGGTTTGGAGGCTGGACACCAGTTCGGACTGGTGGGACCGGCTAGTGCTGCAGCAGTGGGATGACGATCAGTGGCTCAGAAACTTCCGGTTGCGGAAGGCCACCTTCCGGGAGCTCTGTACCTGGCTCACCCCTGCCCTGCAACACCAGGACACCCACTTGCGGCCCGCCATCCCCCTGGAGAAGCGCGTTGCCATTGCGCTCTGGAAGCTGGCCACCCCCGACAGCTACCGCTCGGTGGGGCATCAGTTTGGTGTGGGGAAGTCTACCGTTGGGGCCGTCTTGATGGAGGTAAGTCACTCTCGGGGGACAGTCCAGGGGCAGTCAGGACCAGGCACAGGGAATTGGGGATAGGGTGGCACAGGCAGAAGCCCTCTCAGCCTCCCCCTGCCATGGTGCAGGGCCAGGGAAGGGATTGTTTGGGGGACAAAAGGGGAAGCACTTCTCATCAGGTGAGCCAATCCCTCTAAAGTCCTGTGCTGTGTGTTTCTATTTCTCCCGTTCTGCAGGTGGTGACGGCCATCAATGCGGAGCTGCTCCACAGGACCGTTCGCCTCGGAGACCAGCAGACCATCCTGGCTGGATTTGCGGGGCTGGGGTTCCCAAACTGCGGTGGAGCACTGGACGGGACCCACATCCCTATCCGTGCCCCGCCCCATCGAGCGGCACAGTACATCAATAGGAGGGGCTACTTCTCTATGGTGCTGCAGGCTCTGGTCGACCACAGAGGACAGTTCACGAATGTTTGTGTCGGGTGGTCAGGCCGTGCACACGATGCCCGTGTGTTCAGGAACTCCTACCTGTACCACAGGCTTCAGACTGGGGCATTCTTCCCAGAGAGGAATCTGGCTGTCGGGGATGTGCAGATGCCTATGTGCATTGTGGCCGATGCGGCCTATCCCCTTATGCTCTGGCTCATGAAGCCCTACACCGGCCACCTGGACACGAGCAGGGAACTGTTCAACTCCCGCCTGAATAGGGCTCGCGTCCAGGTGGAGTGCGCCTTCGGCTGTTTGAAGGGCAGGTTTAGGTGCCTGTTGACGTGGCTGGACATGGGAGAACACAACATCCCTGATGTGGTTGCAGCATGCGTTGTGCTGCACAACCTCGTAGAGAGGAAAGGGGAGGCCCTCCTCCCTGCATGGAGGACACAGATGGAGATGGAGGGGAGGCAGTTTGGGCAGCCCCGGACAGCTGCCACCCGGCAAGCCCACCAGCTGGGCCTGCACATTCGGGAAGCCCTGAGGGAGCAATTTTCACAGGGAGGCCCCTGATTGTCCCCAGGGACTTCCACATGTGGGATTGCCCCATACCCCTGGTGCCTTCCTCCCTGCAACCCCTCCCTGCTCCACATTCACCCATTCTACTCAGTCCCCACTCACTGAGAATGGAGACAGGTGATGTTGAAAAATACAGTACACTTTATTTAACTGTTTTTTTGTAACAATTGAAAATAAATAACTCTTCGATTCAGAGACAAAATAAAAATGCTTGCTTTAGAAAATAAAGCTCTAAATTCCATCTCGTGAAGGACTCCAACGTGCTGGCGCACCAGCTCTAGATAGGTGCGCCAGTGCCTACGGGTGCCCTGCGGCCGTCTGGGTTGTCGGGCAGGTGGGGCGCCCCCCTCCTGGTCAGCTGGTCCGGCTGTGGAGGACAAGAGGGAAAAGTCGTCAGTCATGCATGCTCACCCTTTCCCTGAGGGGGCATGCACTCCTTCTTCTCAGCAGGCAGTGCCTGTGCTAGGGTCAGATGCTGCTCATGTGTGTCTCAGTAAGGCATGGTGAGGCCTGGCCCAGGCAGTGTGCAGGCCACCCTCATACCCCCCCCTCTGCCTCCCCCACGCATCCCCCATGGCTGAGCAACATGGATGAGTGTCGGGCCACGGTCGGGGTTCCCACTGAGTGCTGAGAGGCCTGCAGCTGTGAGGCTGTCCCAACATCTCCAGCCCATGCCTGCATGTGGCATCCCTGCCTGCAGGAACAAGCGGTGCCTAGCAGCCGTGTGGATGTAGGGGGGTAGCACGGTCCTCCCTGAGGGCAGCCATGGGTGTGCCCTCTCCCTCCCCCTGGCCCTTGCTCAGCATGACATGTCACAGCACTGCACCGTCCCCTTTGCTCCCACCTGCCCTGCCCTTCCTTGTGTGTTTTGGACCCTCACAGCACTCACCTGATGTTCCCTCCCCGGGGTCTGAGGTGGTCTGGGAGGCCTCCTGTGTCTCAAGGCCTGGCTCCTGGATGCTCTGGGTGCTGTCCTCCTCGTCTGCCTCCTCCTGGAGCTCCTGGTCCCCGAGCAGGTGTTCTGGCTGCTGTACAACCGGGGTCTTGAGCCCAGACTCCAGCAGTCTCTCAGGAGGCAGAGGATCCCTTGCCCCCAGGATCCTGTACAGGTCCTTGTAGTACTCACTGGAGTACGGCTTTTCCCCAGAGCGGGAGCTCTGCTCACGGGCCCGGACATATCCCTGCCTCAGCTCCTTAAGTTTCTCTCTAACCTGCTCCAGTGTGCGGGGATGGTGGCCTTGTTTGGCCAGGAATTCTGCCATTCTGGCAAAGATGTCGGCATTCCACCTCTTGCTGCACTGCATGGCCTGGAGGGACTCCTCCTCAGCCCAGAGGCCCAGGAGGGCTTTTATCTCCGGCCCTGACCAGGAGGGTGCCCAGCGCTTCGAGCCCCGGGATTCCCAGGGGGATGATTCCCTGGAAGGGCCGGAGAGATTTGGGGGGGGGCTGGTCCCTGTGACATAGCTCACCCACAATTGAGCAGTACAGTTCTGATCTGCTCTGGAGCTCACTTGCTGCCAGCGTGCTGCTCCTGGGTGCCTGTGCCTTTTAAAGATGGCTACGGGCAGGAAAAATAGAGTTGCAAGCTGTGGCAGGAGTGTCCACCAGGGGTTCTCCCTGGAGGCCTTTTATGTCGACATAACTTTTCCCCTGCGTCCACACTGCTGTTTTGTCGACAGAACTACGTCGACAAAGGAGTTATTCCTCGTAGAATGAGGTTTACATACGTCGACAAAACTGCTGAGTTCTGTTGACGTTATGTCGACAGAACTCAGCGGTAGTGTGGACGCAGGTATAGTTTTGTCGACAAAAGTCCACTTTTGTTGACAAAACTCTGTAGTCTAGACACACCCCAAGAGAGCAAGAGTCAGGCTAAGTCTGTGGCCTGACAACACGAGATCTGTAATTAGACGCTGCTTTTGCCTCTCGCCTCCATTCAGAGATAAGGCTAGAATGCTGACTCTGGCAGGGACCTTGAGATAAGGAGTATCTGGGTGGAACTAAAATAACTGTTAGCCACTGGTGTTTGTAATGAGAAGGAGACTAATTGTTATTGTTATTATACCTAATGGACAGTATATAAACTGCTTCATAATTGCTTGTATTCGAAGATCTGCCTCGGGGAGGGGGGAGGCCTCACCCCCCCCCCCCCCCGGCCGAACCAGTTTTTCCCTTTCCGCAGCTCATAATAAAACTGCTTCTGGCTACTTGTTGCTTACAAACGCAGAGTGAGGACAATGTTTTCTTCCACACTGACTACTATCTGACAATACTCATAAATGCAGGCATTAATGAGACTGTGAAGCATTACCTTCAGCATATCAGAAGTGACTTCAGGGCTCTGGAAGAACAGGTGAAGGCGAACAAAGTGCAGCTGGTATTCTCTTCAATACTTCTGGTCAAGGGTAGGGGACCAGTTAGAGAGAGAAACCCTCAGCCTGGAGGTGAATGCCTGGCTCCAAAGATGGTATAGATGGAAAACAGGGCAGTATCAGAAGCTAAAAAGGCAAAGAACAAGTTAAAAATTACTTAGACAAGTTAAATGTCTTCAGGTGACCAGAACCTGATTAAATGCGTCCTAAAATATTAAAGGAGCTGACTGAGGAGTTATCTGAGCCCTTATCTATTATCTTTAAAAAGCTATGGAAAATGGAAGAGGATTCCAATGACTAGAAAAAGGCAAAAATAATGACCATATATAAACAGGAAAATAAAGACAACCTAGGCAATTAGAGACCAGCCAGCTTAACTAATGTATCAAGAAAGATTATAGAACAAATAATGAAGGAATCAATTTGCAAACATCTAGCAGATAATAAGGTGAAAAGAAATAGTCAACATTAATTTATAAAGAATAAATCATGTCAAACCAATCTGATAGGCTTTGACAAGTTAAGAAGCCTTGTTGATAAGGTTGAAGTGGTAGAGGGATATGGTATATCTAGACATCAGTAAGGCACTTGATACAGTCTCATGCAGGAAGGTCAGAATGAGCAGGATTCTGCAGGGAACAGTTCTGGGTCCAGTTCTATTTAATATTTTTTTCAATGATTTAGATAATGGCATAGAGAGTACACTTATAATGTCTGCAGATGATATCAAGCTGGGAAGGGTTGCAAGTTCTTTAGAGGATAGAATTATAATTCAGAATGATCTGGACAAACTGGTGAAACTGACTGAGGTAAAAAAGATGGGGCAAATGCAAAATACTCCACATAGGAAGGAACAATAAGTTTCACACATACAGAATGGAAAATGTCTATGTAGGAAGCAGTACTGTGAAAAGGAATGTAGGGTTTATAGTAGACCATAAGTTAACACTGTCGTAAAAAAAGCAAGCATCATTTTGGGACGTATGAGCAGGAATGTTGTAAGAAAGCCATGAGGACTAAATCTTCTGCTCTCCTGTGCCTCTACTGGAGTATTGAATCCCATTCTGGGTGCCATATTTCAGGAAAGATGCACAAATTGAAAAAAAGTCCAGAGAAGAACAAGAAAAATTATTAAATATCTAGTAAACATGACCTATGAGGGTAGATTGAAAGAACAGGATTTGTTTAGCCTGGAAAAGAGAAGACTGAGAGGAGACACAACAGTTTTCAGTTATCTAAAAGTTTGTTACAAGGAGGTAGGAGAAAATTATTCTCTTTGATCACTAATGATAAAACAAGAAGCAATGGGCTTAAATTACAGCAAAGGAGTCTTAGCTCAGACATTAGGAAAAACTTCCTAATTGTCAGAGTTGTTAACACTGGAACAAATTGTCCAGGGAGGTTAGACAAACACCTGCCTGGGATGGTCTAGATGGTGTTAGATCCTGCCATGAGTGTAGGGGACTGCTGTGATGACTTCTCAAGTTTTCTTACAGACCTATGATTCTGTGAGTTCCTTTTTGTATTTCTAGAATGAAAAACTGAATAGATGAATTGACTATATTTGTAGGCTATGTAGACTACAAATAATGTTTACTCAATGCTACATAATATACATTTAAGTAGCACTGGGAACCAAATGCAAAACTTTTTTTGATTTTCAGTTCACATATGTTTCAGAAATGTATTCAAAACTATATCCTAGATGTTGATACAAGCAAAATTTCCAGTATTCTATGGTTTGCCTGTTATTTGCCTTTACAAGACTTTGTCTGAAACCATATTTAGTGAATAAAATATTATACTATGTCATTCATATTTCATTTTAGCGTATTTATTAAAGATACCTATTTTACTCACAGACATCCTATTTTTTTTTGCCTCCTCTCTTCAGATAATTTCATTAATTCCAAAGGTTTTTCTTTCATTCATGGCTTATTCTCAGCTGCTCCTTTTTTTTTAATTAGTATTGTCCCGGGTATAAATATTGAAACACAGATATAGGCATAAAACTTCCAAGTGTTTCAGGCACTCTGGAGTTTCTCATTGAAAGTCAACAAGAGAGATTAAGGGAAACCCACATCTATCCTATAGTTCAATAGGTGGTGCAGAAACCTGTTCAAATCCGTTCTCTTCATTAGGTAAATGAGGGAACTGGGGTTTGTTACATGCAAGATGAATACCCAAACCACTGGGCTAAATGTTATAAACTTCTGCTCCCTTCTCCAGCCTTTTTATGTGTAGTTAGGCACCTGCTCCTGTTTCCAACTGAGGATCACAAGCAGAACTAGGCACTGAACTATGTGAGAAGAATGACACTTAGGTTGCACCTGACCATTAAGTATGTTGTATTATCTGGTTTAGGTGACTCCCCACCTTGGCTTAATCTACACTAAAGGAGAAAGCTGACTTAAGATATGCAATTCCAGCTATGTTCATTACATAGCTGCAGTTGAAGTATCTTAAATCGCATTTTGTCTCCATCCACACAGCAGAAGGTCAATGGAAGCACACTCTCCCTTTGATTTCCTTACTCCTTGTAGAAGCAGGGATACCGGTATCGATGGGAATGCCTCTCAGATCAAATTAGCAAGTCTTCACTAGACCCACAATTTTGAACCTGGGAAGATTGACAGCAGCTGCTTCAATCTTCTCTGTAGTGTAAGAATGGCCCTAGGCTACGTCTACACTGGCATGAATTTCCGGAAATGCTTTTAACAGAAAAGTTAAAAGCAAGTCTAGACACAGCCCTAGTGTACTGGCTTGTGTGGATTACATTCATAGGCATCTGTCTCTCCGTATTCATTGTAGAGGAAGTTTAGGTGCAAAACTCAAGCTTTGTGGATCCCATTCTTGTTCCAGTCATTTTTTTAACCATGTAAATGTTAGGTATTGTGTTGCTTAAGACCTTTTGTGCATTTCAGGCTAAGGTATGTTTAAAACTAGTACCCAGGTTCATGTAATACATTAATGAAAATCAAAATTGGATTTTGAATATTTTTAAAGTTCCTGTCATATATATTTCTGTGTACATTTAACATAACTGAGTGATCAAAACAGATATTCTAATTAGCTATATGTGACCTTGAGCTAAGCATAGAATAGTCCATATCATGCAGCTTACTGCCTTTTAGATTTAGTGCACAGTGAACTAATCCATCTGTTGTTTTTTTTGTCCCAGGACATTAAGACATACGATTTGTCCTTCAAGATATATTATCCTTTCATTTCTTAATGCTGTAAGTGATAAAATTCAATAGCAAATTAGTCTATGCATTTAAATTTAGTACCTCATGCTTTGGTTTTATTCAACAATTACATGGGTATCCAAAGGTTAAAAAAATTCAGAATAACGGGCCAAATTTGGAAATCTATACACAGGCAAAATTCTGACTAATCTCAGTCAGATTTCTTAGCTTGCAAAGAATATGACATCTGCCCCTTTTTGTTCACATTCTGTAAACATATTTATGATACAAATGGAATAAAATCAATTTCCTAGGTTCAAATAGCCCTGGATTTTGATAGTTGCATATCTTTCACTTTTACATGCATGCAGTAACTTCCTTTGCTAGTAATTAATGCTACTTTAGATTTTATTCTGATCAATACAGGAATAGTGGACCATATCCAAAGCCCTCTGTTATCAATGCCAAGTCTCCCATTTACTTCACTGGGCTTTGGAACAGGCTTTAAGCAGTAACAGTAAGTTTTTTCATTCAGATTTATTTTTCCTTTGTGCCTATCATGACATTTACAGATGGTGACTACTGCAAGATTTTAGTGGGAATTAAGTCAGATTTCTAATGACTTCTAAGGTTTATCTTTTTTCCAAATTCCAGACACTGTGCCCTCACTTTCAAAGCCATTCAAAGCTCCACTGCTCTCTTCTTATCTGCTCTTGACCTTTAGCCTGTAAAATTCCCAATATTCTCCATCCTGCCAATACACTGGACTTGTACATTTCTGTCACAGATTACATAATGTCTTTTCTATGCTACCCCTAAGAGTGGGTGGTCTTCACTATAGTTATGTCTTCGTTCAATCCATTCTCTACACCAATTTTTTCTTACGATGCCTAAAAGTAACATAAGGCAATTTATGGTGGGTCAGAAAATCTTCTGCAGAAAATTTTGACTTTTTATTGAAAACTGAAAAAGTGTGTGGAGATTGAATTTCTTTTTGGAAAAATATGAAAACATTTCTAGAAATGCAAACCTTCTAGGAATATTTTAATTTAATTGAAAGCTCAATTTTCTGTCAAAGTAAGTTTAGATTGAAAATTTTGTACTGGACCTAATTGAGATTAAGTTGAGCATAGTTATTGAAGTAGATTGTAGCCTTCTTCTCCTACTCTTCTAGTATTACGGTACTTACTTTCCTTGGCCCACAAGACATATCTCTTATCTAGTGAACTATGTATTTGTGTGGGATGTAACAAAGTGGAACTTTTAGGCACATTAGAATAAATAATTTGTTGATGGTCAAATCAATAATCAAAAATAATACTGTTATACACCCATAACACAGGTTGATTTTTTGGATTGAAAATATGAAATGCTTGAGTGAATGCTAACAGCCAGCATTTTGTGATCAATTCATAGGCTGAGAATTGTCTTCACAAAACTTAAAACAGTTCTGAAAGTAAACAAACATAGTCTATTCAGACATTTCCTGAAGAGGGAAAAAGGGCTAATTGTAGCATAGATTGCTGATTGTTAACTGTTCACCCAACTTTAATATAGATACTATGCAAGAACTAATTGCTAAACATATACACATAAACAACAATCACGCAAGTACTCACACTGGAATTTTCAAAAACACCTAGCATTGGAGTAACCGCTCCCACTGGTGTTAATGGGAAGAGAATTAGGCTATCACAGCACTTTTGAAATTTGTCCTTTTCACCTCACATAGCTTTATTTCCATGAGAGCACCCCATTGACTACTCTTGTTAGTTAAGTCATTCATCTACTATAGTGTTTGTAGTATTGACCCATAACTGGCTAATCATGCAACAATGTAAGTGTTAGTAAATTGCAGTTATTAAACTTGTCGGCATTTTTTTTAGTCATCAGTGGATTGAGATAGACATGAATATGACAATGAGTTGATCTAATTCAGACATAATCTTTGATGATGTCGCTAAAAACTTTGTGTGCTGTGTTATTTATTTTAGTGATCTCTATTTAAGGGAGTAACTTGAGGGACATTCATATTTGTTTGACAGTAATCAAATACCATCAGGCTATGACATCTTATTAACCTTGTAAATGTTTCTGTATGAGTCTAATTAATTAAACACATTTGCAAATAAAGCCTTCAGGTTATCAGCAATAAACTAATGGGTTATAGCATTGTTAACACATTCACTATATAGCCACATAACTCTTAAGGAGAAGTTAATAAACAGTTGTCACAAATGTATTAATGAGCTGACTTCTTTGTGACTGCTTCAGTATGAAAGAACCTAAAATGTGCAGAATGAGCTACCAGCAAGGTATGGTGATTTTTACCTTTGCCCTTTCCCCGCCCCCATTCATCTATGCTGAGACTAGATTGCAACTCCTGTTCTCTCCAGCCACAGGAGAGATAACAGTGGTAGCAGCTGTCATCACAATCAAGTCTCAAAGCCAGGTCTGCAGTGAGTGGTCAGGATCCCACCCTCCACTTGCTAGTTTATTGACGACTGCTTACCAAGGAGCCGGGAAACCCAGACCCAGTTTGAGGCTCCACCCTGGATTCTATATCTGTGGTGTCCTAAAGTAGCTGATTGGCCTCCTGGCCCTACTTAAGCCAGCCTCAGGGACAGGAAGCTGCCTGAATAACTAACCTCCATACGCTAAACTATGTGCTAGCTTCATTTCTGGCATCCTGCCCTGGCTTGACTACTGGCATCTGCTGTGTGGTTCCTGACCTCCAGCTGCCTCCTGCCTCTGACCTCTTGGTATCGTGAGCCAGTTTGACTCTGGTACCTGAACCATGAAACCAGAATTCATGTTTCTGATCTCAAAATTGTCTCCTGCTTCTGATTTCCTGACCCAAAAGATTGTTGACTCCTATTGTCTGACTGTGGACTCCAGCTCTGAACTCCAAGTCTGATTGTTCACAACTCAGCCACGACAACTTATTCAGGCAGCTTCCTGTTTCCACTGCTGGATTACATAGGAAAAGTGGGCCAGGCAGCTGCACTATGACTCTGTTGGTAGGACTTCCAGAGTGGATCTTCAAACTGGGGCTGCACTTCATGATTTCTGAGTAAGCAGTTGACACTAGACTTAGCAGGTGGAGTGTTGGTGTGTGGCCACTCCCATCAACTTTGTGGATGTTGGGTTTGATGGAGAAGCTGTTAGTATGGTATATAAATGGGCCTTGCCCCCAGAAGCACCATACACACATATTCCAACAGAAGCTATAACTGATGATAGCCAGAATGAATATGAGACCTGGCAGACACTTTTTTACTCTTCACATCTGATGGGATCATACCTGATTTGGTGTATTTAGGATTTCCAACTACTTTTTTTTTAAACAAATACAAATCCACTCCAGGAGAAACACTGGTCTAGATACATATTTAAAGCTTGAAGACATGCAAAAAAAATCTCTTCCTTGTTCTGCAAAGTGCTTAGTGTAGTGTCGGAATTCAATAATTGCTAAATAATCACAAATGTGGCCCTATAACATTTTCTGCTGCCTTGCTATTCATGAGTATAATTAATCCACTACAGGTGAGCTATATCTCACCTTTGACTGGATAGTTTTTCTTTTTATTTCAAGTTCATTGCCCTGGACCATAAATTCTCCAAACATATTGCTACTACATTTCCTCCCACTCTTTGCATCATGTACTGATTATGAAATGATGCACTGCTTTCCTTGCATAATATGGCTCATTAATCTGACACATGGGTAGCAAGTCAAAAGAGAGATTTGAAGTGTCATTGATTTCAGATGAGGGAAAGCTAGCTGGGTGCTAGTAAAACAACAACAAAAGAAGACTATTAAGTAAATACACTGGTGTGTGGCAATGTAAATTTCCAAGGATGATCCAGAAATGACAAATATTTATGGAGAAATATATACGTAGGCTGACAAGGATTTTAAGCTAATGGAATTGAGACTTTGAGACCTGATCAAACCCTATTGAACTGAATGGAGAGACTTCCCTGTACTTAAATGATCTTTGGATCGGGCATTTTCTCAGCTTGTAAAGGAAATTTATTTTTGGAGAGAGAAGGGATTTGAAATACTCATGCAACTGAATTGCTTCAAACAACATTACAATACCAATTTCTCCCAGTTAACTCAACCCTTTAATTATTCTCTCTGAAAACTGTCTCATGTTTCCCTGCCTCTCTCCAGCTAGGAATTTGATTAATCCTTTGTGTGTGTGCACATGTGTGAAAGGAAATACTGCAAATATTCACACTGTGCCCAAATCCTCACAATATATACACTGACTAAGTCTTTTTTACTATTTCTCCTTGTTGCCATCTGTCTCTAACATGGTGAATTGTTGCTGCACTGACTCACTGAGGTTGATTTGGTAGGTCTAGTGAAGACCTGAAAAATCAACTGCTGATCATTCTCCCATCAACTCCAGTACCGCACCAGAATGAGGTGCATAAGGAGTGTCAGTGGGAGAGATTCTTCTGTCGACGCAGTGTAGTGTTGATCCTGTGGTAATTAGATCAAAGCTACACTGATTAATTTACACTACTAATGTGATTCAAAGTGTGTGGCTTAGATTGACTTGTCTCCCTAGTGTAGATCTGCCCTTGAGATAATAAGATATCACAGGCTGGTTGGCTTTCATTTTTGGATGGTAGATTAAATGCGGCCAATGACTGGTTCATATAGCAATTTAATAAGTGAATGAGAGTGCATCTTTTGGGCAGGGAAATCTGAGAGAAGATAATTAACTTTATTGCACATGATGAAAGATACTGTGTTGTCTGAGGACAAATCCTCGAGAAGCAAAGGAAATGGAATATATGGGAGGTAATTTTTCAGAGTGATGTTCATTTGATTAAATATTATAGTCAATTTTGAACTGTTAATGTTAAATTATAAAAGGAATCTGGGGAGCCTCCTGAAAACTGTTCTGAGTTGCTGAGGGAAAAGGTGAATTTAATAGGGAAATACTAGTCAAAACAAATGCCTATGAAGATAGTCCAATGGCTCTGTCAGTTTCACAGAATAATAGTTATAGATGTGGAGGATTTTAATTGGGACTATATCAGGGGTTTTGTCAATGGCAGATTGGGACAGCACATTTGTGTCAGGAGTAGGAATGGCTAAAATTATACCAGAGAAAATGTATCTGTCTTGACAGATGAATTTAATCCACTTAAAGTAGCCCATTAAAGGCTCTAAGACACATCCTTTGTACCTTATTTTCTTCTGAAATGTATTTAATAATCAACAAGCAGAAGCAAATTAGTCTCAGGAACTCTATATCTAATATGATTTTTCCCATTCAAAAATGCCAGAAAGAAACATTTTAAAAGAAATTGTAATCTCTTTCCAACAATTTTTCAAGTCCTACAGTTTGTTGAAGCTAGCCCTTTCTGGTGAAAAGATCAGCATTTTCCAATTTTAAAAAATTGTTAAGGAAATCCCAACCAACTTCAGTAAATAGAAATATATTAAAAATGTGTAGAAAGTGGGCAACTAAAATATTGAAGGGCTTCTGTAAATCCTGTATTTTTCATACAAAAATAAGTGTGCCTGAAATGGTGCCTACAAACCTTTTGGAGGTCCATGAAATAACAGATGCTGAAGATCTTTTTAGTTATTCCCCAGAATATGTATTTTTAGTTTCCTTCTTGAAACCAATGTTCTCATATTTAAGAATGAGAAAAAATGCACAGCCAATGGAAGAAGCTTATAGCATATATAAAGCCTTATAGGCCTTTCTGTAAAAACATGGAATTTATTCTCTTGGTTTTAAAGATGGAAAAAAAGATGTAGGGTTGTGTTCCAAAAACAACTGAGCATTAGAGAGGCACTCTATGGCTACGTCTACACTGGCATGATTTTCCGAAAACGCTTTTAACAGAAAAGTTTTCCATTAAAAGCATTTTCAGAAAAGCGAGTCTAGATTGGCAGGATGCTTTTCCGCAAAAGCGCTTTTTGCAGAAAAGCATCCATGGCCAATCTAGATGCGCTTTTCCGCAAAAAAGCCCTGATCGCCATTTTCGCGATCGGGGCTTTTTTGCGGAAAACAGTACTGTGCTGTCTACACTGGCCCTTTTGCGCAAAAGTCTTTCAGAAAAAGACTTTTGCCTGAACGGGAGAAGCATAGTATTTCCGGAAAAACACTGACAATCTTACATGAGATCGTCAGTGCTTTTCCAGAAATTCAAGAGGCCAGTGTAGACAGCTGGCAAGTTTTTCTGCAAAAGCAGATGATTTTGCAGAAAAACTTGCCAGTCTAGACACAGCCTAAGGGTACATCTACAAAGCAGCATTTTTTGGAATAACTGATATTATTCCAAAATAACAAAGAGCATGTCTACATTACAAGCCTTTATTTCAAGATAATGTCGAGCTGGAGGACTTCTTACTCTGACTCCTGTAACCCTTATTTCATGAGGAATAAGAGAAGTCGAAGGAAGAGTGTTCTTCCTTCAACTTCCTGCTGTGTAGACAGCACCAAAAGATGAATTAAACTATTTCAATTTAAGCTATGCAATTGACATAGCTAAAATTGCGTAGATTATTTCAACGTTAACAATGCTGTGTAGACATACCCTAACAGGATAAGCATAATTCATTCTATCCATTGGGCTTTTTTATGCAGCAAACAAAACCTTTTGATTCTAATCCAAATGTAATGTGTATAGTGTCTATGAGTTTGACTACATATTTGTGAGACTAGCTGAAACAACATAATCTAATGTAGATTAAACTCCTGCATAAACAATGTTAGAAGTATGCAGTACAATGCTGCCATTTTTTCAAAGGTAAAAAGTCCTCACTCTCAAATACACATCCTTCCAGAAAAGTATGAGTCATTTCAGTCTCTGGTCATACTCATTTTAATTTATGAATACTAAACTTATGAGCGATGTGATAACTTTTCATTAAAATTGAAATTGGCTCAAATTCAAGTATAGAAGCCAATAAAAAAAACATAAATTGCACTCTTAAATCAAAGCCATTCATTATTTGCATTAGAACAGAATAATTATTATTAATTATTAGTAGTAATAATGTATTTCAGGTTTATTTTTACTGCTGGCCACGAGCATAATATCTGAATGTTCTCCATGTAAAATAGATAGGAAACAGTGAGGTCCTTAGCTGACTTCATGGAGTCTTGACCTTTTTAAAGTGATGAATGGTTCTTCTTCTGGGAGGAAGGAGATGAGGAGCTGATTTTGCAAGATTAACAAATACGGAAGGTTTTGGAGGATTTTCTAAAAGTGGCCATACTCAAGATTAATTGATCTCCTCCAAAACCTCATTCTAGACATCATACCCAAATCTTTTCATCTGAGGCTGTGTGGTCCCTGGCTGTCATACAATTTGTAATGGCCTAGACACAAGATGGTTGGAAAAGATTTTGTTATTTTGAAATGTGAGGTTGTTAAAACTTGGAACTACTCTCCCATCTATCCAATCACATTTCAGATTTCTCTGCAAATGGAAATAAGCCCTAGCTCCAAGTTAGGCTGCCTGAGAGCTGAAGACCCTGGAAATGCTAGCATCCTGTTTCTGGAATAGTTTGCTGAGTTATCTCCTAAGGAAGTTCAGGCCTTGAAGCAAAGGATGAGAAGGACGTATGAGCCAAAGAGCCAGATCTTCCAGTCTCTTGACTCCACATCAGCCTCCCAGGGGGATTGCTAAAGAGATGGAAGACTATACATACATTCTTGCTTCTGAAGATCCATGCAAAAAGGAACCAAGGTATGTGTGGCGTTCTATAGGAAATTGCACTAAACCTAAGCATCTCCAGAAAACATAGATTTTGACAAATCAGAAAACTTTGAATGGGATTGGGAACTTCTCAGAGTTTGTGTGTGTGGCTAATATTATGAATGATATTTTGAATTGTTCTGAAGGTGGACTCTTAAGTAGGCCTGGGTGGATGATGGAAATACAATACCAAGATACCTGGAGCAGCTTTATTTCAGTCAAACCTAGGCATACATGCACCTACACCAACCTGTGCAAAAGTGGTCACGTGATTTATGTCAAGAATAAAGGGTTAGCTGACTGTCACAGTTACCTTGAGGTTTAGAACATTAGGTCGCAATATTGCTGAATTGAAAATGGTTACCTGTGAGGTGTAAGGGCTATCTCAAGCAATACTGAGAGTACTGGCTCTGTGGAGACAATCCATTTGGTCTCTGACCCTGGTACAGACTTGAGACTATAAGAAAAATCTGCAAATAAGGGAAGGCTTGTGGAGACAGTAGTGTGTAGTTGAAAGTAGGAATAAGGGATCGTCCGGAAAAAGGCTTATTTTCCGCAAGATCCCGTCTAAACTGGCGCTTTTCTCCGGCAAAACCCCGAGCCGGAAAAAAGCGGCAGCCATGTTCATGCAAATGCCGCGGGGGATATTTAAATCCCCCGCAGCATTTGCAATTCCAAAGTGTCTCATTAGCATCCCTTTTACAGAAAAGGGTGCCAATGTAGACACAGCCTATGGGTTTCTAGAAGATAAAGAACTGGGCACCTATGTGTAACAAAGTGGGATGTTATTATTGCTAGTATACATAGGGTTGTCATCTTTTCTAACTGGACGGACCAGATGCTGTTATCATAAATGGCATCCTGTCTGTCCAGTTGGGAAAGTTGGTAACTCTATGCTCAGGGCTTATGAAACTCAGAGCAGTTATGTTGCTCATAGAGGATAGCTAGAGAAGCATTCCTTTAGTGGACCCAGACAAGGCAATCTCACAGTGCAAACCAGTGCAAATAATTCATCCCAAACACCTGAGGTAAGCCCAAAAAGTGTGTCAAAGGGATAATATGTAGCTGTTGTAATGCTGAATGGACCATTTCCTACAAAGTCAGTACTGAACTAACATTCCAGCAGTGTGTTAAGATGTAGTCTGTTTCTGGAGGTGCTGCTCATTCAGGGCATGTCTACACAACGGTACTATGTCAGGATAACGTCCGTTATCACACAATAGTGTTCTGCACATCTTAACAGCAAGCCCAGGGACTGCATGGCCATGCAAATGGTGTGGCCCTGATCCAGCATCTCCTGCCAGGTGTCTTGACACAGCTGGATGTCTTCCTGTAGTTTGCGGTCTATGGTCTACTCCATGGATCGGAATGCCACCAAGTGCTCCCTCAGGAATTCATGCATGAGTCTCTAGAGCCTGCAGGTCCCTCGTGTTCAGGAGACTGCCCTGAGTGGTGTTGACTGTCCCCTCTCACAGCTGGTCTGGCTGTGGAGAATAAAGAGAGACAGTCAGTTATCCCAGGGAACACTGTGCCTGAAGCCTCACTCTCATTTCTGAGCCAAGAGTGAGTCTTCTCGACTCAAAAGAAGGCAACGTACTTGAAGCAAGGCCGTGTGCATTCTAGCCCATCGGCCATTGCCTACAAGGACGCTGATAGCTTTGGGGGGATGGGAGCCTCACTACCCCCCCATCCTGGGGACAAGCAGGCATGAGAAGGTGTTGGCCAAACTGGGATCCTAGGAACCTGATGGAGGGTAATGAGGCAGCTGGGCTTCCCTCCGTGCCACATGTCAATTGGGTCCAGCAATGGTGGCATCCCGCAGGAAGAGGATTTGTATCCCTGCCCTCTGGGGGAGAAGGGGACTGGGTGTTGCGGAGGCGGGTATGAGCAGTAGATGCTTCTACATCTTGGCACCCTGTCCCCAGGAGTGGGTGCTGCCCCAAGCATGCAGGCATGCCCATCTGCCATGTACGGCACTGCTGAGGGGGAGGGTGTGCATATGTGTATCCATGTTCCCAGCTTGCTTCTAGCGGTGGCTTGTGGTGGGAGAGTGTCCCAACCCGGTGTCATGAGTATGGCAGACCTCTCCAGACACTCTGTGGCCATAGCACTAGGATCCTCTGGTGCAGCCTGCTGGGGCTGTGTGCCCTATAATGACACTTCATATGCTCCTATGTTCACAGGCTGCTTCATGATCCCCAGGCTGCAAAGGCCAAGTGAGGAGAGCACCCCAGCCCCTCGCCTCCCACTCTTTTTATCATGCGTGTGTAGGGAATGTGATGGCACTTGCCTAATGTGGATTCCCCTGCCTCAGACGATGCCAATACATTCAGAGTGTGGGTGACTGGCTCCAGAGTCAGGATGGTGACAGAGCTCACCTCATCTGGCTCGTCCTCTTCCTCCTTCCTCAGTATACCCCGGGAGGATGATGAGGGGCATCTTGAGCCCCAAGTCCACTTGTGGGGGTGAGGGACTGCAACACTCTCCAAGATGCAGTAAGGGCAGGTGAGAGGTTGTGCCCCAGAGCAGAAGCTGCACTCCTGGGCCCTTCACTTTCAATCGCACCCGCTCCTGGGTGCGGATGTGTCCCTTGTTGGCCAGGCTCTCAGCCATCTAGCCATAGACATCCACATTCCTATGTCTGGTGCTAAGATCCTGGAGGTTTGCCTCCTCATCCCAGATCTCAGTGAGGTCCAGGATCTCTCCTCCAATCCAGGAAGTTACACGCATCTTTCGGGCCTGGGCAGGCTTCTGTGAGCTAACCGATTGCTCCCTGGTAGCAGTGGTGGGCTGGGTGGGAGCAGCAGACTGGCTTATTGTGGCCAAATTCTGTGGCAGTGGCAGCTACAGTGTGTCTCAGGGTTGTCAGGGCCTCTTGCATGCCACAAGCTCTTTCTGCTGAGGCTGCAGCTTTAAGGAGTCCAGGGGAAGGAGGGACTATAGGGTATGTCTACACTAGCCCCCTAAATCGATCTAGGGAGGCTAATGAGGGCGACTGAAATTGCAAATGAAAGTGCAGGATTTAAATATCCCATGTTTGATTTGCATGTTCCCGGCCTATTGCCATTTTAGAAATTGGCTAGCCTGAAGTAATTGCCCATGTCTACACACGGCAGTGAAACGGGATTCCAATTTAAAGCCCTAACTCGAATTAGCTGGTATTCCTCCTGCAATGAGGTTTACCAGCTAATTCCCTAGATCGATATACGGGGCTAGTGTAGACGTACCCATAGAGTTTGTCTGAATGTACACAGAGCAGCCAGCAGGGCACCTTAGGAAGGGCTGGAGGCCCCTTATTTTGAAATAACTGCAACTGCCCTATCTACACAGCCCCTATTTCGAAATAGCTATTTCATAAGAGGCGTTATTCTTTGTAGAATGAGGTTTACCAATGCCGAAATAAGTCTCCCATTATTTCAAAATAATTTCTAAATAACTCAATTGCTGTGTAGACGCTCACATAATTATTTCAGAATACTGGCCATTATTCTGAAATAACTTTGTTGTGTAGTCAAACCCCTACCCTGCTATTCTCACATTACTATTGAACTTGAACAGGCCCAATTTAAGGAAAAGTTTTGCATACCTGCACAGAATTCACCAATTGCCTTGCTGTGATAGATGTATTGCATAATGTATTTCATTCAGTGCCAGAATGCATATGGGGTGATTCTGGTTTGTTTTCCTCTAGACAATGATTACTTGGATGTTTGTCTTTTTGAATATGTCTAGACTACAGGGTTTTGTCGACAGAAGTTTTGTCAACAGATACTGTCGACAAAGCTTCTGTCAACAAAGAGCGTCTAGACTCCATCCAGTTCTGTCGACAAAGCAAGCCGCTTTGTCGACATAACAGTGTGGACGCAAAGGACAGTTTAGATGCAATAATGCCTTCTATCGACAGAACTCTGTTAACAAACCTCGTAGAATGAGGTTTACATATGTCGACAAAACTGCTGAGTTTTGTCGACGTTATGTTGACATAACTCAAAGGCAGTGTGGACGCAGGTATAGTTTTGTCGACAAAAGTCCACTTTTGTCGACAAAACCCTGTAGTCTAGAAACACCCTTAGAGGAAAGTTCCATCCCATAAGCTGTAAAATGAAGAAGAAAAGGGCCTGTTTTTGTTGTAATAAGGTATTGAAACATTCAGTATGATTGTTAGTATTTACAGAAATGTATTTTATTTAACAAAACAAAAACCAACAAACTAAAAAAGACACTACGTTTAGTGATCTACTTTAGATTATGTGCACAGGGAAACATAGTGGCAGGAGGCACTAAGCCTATGAGGAAAACATAGATTACTGTACATATTGAACCCATATTTTGAGGACTGACTTCAAGTACTCTGTTTTTTTATTTGGGCTGCAGTATGCTTACTTTTAATCAGGCAGGGATTATCAGAGTGAAATGAAGTTGTGCCATTTGTGCATAGCAACAGAATAGGAAAAGCTCTCAAGGGCTTTGCACTGATTTACTATGGCCATTGTTTCTTCATTCTGATACAAGGATATTAGAAACTGATCTTTTGGTTAAATAGTACCTTTGCTCATAACTTTCACATTTCTCAAATTTAAAAGGGTTATTGTGACCTTGGTTGTTAGCCAGATAATGCTTAATGTAACTGTTTTTAAAGAACACATTTTGGGTATTCATTTCTGGAACAGAGAAGCAATTAGCTAGTTTGTTATACTTCAGATGATTGAAAAATGCTGCATTTTTTTAATGAAAAATGTTCTTCAAAATTTCAGGTTTGCTTGCTCTACCTCTTCCTTCCACCTCCCAAAAATTCTAAGATCCAATGGCAAGTCTACGTCTATATTAAAAAATCCATCCTCTTAATGTCCCAGGAATGTTGGGGACAACACATCAGCAAACTTCCCAAATTGTCTGACTGATTCTTAATGAAAAGCTTAGAATGAAAATATGAACCATGCCACAACATTCACATATATTAAAGGCAAAATTTGTTAATCCTTCTCAGATGCATTTGTTTCCCTGGCTTCAGAAACTGAAGCTTCTCAAGAATGGAGAGAATGGGTTACCATGTATTCTGTGAAAAAGCTGTGTGACGGGACGCCACGGCCCCGCACTTCAGAGGCCCATGCACCGGCCCAGCAGGGAGGAAGGCAGGCGTGCTCATATGCCACGCAACAGCTGGGAGGAAGGGAGGTGAGAGAGGCTGCCAGCTCGAGAGGTGGCGGGAGGCTGGGCACAAGTGTGGTGAGCCGCTAGGCAGCCAGGCGGCCAAGAAGGGTGACGCCCAGGCGTGACGTAACACCAGGGTGCTGGGATTTAAAAAGGGGAGGCCGGCCCAGAGGGGAGGGGAGACATAGCTGGGTTGCAACTCCAGCAGGTCCCCGTGAGACACTCCGGGCGAGACTCTGAAGGGTAAGGGAGACCAGGTAAAGGGAGAGGAAGCAGCCCAGGGCAGGGCATTAAGGCCTGCGGGCTGGCGCGTTTCAGCGGGAAGCCCCGCCATCCGGAGAAGACCTAGACAGGTCTACGTCCTTAGGGCCCTCGGCTGGGGTCTATGAGTGAGGGCGGGCCTGGACCCGCATCTCTCCACCGCCATATAAAGGCTGTATTGACATAGTCCCAGTGGAGGGACCCTACGATCTATTAAACAAAAGACTGGTAAACTGTAAAGCTAAGGTCACAGGTTGCAAATAAAATGTAGGGTGGAGAACCAAAACCTTTACAAGCTGTAAGACGCTCTGCTGTTGCTATTGATTTTACATGGAAGGTTCTCAGATATTACTGTAATGGGCAGCAGGATAAGACCCTCAGACAGACTGTCCTTACTCCACACATTCTCATTTAACTATCAGGTTTAACTACTCACACTGTGAAGTGCCATTCCATTTGAATACATAGTACCAGAACCTGAGTATGCCTTTGAGTTAATACTTCTGTATATGCAGAATATAACAAGGAGCAACTGATTTTAGAGATGGGAATGAGGACAGAGAAGCCAAGAGATCGAAAAGATCAATACTGGTAACAGGGTTTGATTTGTTGTTTTTTTAAACTTTGCTTTCCTTTTTACTGTATGCTTTTGTTGTCCTTTTCTTCATCATACCTACGACAACTGTGCTGAATGCTGATTTGGTACAAGCACAATTACATTAAAGAAATACTGTAAGTGTGGATATAGAGCATGCAAGTATCTGTTGCTAGACTGGTTCTCTCACTCTTATTTTTATGTTCTCACTTTGAACAAATATTAATTCTGAATACCTGTTTGTCTTGATATTTTGTGCAAATGTTACAGAAAAATACAGTTTAATCTCCAGGGGAGTCTTACATTACCTGAATGTCAGGCTGGTTTCCTTTTAAGGAAACTGCCATTGCAAGGGTAAGCTGAGGGATCTAAATGATACCAGCTCATATGTGGAAAATTTCCCTACAAGGAAAGCCTTTATATATATGGGTCACCATGCGCACACCCACCCACTAACAGAGCTGAGATCTCATCTTTAGTGATTTCAGCATCCTGATATGAATGGTGCAGAGCAACTTTTGGGAAGATCTCTGAGTAAGTTTTCCTCTTAAACAGAAAATATTGAGAAAATAGCAGGCAGCTCTGAAGTATTTTGCTAGATATTGCTATTCTGTTCTTGAGTTGCTTCTTATTGATTGTGTTTTCCGTCTGCATATTTAGAGCTATATTTGACAGTGCTGGTAATGAAAGACCCCTTCTTAAAGATGCTGAGCATATCACTTTCTTGAAAATTAATTTACAAAATTTCCTGAGAGCTCCTTGTGCACCCTCCCCTACCCCCAACTTGAAGTTGAAGTTAAGGATGCAATATTAATGAGAAACTCTAATGCCACTCTAACTTACAGAATAGAAATGATCAGGAAGTCCAGATCATGGCATTGCAGGTGACAGGTGAGTGCTCAGGGCAGGATAAGAAAATTCTAGATTTGTGTGTCTCTGTCTGTGTCTCTCCCTTATGGACAGTTAATAATAAATATTTTATTCAAAACACATATCCATTATTTTGTCTTTCTCTTCAACTTATTCCTGTGGCCTTGTTCTGACAGATGGCAAGCAATTTAGGGATTTACTATGTCTCTAGAGCCTTCATCATTATCTCCCATCTGATTTTCAATGGCTATACAGAAATCCTATGCTAAAACTCATTAATTAGTAATTAATAGCAAAATAATGTGACCATCCAATAAGAAAACAATAATTGTAAGTTATGAAATTAGAAGGTTATCTGAAATAAATAGGTAGTTTCTATCATCTGTAAAAAATTCACTCTGGCGGCTATGTTGTTAGCATAGCCTGACTTATCTAGTAGAGCTGGGCAGAATCAATCAGACAATCACTTCACTTCATATAGCACCCGTAATGCAATCACTCTAAAGCACTTCATAACAATAAAACTAAAACAGATATGAAATGAAGAGCAGATGCCAGACATGGCTGGGTTTCTAAGGGCAACCATAATCCCCAAATATTACTCAACACTCCAAATTATCTGAGCTGTTATGTTAGCTCATCATCACTGTGCTGGCTAGTCAGTTCCATCTGATATGTGGTACCATTCTTGGTAGTACATCACATACATTGAAACAAGTGAAATTATAGATTACAATTTACCTCCTCTGTCAGTGATCTATTGTCTATGTCTCTAGGAGGAAGTGCAATTATTTGGAGGAGCCTTTTAAAAGTGTCCTGGTAGATGATAAGGAAAAATAATTTTAGGTGAAGTATGATTGTTGGAATGAAATTTTTCTGTTATTGATCTCTTCATGCAAGTTAAATCCTGACTATAATTTGTCATCTGGAAAGAAATAGTGTATGTGCAAGACTACTGAGGGCCTATCACGCCTTGGAGACTGTAGAGATTTCATAGGGATATGTAAACAGAAAAATAGGGGCAGATCCATGGTTTTGTATAAAACCAGACCTATTCCACTGAACAGGGGCAGGATGCTTGGAACATGCATAGATCAGGGTAAGAGTTTGTTGATTCACATGCAGCTGTGTTTTGAGCCGTCCTTGCTCTGCATTGATGGGCCTCAAGAATCACGGGAATACAGTAACCTCTGATCATGGTCAATGGAACTGGAGTGAAAGGGCCCATGTTTCCTGGAGGGACTGCTTTTAGGAAACATCAATGAAAGTGGAAGCAATGGAGTCACATGGGCAAAGCAGTCCGTAGCACTTTAAAATTCCACTTTTTCAATTTACCTGGCATTCAGGCTCACTTTTCTCTAGTGGAACATAGTACCAGTGCTAGAAGTATGAGTTCTTCTCAATGCAGCAACTGATAGCGTGAACCACAGGACTCTGTGTGAAGCCACCATAGCCTAGATTTTGCAGATGCAATCCTAGCCCAGTGATAGACACAGAATAACCTGTATTTGTGCAAGAAGAGGACAACATAAAAAAATCTCCCTTGTAACTTTTAGCACAAATGCTACTTGCCTGGGATATAGAAGACTGCTGGTTCAAATCCCTCTGTTACCTGCTGAGCGCAAAGGATTTGAACTAGAATCTGCTGCTTTCCTAAGGCATGTTTTACCCACCAGGCTACGGGAAGTGTGTTACTAGCAGTCTCTCCTGTTGAAGTTGTTCCATTGTGGATAAGCAAGTTGTTCCATTGCCCATGTGAGAGAATGTACACGAGTAACTTGTAGCCCAATGGTTGAAGCACTTTGATCCAGTAGAAACCCAAGATCCAGTCCCTCTGCTCTAATAATTTTTAAAATTATTTTTCCACAGTGGACCATCTTCAATGGGAGACACTGAGGAAGTTCCATATCAGAATATCCAATAACTTAATGATTCCTCCTAACAGACAGAAGACAGACATAAATAAAGGATCTTCCTTGGGTTGCCAACTTTCTAATTGCTGAAAACCAAACTCTCCTGCCTATCATCTTTCTCCAAGGCTCTACCCATGGAAACTTTTGTTGCTTGCTCCCAACCCCCTTTATCCCCGTCGACTCCTGGGACTCACCTGCTGCCTGCAAAGCTGCCGGTCTGGCATGAGATGACGTGGAGATGGCACAGTTGGGGCTCAGTGGGCCAGGGGGGAACAGCAAAAGATGGTAGGGGGTTGGTCCCCTGGAGCAGGAGGAGAGGAAGAGTTGATTCATGTAGTGTGATCAGGGCAATTGGGACAGAAGGATGGGGTGGGCATATTACTTCCTGAGGGTGGCAGCAACTATTTTTTGGAACCTAGTTCAGAAGCCGGCCACTACTCTCAGTCTTCAGCAGCTGAACAGAGAGCAGTTTCTCCATGTGGCTCTAGCTACAGCTGTTGCTCTTCCTGTCCTCAGTGGTAAAGGGCAGTTACTGTGACCAACTGGAATTTTAGCAACCACTGGTTACTGCCAGGTTCTCTTTTCAACTAAACATTCAGGTCAAAAACTGAACACCTGGCAACGCTAGGTGTTCCACATCCTAGAATAACATAGAGGAAAAAAGGGCTCAGAGTGGCAATATTGCTTCCCTAAGAAAGGACTGAGGATTAGGAAATCTCTAAATAACCTTGGTGCAGGAGACTGTGCACTGTGGTTTGGTGAAGGTAAGAAATAAAACTCAAAGAGGTAATAATCAACCAAAAAGCATCCAGGATTATTTGTCAAGTCTCTTGGGACAGGAGAGGGTCCTCCTCTGTTATAGGACCTAATATAGCAAATGAGGTCTGAGTACCCTTACATGATCAGGCCCATGAGGTGGCTGAATGGCATTCTTCTTCCAGTTTGTGCATCACGATGAGGCTTAGGTGTCTGGACGCCTGGATTTAGGATGGAATATTTAGGGTTACAGGCAGAAACACAGCTGCCTAGGGAACCTGTACTGCAAAAATGTAGGTGCCAAGTGAATTTAGGTTCACAGCATGAGGCCTATTACTTGGATTTAAGTGCCTAAAGTGTATTTAACCCTGAATAAGGGCTGGGATTTACACACAGTTGAACTGATTGTTTCTACCCAAAGAATGCATATGCACCTGGGATTATACAGAACAAATAGAAGTGAGTAATTTTGATTAATATAATTTAAGTAACATAAATGCTGCTGCTATTTTGATGTGGAATTGAGACAACCAAAAATTAAAGGATATTTTTAGTACTTTGCTACAGGCAGGCTAGCAAAAAATACTTTCTGGTAAAAAATAAGATACATTCTTTGATCATATCATATAAGCTTTTCCTTATTTCTCTCCTGCTCCTATGGGGCAAAAGCCCCAGGAGCTGAGTGCCTGCTAATTTTAGTAACTTGTGTGTGCAACTAGATGGCTCATCTTTTTTTAAGGATCAAACACTTCAAATGTATTTCTATTGTTGTTTTATATATAATCTTCTATATGCTTCAAGCAGCAATATACAAATGAGTCACGTGATAATTCTGTAGATTTTTGAGGGGCGATGAATCAGCAATGTTTGCATGAGCAGGTTGGGTTATATTCAGGTGGCTATTTGAAGACAAAGAATACTGTTGTCATAGAGACTGGAGAACATAGAACAGAGGGACTTATAGTTAGTTCAGAATGTTTTCACTGCTTTTCTGACTTCTTACACAACACTTGCACATTTGCACCTTTTCAAAATTCATCTCAATTTTCTGCCAGACCGAGGCCAATTCTTCTGTTACGCAGCTGTATATATGGATTGGTTTATAGTCAAATATTGCTGTTAGCTAGAAGTAGCTAGCAGCTATATACTTTGAGACTTCGTTACCTTTCCAGAGATATATCTCAGAATGATTGTCATCAATCAATAGTATAATTGAATAATTGACTGATACAGCAGTTACAGCAATATAAATATGAAATTATTGCTGGCACAGATTCTGAAGAGTAGTTTAGCCACTCTCATGACAGGAGGTGCAAAGATGGCTTTATACTTGCATTCTCCTGAGATGGTTGCAAATGAAAGCTAAAGCTGAGTTTTGTTTGATGGTGGCAGTGCAATGTCCATTCTGGCAGCCAAGTATTAACCAGGGCATAGGGAAAACACTGATCACATCATCCCCTCCCCCACCACACCTCTCAGCTGCTCCATATTTGCCAAAGGCCTGAAAAGGATGTTCTGTGGGAGCTCGGACAGCATCACTATGGTAATAAATTAGTCTTCCACTAACTAATTTTGCCTCCTTTGGTGTTGCTAAATGTCACGGGAGTAGCATAAAACATTGTTAATAGACAATAGGTTCTAGTGGCATTTCCACTAATTCCTGACTAAAAGTCATGATAAAATCATGAAATGGAAGACTACTTCCATTTGCATTTGTTCTGAAAAATAAATAAGAGCAGTTCAGAGATGAAGTGTTGACTATCTATTGCAAATTTGGAGTGTTATTGACATCTTCTCAACTTGAAAAGCCATTTCATTTTTTATCCTTTTCTTTTTAATTTTGTCTGTTTTGGAGCTGGTTTGTTTCAGCTGAAATAGTGTGGTGAACCAGCACAGATCAAAAGTTTTCTAATGACTGAATTCCCTCCTGCTGTTTTCACAGTAAGAATGAACAGGAGGAAAGTTTGAATCATGAAAAGATACCTTTCTCTCCAGCATATCACTCTTTCTGATGGTCTAGTTTAACAGGCTATTAGTACATTAAGCTGTGCAAATTTTGAAATAGAACAATGTTCTGAAGCATGGAAAAAATTATTTCATTTTACCTATGCCCATGTACACTAGTTTATTTCTCTCTTCTATTTATTTATTTATTCAGGGAAAGTCGAGATAGATTCAAGCTTTAATATTGAGCTCCAGCAGTTTTGACAGGACAATCATTGACTTAATTAGAGTCAATTTAAATCTTCAAACAAAGTAACAACCCACAGCTATTTATTTTATGTTTATCTATGTGTATAATTCCATTTCTCTGATCAAATTTAACAAAATCAAAATTAGGTCAATATGTAGCCAGAGAGGGTTTTTTTTAAGAACTTTCATATAATTAGGTTACAGAATCTTTTGCCATTGCATTTGAACAGTTGGAGATTCTTTTTGCTTTATCTATAAATCTGAAACTCACTAGAAATGGGACAGGATTGAAGTAAGAACTTGATTGGAGTAATTTTGTGATGGCATTAAGTGCAACACTTCTAGAGCTTAGTGATGCAAGCATCGCATTATAGCCACTATTGAAGCAAGTTCTGATTTTTGTACAGACAAGTAATTGGTTATGATGAATCTTAAAATAGACTATATTTTGTACTACATTCAGCATCTCAAATTGTTTTAATAAAATGTTTCCTGATTATTGAACGTGCAAAAGCAATGAAGTTTTGTCAATACAACAAAACTACTATCTGAAATAATTATAGAAAACTGCACCAAACATAAAGCAACACTCAATCTAATAATTGAGTTTGAAGAATGTTAGAAAGCTAGTGCTGCATCTGTGTTCACTTATTTGTTCTAAAGATCATTGTTTTCACTCACATTTCCCACACTGAAAGCAATACAATCTTCCCCACGATATAATGATCAGCTGAAGTGCTTTTAATTTCATTTTTCAAAGATTTACAGATTAAAATCACTACTACCAGTCCTTTTTGCATCCTGTGTTTTGTCTGATTATTTGGGTAATTTCCAAGTCATGATTGAATCATATGTAAGTGGGGGAATGGTCCCGTTATTGTGGAGAACTTTCCTGGCTTCTATACTACCCTGGTGAAATGGACCAATGAAAGGATCTGAGTCCTCACTCCCACTTCCTTTACCCAATGGCCTCCCTGACCCTGAGGGCTCCCCTTCCACTCTCCTGAGTAGCAGAGTCCTCAAAATCCCAACAAGGCTGGGCCCAGGTTTCCTGGGGCTTAATCCCCGACCTTGTAGTCACTTGGGGCAGGAGCTAGGGTGTCCCCACTCCAAGGTGCTCACTTCACAATGCTTTCTTGACCCAGTGATCACTTCATAACGTTCAAAGTAAATACAATTTATTAAACATCAACTGATTAAAGAGAAAAGAATAAGAAAAAATGAGAAAGCTTAAATGAGAACACACAGTCCTGCTCTGTAGCAGGGGGACATCACTAACAGCAGTCTGCAGAGTGTAAGGACAGTTCTCCGTCTGTTCCTTATAGGTCCCAGGGCTCTCTCTCAGGTCCTGGCTGTGCTGCAGGGTGGCTGCAGGCTGGACATGCTTGATCTGGCAGTGACCACACGGCCTCAGGCTCTAGGTGGCAGGACCCGTCTCCCAGTCTGGCCTGCAGGGCCTCTTGGCTGGTGGTGTCTCCCTGCCCAGAGCCTCTCCCCCCACTTTGTTGGTCCCAGCTGCTCACCACACCCAGCTGCAGACTGTGCTGCTTTGCCAGCCTCCAGCTCCTTGTGTTGCTTCGCTGTTCCCTTTGGCTCTGTGATCACTGCCAGTCTGCTGCTCAACACAGGGTCTGCGCTCCTTGGGCTGTGTGTGCCTGGCTCTGTTGCTGCAGAGCTGCCCCTTAGCACAGGGCTGGGCTCCTTGGGCTCTGGCGCTGCAGGTCTTTCTCTCCACACAGCTTGCTTTTCTTAGCTCTCTCTGCTTTCTCTCAGAGAGACCCAGAAAATCACAGCTCACACAGAGAACGGGACCTGGCCTCTTAATTTCCTCACTGGCCTGTCCGTCTCAGGGCCCTGATTTCTCAAGGACCCTTCCCCTTTTGGTACTGGGAGCTGGCCAATCAAAAACTCCCACTGAGTTTTAGTAAGGGGCTGACAGTTCCCTTACACATAGAACACTAGAACTGGCAGGGACCTTGAGAGGTCATCGAGTCCAGTCCCCTGCTCTCACTGAAGAACCAAGAACCATCTAGACCATCCCTGCTAGGTGTCTATCTAACCTGCTCTTACATATCTCCAGAGATGGAGTTTCTACAACCTCCCTAGGCAACTTATTCCAGTGTTTAACCACCCTGACAGGAAGTTGTAAACTTGTATTTAAATTGGATAAATATTCATAAACAGTTGTATGCATGATTTGTTCAGCTGTTTTATAAACACTTTTCCCATGATTAGGTGCTCAGATCCAGTCTCTATCATTTGAATGATTTACCAGAATACTGGACTATGCCTTCAACCTCTTAAAAAAATGTTGCTAATGTAAATCCCCAACTTTCTCTTACTTGGTACTTATTCTTGCTTTTTTTAAAAAAATCTCAGATAAATCATATTACAGTCATTACTGCTAGAATGTCAGTATTTGCAAACTCTCACCTCCTCACTTGTTAAAACATGAAGTGGCACATCTTTTTTCCTATACCTAAAGTAGGAAATAATTATAGGAATGGTGTGGAATCTGTTGGCAAGTGTTTGAGTTGCCAAAATTAACTTTTTGTTGTGTTTACTCTAATTAATAATGCCTTCTGAGTTGGTGTATGTGCAAGTAAAGATAACAGACCTTCTTTTGTACATAATGGTGCAGCTAGTTACATGATATGGAATCTGATGTTTGTAGGGAGAGGCTGAGTCTAAGAGTATGTCTACACTAGTCCCCTAGTTCGAACTAGGGAGGCTAATGTAGGCATTCGAAGTTGCAAATCAAGCCCGGGATTTAAATATCCCATGCTTGATTTGTATCTTTCTGACCAGTCGCCATTTTTGAAATTTACAAGTCCGGACTAACTGCCTGCGTCTACACGTGGCAGGGACCTGGCAGTTTGAATTAAAGCCCTTAGTTTGAACCACCTGTTAAACCTCCTTGAAGGAGGAATAACAGGTAGTTCGAACTAGGGCTTTAATTCGAACCGGATCCCTGCCACGTGTAAACGTGAGCAGTTAGGTCGTACTTGTAAATTTCAAAAAATGGCAACCGGCCGGGAAGATGCAAATCAAGTATGGGATATTTAAATCCCGGGCTTGATTTGCAACTTCGAATGCCTACACTAGCCTCCCTAGTCATAGTAGGGGACTAGTGTAGACATACCCAAAGAGAAAAGATAGAAAAATGGTGTGTGTGCACACACACACACACAGGCATAGAACAAAAACAGAAAAGGTAAGATTCTACCTCAACACACTACATACTAGTGAAAAACCAGTCTGATAATAGGACCTATCCACAAAGTTCAGATCCAGACTTTAAACTTCTTCAAAGCTAACTGCAGTTCAAAACCTGGGATATTATTTTAATTCTGTATCTAAGAAAGTGGATTAATAAATGTTTAAATGGTCATCTGTCATTTGCCCTTTTGGTACTGGGGTATTTAGGGATATCTTCCGATGAGATTTTTACTACAATATTATAACAATCTATAAGGAAAAAAAGAAGTAAATTCTTCTAGAATCTGGGAATAGAAAATTTCACACCAACTAAACCATTTTTTCTCAGTGACTATTACTTTATGTAACAAATTATTGTATCTACTTATCTGATAATATATTAAGTTTGTATCATAATAATATTATTGTTGTGACTTAGCCAAGTTTCCCTGATCCTAGCAGCAAACCCTGCTTGTTCCTCAGTTTCTCTACTTGCATGTAAGCTGGCAGGTAACTCACTGGTCGCTACATCACTGCAGCTTCCAATAATGTCACTATTTACTTTTCTTTTCTCCAGGATTGACTACTTGTTCAGACAGTTCACCATCAGTCAAAACAGTAAAGCCAGGTCCTGCTGCCTGGCTCCTCTTAAGGCCTCTGTCTGAAAGAGATTCTGCTAGGACATGCCCAGCAAGTATCCCCAGCCAGCTATCCTCTGCCTTGTGTAGTGAACCTCCTTCCTGGTCCTTTGTCTGATCCAGAGTCTCCTAGGAAAGGCTCCATATAAAAGGAACTTCTGCAGCTCCTACTGAACCGAACAATTTGCTGGCTTTTGTGAGGACTGGGTGATCTCTACACTAATGCCTGGTCAACTACCTCCCACCTGATGCCGTGAAGCCAGAGATTATTCACTTGTGGGTCTGGGCTCAGCTCCCCTTAAAGGAGCAATCCTCCTATGACGCTTGCAGTCTATTTATATCAACATAACTACATCTAGGCTGTGTCTACACTGGCATGAATTTTCGGAAATGCTTAAAACGGAATACTATTCCGTTTTCAGTTTTTCCGGAAAAGGAGCGTCTACATTGGCAGGCTGCTTTTCCGGAAAAGCCCTTTTTCTGGAAAAGCGTCTGTGGCCAATGTAGACGCGCTTTTCCAGAAAAGACTACTGGGCTGTCTACACTGGCCCTTTTCTGGAACAGTGTTCCGGAATAAGGACTTATGCCCAAGCGGGAGCAGAATAGTTTTTCCGGAATAGCGGCTGATTTTGTACAGTAGAACATCGTTGCTTTTCCGGAAATTCAAGAGCCAGTGTAGACAGCTCGCAGCTTATTCCGGAAAAGCGGCTGATTTTCCGGAATAAGTGGCCCAGTGTAGACACAGCCCTATAGTTTTGCACTTGCAATGCATGACAGAACTTAAACATACAACTACATTAATTATGCTGGATACAGTCAGGACAAGAAGTGCATTTAAAATATGGAAGCCAGGCCTATTGTCATTTATAAAAGTGTCTTTGTGTTTCTGTTGTGTGCACTGGAATACTTCATATTTGGGGATATGATTTTAAATACTGTTGAAGCAAGAACACAGTGTTGCTGATGTATGTGGGTTTTGGAATATATTTAAACAGATCTTTCTAATGGGTATTGTGGGTTGAGAATGATTTCTCATTTAACTTAAACCATTTAGACATTTGGCTACATCAAATGTCTGAGAGCATGCATGATAGACATGAAACTTGTCTACCTTATCAGAGCCACTACAGCTCCTAAGTTTACAGGTTAGTTTGACTAAGTAATAAAGAAATAAAGAATGCACTTTTCATATGGTAATAAAATTGGCATGTGTAAATTTTCAGGATAATTATGCTATTTCCTGGGATTATATTGTTGGCAGAAAAGCCATAAATCTAGAGCCAAAACCTGTCAAGGTTTGTAATTGCTTCTCTATCATGTAACTTGAGTTAATATTCAAGTTATTGTTTCTGTCAGTGATTTGAACCAAAAGCAACAACTAATAGTATCACTGAAAATTGGATGAGGATTCTCATAGTTCCTTATGGAACAAAGTTAAGACTAAAATCTGGCTGACTTTGAACTCTTCTAAATTAGAAAATTATAGGTACAATTGGCTCCTGATAACATTTTGAAGAATTTAGAGAAAATAATATTATTCTAGTCTAATTCACCTTTTAATTTTTACCTAACTTTAGATTGGCATGAAATCTTTCTCTCTCTGTCTTTTTTCTTTAAGTTTATTCTCTGTTGCTAAACTCAGGGAAAGATTAACAGCAAGATAGAAAGTGTTACATTTTTTTATTTCATATCACAGTTTCTGGTTGTTGCCAGCACCTCAGCAAATATATACTGCTGAAGAATCTTTCATATTCTCTTGTCTACTCCACAAGACCTTTCACTACACCTTTCTACTCATCAAAATTTCAAACTCACATATTTTACATGACTCAATCAATGTAATAATTGAGAACCGCTCAAGCATATGCAATCTTTTCTTTTCCTTCCCTTTTCCTATTCTTGTGGGAGTTACTTTGTTAGTGCATAGCATTATTGGTGTGTATGATTTTGGTTTGGGGGAATGTATGTGTCAATGGGGAGGAAATGAAGAGAAGTTGAGCTGAATAAGGTCATGTCTACACTATAGAGAAGATCAAAGCTGTGGCTGTCTATCTTCCAGGGTTCAAATTAGACATGCAAATTCAAACTGAGAGGGCACTCCGATCAATGCTGGTAGTCCTGCTTCCATGAGGAGTAAGGAAAGTTGAAGGAAGAGTGTTCTCCCTTTGACTTCCTGCAGTGTGGACAGCACCAAAAGTTGAGTTGAGCTACTTCGACTTCAGCTACGCAATTAACGTAGCTGAAGTTGCGTATCTTAATTCAACCTTGTCCTGTGGTATAGACATACCCTAAATGTTGTCTGCATTTAGTTCTGGAAGTGGTGATGTTAAGAGCATTCCTATCTCATGTTGAAATGATTTGTGTTGGAGTTTGTGAAATTCAGAATTGCCATCTGAAAGGCAATTCTAATATTTCACCTTTGTTTTCATTCCAGATTGGGAGAAAAGTTTGTTCTGCAAAAAGTTTTGAAATTAATTCTGAAAAAAATAAATTTAGAAATCTTGAAGTACATTGTTTTAGTTGTCTTCCATTGAAATGCAATATTCAGGCATTTTCTATGTCATTTTTTTGTGTTTATTGAACTGCCATAAAACATGTTTGTTTCAAGTCATTTCAATATTAAATTGCATTTTTCTATAGTGATACATTGCTTCATGTATTTTATTGTAATTTTGAAGTCTGAGGCTAAATGTTTCTGTGGGTCAGTTTCTCTGACTGGCTAACATTTCTCATAATGTACCTATAGTGATGTGACTCCTATTTTACAAAACTGCCATTATGTACTTTGTCAGAATTAAATTCTCTTTGTATTATGGGAGATGTAATCCTATGAGGATCTTGATACATAGGAGAGAATAGGAACCTAAAGTACAACTCTCATTAGACAATGTCAATAAGGAAATGCAGTTTAATGTTTTTAATGTTTTGTTGAACTGAATCAAAATGTTTCATTATGAATCAGTTCAAATATGAAATATTCAGATTCAGGCTAATCAAATTGGAATTAAATATTTCTAATGGATAATAAAATATTGTCTTAGGTATTTCCTGACTATATCTACTCTTGTCAAGGGTCTTTATCTTGCAATTGTAAGCTTCCCCATACTTCGGTTTTTCAGTGGTACAAAGTGATAACAGGATTTTAGAGGGCTGCAATCATAAAGGAAGCTCAACTCATCCTCAGGAAGGATTTTGAATTTTAGAACAGAGACCTAGAACATGGCTTTGTGTTCAGTTGGATGCTATAAGAAAGAGGAGAGAGCTAGATAAAGTATTCATGATGACAAGTATTGCAAAAATGGAGGTTTTTGTTGTTTATGAACTGGTCTTTCAGGCAAGTGGCTTCTTTCTTAGATAATAAAGAAGTAAATAATTAAATCAGATTAATCAAACATCTAGCAGGGCATGATAGTATACTCTAACCAATATGATTTCTGGAAAGGGAAGTCATATCTTGCTAATCCATTAGAATTCTGTGAACACATCAACAAAATTGTGGACTAACTCTTTCCCCTGTCCAAAAACACACAACCCCCGCCCCCTAAACACAGGAACAGGGGAACATTCAATGAAAATGACAGGTGGGGAATTAAAAAATGATGATATTTTCATACAGTTCATTATTAGACTGGGAAGTCATTAGAGTCAGTATTCTTAAGTATTCTTATCTAGATAAATGTCCAAAGTTTTTATTGCTAACAAAAAAATTAAAAGAGTTGTTAAAACTTGTGTTTGATTTAAACCAATCTTTAACTGTTATAAATTAGGAGGGCAAGCAACTAATATGTGTATTCAGTGGGGAAGATGGATAAGGAATGCAGACTAATGCATTCCATTTGCAGGATTCATACACCATCCTTTGAAGCATCTGGCTCTGGCCAATTTCAGAGACACAATACTGCAATGGTTCCCAATCTTTTTGATACTGGGGACCAGTAAAACCCATTCAGACCAGTAAGGTTAGAAGGTCCCTCTCAGGCCTGCCGGGTGACTTGACTCATATGGGCCCTGGAGGTCGGGTGAGTAGCCCTGTGTCCTCTCCCCCAGTCGTGCCTGCATTCTGGGTGAAATGGGGGTGAAGTAGAAGTGGGCCTCATCCTCCTTGATTGGATCCACCTCGTCATCTCCAGCCTGATCCTGGCCTGCATATTTATACCTGCCTCTGGAAATTTCCACTACATGCATCTGACAAAGTGGGTCTTTGCCCACGAAAGCTTATGCTCCTACACTTCAGTTAGTCTATAAGGTGCCACAGGACTCCTCGTCGCTTTTGCAGATTCAGACTAACACGGCTACCCGTCTGATACTAGTCCAGATAAGTTACTAAGCTATAATATGCTTTCTCTCTTTAAAGGAAAAAAATAAATATTATTATTTCTCTCAATTATTCAGGAGAGGGCTGGACACTGCCAAGCATGGAGGGATTTTCAGAAATTTGGCACTCTGAATGTGTTTGATCACCTTGTTGGTTATACACAAGGCTACTGAATGCCAAAGTGAGTCTGTGGGACTGAAGGCAAGATTTTGGACTCTGAGCTGCTTAAGGACTGGGTACGTAGCCCATAGACAGAGTGTGACTTACATGCTTGGTGCTAAGAAAAGAGCAACAATGTGAAGGTTTGTAAGATACCCAGAGTTGCAGGGCAAATGTTGATATGTCACAGATATTGGGGGTACAATCCAGGCATTAACATTCTGCATCATGAAGATAAATGCAGATTGGTCTGGATTTTGAAGTAGGTGGCTTTCTGGAAAAGTTCTGTGAGGTGCGCATATGCTGCCTCATTGGCAAAGAAACAATAAGTTCTTTGCCTCCTTCATGACAGTGGCATAATTCTGTAGGGACCTTGCATTTTTGAGAGTTTGAAAAATATCTATCACAATGGGGCCCTGTTTCTGATTGGATGGCTCTCAGTAGGTCCACAAAATAAATAACAGTGGAAAAAAATATTATTTTAAATATGTTTTGGGGGTTGTATTGGTATTCTAAAATATTTCTCCTGGGGCTGATTTGGGTTAGAGTGGAGGCTTGTGATTTTTTTTTCTCCTGCATTCCTAAGGTCTCCAAGTCAGTATATTCAGCCTTCCTGTTTTTTGTTTTTTCCCCCTAATTTGTTTTATCTAGTAACCTTGAAATAAACACTCAGATTTGCTGTAATGATTGACTTGGCAACACTGATCTGACTACTTCCTTGGATAAAAGTTTTTTTCTGGCAACAGACTCCTCGGTTTGGATCTATGAGCTCGGTCACATATATTTGTTCCATGATTTGACACTCGTTAATTGTCTGGAAAGCTTTTGTTTTTAAGGGATCATTTATTAGTAGTATCTTTGATTTTATTTTTTTATTTTGCTGACATTTGGATATCAATTGATATTTTTGTGGAGAAGGAAATTAATCCGGTAGGTGACCTTATATGTGCCACGTATCTGTTTAGGTCATTCTAGAACAGCTGTCACATCACAATGCATTGGCTACAAATTTTTGGATGGATTCCCTTATGTTACCACTTTGTCAGATGTAGTGTAACTGCTGCAGCCAATGTCACAGGTGCTGCAGCTTTGTCCATCTCCTTCACCCACAAATGTCTTCATAAGTTCTCATACCACCCTCCTTGCCTGGAATATCCCTTTTGAACCAATGAACTATGAAATCTACTTGTCAAATCTTTCCTCAAGGATAACTTGTTTTGTTCAAGTCTTTGTTCCCAACCCTAATTTCTTCCACACTTCATAAGTGTGTGCTTATTATTAAATGCTTTGTGACCCTCATTTTCCTACCTATCCTCCCTAGGCAGTGACCTGACATTTTGTTTGACTATGAGATCTTGTCAACATGATACATTAGTTCATGATAGAGGGATGCAAATTCCAGTGTGCACTAGTGTTCAATACTGACTGGTTTGCATAGAACTTTCTCCACTCAGTAAGTGTTTCTGAATACACACTAATGTAGTCCCATTTCAAAGACTAATACATTAACATGCACCAAGAAACTTTTAGTGAGTACCCACAGGCCCAACACACCAATAATTTACAATTTATGGTGCAGACAAATGCACCATAAAGATAATCCCTGATTCTTCATGTATATCTGTGAAGAACTGTATAAGAAGCACTGTTTATCATCAATTATTAGTTCATCGTACCTATTTATTTTGCTTAATTCTTTCAGATGTTTTTATTTATGTTTTGGAATCTAAACTTTTCAGTGAGTCTTGCACCATCGAGTAATGCCTCCCTTCCACATCAACTTCATTCTATCATTCTACCCTATCATTTTTAGATTAATGGTACCACACTCTTGTCACTTATTTTTATACACATTCTCCATGGTTACAGGAAAAATCTCAGACTATGTCTACACTGCGGTTTTTTTTGCAGACGAGGATATGCAAATGGAATGCTCATTTGCATATCATCTTCCGATTCTTTTTACAGAAGAGGTTTTGCCACTAAAAAGCCCCGTGTTGACCTCGACATTTACAGGATCAACATTTAAAGGCTTTTTTTCCCCAACAAGTGGTCCTGTCAATACGGGGCTTTTTTAACGGCAAAACCTCTACTGCAAAAAAAATGCAGAGTAGACATAGCCTCAATGTGGCATCTTGGAAGAAAGAAGTACATACTATAAATGTATAGCTAGATCTATAGATAGCCATCTATAAATGAATCACCAAACATGTTTGCAACCACATATCTCACAAAAAAACCTACATAAATATGGGAATTTTATTCTTCATGTAATTGGTATTGAGAAATTAAATCAAATGTAAAATACTTAAGCTTAGATTTGAAAAGTGATGCTAAATAAATCTGTTGATAGCTCTAGGAGATCAGCCAAAAAAAGGCATAGTGGCTCACAGCCAAGAAAGCAAGAATATAATAATTCCAGTCAATGAGAAAAAGGATATTGAAAGTTGTCTGTGTATGCATATATAAAAATACCAGAAATTTAAAATTGATGCTAGAACTCAAGTAACAAGAAAATTCAACATTTGGATGGAACTGAATGATTATATTGATTCAACTTACAGCAGACACATAATTTCTAAATGCATAAACTCTTTCTAATCCTTGAATTAATTTCTATGGAAGATGATCAAAAAGAGTATCATCAAAAGATGCATGTACTCACAAAGACAAAAATATCTCTGTTCAGAAATTTAACCATTCTTACACAGTGATGGAATTCACACCAAATAACACTGGGGAGCATACTGCAAAGTATGTCCCTATATCTGACCTTTTAAAAGATCCATTGGAGTCAAGAGGGACCTTGAGTTAGAGATAATCAGTTTTTGTAAGTAGGAATACTATCTAGATGTCTGTGTATGAAAATTAATTTAAAGTCATTGCAGGCTCTTCACCAAATAAAATTAAAAAATGAGTGATGGAAACTTTATAATAGTTGAATGCAGTTTACGACTTACTGTCCATTCCAAGATTTTCACAATTAATGGAGTGTTATAGAAAACAAGACACACAATATTAAGAATGTGGGGGAAATCACAGTGGCATAGCTGGTATCTACTTAAATGTACTTAATAACTGCACAAATATATTCAGCCTAACTACTATGTCCACTGCTTCTATGGCAGGGTTTTAAATAAAGCTGCTAAAAAATTTCATTGAAAAATTCTTAATCGCTAGAAAAACATTGATTTATAGAAAAACATTATGCATGGGAATGTTCCAGTTTCTACTAATTTTTATCAGGAAATCCAGCATGGGATTTATGGTCAAAACATGAAGAATATTCTAGGTTATTGGAACATTCATCTGGGCTGTGGGAGACCCAAGTGTTCTAGTCATTGGCCTGAACCAGACTGAATAGGGACTTAAAACTAGTTTTCCACATTCCAGTTGAGTACTTTAACTACCAGGCTACTGAATATTCTGTAGAAATTGTATGAATGGTCTTGGTTTCATCCTGAAATGGAAACATTTCCTGAAATCTCAACTAATTTCATGTAATAGGAAAACTTTCCAAACAGCTGGATGGATGGCTTCAACAAGGGAAGGCACTAGAGGGCTCTCAAGTTAATTAAATATGATAGAAATGTAGCCGTGTTAGTCTGGTGTAGCTGAAACAAAATACAGGACTATGTAGCACTTTAATGACTAACAAGATGGTGTTCTATTGTTGGTTTTCGTGGGTCTGTCTTTTAGTAGATGGTTTCTAGGTATGCGTTTGGCTCTTTCAATTTGCTTTTTTATTTCTCCGGGTGCGTGGTTGAGGTTTATAAATGCTTGGTAGAGATCCTGAAGTTTCTGGTCTCTGTCAGTGGGATTAGAGCAGATGCGGTTGTATCGAAGGGCTTGGCTATAGATGATGGATCGTATGGTGTGTGCTGGATGGGAGCTGGAATCATGTAGGTAACTGTATGAGTCAGTGGGTTGTCTGTAGAGGGTGGTGTCTAATTTTCCATTGTTGATTTGTACTGTGGTGTCCAGGAAATGGATCTCTCGTGTGGAATGGTCCAGGCTGAGGTTAATGGTGGGGTGTAGGTTGTTGAAGCATTTATAAACCTCAACTACCCACCTGGAGAAATAAAAAAGCAAATTGAAAGAGCCAAACACATACCTAGAAACCATCTACTACAAGACAGACCCACGAAAACCAACAATAGAACACCACTTGTCATCACCTACAGCTCCCAACTTAAACCTGTCCAACACATTATCAATAAATTACAGCCTATACTGGAACAGGACATTAAACTCCAAGAAGCTCTGGGAGACAGACCCATAGTCTCCTATAGACAACCACCTAATGTCAAGATGATTCTTACCAACAACCACAGGACATACCACACTAATATCAACCCTGGTACTTTCCCTTTCAACAAACCCCGTTGCCAGCTTTGTCCACATATTCACTCTGCTGACACCATTATTGGGCCTAACCAAGTGAGTTATAAGATCAAGAATACATATTCCTGCGCATCCAGAAATATAATCTATGCTATCATGTGCCGAAAGTGTCTGTCTGCTATGTACATTGGACAAACGTCTCAGACACTTCGCCAAAGAATCAATGCCCACAAAACAGACATTAGACAGGATCACAAAGAAAAAACAGTTTCTTGCCATTTCAACCAGAAACGACACTGTCTCAATGACCTAATCACATGCATCCTACTTCAGAATACATTCAAATCTGCACTTGAAAGGGAATCCTCTGAACTGGCATTCATGCTAAAATTCGATACTCTCCGCAGGGGGCTGAACAAAGATCCCAACTACCTTTCCCATTAAAAAGATAGCTTCCCCAATTATCACCTCTAATACCATTAACTCACAGACATCTACCCTTCCCCACCTCTAATATCATTAACTCACAGGCATTTACCTTCCTTTCCCCCTCCCCCGCATCCCTCCTCTGTTCTGAAATGTGATTTGTCCTTTTCATATGTGTTCCTTTTTTTTAATTGTATCCTTTGGTATATATGGTTGTGACTATTTTCTTCCACTATTTGATCTGAGGAAGTGGGTCTGGCCCACGAAAGCTCATCATCTAATAAACCATTTTGTTAGTCTTTAAAGTGCTACATAGTCCTGTATTTTGTTTAAGTTAATGAAAGGGATATTACCCATTTCCTATAGACTACAGAAAGTCTGAGAGAGGAAGGAGGAGTTGGAGAAACTACCTGAACAAACAAGTAAGAAAAATTCATTATAAGGAGTTAGGTGGACTGGTGTAAAAGAGGTGTTAGAAGCCAAGACTAAAAAATGCAGAGGGCCAATTTGGTGGTGGGAAAATTTCAGCATTTGAAAAACACTCATGAGGAAAGCAGAGAGATGTCTATTTCAGTTTAAAGTTGTGGAATATTGCTTTGTCTTAAGAACAGAAGAGCTAATAGTTAGCATCCTAGAGATGAAAAAAGCATGTTGTTTGGCTTGAAACTAAATCAGATAGAGGGGGTTGGGCTTGGTGAATGTCCCTCAAACATACGGATTACCTTCAAATTCTTATCCAAATTGAATTAAATGTTTTAATGCTTGACTCTTACACCATTATTCATGTTGAGTCTTATCTTTGAAATTATTACTTTTAATGTGATACTGTCTTCAGACCACAAAGGGCTAAATGCCCCATTGTGTCCAGACTCCAAAGCACTGTACAAACTATTTTTGTCCTCCAGAACGTGCAGTCCAGGATTTAGTAAGTGAACAGACAAGTGCGGAAGGGGCAGAAGGGCATAATTCCATAGTTGTAAACATGATCATATGGCAAGGTACTACTCAGCATGAGGAAAGGTCAAATAATTTAACCAATAACTATTTAAGAACTGTCTACTAGTATTATAGGACTCTAAGGGTCTGTCTACACCATAGGACAAGGTCAAATTAAGATACATAAGTTCAGCTACATTAATTGTGGAGCTGAAGTTGAAGTACTTTAACTCGACATTTGGCATTGGCCACACTGCAGAAAGTTGAAGGGAGCACACTCTCCCTTTAACTTCCCTTACTCCTCATGGAAACAGAACTACCAGCACTGACCAGAATGCCCTCTCAGTTCAAATTAGCTGTCTTCACTAGACCCATTAATTCAAACCCTGGAAGATCGACAGTGGCAGCTTCGATCTGCTCTGTAATGTAGATGTACCCTAAGAGTTAATTATATTCAATCAGCTACAAAATATGGTGGGGTTTGTATTAAAAAAAGAATTTCTTGATTGCATGTGAATTTTAATTACAGTTGATAAACTGCATTTGTGTATGAAATTTTGGAGTCTTTTGTTTTCTGTTAATGCTTAATTTAAACACATCAATAAAATGGAGACTCATGTTTAGGAATTTGCTCATTAATTCTTAAAAGAATAATATGTGATCATCATGCTTACAAAAGGATACAAAGTCATTTTTCATGTGCTCTAGCATTTGTCAGAAGAAAATTACTTTATCCTTTAATACTATATACCTTAGAAATTAGAATGGCTGACATGATAAATAGTACAGTATGCAAACCTTTAGTGCATACTATCTGCATCTGTTGTAAATACACTGTTAATCCCTTATGTTAAAAGCATGGGAATGCAATGAAAACTAGAGTTGATTTGCCACAGCATTACCAGCCATGGTAGAGCTCTTGGCTATTTCTAAATGACATGTACTAACATGAGACCTTACGAATTATCATAGGGAAGCAGCTCTGTAGTTTACCTAGACTGGCTCAGAGCTTGTGCAGCTTAGGTTCTAGTGACCTTCTACTACCTTGGTCTTCAGTTCTCTAAATTTTCAGATAATGGCACAGTCACAGTCTTATTAGAGCCTTGCAACTCCATGGATATCTGTGGCTAATTTTTGCAATATGGATGTGGATACAAAATGTGTGTCTAAAACCCTGCAAATGTGCAGATATACTCTTTATTTCTGCCAGTATCCATATTGGCAGATGTCAATGCAGATATCTGCAGCTCATTTATGCAGCTACAGACTCGGATGCAGATAAAAAATTTGTATCCACGCAGGGCTGTTCTTGTCATGCTTTGGTTTTTGTGATACTCAATTATTTGCCTGCTTCAGCATTCTACCCTTCAGCATCTCTTTTGGTAGGTCTTCTTCCTCTTCTCTCCCACTTAATACAGACATAGCACAGGGTTCTGTGAGGATCTTCAACTATGTGATTGGGCAACAAAATGGCAAATGAAATGTAATTATCATAAATGTAAAGTAATCCACATTGGAAAAAATAATCCACACTATACATATAATATGATGTACAATATAAATACTCAAGAGACAGATCTTGGAGTCATTGTGGATAGTTATCTGAAAATATCCACTCAATGTTCAGAGACAATCAAAAAAGCAAACAGTGTTAAGAATCATTAAAGAAGGGATAGAGAATAAGACAGAGAATATCTTATTTCCTCTATATAAAACCATAGCAGGCCCACATCTTGAATACTGCATACAGATGTGGTTGCCTCATATCAAAAAAGATATATTGGCATTGGAAAAGGTTCAGAAAGGGTCACAAAAATTATTAGGTGTTTGGAACGGGTCCCATATGAAGAGAGATTAAAAAGACTTGGACTTTTCAGCTTAGAAAAGAAGAGACTAAGAGAGGATATGATAGAGGTCCACAAAATTATGATTGGTGTGGAAAAAGCAAATAAAAATATTATTTACTTGTCCCCATAACATAGGAACTAGGGTCACCAAAGGAAACTAATAGGTAGCAGATTTAAAACAAACAAAAGTAAGTTTTTCTTCAATCAGTGCATAGTCAACCTGTGGAACTCCTTGACAGAGGAAGTTGTGAAGACCAGGACTTTAACAGAGTCCAAGAAAAACTAGGTAAATTCATGGTATCCCTAACCTCTGTTTGTCAGAGGCTGGAAATGGATGACAGGAGAGGGATCACCTGATTACTACCTGTTCTTTTCACTCCATTTGGGGCACCTGGTATTAGCCACTGTTGGAAGACAGGATACTGGGTTAGATGGACCTTTGTTCTGACCTAATATTGCTGTTGTGATGTTCTTAGGTTCTTATGTTCTGTGCTTTGTTCCCTCCACTTCTTCTTGTATATGCTTTCCATAGGTGTCCTCAGACCTAGAAACACTATCTCTGCACTAATGGCTTACAGATCTGCTATCCCACCCCTCAAAGGTGAGACTCCAGTACACCATATAACATGTAGTCTGGCAAGGGGACCCATTTGCACTCTGATTCCCCATGGCTCGTGCTGCTGAGGATAGGGGGAAGGGGAAGGGCATGACTGCTGCTGCTCGGAGATATCAGTCTCCCCTGGTATCCCCAAGGATGTGTCTTTAGGGACAAGATGCCATGGTTGGGAGAGAATGGGCACAATGGTGATAAGGCATGAGGCTTGCAGCTAGTAATTGACAGGCGTCCCCCAGACCGGTGGGAGTCCTGGGCTGGATTGTCCAATAGCTTCAGCTGGGGATGGTCCACAGCCCAGGAGTTTGGGACCTGTTCTTAAGTAAAATTAGCCATGATGGGATAAGAGACAAAGCCCTCTCCTGGATCACTAACTGGTTTAAAGATAGGAAGGGAAAAGGGTAGAAATAAATGTTCACTTTTGACAGTGGAAAAGGTTCACTAGTGGGGTCCTCCTAGGATCTGTACTGGGATCATTCCTGTTCAACATATGTTAACTTAGAAAAGGGAGTAAATTTTAAGGTGGAAATGTTTGCAAATGACCAAAAATTACCCAAGGCAGTTAAATCCAAAACAAACTACGAAGTGTTGCAATGGGATCCCGCAAAACTGGGTAACAAAATGGCAGATTCAGTGCTGATAAATGAAAATGAATGCATATTGGAATACATAATTCCATCTAAACACACAAAATGATGTGGTCTAAATTAACTATTACCACTTGGAGATTTTGAGACAGTGTGACCAGTTCTGTAAAATCGTCAGCTTAGTGTCCTTCAGCAGTTAAAGAAAGCTAACAATGTTAACAGCCATTAAGCAAGAGAAAGGTAATAAGATAGAAAATGTTATTGTGGACCCTTTCTCAAAAGGGAGACACACAAAAATGATTAGTGCTGTGCAACAGCTTCCACCTGAGGAGAGATTAACAAGATTTGGACTGTTCTGCTTTGAAAAGAAATTAGTAGCAGATAGGGAGCTATAAAATCATGTGTGATATGGAGAAAGAGAATAAGCAAGTGTTCTTTATCACTTTGAAAACAAGAACAATGGCACCCATTGAAATTCATAGGCAGCAGGTGTAAAACAAACATCAGGAAATATCTCTTCATACTGTCAACCTGTAGAACTCATTACCAGGGAATGCTGTGAAGGTCTAAAGTAAAGCTGGGTTTAAAAAAAGAATTAGATAAGTGAATGGTGGATTGGATCATCAATGGCTATTTGCCAAGATGGTCAGAGATGCAACATCATGCTTTGGATGCACCTACAACTCTGAGGGTATGTCTACACTACATGGCTCCGTTGACGGAGTCATGTAGATGAGCTTTGTGGCCATAGCAAAATGAAGCAGCGATTTAAATAATCGCCGCTTCATTTACATAAAAATGGCTGCCGCGCTGTGCCGATCAGCTGTTTGTCGGCTCAGCGCGGTAGTCTGGATGCTCGGTGGTCGACATCAAAAGCCTTTGTCGATCGCCCCGATAAACCTCATCCCACAAGGCATAATGGGGCAGTCGACAAAGGCTTTTGATGTCGACTGCCGAGCGTCCAGACTACTGCGCTGAGCCGACAAGCAGCTGATAGGCACAGTGCAGCAGCCTTTTTTATATAAATGAAGCGGCGATTATTTAAATCGTTGCTTCATTTTGCTATGTCTACAAAGCTCATCTACATGGGTACGTCTAGACTACATGCCTCTGTCGCCAGAGGCATATAGATTAGGCTACCAGACATAGTAAAATGAAGTGGCGATTTAAATAATTGCCGCTTCATATAAATTTACATGGCTGCCGCGCTGAGCCGACAAACAGCTGATCAGCTGTTTGTCGGCTCAGCACGATAGTCTGGACGTGCGGGTGTCGACATCAAAGGTATTTGTCGACCACCCAGGTAAGCCTCCTGGGATGAGGTTTACCTGGGTGGTCGATAAATACCTTTGATGTCACCACCCGCACGTCCAGACTATCACGCTGAGCCGACAAACAGCTGATCAGGGATCAGCTGATCAGCTGTTTATTGGCTCAGCGCGGCAGCCATGTAAATTTAAATGAAGCGGCGATTATTTAAATCGCCGCTTCATTTTACTATGTCTGGTAGCCTAATCTACATGCCTCTGACGACAGAGGCATGTAGTCTAGACGTACCCCATGCTCCATCAATGGAGCCATGTAGTGTAGACATACCCTGACTGCTAGAACCTGAGAGTGGATGACAAGGGATGAATCACTTGATAATTGACCTGTTCTATTCCATTCATTTCCCTGAAGCATATGGCATCAACTGCTATTGTACAACAGTATAGTGCACTACGCATTGGTCTGACCCAGTATGGTCATTCATTAGTAATTTATGTTCTTATCTAGTCACAAATATAGATCCTTGTCCTTTGGAACTTGCAGATAATAATTCTCCGACATCACACTAGAACAAACATTATATACAATATTACCATTTCTTTAACATGGATATCAGGAACAAGCAATGATGTGAATCCACAGCAAAGTCACTAAGGCTATGCCAACAATACATAGATTTTTTTCAGGAAAACATCCATTTTTCCAAAAAAAAAAAGTCACTTATGTACACACTGAAATTGTGTTCTTTCAAAAAAAAAAAAAAAACGAAGAAAGAAGAGGGGATTTTCCAACATTGGTAAACCTCTTTCTATGAGGAAGAACCCTTTCTCCAAAAGAGCTTTTTCGGAAAAAGGCCTGTGTGGAAGGGAAGAGGGAGTTCTTTCGAAAGAAGAGGAAAGAGGAAAAAGCAAGATAGTGTCCAATAAATGTGGACGCTATCTTTCGAAAAAGCAGATCGCTTTTTTGATGCGCTTTGGCAATGTGGACACTCTCTTTCGGAAGTTTTTTTGGAAGATCTCTTCTGAAAAAGCTTCTTCTGAAAGAAGCCTGCAGTCTAGACATAGCCTAAAAGTCACAAACTGTTAGGGATGCTGTTTCACTGAGACAAAGGTGCTATACTTGACTGGCAATAAGAAGTTGGGCTACCCTTCAGCCAGAAGAAAAATACATGTCATTCAAATAAATATGGTCTACCATGAACTCATTTATATCCAATTAAATATGAGAAAATTAAGCAGGTAGTTTCTCTTATTTATTATAGTGTCCTGCAGACACACTGTGGGCTATTAGTTATGGTGGTTATTCAAAACTATTCTTTGTCTTACCTCTGCAGTGTGACATACTGGACTTTTGACAGAGCAGACACAGAGGAGATATGTATTCTGCCATGTTTTATTTCTGTCAGAAACCTATCGGCACAGCCTCAGCTGCCTGGTACTGTCACCTACCCTGAAGTCTGCTGTAGGCTTAGTGAAAAGTGACACATGGAGATATTTTTGTGTCCCCAGGCCACATTCTTCTGCTGTCATTGGTGTGCCACATATGAAGTCTGTGACATTTCTTTAAAAAATCCATGGTGACTTGCTTCTCCATTACAGTTATCACCATCCCATATTACTTTACTATTTAAGCCAAATACGCAGCTTTTGCATCCTTGAAATTTAAAACTTATTTCTGAATGAGTTACACAGTTTTGAAAGTAATGCATCTCTGCATACAGGGGGTGCCCAATCTTTACAAAGCTATTTGTTAACTAGTACGACCCCTGGATGAGACAACAATTTGTCTAAACTGTCCTGCTCCTTAGGTCTCCTAGAATCCTTTATATATTTCTGCATCAAGTGATTAGCTCCCTTTTGTGTTATTTGCTTAAGATATATAACTTTGACTCCAGGTAGCTTATTATGAAGTTTTCTACACAGCTGCTTGCCCAAGAAAGGTGCTAAACACCTCAGCCCACCACTATGGAACTTAAAAAATAGATAGGGGGCTTCAGGAATACAGGTTTTTTGGAGCAATGTGTAAACATGACAGACTAGTAATGAAAGCATTCCAGGTATAGCACATGGTAAGTAGACAATGATATTTTGGTCTATAACTGGCTCCTTCAGTGCCTATAACCAACACTTAAATCTTCGGCCATCCTCAGAACTACCACTCAGCTACTGTCTAAAGTTTCTAGATTCCTAAGCATCCTCTAAGCTGCCTATGTCTTGACGTTATTATTTACACCACCGTGATTGTCGTGTTACTTAGATCCTTTTTGTCATAGCAAAACCCAGTTGAGTTTTTTTTAAACTAGGCTTTCCCCAGCCCATCTCCCATCTGGGGTCTAATCTTATAAGCATTCTCAGATCATACTTACTGGATTGGGCCTCATATAAAAGACAGCTGAGGCAATCATGTCTGGAAACTTTGGGCTGGGGTGCATGTTCCCTGGAGTATCCATTACCCTAATTTGGGTGCTCACATGTGATTTGGTAGACCCAGGATAAAATTTCCACTCTGCCGGATTTGGAGTGGAGACTTGCACCCAGCCTCCTATGTTTCAGAGGAGTACCCGAACCAAGAGGCTACACAATATTTTAGGATGCTTTATTCTTTCAGAGGTGTTCAGTTTTCATAAATAAATATTCATTGGGCCAGACAGAGAGACTCCATTGCTTAGGACTTAGGGAATTGATGGTTCTTACTCCAAATTAGGCAGGGCATGGATTAGAATCTGGGTCTCCCACATTCCATGATGAGTGACCTAATCAAAGGATATTGGCTATAAGGCAGAAAGATGTCTCCCTCTGGCTAACCAGGCTTAGGGAATGAAGTTTGTGGCTGAAAATGACAAGTAGACATAAGACACTTCCCTCCAGCCCTCAGTCAGGCTGCTAAGAAACAGATCAAATGGAGATAGGCACCTAGTAGCACCTAACTCTCCTGACCGGTTTAGACAGCTCCCTGCTCAGACTGCTTATTTCTTAGAATTCCTTTCTTAGACCTACTTCTGGATGCCTAGATTGGGGCTGAGGATTCAACCAGGAGGCAGGACACCTAAGAGTTAGGCACTGCAATGCCCTAGTCTGTTTGCAGAACTAGTCAAAAGACTTCTTAAAAGTGGCATGCTTCTCTGAGTGAGGAGCCAAGTATAGTGATATTCAAGAAGTATCAGAGGGGTAGCCGTGTTAGTCTGAATCTGCAAAAACAACAAGAAGTCCTGTGGCACCTTATAGACTAAGGGTATGTCTACACTACAAAGTTAATTCGAAATAACAGCCGTTATTTCGAATTAACTTCAATAGGGTCTACACATGCAAATGTATTTTGAATTTGGTAAACCTCATTCTACAAGGAGTAACCCCAAATTCGAAATAGCTAATTCGAATTAAGTGCTGTGTAGACACTTAATTCAAAATAGGGGGCCTCCAGCCGTTCCCAGTTTCCCTGATGGCCACTCTGGGCCAAACCAGGAAAACTCCTTTCCTCTCCCCCAGCCCCAGGGCCTTTAAGGGGTTGAGTCTGGCCACTGGGCATGTGCGAGAGCCAGGACTGCCAGCAGCTGCAGCCCCTCACCCAGTGACTGTACAATGGCAGCCAGTGACAGCCACCCATCCCCCGCCAAGCCCCCCAGCACCCAGGGGCCAGCCGGGGGCCGTAGACGGTGCATGCCCACCTGGACTGGTGCGGAGATCATGGACCTCATTGAGGTGTGGGGGGAGGCCTCCAATGTCCATGATCTCTGCACCAGTTAGAGGAATGCCACCATCTATGGCCGCATAGCAGCCATCATGGGCCGCAAGGGACACAGGCGCACCCAGGAGCAGATGCACCTGAAAGTAAAGGAACTCAGGCAGGCATAAGCCAGGGCCACCAAGTGCAGTGCTGCAGCAGAGGCTTTCCCACCCTCGACCGAATCCTGGGGGGCGGGGCGGTACGTGCCAGCCCAGGGAGCAGCAAGCCGGTAACTGAGGGTCCTGACCTGGGCAAGCAGAGGGGCCACCACCAGCTGTCCCAGCACCAGACTCGGCAGGGTTGTCCAGGGAGGCCATACCAGGTAAGTGCCAGCACTGTCCCCTACCTGGGGGAGAGGCAAGGTGGGAGACCAGGGACCATACATGTGGGCCATGCCTTCCATGGATCATGCAGCCACCTGTGCACGTGTGGGCGTGTGCCGTGCCACACAGGGCCCATGGCCCGATAGCCACATGTGTGCGTGAAGAGACCCGACACTCTCCCAACCTCGGGGCGAGACACAGCAGGATGCCCTCCCTTCACACGCCCCCTCTACACAGAGACAGGAGATATGTCCCCCCCACCCCGGCTGCACTATACACAGCACAGGGGCACGGGTGTGGTCTTGGGGCAGCTCCCACTCCCGGGCAGAGCCAGGCATGCCGACCATGGGCTCTGTGCAAGCACATCGGCTCTGACTGTGCAGGGCACAGTCACTCTCATCTCGCATGGGGACTGTGTCCCCAGGGACAACTGACCACTTCTTTTCTTTCTCTACAGCCACACCAGCTGCTTGTGCAGGGCGCACCACTCCACCCAGAACATGCTCCCACACCCGAGGGCTGAGCAGGACCACCACCACGTGGCAGGGGTACTGAGAACAGCATCTGCAGGCCCTGGTGCAGAGCATGCTGCCCCATGCCGGTCCTGTGCCTGCTGCCCGCCCAGCTACTGTTCCTCCTCCCTCCCGCTCCTGCCCCCCCTCCCGCCTCTTCCTTCTCAGTCTCTACACCCCCCACCTCCTCCTCCCCATCCGCTTGGGGACGCCGAGGCCCCTTCCTCCGCAATATTGGGAGGCAGTTGGCCTGGTGAGATCCCCACCCCTGAGTGCTGAGCTTCCCCTCCTCCTTCTTTCCCTTGCTTCCCTTTCCAGCTCCCTCCTCCAAGTTTTCCCCCTCCCCTCTCCCACTCTTTCTCCTCCCCTCTCCCACCGCCCTTCCCAATCTCCCCAGAGTTTCATTCCTCCCTCACCCCCCAGTTTTGTTAAATAAACAGAGTTTGTATTTTTGAGACAAAAGTGCATTTTATTAGACATCAGGAAAGGGGAGCTAGGGAAGGGTAAGTGGAAGGACGAGAGGGAGGAATTGGGCACAAGCCCCCAGTGGGGCAGACCAAAGAGACTGTTCAAGCTCCTCAGGGTGGATGCTCTCCCACAGGGACCCCTGGAACCTGACAGCCCCTTGATGGTCCTCCCGGATGGTAGTCTGCAGACAGTGCAGCTTGGCTGCTGGCAACATGTCCATGAGACGCAGCAGCGTCCCCAGGGGCAGGTCTGGTTCCATGTTGCAGAGTGCCGTGGTATCCCGAGTGAGGGCAAGCAGAGCATTCCAAGATACAAATGCTTTGCTGTCCCTCAGCGAGGTAGACCAGCAAGCAGAGAAACCTGAGAACTGTCTGTCTGGGATGGGGGGTAGGGTTCCTTTAAGCATAGACCTCCAATAGCCTGAGGCAGCAGCCCCACACACTAAGTCCAACCCTGATGCCCTTCCAGCACTGGTTCTGGCCAGCCTTATCTTCAATTCAGGGTCCACTGAATGTGGACACGCTATTTTGAATGAGAAAAATGCTATTTTGAATTATTTTTTGTGTATAGCTGGGTTATTTCGAAGGAGCTTATTTTGAATTAACTAATTTGAAATAAGTTAATTTGAAATAGCGCTGTTGTGTAAACATACCCTAACAGATTTATTGGAGCATAAACTTTCATAAGCAAAGACCCACTTCATCAGATGCATTAATCTGCATCTGACAAAGTGGGTCTTTGCCCATGAAAGCTTATACTCCAATAAATCTATTAGTCTATAAGGTGCCACAGGACTTCATGTGGAAGGATGTATAGGAGGAAGAAAGCATAAGACATTCCACCTGAGCTGAAACTTTGGAAAACTCAAATATTTACTTGAATGAGAATATTCAGCTCTATCCTTCAGTTCTTTAAGATTAACGTTTCTGTGGTTAAGAAATTTTTTTGCTAAGCTTGTTTGGCTGTCATAACGTCCCAAAAATGGTTTCGATCAGAAGGCCAGAGTGTCCACAGATTAGGCAGAGCTCTTGGTAGTCACAGAGGCCTGAGATACTTATTTCCATAGAGAGAGCAGCTGAGTGAAGGCACCTCACCTCTCAAAGAAGAGAGGTGGTAAAAACATTTTAATCTGAGATTGGGCCCTGTAATTCCAGAGCTGGATACAAACTAATTTTTCCTTAAACCTATTTCAGTTGAAAACTTGTGGGGCCACTCACAACTGATTAAGGGCTAAATGGAAGGGCACTCAGCCATGTTGTAATACTGAGCATCTTTCAGTTCCCTTTCACTTCAATGGGAATTTTGGATACTTAGCACTTCAAGGAGCAATGACCCCAGATTTCCCATAATTGTAATGCATTTTTCACCAATGCTACTTTCTTTACAGCAAACCATACTGTCCAGACAAACAATATTATCAAACACTCTATAAAACATGGTTTAGAAACTCATTGGCATCATGCCTACCTGAGATTACCTGGCTCTTAAGCATATCATAAACAGAGGTATGATGTTAGGTCACTTTTGAAGCTATAAAACAGGTTGATAAAGTTCACCTAAAAATATGACTGGCTACTTTGAATGAAGCTTGTGATAGCTGCTAGTAATTAGACTGTGTTGCCTTGGCCACGTTCTTATTTGACTTTGCAAATTTTCATTTGAACACCAACTGTTACAAAACATATGGACTGTCATATTAATCCCATATGCCAGATGATAGCTGGCAGTTATCTGTGCAGGATTCAGACAATGATGAGATTACAGGATGATTTGACTGTGAAGTATACATTTTTAAATTGTACATCTAGTTTAATGGGAATCTCAGAAACTCTAAAAGGCTACAGCAGTTGCTTTTTAAATTTCCATTACCTTCTCTCCTTCTTAGGTTTCTTTACTTTAGGGCTCAATGCTTATATAAATTCCTGCCTGAATAGAGTTCTCTGAATGATATGTGCAAATGCATCTCATCATTAAGTGTAATTTACTGCAATGTTCATCTGCATTTTTTCTGTATAAATAATGTCACTTTTTTATTATGAATTTCACATTTTATATTGCAATCCAGATGTTTTAGGGCAGGATACAAATTAACTTAAGCATCTTAACTCTTGCAAATTACAGGGCCTTGCAATAAATTAATGGAAAACTGTCCTATCTAACAAGTTTCACAAATGTACTATGTACTGTGAGCAAGGCTGTTTTCCATACTATGCCAAGGGAATGTGCTTAAAAGGAGTCTAACTAGTGATAGGAAACTGATGTAAAAAATTAACCCCTAACTCCTGCCTCCCAAAGTTTTCCAGTCCCTTGAAATGAACTCAGATCAAATGTTCCTAAATTTTGAAAATCCAAGTATTCACTAATTCTACATTTAACATGTATAATTATGTGGGGAAACTGATACGCTTTTACGTTAATCGGAATCACAGATTCTGGAAACTATGTCACTGATCAAAAGAAATGGTCAATATTTAAGTCAACTTCAAAAACAAACAGTATTCCAGTTCAGACACTAGTTATGGGTAGATTATAAGGGCAATTCTATGGACCACTGCTAGGTTGGTTTAACTCTGTATCTCAAAGTAACCAGAAGCCCCAATATTAACCTTGACATGTAATTATATGTTTCGTGCCAGGCATGACTTGTAAGTCATTTTAAAAGTCTTAATCTGTGAAATATTAATATCTTGTCATTATATGTGAAGTTATGAAGTATATTTGTTACTGAAATATGTTGTGCTCTGATGCTAAAGCTAATGTTTTGCCCAAATTAGTGGTGGTTCGGTAATACCCATTTTGTTCCTCGTCATCTCCTTACATACATTAAAATGAAACATAGTATTCAAGGTGGCACAATTTGTCCTATTTTAATATTTAAATGACAGTGTTAGAAGAAAATGACATGATTTCTCAGGATTAAACAAACAATTCCAAAATACAAAGGTGACATCACTGCTATACCCTTGACTCCTTCTCACACAATTATCTGGCATAACCACCTGAAGGTAAAATTATAGTGATTGTTCTGCAGCTAGAACAACCATGTGAAGAAGATTCCTAACTCATTAACTGGATACATGTGTATAAACAACAAGAAGTCTTGTGGCACCTTATAGACTAACAGATTTATTGGAGCATAAGCTTTCATGAGCAAAGACCTACTTTATCAGATGCATAAATCTGCATCTGACAAAGTGGGTCTTTGCCCATGAAAACTTATGCTCTACCAAATCTGTTAGGGTATGCTTACACTACAGCATTAATTCGAACTAAATTAATTCGAATTAGTTAATTCAAACTAAGCTAATTCGAACTAGTGCATCTAGACCTAAAAACAGTTTGAATTAGCATTTTGCTAATTTGAACTAGCATGTCCACAATGAGTGGACCCTGAACCAAAGTTAATGCTGGCCGGAAGCAGTGCCAGCAGGGCATCAGGTTAGGACTTAGAGTGTGGAGCTGCTGTCTCAGGCTAGCCAAGGGCTGTGCTTAAAGGGACCCGACCCCCACCATAGACAGACAGTTCTCAAGGTTCCCCATTTGCTTGTCTACCTCAATGAGGGACAGCAAAGCAGTCCTGTCTTGGAGTGCCCTGAATGCCCACACTTGGCACATCACAGCACTCAGCCATCAACCCGGCTGCACTTGCTGCAGGCTGCCATCCGGGGGGGGGGGGGGGTCAATCGGGGGACTGCAGGAGAGTTTCCACCCCGAGGAGCCTGCAGAGTCACCCTAGTCCTCCCCATCAGGGGCTCGTACCCCATTCCTCCCTCACTTCCTTCCACTTACCCCTCCCTAGCCCCACATCCTGATGTAAAAAATAAAGGACACGTGTGTTCAAAAATAGAAACTCTCTTTATTTAATAAAACTGGGGGAGGGGATTAACCTCTGGGGAGACTGGGAAAAGGAAGTGGGAGAGGGGAAGAGAGAGGGTGGGATGGGAGGGGGAAACCTGGGAAGAGGGAGCTGGAAGGGGGAAGCCAGGGGAAGAAGGAGGAGGGGAAGTATAAAACTATGGTACGCCATATCTTCAGTACTGTGTACAGATGTGATCTCCTCACTCCAGAAAAGATATTTTGGCCTTGAAAAGGGTTCCGAAAAGGGCAACTAAAATGATTAGGGGTTTGGAACAGGTCCCATATGAAGGGAGGCTAAAGAGACTGAGACTTTTCAGCTTAGAAAAGAGGAGACTGAGGGTATGTCTACACTACCCTGCTAGTTCGAACTAGCGGGGGTAATGTAGTCATCCGCAATTGCAAATGAAGCCCGGGATTTGACTTTCCCGGGCTTCATTTGCATGAAGCCGGCCGGCGCCATTTTTAAATGCCGGTTAGTTCGAACCCCGTGCCGCGCAGTTACACGCGGCATGGAGTAGCTAGTTCGGATTAGAAGCCCGGGCTTCATTTGCAATTGCGGATGACTACATTACCCTCGCTAGTTCGAACTAACGGGGTAGTGTAGACATACCCTGAAGGGGGATATGATAGAGGTCTATAAAAGCATGAGTGGGGTGGAGAGGGTGCATAAAGAAAAGTTCTTCATTAGTTCCCATAATATAAGGACTAGAGGACACCAAATGAAATAAATGGGTAACAGGATTCAAACTAATAACAGGAAGTTCTTCTTCACAAAGTAAATAGTCAACCTGTGGAACTTCTCCTAGGCTGTGAAGGCTAGAACTATAACAAAGTTTAAAGAGAAGTGAGATAAAGTCATGGAGGTTGGGTCCATGGAGTGCTATTAGCAAAGGGGTGGGAACGGTGTCCCTGGTCTCTGTTTGTGTTAGGCTGGAGATGGATGGCATGAGACAAATAGCTTGGTCATTGTCTTCGGTCTATCCCATCCGGGGTAGCTGGTGTTGGCCACTGTCAGCAGACAGGCTACTGGGCTAGATGGACCTTTAGTTTGACCTAGTACGGCCGTTCTTATGTTCTTATGTGCTAAGCTCAGGGTCGGGGGTCTCAGTGGACCACCTTGATTTTCATGCAAACCTGCTCCTGGTTTCGCATGTGCCAGGCTGGCAGCTATCCTGCCCTACAAGACTGCTTTTCTGTGCTTACTGCGGAGGGTTTGGACATTGGAGGCTTCCCTCCAAACCTGGATGAGGTCCACGATCTCTACACTAGACCAGACAGGCGCCCGCCTCTTGCAGCCGTAAGCAGGCTCCTGGGAGCTGCCAGCCTGGTCCCGCGAAGAGGCGGAGGGCTGGGTGGCAGTGGGTGTCTTGCTCATGCCCTGCCAGGTGCAGGGTCTGCTGGCTGGGTGCTGGCAGGCTTGCACCTGGCATGGGCACCGTAGCCAGACCGTGCCCCTTTAAGGGCTCCGGGACTGGGAGGGGGGGCAGAAGAGTTTCCCTGGTGGTGCCCAGAGTGGCCAAAAATCAATCATTTTTCAGACAGATGTTTATATTTATGTTTTGTGTTTTGATTTTCAGAAGCTCTTCTCTAAACTGCCACTTTTTAAAGTCTCAACATTTGTGTGAGAGGTTAGAAGTTTATCTCAGTCAGAATAAACAAATATAACAACTTGGGATTTATTTTTTGTATGGAGACTCACTTTCATAAAGAAATTTACAGTCATATTAAGGCATCAGGTCTCTGTCAAAGAATATAAGATACATAGAAGAGCGCATTAGGCTATTTGATTCAGGTTTGAGTGTCAAACACTGGTTTAAAACACAAATGTTTCACCTGGATTCCTATGTAAAATGGATCTATGATATCTTCTAATTTTGGTAATCACTATTGTCTGTATATAAAGATAACCATTAAATGATTACCTTACTGTGTAATTAAGCATATATTTCTTGTCTTATTACAAGGGTACAAGGACAAGGATTCTGTCTTAATATGTTTCACTGACTTCAGACATTGGAACTTCAGCCCTGAGGGAGAACTTCAGAGTATGCAATGTAAATATGTTTTTATAATAGGGTGAGTGTCACATTCTTGACTGGTAAGACAGGCTCCAAATTGCTGTCTCTTTAGATATCACAATGGTATGCTATTTTAAAATTCAATAGATGCCTCCCTCTAACTCAATTTGATTTGTTTTCCGTTAAGTATTGCCATGAACTTTTTGTTCCTTGGTGCTCAGTACCTGTTATTTTGGCCAGTTGGGTTGCCTATAACAAATGGTGTGCTTTTGATGGCTCAAATAATACCATTATTTTAAAAAAAGCCTAATGACAGGCTAAGAAATTACAGTCTGGTTAGTTAACCTTCTGTGACTGATGACGGAAAGGAAATTTCAAGATATCAAATGAGTGAACATTTAGAAAACTACATCTTGATAAAACAGAGCTAATATGATTTCAGAAATTAAACTTTACACCTCACTGATTTGTAGGAATTACTTGAGAATAGTACTATCAACATGGAAAAAGGATACAACACACCCCATAAACTTGGATTCTATCAAAACATTTGGCAAAGTACAACATTCAAAACTTTAATCTGTAAGGTACATGATTCTTCCTATACTTTAGGTTGGGAACATTTTATATTGCTTTGAAAATAGGCTGAAGTGGAAACAATGGGTAACTAAAAGTAACTATAAATGGAATGACTCTAGGCTTGAAGTTACTAGTGCAATAGAATTTTATTGGTTTCCTTAAAGTAATTGCAGTATTAAATATTAAAGTGCTAATAAGTTATTTGAGGTACATAAGCTATCTATAACCAATCCCAGCTTTATTTATATATTTTAAAATGCAGTAGAACCTTAAAGTTATGTACACCTGAGTTCAAACTGATGAGTCAACCATACACCTCATTTGAAACTAGAAATATAAAATTGGAAAGCAGCAGAAAGGAAAGCAATACAGTACAGGTTGAACCTCTCCAATTCGGTACTTTCTGGCCTGACAATATCCACGGCCCAGTATGATTTTAGTTAGCCAGATGTCCACTTATCACTGGTGTGGCCAAGTTTCACATGGTCCCATAAAATTTGTTTGGAGCCACCGATCCTAGCTCTCAGTATCCTGTGCTGTTGTTTAGCTCTGATTTACCCCTAAATGTCTTCTAAGAGCCCAGTACACATTAGTGGTGTTGGTAACGCTGCTAGACAATCTTGACCTCCTGTGGTTCGGCAAATTCTCTGGGGAGGTACTGGTGAGGTCTCGAGGGAGCCAGACTAAAGAGGTTCAACCTGTATTTGTTAATCATAAATTACTAAAAAAAAAAAGTAAAAGAAGCATTTTTCTTCTTCATAGCAAAGTTTCAAAGCTGTCTTAATTCAATATTGAGCTGTAAACTTTTGAAAGAACAATCATAACATTTTATTGAGCATCACAAACATTTCAGAGTCATGAAAAGCCTCCTCTCCCAATGCAGAGGTTCTACTGTGTGGATGATGTTATGGTGATCACAGTTTAGATACAGACACAACTAATGATTTAAATACTCAGACTAAGATCTTTATCTAACAAAGCGAAAATGTGGTCCAGTGCATGGAAATAAATAGTTCCTTTGAAAGGAAATAAAGAAACTGGGATATCCCTCTGCAGAACAGTTAGTAGGGAGCCACTGTGGGAGTTATTTTTAATTGACAACTAGAAGGATTCCAGTTTTCTGAAGTGATATCCTAAGTGATGGGGAAGCCAAAGAGCATTTTAGCTGTTATTACCAAACCAAGAGGAAGGACCCTGAAAGTATTTTTATAACCATAGATAAAAATACTGCTGCTGTTTTTTTCTTGAAGAAAAACTGAGAAGCTGAAGTGATCTTCATGCTGCCAGAATGCCAGAATACAGAGTATGTGTCCCAACCAGGTATACTCTATCCAGAGGCAGATTAAAATTTATCGGGGCACTGGACACAAGAAATATTGTGGGACATAACTCCACTTTGGGACCTGCCTCTTGCTACTTCCTTTGCCTTCCCAGACCTGCCTTCCAGCCTGGCCAGAAGTCAGACAGTGGTAAAAGCTGCCCAGAAAGCCTGGGCTGCTGTGGGAAACCCTGGATACTCCACCTGCCCTGGCCGGCACATCCTGGAGGACAGGGTTATGGGCCAAGAGCTGCTCTCTGGCATGCTAGCTCCTCGCCTAGGAGAGAGGGAGAGTCCAGGCTCCTCACAGCTGCCCAGGTGGCATAGAAATAAATATGCAAATAAAATATGAAAATAAATGGTTCCATGCACTAAAAATGTGTCTGAAAATAAACGGTTCAATGCACTAAAAATGTGGCTATCTTAAAGCTGTCATCTGTCAATGCATTGTTTGGTTTTGAAATAATAACCTTGATGAAACTTGTGACAGTAGTTTTTGGAGCCTGTAGTTTCAGGTGAGTGAGTGTGGACAGCTGCAGCTGTCTACTCACATAATACAGCATTATGCCAGAGAACTCTGCCTAAGTGCCAAGTACTGCAATAGCTGAAACATGAGTATTGTCTGTTAGTATGTGTTGGAGACTGGGAGTCAAGACTCTTGAGATCGCTAACTAGCTGTGAGACTTGATTTACTTGTGATTCACTTTAGGCAATTCACTTAATCTCTGTGTGTTTCAATATACTCATCTGTAAAGGTTGGATAGGGCTGGGGGGGCAGTGCCATGTGGGAGAGGAGAGGCTAGAACAGATGCTAAATGGGTCCTCAGCTCTGTGTGGAGGGAGGAAGGGGAGCGGAAGAGGGGGACAAGGAGAGGAATTGGAGAGAGTGAAGGAGAGCAGTTTAGGGGAGCAGCTCCATGCAGGAATAATATGCTCAGTGCTTACCCTACCACAGCTACTCCATCTGTCTGGCTTGCACAAGAGGTGAGGCCTGCACCCCTAGCCAGAGCCCTCCTCCCCCTCCTGTGCCCCAAATCTCTGCCTGATGAAAGTGAGTGAGGGTGAGGAAGAGCAAGGAATGGAGGGAGAGCCCTCAGAGAAAGACAGCACAGGGTTGAGCAAAGTGTGCTTAGTTTTGTGCAATTAAAAAGTTAACCTTGTAGCAGTCTAGGAGCACAGCCAGCCCTGAGCCCAAACCCCTGACCAGAGCCCTGACCTCCCTCCCACACTCAAAAACCCATCAGCCCACCCCTGTCACATGGATCCATGTGCAAAATGAGTTTTGTGATGTGCTCCAATTTGGATGTTATGATGTATTACACATCACCTCCAAGTTTGATGAACATCATCAAATTCATTCTGGACCTAGATATAACAAATTAGAAGGAACACTGGACATAGGTGTTACTGCCAGTTTATCATGTATATTGGGTATTGAAGATACTGGTGAATCAGAATACCAAAAATTGTGTGCAGTATACAAATTTGAATAGTATTTAACATTTGTGCCAATCTAGGACTCTGTGCTATGGCCAAGACTGCCTCATACCCTTATTAAAACTTGCTTTCTCCAAGGAAAAAAATCAAATCTTTTTGTGTAAGAGACAATATTACAGTTTTATAGATCCAATAAGCAACAATAACTAATCACCATCAAAAATACTGACAATGTCACCTCTGACTTTGATACTATGTACATTAATAAATATTCTGGGAAGTACAGTGTGAAATACACAATTTGAAATAATGAATTAGGGGGAAAATATGGTATAAAAAGTAAAAAAGTCAAATTACATCCTCAAATGCATTTTTTTTTTGTCTTAGGGAAATAAAATAATTGTAATTGTGTCTCCCATTTAAGGATCTCAAAACACTTGACAAAATGAATGAATGGAGTCTGTTGCAGTGTACCATCAGGTGTCATGTTGTGGAATTATTTCAGTAGTGGTTTGGTGGCCCAAGTGGCCTAATGTTCCATGTTGCTGTAGTAGCCCTGGCTCCTAGGGCAGCACAGCCTAATGGCCAAAGTCAAGTAAGTAGGGGAAGGAAGGAGATGAGTCATTTTCAGACACCGTGGAATTGGCAGGGAATTTCCCCAAAACAAAGTTCAAGCCTGCCACCAATGAGGTAAATTCCCCTTCTGCCCCCAAAACCACCCCCTAGCCCTTAGCTGCAGTACCGGAGGGAAGAGGGAGAAAGCCCTACCAGATGGGGGAGGGAGGGAAGGCCCCTGCTGGTTGCTAGATGGGGTAGAGAAGCTAGGGGGAGAAAGACAGGCTGGGGAAAAAGAGACAGCCCCTGACAGCTGGGGAGTTGAGGGGTGAGAAAAGGCCCCACCAGCCGGAGCAGGGGAGAGAAATCCCTTCTGGATGGGACCCCTCCTGCAAGTCCCTCCTCACCCCGCAAACCTCACTCTTGAATGTCCTAGCCTCCTGCCTTGCTTCCCCCACCACATCCCTGAGGCCCTGCTCTGACTCCTGCACTCCACACACTGCCAGCCCCCTGCTCTGAAGGACCTGGGCAATGCCAGGTAAGTCTTCTAGTAAGCCATAAATCCACTGTCTTTATTAAGGCCATGAATTTTAGTGTCAAGAAAAGTCATAAATTTAAGCTCCAAGGTTCATCTCTTGAAAGAGTTATGCAGGTTTCCTTTGGGGATGAGAACTGGTAGGTAATCAGGTGGAGCATAGGCCAGGAGAGGTCAAAATTTTTTTTGCTGGAGGCCACTTCAGAAATTTTTGAAATGGCCCCGTGGCACACCAGAACGTGCAGGGCCTCAAGTGAAAGGGCAGAGCCTCAAGTGGAAGGGACAGGGACAGGATACTTCCCTGCTTCCCCACCCGCACACCATGATTGGTCAGGGAGGGGGGGAGCGCCTTTGCGTCCCCCTCCCCACAGAGGTTCCTCCTAGGTGCGCATGCCCCGGTGGTGGGAGGAGACTTTGTGTGCTCCCCTTTATTCCCCAAGGCCAATCAGAGCTTGGGATAGGGGAGCGTGTGAAGCCTCTTCCCGCCCTGCAAAGAGTACATGGTGCTTCCAAGGGCCACACGCTCCTTGCAGGGCGGGGTCAGGGTGGAGAAAATTTTGCACACTCCCTTTGCCCCCAGGCCAATCAGGGCTTGGGGGCCAGGGAGTGCGCAAAGTCTCCTCCTGCTCTGCCACTCACTCCTGACAGGACAGAGTAAACTTCATGTGCTTCCCTCCACCCCAGGCCCTAATTGGCCTGGGGGTAAGGGAATGGCAGGGCCTCTGTGGGCTGGATCAGCCTGCTTGGTGGACGAGATATTGCCCACAAAGGTCCTTTTGCCCACTCCTGGTATAGGCTAATCACTTTTTTGAAAAATGATCACCCACAGGTGTTTCTGTCTTTTATCATTTACCTGTGTGAGTTCTTTTGAGAGAACAGATATTTTCTGATTTCATCCACATAATTTCTATTGGGATACATACTGCCCTGGATGAGTTATACCATGTGTTGTGTTAGGCATGTTCAGGTCTCATGGATCTTGAAAGGTGTTCACTTTGGGGCAAGGACCATTTGCTACTCTGTGTTTGCACAATGCTTAGCATAATGGAGTCCCATTCTTGGATGACCCTTGGACACTCCTATATTAAACACGAGTATAATATTAATGAAGTAATAAAGCTATTGGTGTTTTCACAATATGTTAGTATATGTTGGCAGCTCCAACTGCCTCTAGACTTCCAGAGATATTTTGAATCTTAAGAAGAGCTTTTTATGAATTTCCACTTGCTCATTCTTTTCATTTCTCTGCTGTTTAACTCTGAGTTTCAGTTTGAAGAAGTTTCATGCCTATAAAAGGTAGGATAATAACAGTCAATGGCACATAGGTTCTTAAGTGCCTACACTACTTTTGAAATGGAGACTTAGGCATTTTTGTAAATGTTTCCCATAGGTATAAAGTGTGTGTTTTGTTTTTGTTTTGTATCCCGTTTACTATCTTCAGACTTAAAAGTTGAATTTGAATTTGTAGGGAGACATTTTTATCTGCTTTTCATTCTATTTTTTGCATTAAAGAGAAAAAGTATTTGGCAGACAAAGGAAAATCTCTGAGGTATCTGGTAGTCTTGAAGTACCCATCTCTTTGCAGAAACAGAACTACTAACAGACAGTAAGTGGAGTGGAAAACCAATCAATGAAACAAAGAATAATAACCATTTGAGCAGGAACAGTAAGCGCTAATGAAGCTCTCCTTTTCTGTGAAACTCTGTAGGGGATGATTCCAGGGAAGGGAACAGCAGGACTATAGGTATATAATATAAAATACATCCTGAGCCATTATTCATGTGAATAGCATATATCGACCAAATAAATATTGAAAGGAGTAAAAGCAAACCTATTGAAATGAATGAACAGCTTGCAGCTTCACTCTGGTTGTCAACTTACTTGCATGGGTGATGGTTGCTAGGTCATACCCTAAACATGAATGGAGAATGGATATAGGAAAGACTTTTTGTTTTTTCTCATTTCAAATACTAAGGGGATATTAAGAAATCTAATGAGCTAGCTAAAAAGTTGGATTCAGGAGATCAGGTTTCAAAAGCACTGGGCTAACTCTTTTTTCTGTTGATGGTAAAACTTCCAGTGCTGAGACCAACACTGAGTACTTTACCCTAAATCTAACTGACACTGAAGGAAAGCAAAAAGTGTTCCCGCTGAAGAACAATATGAATACTATCTCTGCCAAATTCCAATGCCAATATTTTAAAGCTTTCTAAGATACTTTTAACTCCAAATTTTCCTTTTTTATGTATATAAATAGTGCAGACACTGTATTCTTTCATCAGATTTCTGACTTTAAAAAATTGCTATTATCCTCCAAAGATTTACTTTGCTGTGGAAGGTACTTATATATCTAAAGAGTAAATGAATGTAGGGGGCATGAGCATATTGTGAAAACAAAGTGTAAGAAGACATTTAAAATATTCTGTGTTCATAAATGAGAAAGCTTTCCAGAATTATGACTCATGCAGGAGTTTAATGATAATCAAAGAAGAAATCTTCTTGATAGATGAGGAATAAGCTCTTATAATAACATTTTATTTCTTACCTTTAAACTGATATTTCCATCTCCCCCACCTGTATTTAGAGAAAAACACCTGATTCCAACAAAATATACTGGAAGCTTTTAAGCCAGTTTTTTATCCCAACTCTCACCAGTTAATAGTAATGAGTTTATTACTTTTTTCCAAAGAGCCTGGAGGGCTCTGTAGCAGAATTCAGCTCCCCTTTGAACAGCTTGTTGCAGCTCTAATGAGAATTTCTATGCTCAGTGCTGTAATTACCTGCTTTCCATGGTGGGTACTTTTTTATGGATTGTAACTTTTCTGGATGGAAAATAGAATCACAAAACTTTCTGTTTTAATTTGATTTTTTTTAAGGACACATTTCTCGAATTAAACAAAATGAAATGATTGCACCACAGCTGACTCTGATAACCTTCCAGACAGGAGTTGGTGAATTAAACATAAGGTCCTGGTACTTTCCAAAGAGTTGTCTTTTAGTGCTCATATTAAGCATGGGCTACTTATTGATCCATTGTCCTAAATTTGTCAGACTGAGCTAGCTTCCATCAAGATGAAATTGTCACAACACAGTGGAGAAATTTAATGCCATCAACACTTGGTTGAATTTCCTGCAGTGAGTTCCCAAACAAAACTTGCTACTTCTCTGCTAAAAGCCAAGTGAGTGCAAGTTAAGCCAAGGAAATTGCAATATAGCGAGAGTAAATATAATACTCTTGCAATAAGCTGTATAAATAAATTTCACACAGAGATAAGTTTTATTTGTATGAGACACTAGGGGATACTTTCTCATCAAAATTCTCTTTAGTTTACTTTGTATTGCAGCAAACCTTGTGAATGTCACTCATTTGGTGACATCTGGAAGAACCACAGGTGATTTTATTTGGAAATGCATCGGATTTTCATTCCATTTGAATGTCAGAAAGCTATCATCATTTTCTCATAGGTAAAATTGTCCAGTGAATGGATTACTGAATTCTAGGAACTGCCATTCTGGATTAGACCAGTTGCCCATTTTACCCAGCTGAGACAGTGGCCACTAGCTGCTGAGTCACTATAAAATGAGTTTAAAACAATCACCAATGTTGTGCTTGGAAGGAAAGTTTCTTCCTCATCTTACTAATATAGTGGTTGTTTGATGCCCTGTAATTTGAGAATTTATATCCATTCCAAACTCCTGCGGGGTTGTTATTGTTGGGTTTTTGCTAATTATTACCAAACTAATTCTCCAATCAAAACTTCATACCATTTCTTTAACCCTTATCTCTGTTTCAAATGGCTATGATGTCCCTTGGGAGAGTATATTTTAGAAGTCTTTTTTGTTGTTGTTGATTTGCTTTATAATCAGAGGGGCATATTTTTTTTTACTAGAGCTGTGCAAAGTAGTCAGTGTGAGTGCAATTTTTGTGATTATTTTTAATTGGTTTATGATAAAGAAACAAAAAATGAAAAGTATAAAAAGCTAAATGTTTTACAGCTTCTATATGTTTCCAGGTGCTACGTGCTTCACAAGATCTCCAGTACAAGTACACAAAACTAAAAAGAGATATTTATCCTCCAAATTAGACTTAGTTATTGGACACTTCAAAAAAAGAGGAATGTTATGATATTACAAATATTTTTGATTATTTGTTTTGCCTCCGAGCATGACTGATAATGTTGTGATATAACCTGCTACAAATCTTTTAAATAAGCTTTCCCATGGAAGAATAGGCTTTTATGAAAAACTCTCTGAAATTTATAAACAATGATTTTAAAAAAACAGAAAATATCTACCAGCTCTAGGGCAGACACATTTTTGCATCGCTTCCTATATCTCAAGCTGAGTAGGTTGGATTTTTTATCACATACGTTATATCTATTGGATTTGGCTCCCCTTACAGCTGAGTTTACCTTATTCTCTCTGGAAAATTAGTTGAAGGCATTTGTATTCATTTTATCAGAGCAGGTGTATCTCTGTGTTGAGTCAGTCAGAAAAAAATTGCTGTTTGCAAGAGGGAGCAGCTCTGTTCCATTCCCTACTATGTTGTGTAGGGAGAAGGCCTGCACTTCATCTTTCTCAAAGTTTATCCAAAATTAAAAGGTAGTGGCCCTGCCTATTGTCCAGAAGACCCAAGGGCACTACTGGTCCATGCCAGAGGGACACAGTTGTCCATCAGTCTTCCCTGCAAGATTGTTTGTCAAAGGCAGAATTTAGGGTGGTTAAGGCAGCAGCCGTGTGATTTTGGGACACGGCTTGCTTTTCATCCTATGACCCGGACATTAAGGGAGTGTGGGGAAAGTACTTGAATTCTGTGCATGCCTCTCACACCTGGTTAGTGAAGGGAGTTCACCAGCCACGTGTGAAAGGCATGCATGGAATGAAAGTACTTTCCCCTCACTTCACTAGCATCTGGGGAACACATGGCTAATAAGTGGCCAAAGTTCCGTGGTCATCCATTTTTTTTGCTTTGTCATAGATGGGGACAGTCCAAAGTTAGAGGAGATGTTTGGGGCACAACTGGCTTCTGTGCCCCCAAGGGCTTCAATTTGGCTTCATTCTTTGTCAGGACAAGAGGGAGGCATTCTTACTGGCATGTGATACTTATACCTCACTGGGCTCCTTCTGGAAGTGGAATTGTAGTGCATGTACGTATCTTGGCTACTCCTGCTCATAAATTATCTGTTTTCTGATTATATGTCATGCATATGATTGCTTTGTTCTATTTCCTGGTCTTTTCTTCACTAGCCAGTATTGCCATGGTACTGGTACTTTGGGGAGTAGCTTAAAATGAATATAAGTTCAAAAAATATGAAATATATGGCTAGACCTGCACTGCATAAGGCATTCTGTGAGCAAATCAGCCCCTGCACACCAAATGTGGTATAAATATTGTCATCAATTTTGCCTAGTCCAATCCTTTGTTTGACCAGTCTTTGAAGATCTTTCAAAAGCTAAAGCGTCATATTTTTTCAATTAAAATACAAGCAATGTACAAGGAATCCACACAATTCCTTGCCTATCTTTGTGTGCAATTTGCATAATTGAACACTCCATTAAACTGTGTTTCAGCCAAACTCACTATTTGCACAAATATGTGTAGTTTTGGAATCACAATATTTTGTGCAAACAAATGTGTCACTATTAAATGCATCTGACCTGATGATTTAAATAACATTTGAGGGGAATCTGCAGACATTCTGTCATTGGTTACAAAATTTCACTTTGCAAAATCCTGCTATTCTCTTCTACTTGTTGGGTTAACAACAAAGGCTTTATTGGATTTGTGGGATCAAAGAGGAGGAATTGCCACGAACATCACATCTTCAGAACGTGTGTCCGGTCCCACTAGTGAAAACATGTGTCACATTTCCCCAAAGAATTCCAGCGTCAGGCACCAGCGCTTCATGTGCCAGGTGAATGACAGCATGTTTCAGATTTTTTTGAGTAGTGTGAGCTGTATCTTATGGCCGTTGGCAGGCATGATAAGGGTATTAAAGCAGTCACTGAACCCCAGGGAAACCACCTAGCAGGCTTTTTAGACACTAGTTGTAATACTGAGATCAGGATACCTTTTCATCTAACTCAATGCCGTATTTTCAAAACTAGAAAACAGAGCTTTTCTTAATCCTGTTCTTGATCCCTAGTTTAATTTCTTTCAATTAAAGCAGAAATATATCTCTTCTAGTTCTGTTTTCTTTTGGAAGCCAATATATGGCATGTCATATGAATGCATATTACCCTATTAATAGGAAGTGCACACTGTAGGACACAGAGGGCACAGACAGATTTTTTCTCTTGTGCTCCTCTGACAGGTACCAACTGCAGCTTCCTCTGTTTTCTCCCTTAGCATGCAGGTGAAGTGTGGTTAGTGCCTTCAGCAAACAACTTTACAGAATATGAGATCCAGGATGCACTCTGTTGGAAGATTTAGCTCTGGTCAGTGCCCTGTACTTACCTCCCAGCACACCCGTCTATCTATCTGTCCTCTGGAAGCAGAATGTCTTCAGGATCTGCTGCTCGTGTAATGTCCTTCATCCACTGGATTTTATGCAATTTTAATATCCAGTCTGGGTCTTATTGATAGGAAGAATGTTTAAGAGGTTAGGACACTTTTTAGGAGTGAGGAGACCTGGCTTCATATCTCTGCTCTGCCAGACTTTCTATGTTACAAAGCTTCAGGGGATAGCTGAATTAGTCTGTTAGCATTTTGCTATTTCAAAATAGTGTGTCCACACTGAGTGGACTCTGAATTAAATTTAAGGCTGGCCAGAACCAGTTCCAGCAGGGCACCAGGTCAGGACTTACAGTGTGGGGCTGCTGCCTGAGGCTATCTGAGGTCTGTGCTTAAAGGAACTCCCTGCCCTCTGTTCTACCCCCCCCCCCACCCCGACAGCCAGTTCTCAGCTTTCCCTGCTTGCTTGTCTACCTCAATGAGGGACAGCAAAGCATTTTGGCTCTGCATGCTCTGGTTGCCCTCACTCGGGACACCACAGCAGTCTGCAACATGGAGCTAGAGCTGCCCCCGGGCACTCTAGTGATTCTCTTGGATGCGTTGCTGAGAGCCTGGCTGCACTTTCTGTAGGTTGCCATCCGGGAAGTCCATTGGGGGGGCTGTCAGTATCCAGGAGGCCCTGTAGGAGAGCTTCCACCCTGAGGAGCACTAAGAACCTCCCTGGTCTGCCCCACTGGGGGCTTGTGCCTCATTCCTCCCTCACGTCCTTCCATTTACCCCTCCCTAACTCCCCTTCCTGATGTCAAATAAAATACATGTATTTTCATGAACACAAACTCTCCTTATTGACCAAAACTAGGGGGGGGGAATGAAACTCTCGTGAGATTGGGAAAAGGAGGTGGGAGAAGGGAGAAGAGAGGGTGTGAGAGGGGAGGGAGAAACCTGGGAGGCGGGAGCTGGAAGGGGGAAGCAAGGGGAAGAAGGGGGAGGGGAGGCTCAGGGCTCGGCATTGCGGGGCCTCATTGGACCAACTTGATTTTCATGCATACCTGCTCCTGGGTTCGCATGTGGCCTTTTGGTGGACAGGCTGGCAGCTATCCTGCCATAGACGGCCGCATTCCTCCATCTAGTGTGGAGATCATGGACGTTAGGGGCATTCCCCTCCCAAACCTGAATAAGGTCCATGATCTCCACCCTGGACCAGGAAGATACCTGCCTTCTCTGGGCTCTGGAAGTCTCCTGGGAGCTGGAAGACTGCTCCTGGGAAGCAGTGGAGGGCTGGCTGCCAGTGGCTTGCTGGCTTATGTTTTGGGGCCACTGGGTCAGGGGCAGTGACTGCTGGCTCTGGGCTGGCAGGCTTGGAGCTGGCAAAGGCACTGTGGTCAGAGTCTAACCCTTTAAGGGCTCTGAGGTTGCGGGGGAAGGAGATAAGTGTTCTTGGTTGAGGCTGGAGTGGCCACCAGGGACCCCTATTTCCAAATAAGTGTCTACACAGCACTTACTTCGAAATAGCTATTTTGAATTTGGCTTTATTCCTCATAGAATTAGGTTTAACAAATTTGAAATAAATGCTCCGCTATTTCGAATTTATTTCAAAATAACGGTTTGGCTGTGTAGACGCTAGAAAAGTTATTTTGAAATAAGGGCTGTTATTTTGAAATAACTTTGCTGTGTAGACATACCTTTACAGAAAAAAACAGCAAATGGTCTTTATAGACTAACAAAACATGTAGATGGTATCATGAGCCCACTTCTTCAGATGACCAGAGTTATGAGCTTGGGATGTGGTACACTGTTACCTTAGCCAAGTCACATGGTCTCTGGGTCCCTATTCCCCGTCTGTCAAATGAGGATAATATTCCCTCTCTCATGAGAGACTTAAACACTGTGGTAATCAGGGGACAAATAAGTATCTAAAATAGATATAAAACAAAGATAATACAACAGGATAGCTCATCTTAATGGAAATGTACACATCATACACATTTCAGCAGAGAAGGTGATTTTGTGTGTGTCCAATAGTGGATCTATTTACACTTTACTATTCCTAGCTAGAAAATGTAATTCTCACTTAATTTAATGCGAGTTGATTGTTCTTGTTCTTTTTAAGATTCAAGACACCTGCCTTAATATTGCTGACGCTGCCAAACTTCTGCCCTAAAACTAATTTTAGAATCCTTTTAATATATCTGTTTAACATGTCATGTAGTGGAAAGATGTGACACAAACATATTTGTAGCATTTTATATTGTCAGAAAAAAATCCATGTTTTCATCAACAAAGTACCATAGCAAAGTATTTCTTTGTGTATTGTTTCTCCTGCTTTCCTAAATAAATTATTATAACTATAACTATAAGCATGTTGTCATAATGGAAGTACAGTTATAACTCAAATGTTTGGGTTTACTTTTCATAGTGATATCTCTTTGTACTACGCAATCTGTAGTACAGTTCAGCCTCTATGTATTAAAGAAACTGTGGACTCATTGATTGGTTATTCGTTTGAGAGAGAAATGAATACATTTAGAATTAATAAATTATTCAATATTATTGTACTTATAAATAATTTTAATTTCATCAATGACCATGCATGTACCTCAGATAGTACAGAACAAGGGACCTTTCCCTCAAACAACACATAATATAAAGGTCAAATAGGAAGGGTGGTATATATTTTGGTGTAAAGAACATTGACAAATCACCTTAAATTTAAATTAGTGATAGGTTATGCTTTATACTGCTGCTCTTTACTCCCACCTTGGTTGCTTTTTCTGCCACAATTCTGCTTCTCATTTTGTAACTTTATATTAACTCTGAATTTGTCTTCTGGTATTTATAGTTTCTTTTAAATATTAATTTAGACAGAGATGTTAAATGGCAAAAAAGCACAGAAGAATCCTGCCTACTCACAAACTGTCAATCAAACCCCTACTCACTCATGCTCTCCTTGGATCAGCCCTACTTGACCCCAGACTGCTTGCAACTTCTGGTGATCCTCAGACTTTCAGGTGTAATCATTTTGATACCCAAAGCTCACACATACAACAATGTCATGGTTTTCCTGGTTCTGCTGGCCATATTGCTACTAATCCCATGTTTGTACCTACGTTGCAATTCCAAGGGAAACAGCTCTAATACAAAATACAGGACTATGTAGCACTTTAAAGACTAACAAGATGGTTTATTAGATGATGAGATTTCGTGGGCCAGACCCACTTCCTCAGATCAAATAGTGGAAGAAAATAGTCACAGCCATATATACCAAAGGATACAATTAAAAAAAAATGAACACATATGAAAAGGACAAATCACATTTCAGAACAGAAGGAGGATGCGGGGGGGGGGGGGGAAGGAATGGATACACGCATGGGTACACGCCATGGGTACATGAATGGCCCCACAGTACAGTGAGCCCTCGCTACTTCGCGGCTCGACCATCGCGGATTCACGACTTCGCGGAGGGGCTCCGGCGGGGGAGCAGCCCAGGCGCGCCTGGGATGCCCCCCCCCGCCGGCTTCCCCCGAGGCTTTGAAAGCCGCGGAGGGGCTCCGGCGGGGGAGCAGCCCAGGCGCGCCTGGGATGCCCCCCCGCCGGCTTCCCCCGAGGCTTTGAAAGCCGCGGAGGGGCTCCGGCGGGGGAGCAGCCCAGGCGCGCCTGGGATGCCCCCCCGCCGGCTTCCCCCGAGGCTTTGAAAGCCGCGGAGGGGCTCCGGCGGGGGAGCAGCCCAGGCGCGCCTGGGATGCCCCCCCGCCGGCTTCCCCCGAGGCTTTGAAAGCCGCGGAGGGGCTCCGGCGGGGGAGCAGCCCAGGCGCGCCTGGGATGCCCCCCCGCCGGCTTCCCCCGAGGCTTTGAAAGCCGCGGAGGGGCTCCGGCGGGGGAGCAGCCCAGGCGCGCCTGGGATGCCCCCCCGCCGGCTTCCCCCGAGGCTTTGAAAGCCGCGGAGGGGCTCCGGCGGGGGAGCAGCCCAGGCGCGCCTGGGATGCCCCCCCGCCGGCTTCCCCCGAGGCTTTGAAAGCCGCGGAGGGGCTCCGGCGGGGGAGCAGCCCAGGCGCGCCTGGGCTGCTCCCCCGCCGGAGCCCCTCCGCGGCTTTCAAAGCCTACTTCGCGGATTTTCAGCTATCGCGGTCGGGTTTGGAACCTATCTACCGCGATAAACGAGGGTTCACTGTATGCTAATATCTTTATGGCTGATCTAGAAAAACGTTTCCTCAACTCCCGTCCCCTTTTACCCTGTCTCTAGTTACGCTACATCAATGACATATTTATGATCTGGACGCATGGCCAAGAAACACTGGAGACATTCCACAGAGATTTCAACAACCTACACCCCACCATTAACTTCAGCCTGGACCATTCCACATGAGAGATCCACTTCCTGGACACCACAGTACAAATCAACAATGGAAAATTAGACACCACCCTCTACAGAAAACCCACTGACTCATACAGTTACCTACATGCGTCCAGCTCCCATCCAGCACACACGATACGATACATCATCTATAGCCAAGCCCTTCGATACAACCGCATCTGCTCTAATCCCACTGACAGAGACCAGAAACTTCAGGATCTCTACCAAGCATTTATAAACCATATGAATATGAAGCAGTTTTAGTTCCATTACCAAGTGTTTTATGGCACTTTACTTGTTCCCTTCTCTCACTCTGAAAGTTGAAAAGTGTTTTTATAAGACTTTCTAAAATAAAGCTTGAAAAGTAAGTCAAAGCCCCTTTCTTAGGTAGCCTCTGAAAAGACGTCAATGAAAATGTAAATGATGTTGTGCTTTTAATGATTAATACCAGGGATTTGCTGAAGTTCTGGAATGAGCTACATGGCTAAAAAGAAGTGCAGTTTAATGAAGGACTGTATACTTCACATAAGATCATCAGGAATGAATGATTGAAAGAGAGTTTCTTGATAAGTGTATTTTCATCTGTCAAGCTAACACAGAAAGGTTAATGTCTTCTACCTGGCTAATGGATTTTCTTTAACTCTATAATGGAAGTTAGAATCAAAGAAGGATCTACACACAGTTCTTCCCTTGGGACCTCCTATTCTTTCTTGTGTGGTGTGATGTTTGATTTGACTTTCATGCCTTCACACACAGAATTTGGTTTTCTCCAAAATTAAAAAATGTATATTATGATGTGTAGTAATTGCACTGCCATGATTAATAAATAAATATCCATATCCTTCTAGTCTATCCAGGCCTCAAAGGGATGTGGATTTGAAATGGGCCAATATAACCAGGATAAAGTTGATTATTGAGTGATGACAAAGAGTACATTATTTAATCAAGTCAGTGGCAAATACTTTGCATTGTTTCCTGTCATCACAGGAGTTTGACAAAGCTACATTCTGTTACCCTCCTCTAATGTTATAATGTTAATCTGTTCTTGATGTTTATGGTGCAATTGTTGTGTACAGAATTTGGGTAAGGTGCACACTTAAAATGGCGATTGTCATCAGCAACTGGAAAACAAAACGGAGTTTGTGGACAGTTGAACTTTGGACTTTTCCCACCTTAAATGTTTGCACTTGTTACTAAAATTGGACATGGCATGCTAGAACTGTTCTCACAGCACTCTAGAACTATGCACCTGGCACGCTAGAACTGTGCCCACAACACGTGGATCCTTTGCACCCAGCCCGAAATTGTGCACACCACCCTACACAAGTTTTCCTACCAAAGGTTCTACAAAAGCACTGTACCCCAAGGGAGGGTGTAGTCAGTGTTCCATCTGTGTCCGTGAGGACAGCGTGTGTCAGAGAGGGAGCATCTATGCCATTGAGGGCCCACTTCCCTGTATCGAAGGATCAGAATTCAATGACGGTTATCCTTCAAGAGTAGTGTTCTAGCCTGACAGCATGTAGCCAGACAGGAACCCCCCTGTAACATCCATTTTTGCTTGCCTGAAGCATGAAGGGCACACAGAGCAGTAAAAGCCTTGAACAGAAGGCCTGGATATGCAGGCTGCTGCTGTGACCCTGAATGGCTGTAAACAGAGATACGCCAATTGCTGACCAAGAGGCTGGCGAGGAGTACCCTTGACTCAAACCCATATTGATACGAACACACAGCCATCCGCGGGGGGAGGAATCTCTCGCCCAGTAAAAAAAATGTCTAGTACTCACAATTTAGTTATCTCTCTTACAAGTGTAAATTAAGTTGAAACTTGCTTGTAAGAACTGGCATCACAAAGACGGACCAGTACAATTTGGCATCTTAGATAAGAAAGAGGATACGGGCCCCTATGAGTATAAAGATGGGTCCGGCAGCACATTTACTCTGAGTGTCAATCTACCAATTACCTGCTGGTCGGGTTAGGTGTTTGACCTCCCGAGGTTCCACGGGGACGCCCACCTCATATTCGTCTTTCCTAGGAATTGAGGGACCGGCCCTGGATTGACCCGCTGGAGTTGAGAGGCACAGAAGGGGGTAACAGTTGTACCTGGATGTGGTCCTTTGTCTTAAGTGTACACATAGACTTAGAGCTCTTTAAAGATTAAGCTGTCACTTGGTACCATTATTTCTATTTTCTATCTTTATTTTCTTTGTAACCATTTTTTAAAGATCTATATTTGCTAGCAGTTAAGAAATAGAGCAATAGCCATTGTAACCATATGCTTTATAAGCCTTTTTAATAAACCTGTAACTGTTTAAATTTTAACCTGACTCCTTCAGTTGCTGTAACAGAACCAAGCACAATTTAAAAGAACTTCAGCTGGTCATAAGGGACAGGTATAGGAAGAGCTTGGGCATTTTGGATCGTGTCCCTCCCAGGGGACAGATCCGTTGGGGCATCTCTCAGTCTTCCATAGACTGCCCTCTGCGAAGGGATCCTGTATCCTAGCTGCTGAAAACTGAGATGTAATAAGCTTTCCCTATAAACTCTGGGGCATCTGTCAGCCTGTTGGCTGCCCTCCGCAATGGGACCCCGGTCCTAGCGGTAAAGGCACGGATGTTAAACCTTTTCTCAGTAACACACACACACACACACATACACACACACACACACACACACACACACACACACACACACACTGCACTGACCGATGGCTGACACAGCGCAACAGAGGGAAAAGGCATAGGGATGATTCACAACTTCAGTAGGTTCCTACACCATGCTGTGGTGAAGGCTCAGCACTGGTGATTTGGGATACACCAAGCAGAGGTGTCTCTACCTGCCTTGGACCTGTCATCATCCCTGAAACACTCTGTTGTGGTGAAGGCCCAACGAGAATTGTACCAGAACTGTACCACCATTCAGCATCAACCTTGGCTCCTGTGGCAACAGCCTAGGATTCCACCGAGGGATCCATCTGCAGGGGATCATTTGTGGTTCCTCCCTGAGGGATAACCTGAACCCAGAGGTAGAATGTCACAAGCACCAGTACCACCATTGGCAACACAGGGTCTAGGCTTCCTAATCTGAACTAGCTGTACACCTCGTTCCATGAGCCTAATCTGAACTAGCTAGTCCGTGCCGCGTGTAGCCGCGCAGCACAGGGTCCGACCTAGCCGGCATTTAAAAATGGCGCCGACCAGCTTTATGCAAATGAAGCCCGGGAAATTCAAATCCTGGGCTTCATTTGCAACTCTGTATGACTACATTACCCCCCCTAGTTTGAACTAGGGGGGTAGTGTAGACATACCCACAGAGATGTTTGTAATGTATGAATACCTTGCCTGTATTGGGGATCTTTCTGTCTTTCTTCTTTTCTCTTTTGGGGTAGGAGCTGGATTTGTTGATTGTTGTTCTTGTTCTTGTTCATGTACTTGTCAGTTTAAATTCTTACAATATATTAATGAACTTTAATCTGGACTCCAACTGTGTTTCTTTCAGGGAAAAATTACCAAAAGTCCACTTTTGTCGACAAAACCCTGTAGTCTAGAAACACCCTAGGAGTATTACCTCATATTATCAGGTACAGATGTTATAAATGAGACTGCAGAAATTCCAGAGGCCAGCATTCACAGAAAATATTGTTAATCAGAAGAGGGTCAGTTACTGATACTACAATACATTTTGGAGGTGATTTTCAAAGGCATTTAGGTGTCCAATTCCTATTGAAGCAAGTTTAATTCCTTCCTTTTATATAGAACCATCATTTTTCAATGGAGTTATGTACACTTAAATAAAGACACGTTTCCATCCCTGAAGAGTCAAAGTAAGACTAGATAAATACAAGTAAGACACACAGGCTACAATTTGTAAGAAGAATAGGAAGAGAATATTAATGATGAAAAAGAAGGCAGAGGTTGCTAGAAAGAGGTTTAAGTTTGGAGGAGGAAAATGAGCACACTTACCAGATAAGTAAAAAAGAAACTAATTCAGGGTCAGATTATGCCACCTTTACTGACAATGATTACTGTCCTCTTCCAGGTGCAATTATATAGAAGTAAATTGGACTAAACACAGATTGCAGCTTAATGTCAAGCTGGCAGAATTAGTCATTATTAATTAACAATGTAAAAGCAAGAAAGTCAGTCATATTTCCCATCATTATTCTGTGGTACGTGTTTTATCTCTGTACTCTGACATGCTTTGGTCTGACAACATCCATGGTCTGGCATGAATTTAATTAGCTAATTGACCACTTATTGTGGATGGGACCAAGTTTCCTGTGGCCCCCTTTACCCTTGTCCATACCCCTCCCTGCCTGAGGTTGAGCCTACAGCTGGGGATGGTGACGGAGCTCTGGGCTGGAGCTAGGAGTAGACCCCCAAGGCAAGTGTCCTGGACTCAGGGGGTACGTCTACACTGCATGGATATTTCAAAGTAAGCTATTCTGGAATAGTTATTCCAAAATAGCTTATTCCAAAATATGCTGCAGGGAAGCATCAAAATTAGTCTGAGGTGGGCTTCCCTAACGTGGACGTGTTTTCTCAATTTAGAGCCCCAGGGAAGGAATAATTTAAAAATGGCTCTGGTGAGGGGCTATTTCAAAATAGCAGAAGTGAAACATCTACCCATGTCATAGCTATTTCAGAATAGGTGTTATTCCTTGTAGAATGAGGTTTACAGATTTCAGAATGGCTGTTTAGGCGCTCGCATTGTTATTTCAAAATAATGCTAGTTATCTCGAAATAGTGGTGCAGTGTAGATGCACCCAGGATGTCAGCAGAGGTGCAAATAGCTGAGACCTGGGGCTAGCAACTGAGACCCTGGGTGAGGGGCTAGTGGCTCAGACCACCAGGGTCAGAATCAGAACTCCCAAGCTGTGGTTGACTGACCTCCTGTGGTCCAGCAAATTTTCTAGTTTACCATCAGTCATGTCCTGAGAGTATTGGACTAGAGATGTTCAACTTGTACTATAATAAATAATACTTTTTGATAGAACGCTATTGCAAAATGCAGAACTCTATCTGAAGTTTAAATATGAATTCTCCGGATCTCACAGGGCATATTTACAAAATGATTTTAATTCCTTTCAACCCATTCTTCTCCCCCTCACCATAAGAACTTTATTTTATTTTTGGCAGAACAGACAATAATAGGAATTAACTTTTTTTTTCAAACGAACAAGACCAATATATTTAAATTGCCAGAAGTTTTTACAAAAGTAATGATACATATCTTCATTATTATTAATTCTGTCTCAAACCCAAACTATCTATGCATTACAATCATCATATATGGTGCAGAGAAAATAGTTTGATCCTGACAACTCATTGGAAAATGTTTAATTGCTTGAAACACCATTTGATGTATATTTTTAAAATTTCATTGTTGTAAAGTAGAGAAAAATTGGTCATTTGATGTGTCAAAATTAATGTTCTTTGCAGTTCTTGTGAATTCCCAAGAGATATGCTGCTGAATGGCTAAACAAAAACAACATTTTGAAGATCTGATTGGCATCTGTCAGCTATCTCTCAAGGGAAATTGCTAGACTAATTTGCCACCAAATAGATCATTTCAGGCTGATATTTACTGTTTTGAAAGCTGAAAGAAGTGAATCAGCTAACATCTCATTTCTCCTGGAGAGTCGATTAGTGTCCTTATTCAAAAAGTCAAGCATTGAGCTGATTTAAAACGAGAAACCACTAAAACTAAAATAGGCTTGATGAAGCCAGTCAACATAATCTGACATACACATCAGGCACTTATTAATTAAATGTAAAACCACAGTCAAGGTACTAAAGGTTACCAGGACCTAAAACTCATATATGAGTATTGCATATAAAATAATATTGAAAAATTAAGGTTATGTCCTTTTTCAGGAAATTATTCCCCTAAATGATTTGCATTTTACTAATAGACTAATTACTAATAGACTGTTATTGGCTAATTATAAACTTCATTTTTATTCCTTAACAAATTATTTTAATTGAATGCATGGGGTGAGTTCCCTCTACATGGTGTGCAGCAACACTGTAAGGGGTGGTTTGCTTGCAATTGGTCCTGGTAACTCTCATTTCTCACTAGTGGCTCCAAGTAGCTACATATTCCCCACATCCCTTACCTCAGATAGCATGCTACACCTAAGGAGAGTAGTGGCAACCATTAGTAAAGGGCGACTCTAGCTCTCCCAGTGGACACCAAAGACTTATTGTCAAACACTTGGTGAATACTAGATCTTAAAAAAATGAAGAATAGAAAATCACTTCATCTGGCTCCATCATCATTGCTGAGGTGTTGGATGGAACTCAAATAAGAATATATATTCTAATGATGTTCATATGGTGTGGTAAGTGTGTTTTGTTTACAAAAGGGAGGGATTGAAATTCAAACAATTTACAAAAATTGAGGGTTAAAATCTGTTCTAGGTTACACAAAGTAGAACTTGACTGAATTTACTGGTATATCACCATGTGTGGCCAAGAGTAAAAATTGACACTATGTCGGTTTAGTAATAGAACCATGTACCAAAGCAAGTATGCATCTGACAGAATCTGCCTGAACTGCCTGTGTCTATTGCCTTGATTTGAAAGGATCGTTCCCTATAGAGTTCACATGAAATATGGCCTCCATCTGCTATGACCTTCATGAATACACATTCACTGTTGTGCTAAATTACTTGTGAAGGGGTGTATGCATGTAGCTTATAATGTCACTAGAGAGAGAACTAGGCAACACTGATCATTCTAATTAGGAATTCAGGTTAAACTTCAATTTCAGTCCCTGAAAAAAAAAGTAAACCATTTTAGTATTAAAATATTTAATATTTTAATGCAAAATTTTGATTACAGATTTTTGGAAACGCTCTAATAAGCAAATAGCCTGAAATGAACTCTGAATTCATCTTAATGAAAGCATTGTGCAGGATTCATGCCAGCGTCTTCTGATGGACTAATTTAAAAGTTTATTTTTCTTACACATCTCAAAAAGGGACTGTGCATTGCAGTTGCATTATCCTTTGCTTGTATGCTGTATAACAGTCTAATTTTCATGATGAATATAAATCAGTTTCCCAATATCCTCTGCTAGTGATACCCTTGGGAAAACTCTATGGGATGTCTCAGAGAGTCAGCTACTTGGCAAAATCATACATAATCTTGGTTTCTAAACAAACATCCCAGGAAAACTCAGTGGAATGAGGGTAAATAAATCAATGAATCTTGAGTCCAATCCTGTTTCGGTCCTGTCTGTAATAAACTGGAAAAATTAAAGATCTAACTCTATAGCCTTTTGGTAAGTGCTCTTAAAGTAAATTTCATGAATGAAATCACTTAGAAAAGAAAAGTTGTGACAACAAAATAAAAAAAGAAAAGTTGTGACAACAAAATAAAAAAAGATTTTTTCCCCAGCATCTTTTACAGCAGCGAGTTCTGCTTCTTTATCCTGATTTTTTCTCCAGATATATTTTAAAAACAATAAAAGCTAGCTTAGAAATTCTGACTAATAGAAAACCATAGAAGAGCTAAAGACATAGATCAATAAAAATGATTAGCGTCACACTTTGCAATATGAAGAAATAGAACATGCCAGCCTCAAATTTATAAGCTTCATGCTGTTCTTCTTCCCCATCAGCTGTGTCTATCTACAGACTATTGTCTATTGCAAATCTTCAGTCTAACTTTCTTCTTAATTTATAGTGAGTCAGAGTGAGGTATTTTTGTTTAATACATTTTAGTTGGAGAATATAAAACAGCACAGCTCTTACTATTATGTCACAAGATTTACTATGTTGAGTGTTTTTCCTAAAGCTAGCTCCTATACCAGTGTGAATATTTAACAATTTCAGGTTTAAACATTTAAAAAATAATTTCTAGCTCTAGTGCCTTCAGAGAAAAGCTTAGAAATATGACCTGAGAAGGTAAATAAAAATGAGTCAAATCTGAGAAGGTAAATAAAAAGATCCAACATTCATTTTTATCTCTTTATTTTAGAGGGGAAATATTCTTATCTGAATGATTTTTGATGCAAAATACCCTGTTTGCAAAATCAAAATTTCAACTTAAAGTGAAAGAAGTAGAATCCAGATAATTTGCAAATTCAAGTGTTATCATAGTTTGGCATTTGTATAATTATGCTATGGAAAAAGTTTATATTCCAAAGATTTCTTCATTGGCTACTGCTCACATAATAGATCCAGAAGTAGAGTCATGATTTCTAAGACTTTTGGGAATAGAAGCATATCAGAGTCTATGACTTTCTTTTGATGATGTAACCTTGGAACATAGTGAATGCTGGTATAGTTTTCAGCATAATATCTATGGATCGTACTAGGCATGCAAGACACTGATAATTGAATTATTCAAGCTACTGTATATGTCCTATAATCTTTCGAGGAGACCTCACAACTAAAACAAAGGCACAAAGTACTTTCTGAAGTACAGGAATCACTCTGCTTTCACTATCCTATGGAGTTGAGCACAGAAGTCCAAGATATATCTTGGATTTGAACAAAAGTATAAGATGTTAGTCTGTTTTCTGTAAGGAAAACATTCCTGATCTATGGGGTTTCTTCCTAACTATTCTAACCCATTGGTCCTCAAAACTGTTTTAGTAGCCAAGGAACAAAAACATTAAGGAAAACTTTCTTTGCAAACTTATAAATATGTGTTTGTATATATTACTAGAACTATATTTATTAATCAGATAGCACATAAATGGTTTATAATCCATTTTGATGCATACCTGCCCAAGGACTTTATAATGTAATGGTCCAGTCTTTTGAAGTTCATGTAGAAGGGGGACCTATTTTTATGTAAAAAGATTACACAAAATATAGTACAGTATAGGCTATAACAGGCTGTTTATGACACTGAAAGCACAGACAATGAGAGCCAAAACCATAATTAAAACAGAACGAAAAAAAAGACATAAAATTAGAAAAGGTAGAGCACTCTGTTACTGTTTATTTTGTAAGGTTTTCATTCTTAAGAGAAGAATCTTGATGCGTCTTAAATTTATGAATTTTTTCCATGACAAATATGGAGAACTCTTTAATAATTCATAATGGATCAGGTACTAGCTTGGCATGTTTGTACTACACATGTGGTGTATAGTTCACCTGTTTGTTTATGAAGTAGAGCCTGCCCGCAGGCCTGCTGACAGGGGGAAGTAAAGAGGACAAATGCCTTGGGGCCTGGTGTTTCAAAGAGGCTTGGAGCTCCCGGGTGCCACCACTGCTACTGAAACAGCGGCTGGAGCCGGAGGCCCAGAACCCTTTGACTTGCTGTGGGAGCAGAGAGGGTTGGAGGGTGGGGGCAGTGATGAACTCCAGGTGACTCTAAAGTCTAACTACTCTCAGCCTCACCCCTCCTACCCTCCACCCTGCCCCTTGCAGAGGTGTGGAGCCAGTCACCCCCTCCCCACACACACACACTCTGTCCCCAGGTCCGTGGGGGTTGTCAGCTCATCTGCCTGCGCACATGAAGAGGAGGAAGTCCTTTCTAATGACTAGTCTACATTGAACAGTTACATTAGCACAGCTGTCTTGCATGGGTGTGAAAAATTCACACTCAGGAGAGACCTAGCCCATCTAATCCCCAATGTAAATAGTGCTATGTCAATGGAAGAGTTTTTTCTTTCAGGGAAGTGGATTCACAATGGAAGGGCCTATCCAGTCTATGCAGTAAGAATCTAACTGAAGTTCTGTAGTGGCTCAGCAGCAGTTGTAGACATATTCTACTAGAGGTCTAACAACTTCAATCTAAATATAATTAAGAGACAGTATCAGGGCTTCTCCTGGTCTGCATACAAACTGGTTTGAGTAGGGTGTGAGAGGCTTGGGAACAAGGGGGGAGGGTAAGAAAAGGATGGATAGAACCAATGTAAGAACACAGAACTGGAAGGTATCTCCTAAATCAATGAATTCACAGCCCTCTTATCAAAGCAGTCATGTTATATTATTGTTTTTCAATACACTTATCAAGATAAATTTAATACAGAATCCTGGAAGACAAAAAGAGTTTCATGTTATCGCATCACCTATTGAGAAAATAGGCTTAAGAACTTAAAAGGAGAATTGTTTTTTCCATTGTTTTTCAAGATTGAATTGTGGTCTTTTTTTACCTCCAGTTTTCTTTGCCCTCTTGGCCCTCCCCAATCATGCAGGATCCTGAGGGTATAAATAACAGGGACATCCTCTGCACCCCTTACTTAAAGCTACTAATTCTGGATTTTTTTTATAGGAGATTCTTAGAAAGTAAAGAGAGCTATTGTGATTATAGGGCCTCATGAAAAATCATCCCAGGGAGCAATTATAATTGTAAATTGACTTTTTTTTGTCATTGGGGTGTTTGTCCATATGAATCCTTACTCTTAGGAGAATACCAAAAAAAGGCTTTTCATGAGTATTAATTACAAGTGATTGCAAGACTTTTCCTCTAAGATGTAATGATCAAGCTACATCTTGGCAGTTTCTGTAATACATCATTGTGGTTTTATTTGTCAGTACTTGTATGGGTTTGGAATTGATGAGAGGGAGAAAGCCTTGCAGAACACACAGATAACTCTCATTTTCAGCACATGGAAGTGAAGCATCATCACCTGCAGAGTCCATAAACTGTCAGGATTGCGGTGAGCTACATAAGCATTTCTATCTACTCTGAAACTTATTTCTGCAAAAGTTGAGGCTGGTGAGAAAGCAACTCACTGACAGACATGTTTCTCCTTTGTTCCCTCAACAGAGAGTCTTACATGTCCTGAGGCATTGCAACCCAAGCTCCCATTCTGTCAAGATGGAGGTAGTTTGCTTCCTGCCATAGACAGTCCTGCAGAGGCCTCAGGCAGAGATTGGCTAATGAAGTCACATAGGTGCATGAAACCATGGGAGGAGGCTTTCAACATCTATAAGGTAAGTCACACATGTCTCTGAGAGTGGAGTCTAATGATCTGGATGAATGTTTTTTGTCCAAAACATTTTCTATGTTGCCAATGATAGTGTTCAGTGTCATAGAGGAAGTATGAAAATGAGATATTTGCCATTTGCTCAGACAACAAATAAAATGAAAAAGTCAAGAGGACATCTCAGGTTCAATTATCCTATAAGATACTTTAAACTAAATAGAGCAAGCAGAATTACATAATGCAGTTCTAACTCACACTGTGGTATCTAAATTCTTCCACAAACCTCAGAGTTTCTTGATAATAAAGGTAGGATTGGTGCTGTGTAAAATAGTTAGTGGAACTCTCAGGAAGATCCTGAACAAAATCCTAGCCCAATCTATGGACCTTCTGTGCCACTGCAGAAGCACAAAGAAATCACTTTAACTTTGCTTTTTCAGCTATTTGAAGATTTACTTGGTACAGAATAATCCTTGGGTATCCCCAGCAAAAGAGATGTGATGAAAGGAAGAAGGTCTAGCAAAGCCTAGACGTCATAATACAACACTGACTAAGTTAGACGCAGACTAAGTTATTTCAAAACAATACTAGTTATTTCAAAATAATGTTGCTGTGTAGACATTCCCCCCGGGGCGCTTGTGGGGTGGTGGGGGCTCAGAGCTGGGTCAGTCCTGGACAAGGAAGAAGCAAACCCCCAGCTTGCCCCTTTCATCTGCCTGGTAAGCCTGTCTCTTTTCTGTATAGTTTTATGAGAAGCAATCCCTTGCCAGGCACTTCCTATTTTCCTTGTATAAGCAAACCCTGACCTGCTTTAAGTTATGATAAGAGGAAGCTGCATACCAAATTTGGTGGGCCTGGTACTGATTGTTTTAGAGTTGAACAGACAGACAGACGAATAGACAGATATATAGACAGTCTCTCAAAATATACAGTAGCTTTAATTAATCTGGGCATTAACAGACCCAAACTATTTTTTTTATCTGTGGGATGAAGATCATATAGCATAATATTTTTCAACCTTCATATCATTTGTCTATACTTGCCTGACCATTAAGAATCATGCACACACACATTTCCTTTTGAAGATTTGACTTCGGTTGCTTCTTCTTGGTTCTACAATGCTCAAATCCTGTAAGATATACTGATCTCGAACAATAAGAGGCCCAGAAATAAGAAATGATTATAGGAATATGTACTGCACACTTTGAGTTGGTCTTTACAGGGAAAACTGAAAGTAGTCTTATACATTTAACCAATTATGGCACATGAAGAAGATTTCAAAGGCATAAATATCAGCTAGGTGGTTAACTCCCATCTGTATTTTTAAAAATCTCCCAAACAAGACACAAGAGAAAAATGGGACTTTGAAGAGCTGGTCACTGAAGTCCACAAAATGTATGGGCTTGCCTATCATTATCTATTTTGTTTTATTGCAAGATATAGAAAAATCAAATTAAATGTTTTTTTAACATGTTGTTCTGACTAATGACACTCTCTCTGATCATATTAAATTAAGCAACACAAGTATTCTTTAGCTCCATTTAGCAATATCCCATTGTAATTTACTTTATCATGCAATCTTGTACACATCAGGGATTCTTTAGTTAATGTCTGATTATGTCTGAACAAATATTTATTAGTATTACCATTTTCATTAGCAAAGAACTTTACAGCAAAGATGCAAAAACATAATCCTGTCTCTGAAGAAACTGAAATCTAAGGGTATGTCTAGACTACATGCCTCTGGCGACAGGCATGTAGATTAGGCTACCCGGCATAGGAAAATGAAGCGGCGATTTAAATAATACCTTGTGGGATGAGGTTTACCAGGGAGGTCGACAAATGCCTTTGATGTCGACCGCGGAGCGTCCACACCAGCATGTTGAGCCGACAAACAGCTGATCGGCACAGCGCAGCAGCCATTTAAATTTAAATGAAGCAGCGATTATTTAAATTGCCACTTCATTTTCCTATGCCGGGTTGGCTTATCTACGTGCCTCTGTCACCAGAGGCATGTAGTCTAGACATACCCTAAGATGAGATGTGACAGAATGAGCTGTATGGAAAGACAAAGCTTACACAGATCACATTGTTATTAAGTTCCACTACTAAGTATATGTACATATGTTCCACTACTAAGTATATGTACATATATACTACTAAGTATATGTACATATATTTCTCAAGAATGCTGTTCTTGACAGCACAAGCAAGGTAGATTGCCACTGATGTTCTCTCAACATCACCAATCAGGGTTGCATCTGAACTTTCTGTTGAAACAAAATTGACCTGCTGTTTCCCTTTCATTAATATGATCCTAGTTTTCAGAAAATACTTCATAAAAAATCCCTAGAATAGGAAAACATTGTGAAAGAAAAGCTGAAAATATGTTATATCTGTAATTCCCCTTCCTATTGCACCTACCTTCTGACCTACAGGAAAAATTGCATTAAAAATGTGTCATTTTATAGGCCCATAACTGAAAGCACTTTTTAAAATTTTCTCTTGTCCTTGTAATGGGAGGTTCACTAACCTGATTGTTTTGATTAGCCTATCTTTTCAGCCCAATTCTCATTGTTTGACTATCGAACTCTACAATAGTAGCTTTCCACAGAGTGATACAGTCAGGGAAGATGTATTCTGCAATAGACTAGACCTCTTTTCTTAACTCAGCGGATGTTTCTGACTTCAAATATATAGACGTATCTATCAAATCTAGGTTTAACTGTCCTTGCTTTTTAAAGATTATTTAGCATATCTCCCACTCCCATATATTAGCAATTCTGTGTATGTGCTGATGCTGCCTTTTTTGTTAAGTCTCTCTAATCTTGTTTTCCTTTAGAACACCATCTACCATCAAACACTGTGAAACCTGAGCAAATGAATACCAGCTTCATTTCATTTACATACTTTCAAGGGCATAATACAATTTTCATGTGGAAATTACATACAAATTGAGCACTAAAGGGCCCAAATTACATATGAATAAAGCCCTTAAAATTTCAATATGGTGCAAATTTTCAAATCATAAAGTGCTATGCTGGACAAAATTGATGACTGGCAGAATGAATTTTGTTAGCTAGCAGTAACAATTAGGTTTAATATTTACAACTGAGTTAATGCAGGATTTGTAATTTTCCAGTAATGAATTTGTTATCAAGTTAGTAAGGGAATGCTGTGAACATCTCATTTTCTGCTGGTTTAAATTAATAAAATCATTAAATTGTAGTGGAAAATAAATGGAAAATGTGATAGCAACATAACCAGAATTCTTTTTAAAAGACTATGATTATGTGAACAAACTACAATTCAGGAAAATGAGGTTTATTTATATTCCAAAATTGAATCAATCTCTTCTTTCTACTAAACTATTGATACACCATACAACATAAAATTTTTCAAAGAACCGTGATATTTACAGGATTGTATTTTCCTTATGTGTACTACAATTAGAACTGTTTTCCTCTAGAAAATGTAGTATTTATTAATTAAAAGATTTTGTAGCATGCCTATTTTTTGTGAGAATCTGAATTTTAGTTGGCAGTGGTAAGAATTTGGAATTCATTTTCAGTTTTCATCTGCTATGGAAGCTATATGGTAGCTCTAGCAAAATGCAGGACAATGTAGCACTTTAAAGACTAACAAGATGGTTTATTAGATGATGAGCTTTCGTGGGCCAGACCCACTTCCTCTATTATACATTATCTTTATTAGCCCTGAAAAAAGGTTCATGTCTTTTTAACTATTTTATTATTTTTTTATTTTTCTATTTCAGATAAACTTTGAGTCCCAGCTTTGTACAATCATCGAACAGCATATACTAGGAGCTGGATTAAAGGTGCCAATCTTTTCTAGAAATCAGGAGATGGAGCTCTTGAGGAATTTTAGGTGATAGAATTCATTCTAACTCACCAAGTAGATTTCATCTCTAAGCTTTCAGCTTACTAATACATGCACACAAAGTATCTATAACACTCCAGCTGCTTTGAATTAGCCATACTAATAGAGAGAGAGAGAGGAAAAAACAAACAAAAAAAGACACTTCAATGTATTTTCATCCCCATTTTTCCCATTACAGGGATCATTTACTCCCATTGGGAGCAATGCATTTCATAATTCAATTCATTAAGATGCATTAACTAATTGTCTTCATTCTCCTGTAGTTAATTAAACCAAATTAAGTCAATTATACTTTTCTATCTCTGACTTTTCTTTTGCCTAATCTAAATTGGAAAATAGTGAGCCTTAGATGGAAAAGAAAAAAAGAAAGAAAACATTCCCTGCAGCAAAAGTAGAATCTGTAATATTGCAGTATGAAGCTAGTTAAAAGTCAAAGTGACACAAAATGACTTTTAGCCTAATTTACTTATTGCAAAGATTGATTAGCTGGTGAGGTTTTTTGCAGAGCAGAATGACATTGCTCTAAGAAATAGACATTGATGTATGCTACATTTAGGAATTTTAACAGAAGATAGCCTTGGTATAAAGCTGTCATGATATAGCTCTGATGTCAGTGGCTAAAAATTTATTTCTGAACTGAATGTAATCACTGGAATTGTGTTCAAATTAAAAAATCTGGTCTGAAAGATAAAATTAAAAGATCCATTATTATTAAAAACAGCACATATATAATTATAATTTTAATTAAACACAAGACAATTACATGGTGGGTCTTTCTTTTTTGAAGTTCATGTGTTTGTGTTTTTGGGAGACAGAATTCATTGCTTAAGGAGCTCTTCAGTGATGGAATCTTCATTATCTTGCTTGTGCATTAATCTTAAAAAAAAAAAAAAAATCAACAACAACAAAAAAACCAACCACCACCACAAAACCAGAAAGGCAATAAAATTGGATATTTTCCAAAGGTATAAAATGCTTTTAAAATCCAAAAGCTTTAATATGTGGATGGAGTCATTTCTGACATGCAGAAAAGGTGAGGACCATAATAGACAGTATAAAACCTTTAAGAGTTCTGTTAAAATCTAAGGTCAACTGGCTTTAAAGTCAGCTCACCTCACAGGGAAGGTCTACACAGCAAATATACATCCACAAGGGCCCAACCCAGCTGACTCAGGCTCAGGTGACAGGGCTGTTTCATTGTAATGAAGATTTCTGGACACTGGCTGCTGCTGGAGCTCTGGGACCTTCCACTTTGCAGGTTGCAACCCAAGGCTCCAGCCCAAGCCTGGAAATCTACATCACAGTTAAACAGTCTGGTTGCCCAAAACCTGTGAGCCTGAGTGAGACCACCTGAGGTTTTTAATTGCAATGTAGACATACCTGCAGAGCTATATGTGCACAACGCATATTAAAACCAAGCAGCACACCCAATACTATATTAGCAGGGCAGGATCAACCATGAGGGCCTCAGTTTTCTCTGTGTTCATATTCCCAAAGCAGTCAAAACTACAGGGCAAAGTTTGAATGATGCAGCACCTGGTGTGTGAGCCATTTTATTCAGTACAACAGCCTCATCTCCTCCAGCAGTAATTTGCGGTATCGTGCCTTAATCTGGTGATGTGGCCACTTTGTGCACTGAGAACAGCTCACAGATGTTTCCTGTTTTAACATCATCCTACCATCCCTTTGCTCACCTGCAATCTAGACAGCCCTTTTCAATTAGTCCTGCTACCCTGTTCTTCTTCCCCTTCCCTTTCCTTGTCCTCATCCCTATACCTGCCCCACCCCCACTCCTTCCCCACCAACCAGCAGGTAACTCCTCTGCTATGTACAGCTGTACATGTCACTATTGCTAATTTGACATCATACAGCTGTTTATAAATATATGCCGGCCAGCCATCATTATTGAAGGTCCTTCTATTTAGCATCCTTCCCTGTTGCTCCCATGTTTATATGTTCACCATATCTCCAAAGTTGTGCTTCCCAACCCACTGCTTCTAAGGGGCATTGTTCAAAGGACTTCTGGCTAATAAAGAGCTGTCATTATGTCATTCACTGTACAGTCTTCCTCCCATATCCATCCAGATTAACTAGAGCTTAATTAATAGATTTGGCATAAATTATATCATTCTTTCCACAAACCCAAATAATTGTCAGCTATGTTATATACACAAACCAGGGATTTGATTTCTCTCATTCTTATCAGATTTCCATTACTATATAGTAAGACCATGAACCCCGGTTACCACTTTCTGTCTTAAAGTATATGGATGTATCTATCACTCTATGTAACTACAACAAAGCTTTAGACCATTAGAATCTTTCTTATTTATTATTTAAAACTTATTTAAAACTGATTTTAGTAGGAGTGGAGGGAGAACTTTGCTCCTCTGGTCTCACCATTCATTTTCTGCTAATTTTAAACAATCCTCTAATTCTCTGTGCAGAAAGTACCTTAGGATAGGATGCATGTAAGCACCCCCAAAATACAAATTATTTTCTGACTATTACCTATTCTGTCTGAACCCTTTGGCTCTGCACTCAAAAATTAAATCTAATTGCTGCAGATATTCTTGCATCTATTTCTTGCTTTTATTCAGTCCAGGAATGTCAACGCTTGTCAATGATTATTAAGAGTTAAATGGAGTCCCATAGTACTGAAGTGCTGGTTGATGGGTCAAAATGAGAAACACAGACACTAAGGATAGTCTTTCTTTCAAGGTGTTGGGCCACTAGTCCTGAGTTCATTTCTCATTCAGTGATATCATACTGTGTGGAGAACTAGATATGCTCACGGAGGCTAGATCTGTCAGTAGCTGTTAGCCAGGACAAGCTGGGATGGCATCACTTGCCAGAAGCAGGAAATGGGCAACAAGTGATGGAACATTTGATGGTTACCTGTGTGACGGACCGGGCCGTGTCTGGGCACAGCTGAGGGTGTCCGCTCAGGGCGAATTGCTTGAATCCGGGGCTCCTTACAGCCCCCAGACTGGTGACCTCTCCAAACAGGCCACAAACCAGTCCCACAGAGCGCTTCAGCAGCCTGCCTGCAGCCTCGCGAGCAAAACCCCTCTGACACCCCATCACCCACCTTTTAACAAAGCCCATCAACTTGTGAGCACATTCCAGATAGGAACAATCATTGGACATCCTAAAGCTCCTGAACTTAACCCGGTGGGATTCAGGGGGTAACCCTGAACCGCTTCAGTACACAGTCCTTAAACCGCCAGTAGTCCAACGCTTCCTCCTCCCCCATGTCATTGAATACCTCCCTGGCCTTGCCAGTCAGTTTGGTCATCAGGACAGGCATGTGCTGCTCGTCTGGGATCTGGTTCACGTTGCAGATGCACTCGAAGGTGGCCAAAAACTCCTCAATATCATCATTATCGCTGTAGATGGGACAGATCCTCTCCCAAATCTTGTTGGCAAGCGGGGCTGGGCTCGCAGGTTGCTGTACCCTTTGTTGTGCCTCCAGTATCTGGAGTTGTCGCCGCTGGGAACTCTCCTCCACCGCCCTCTCCTCCATGCGCCGTGCGTTGGCCTCTCTCTCCGCCTTTGCACGTATCTCTGCCAGGGCCCTCTCATGTTCTAGCTCCCTTTCCCTCGTTGCCTGTTGCCTCTTGATCTCCTCTGTAACCACATCTGTAGCATCTGGTGGGGGCCGCTCCTTGGCTCGCTTCTGATCCCTTTCATCCACATCTCTGGCTAGTAACAACACTACCAGAACTAGTTTAGAGGCCCTTTTCCTAAAGGCAATGCCTCTCCCCAAGCACAAATCCTTCAGAGCCTCTCTACTTAGGCTCTCATACTGGTGCTGACTCATTTCAGCTGCCCTTTACCCAACTGCACTCTCAATACCACAAATCAAATTTAGACAGTGTGGGGTCCTGATTCCAAAACTCAATTGACCAAGATCTGTGGATCCTGCCGACTACGCCACTGTGATGGACCAGGCCGTGTCCGGGCACAGCTGAGGGCGTCTGCTCAGGGCGAATTGCTCAAATTCAGGGCTCCTTACAGCCCCCGGACTGATGACCTCTCCAAACAGGCCACAAACCAGTCCCACAGAACGCTTCAGCAGCCTGCCTGAAGCCTCACAAGCAAAACCCCTCTGACATCCCAGCAGTATCCGTGCCCTAGATGGTACCAGGCCTCATACACAGGTGGGAGGTCCTAGCACCCAATCCCACCTACCCCGAACAAGTTCTGTCCGGTTCCAAGAAACCAGCCACAGATCCCTGGTCAATTTACCCTCTGGACTTTGCCCACAAATCACGCTGGGCCAATCCTTTAGCATCTAACATCTAAAGGTTTATTCTTGCAAGAAAGAAAAGCATGAGAGTAAGGTTGTTAAAGAATAGTACATTACACGCACCGAATCTCCCAGTCCTCGTTGCAGGCTCTAGCAGAGATGTTTCAGCTGCTGGTTTAAAAGTCCTTGTTGCACATCCTAGAATCAGGATGGGTTCACAGGTCTTCCGGGCTCTTTGATCCCTGCACTGCTGCCTCTGGGATGAAGTGCTGAGCTCAGAACAAGATGGAGACCACCACATGGCCTATTTATCCCTCCTTCCTGGTCTCTTCTTGGCTATCGCAGGTCACCTGGTCCCTGTCTTATTCCTGTGTTCACTGCTGGTAGCCTTTAGGTATGAGTCACCACTCATTCTTTAGGTGTGTCCTTGGCCCACTGAGTGCCATGGTCCCACAGGGCCGCACTAATTAACATGTCCATAGGCTGGGCCCTGCCCAATGCTCAATCACATGCAGGGAAATATTCAGTATCCATACAAGTACATGCTTATAATTGCACACACAGACATTATACAAACACATAAACAGCGTACATAGGATTAGCAGACAGGGAGCTTCTATTCAACACCCCACATGCCCCCCCTTTATACCATTTTCTGGGGCCAACACCTCCACCTATGGGTGCAGCAGCAATCTGGCTGCTCCGCTCAAAATCCAGTAATGTGACAACCTGTTGTATTCATTTCCTCTGAAGCACCTGACATGGGCCACTCTGGAAGACAGAATATTAGATGGACCATAGGTCTGATTCATTATATCTGTTCTTATGATCTTATGATTGTCCTTGCCTCTGTAGACAGACCACTAGGGTGGTCCCACCGCTTTCTGACTCTAACTATAATTTGTCTTCAGACTAGATTGGTGGTACATGTCTAGTATGATAGCAGGATCTCACACCTCTTAGCTAAATACATTTATCTTAAGAAACAGCATGGATCTTTACTATAGAGGCTTTTATAATTAGGCTTTCTATAGGGAACAAATATCCAGTTCATAGTCCCCAAAGGGGACTTCCTTATTTTTTTCTCCTCAGACAAATGAAGTTCTAATGCATTTTTTTTGAACAGTGCAAGAATGGTCTCAATAGCTGTTTGGTATTTAATTTGCACTAAAATAGTTTTCTGATTTTAGCTGTACAAAGAGATAAAGAAAGGAGAAAATGTATGCCTGAAAATAGAATAGCACCTACAATCTTTAAACCATAATTGGAGAGATATAGTAATGTTTCTAGTGACTGAATTTCACTGTGCATTAGAACATGCATAACTGAATATGAGACAGGAGATACTGGTTTACATTCCTGCAGTCTTAATTTGGTGAACTGTTACAGTTTCTCAAAAAGTTGGGACCAAATGATGTAAAGGACACACACATGTACTGAACACATGCAAATCTCCATGACAACAGAAGGGAGTTTTATAAAAAATTGTTAGGTGAGCTAAAGTAGCTCCCCATGATTTAATTTTATCTATTGTTTCTGCATGTTATTCTGTATGCAAAATAAAGAAACATTCTTCTCTGGGAAAGGGGTGAAACAAGGATAAGGGACTATGCAGTTTATATCTTTCCTATACAGAATGCAAACCCATAGTGCTTTGATGCTGAGTTCAATATCAGGAACCCACAAAGTAAAATTAAGCAAGTTAATTCACCAATGCCTGATATAGAGCCCTGCAGGTTTTTTTTCTTTTTCCCTGATGCTTTTTTGTGACTTGCACGATCCATGCCAAGAGCAAAAAGCACAGGGGAAAAAAGGGAATAGATGACTCAGTCTGATTGATGGCTCAATAATAAGAATGAAGGCTAGATAAACAAAATAGGATGTTATCCTGTCTCATGGGTGCTATCACAATGAATGTCCACATCAGCATGTCTAGGATCCTTAAGAATACTTGGGAATTCTAATTGCCTGTAGAACATATGGGAGCAAATGACATCATTCGGAAATGATGCATTTTATACAAGAGTAAATTTAGGGATCTAGAAAACATGGAGTTCCTTCTGGCAATGGGTGCCACAGTGTTGTAGGGAAAAGAGGTTTGAATTCATGGATCATTGGAATTCCTTTTGGCAAAAGGAAATTGTTTGAATTGGCTTCTGCTTCAGTAGGTGACACACCAAACTCCTGCGTCCAGAGTGTAAGGGTTTATTAGACTGGCTTCAAACTAGCCAGGAAGTAAGGATATGGATAGTAATACCTTCATCTTCCAATAATATGGCAAAATAAAAAGAGCAAAGAGTTCTGCTGAAAGAAAAGAGAAGAACAAGTTACAAGTATAGGTAAACCAAAATGTCTGTATGCAAATAAAGGAGGTATAGAAAACAAACCAGAAAAGGGTATGGTGGTACTGAAAAATGAAGATTTTATTGAAAAGAGCATACCTGATATCTGAAAGGAAACATAAGCTACCACAATTCAGGCATATTTTAACTTTTCAATGCTTGACTTATTTTAACCTGTTTTAATATACGGCTTTTTCCCAGATGCATTAGTTAAATAAAAAAATATTTAATTTTTAATTATATTTTTTAATTATAGACAAAAATGCCAGTGCCTCACTTCTTCCTTATGGATCAATAGTATTTTCAGCATTAAATGCAATTCTGAAATGCAGAGTGGGATGGTGAAATATTTAGTCGGGACAAATTGGAGTTGCTTGAATTATTCTTTGGAAACATGACAGATGCATTTTAAAAGTTTCTCTTGATTGGAGAAGAATCACCAGTACTGCTAGTTTTCACACATTACTATTTATGGTCTTGTGATGGAATCTACAAACCCCATACTGGAGAAAGGGTTAAGAGGCTGCTTTTGCTCTACCTGCTTCACTTGCAGATCCTGCATAAGCTGAAGGTGGAGTTTATAGAGGAAAGCAGAGAACTCAGAGGGAGAAGGATAATGGAAGGGAATAAACATGTGCCTTGGGAGAGGAGTACTATAGGAGGTCCTGGTAACACTAAACCCATCAACTTGCAACAGGAGAGACTGGTGATTATTTTTGATTGTCAGAATCTTTATTTTGTGTTCAGTTCTTTAATTTACCTTCTGGACAAAAAAGGGGCAAGATGTGATCCATGGAGGCAGTTACTTTGCACCCTAAGGTACAAAGTTTATCTGCCCAACATTGGACTCTGGAGTGCATCCCAATGGCATGGCCCAGGCTCTCCTACCAACCGAAAGGGGCCACTGTGAGTTGTCTATCCCTAGTAGGGAACCTCAGTGGGGAAGACCTTGAATATATAAAGGCCAGTCCCCTAACCTAAGGAGAAAGCCCTGAAGCCATTGCAGGAATCTGAAGGCAATCCCATTATTGGTCTTTTTGGTGTGTATGTTCCTGGAACAGGGTGCACTGGAATGTGTGACCTAGGTGTAGGGCTGAGTCACAAAACAGACAGATCACCACAAGGAGTGCCTATAGTGAATACAGGGGTGCCCAGAAGGATGACAACCTGTTGCACCTTGGCCTGACCTAGCACTGGCAAAATAGGAGAAGAATGAATAATGGAAAATACCTCTTCTGTATAAATTTTAAAACAAAAACAAAAATCATGCTACAAATTGTGACTAAAGGGGAAGAGCTGGAGCTATCATGATATCACTATGTTCAACCCAAGAGCTTCACAATAGATAATAGTAGCTATGTCATCAACTTCCTTGGAGACAGAATTTCACCCATAATATATGATTTCAATTCCTAGGGAAATAAAAGAAAAAATACTGACCAGGCCAAAACACACATGCATGCACACCAGTATTCCCTCTAAGCTGCATGAGAGCACAGCTTCACAGGAGATTAGAGGGAACACTGATACACACACACACAAATTAAAGGGTAGATAAATATAATAAATAACCCACACAGGTTTACAAAGAATAAAGCTTACTAGGTGATCAATTTTTATTTTATTTTATTTTATTTTATTTTATTTTATTTTATTTTATTTTATTTTATTACTACATTACAAAATTAGGTCTTTATCCTGAAACTGAACTATGTTAGGAGAATCTTATGCCTGTGATAGTTTTCTATTGAAATCACCGTGTCTTCATGCACATCCATGGATTAGTCAGGGTGGATGCAATTGCTATTTTGGTAGATGAATGTACTAGAACTAATATATTTGATTTTTTTTTGTAAAACTTTTGATACAAACTCTCATGAGCTCTTTCTCTAAATTTAAGTGTCTTAGATATAGGCATGGTAACATTAAATAATAATAAGGGAATTAGATACTAGCAAGGACAGAGTAATAACACTGAAGTACCTAAAGAAGTTAAAAATATGATAAGAAACCATCCTAATAGGGGCTTCTATAGATGAATACTTAATTCACAGCAAGCTGGGGTGTAAATCTACAGCTCAGTAGAGCAGGCCGTGCACTAACTGTCCTGTGGGCCTTCCTAGTGTGCACTAAAAGTTTCTTAATGTGCTCTGATCTACTCCCATTTCAAAGCAGAGTAGATTAAAGTGCACTAGGGAACTTTTAGTATTTTGTAGCAGGGTCCACATGGATAGTTAGTGCACACTAAGGTAGAGTGCTGTATACTTACAGCCCAGCTTTCCACTTATTGTTTGTCTAGACAAATTCTAAAGTTCAAATAAAAGAAAACTGGAAGTTTGAGGAAACCTGAAATGGGTTATAAAGAGTTTCCTTTCTCCAGCCTAAAATATGACCAGCTAATTTATTAGGTCTTTAAATTCCCCTGAATGATAAACCTTAAATAATAATAAAAAAAACCTCCTCAAATACTACTTCTGTGTTTGTTTACCCTGGATGGACAGGTAACCTAAACTTTTGATATCATAATTGGATGTTCTTTGCCATAAAGAGGTTAAAGGACAAAGGAGTTGCTACTGGGAACTACAGTTCATTCTACAAAGGTTCTAATGAAAGAATGTAGGAACAGCCAAACCTGGGAAGAAGACTTAAAATAAGATTCCTGTAAATGCTATTTTGGAAATACCTTTTTCTTAATAAAACTAAAGTAGGTGTAATGGGATTGTTTCTTGGTTTTGATTATTCTCCAAAAGAGTGTGTAGCACCATCTCACTGAACCTTTTATTTAAAAGAAAGATTATGTTGAGGAAGTGGAGAATGTGTCATGTTTCTTCTGCATGTTTCAAATTCCTACATAAAAAAGATCTGCAGCATGTTTCTCAAACTATGTTTATTGTTATAAATAGCATAACAACTTTTTAAAAAATCTGTAAAATTAATGCTGTTCATCACCATTAATCTAGCGCTTTAGGGTATGTCTACACTACCCCGCTAGTTCGAACTAGCGGGGTAATGTAGGCATACCGCACTTGCAAATGAAGCCCGGGATTTGAATTTCCCGGGCTTTATTTGCATAAGCCGGGAGCCGCCATTTTTAAATCCTGGCTGGTTCTAAACCCGTGCCGCGCGGCTACACGCGGCACGAACTAGGTAGTTCGAACGAGGCTTCCTAGTTCGAACTACTGTTACTCCTCATTCCACAAGGAGTAACGGTAGTTCGAACTAGGAAGCCTAGTTCGAACTACCTAGTTCGTGCCGCGTGTAGCCGCGCGGCACGGGGTTCGAACCAGCCGGGATTTAAAAATGGCGGTGCCCGGCTTATGCAAATGAAGCCCGGGAAATTCAAATCCCGGGCTTCATTTGCAAGTGCGGTATGCCTACATTACCCTGCTAGTTCGAACTAGCGGGGTAGTGTAGACATACCCTTAATGACAATGAAATAGCCCCCAACCAAAAATAAAGATCATTCACAAGACACTGCTAAATTAGTCTTTGGGAACTGTTTCAGAATCAAGAATTAAATTGTGTGTTCATGCAGAACATACCAAAACAGACAATAGTAAATAGCAATAATGAGGTGTAGATTAATCAATAGCAAAAAGGCTTCTTAATCATCTTTGTTGCCAAAGAGAGCTGCAAAGAAAGACTACATGCTGCTGCAAAGGTTGTAACTAGATACATTTCCAAGATTAATGTAATTTGCTGTGTTTCAATTATGTTTGGACATGCTGGGAGACAGTGGATGCAATCACAGAATTTCGACCATTATCCTGGGTGAGGTGGTTTTCACTGTGATTTAGCAATTTGCTTATAACTTGAATACTTGTAGTGAACAGCAGTCTTCTCCCTAATGAATGCTCTGTGGCGATGTGAAATGCTGAGAACCTGAACACTTTTGGTCATTAGAGATTTCATGGCTTTTTTCAAAGTCTCTTGGCTGTAGTCACACAAAGTGTAAGCAACTTTGCCAAATTCTTAATTAGGTAATCACATTCCCTTGTAATTTCAGTTAAATTAATTTACTGTCCAGTGATACAGGATAGAATTTCAATGTCCCGTGTTCTACCTTAATTGTGGATGGATGCATTTCAGCTGCGAGGAAAGTATTCCTTCTGTGTTTCTGTTTCCAAATTGTCCATAGGCATATGAGTACTTCACAGAGAAAGTAGTTGGATCCTCAAAATCTGGTACATAAATTTATATTAGGAAATATTCTGTAAGGAACCATTCAGGTAGGACGGAGGAATGGACTCTAGATCACCTTATAGAGTCAAATTCATATAAATTTTTAAGAGTAGAAGGGGCCATTAGAGAATTTAGTCCGACCTCCATGGAGTTCAGTTTCTTTTGTATGGGTAAAATAAATCTTCCAGAGAGGCATCTAGTCTTCATCTGACCAGGGTACGTCTATGCTGTGGTGTTATTTTGGCATACTTCCGGTATCCCATAATAGCTATTCCACATCTTTTAAACAAGCCCTTTATTTTGAAATAATGGGCTCACTATTCCGATATCCCCGTAAACCTTGTTCCACAAGGATTATAGGAAGTTTTATAAAAGTGGTTTATTTCAACATTTAAACAGCACCAAATTTCAAAATAAGATATGCAATTTCTGTAGCTCAGATTATGTAGCTTATTTCAAGCTATGGGTGCAGTGTAGATGCACCCAAAGAGATGAAGAATCCCCTATTTTCCTTCATAGTTTGTTGCAATGATTAATTATCCCCACTGTTAAACATTTATTACTTGTTTTCTAATTTGAATTTGACTAATTTTTGCTTTCAGTCATTGGTTCTTCTGTGCTTTTCTCCTTTAAGTTAAAGCAGTGTTTCCCAAATGGTGTAACGGGGAACCCTGGGGTTCCGCAAAGTGAAAATAAGGGTTCCGCGAGAAAATTCCATTACAATAACATGTTGTTATTAAAATAATAATAATAATAAATATTAAGCATTTATGAATTTTATTTAAACCAGTTTTCATTTGTGTTGATCTCATGACCTTGTTTAACATTTGTTTATTATTATCCTTACTTATTTGTGGTCTACTTTTTCAGCTCCATATATAAGACTGCTGTTAGGGGTTCCACAAAATTCTTTTGAGTTTAAAAGGGTTCCGTGGCCAATAAAATTGGGAAACACTGGGTTAAATAATCCTTTGGTACTACAGGTTGAACCTCCCTTGGAACCTGTCTGGTGCTGAACTAGAGAATTTGCCAGATCACAGGAGGTCAATATTATCTAACAGCATTGCCAACACTTCCACTGTTTACTGGGCTCTTAGAAGACATATAGGAGTAAATTACACCACAGAATATCAAAAGCCATTTCTGGTGGCTGTAAACAAACTTGATGGGACTACAGAAAACTTGGCCACGTTCATGATAAGTGGACATCTGGATAACTAAAATCATTCCGGACAATAGAGGTTCAACCTGTAGTATTTTTTCCCCGTGTAAGCAATTATACAATATTCAGTTGTCTTTTTAATAAGGTAAACAGAATCTTTAACTTTCTTGCAATAAGGAATTTTCTTTGGCCCGCTAATTTCTTTTGTGGGTCTTTCCTGCATCTCTTACATTTTCAATGTTCTTTTAAAAATCTATTAAAAAAAATCTGCTAAGCCACTTCTCAGAAATAGGGCTACCTCTGGTTGCTTTTTCTGTTGACCTACAAGTGTGACTGTGACCTGCAAGAATTAATCCTGATGCAGATATGTAGCCATATTTTCAAAAGTAGATCTCAGCAGTCCTTCAGTCTGAGTTTTTGAGTACCTACAGCTTCATTTGACTTCACTTGGATCTAAGGGTTCTCCCAGTTCTGAAATTCAGATCCTAAGGTGTCACAAGCTAGGCAGCTAAAATCAGTGTACACTTTTTAAACTTTTGGCCTTGACATTTTGGGTTTATCCCAGCTCTAAAAATGTATATCAATCTATCAAACATGAAAGCTTTTTGGCTGGCTTCAAATTATATAGCCATTTCAATTCCATAAGATAATTATTTATGCAGATGACACAGAGAAGAAAAGTAACTCCAAACATACAGGCTATAAGTTCATCAGAGCATGCTGTTCCAAGTTTTAACAGGGTGGCTTACTATTTCCATTTATTCAAACTTTTTATGAGTCCATTTCTTCCATATTTAGCAAAGCTGGCATTCCTCAGTGAGATGGATGAATTTTGGGAATTTTTCAAGTCAAAATGGTTCTGCATTTCTCAAGCAAATGCAAAGCATCTGAATAGAGTTGCAAAAAGGTGAGAGCTCTTTCATCATTTAAGTAACTAAGTTAAAAATTAACAAACACAAGTTTACCAATCTTCAAGAATATTAATTCACTTTCAGACTAAAAACAAGTGTAAGAAATTCCAGCTCAATGAGTAGTTTTTTCACAAAGTTTTAAGTGGCTGAAAACAGAGGTTTATAATAGAAGTACCTCCTCAACCATAACTATATTGTTACTCCTGTGATGCTATAATAAATTGAAATTACTGAACCATATTTGAAATGTGATTGGAGATAAGATAATATATAACATTTGAATTACAGCTGGGAAAACTTAGGGAAATCTACTTGGCAAAGATGGAATCATTTCAATTAAAAAAAAGTTTCAGTCTGCAATGATAGCAAATCCCTGAAATATCCCTGGAACATGAGCATCAAAATGAGAAGTCTGCAGGAAAGTGGCATAGCTACATATATTAACAAAAATCATTTTTTCTGTTCCTTGTTTTACTCCTCCTTCTTGGCCTTATAGAATGAATGCCTGTATCCAATTACAGAGTGAATGGCATTAAAATGCAAATGCGCTCATCTTTTACATGCAGCTTGCAAATTGATGGACTCCTCTTTGTTACTGGTACATTAAATGATGTACATTATAATAGTGATCTTTCTTTCCTCTCTCTTCAATTGCAGAATTCTGTAGCACCCTTTTGTAAGCCCAGGTAGTAGTAATAATGATTTTATTCATGATTTGATTACATTGTAGTAGTGCCAGGAAACCAAAGACTCATTGTACTAGGGACTTGTCTTGGTAATTCTGGGCAACTACACTTGTATGTCACATCTGTAGTCCAACAATTGCACCACAGTGGAGCTCTTGATCCCAGATGCTCAGCCATCACTTCTCCTAGGCAGTGACCTGTATCCCTCTCTGATTCATGACTGGGATTTTTCCGGGCTGCACAGTTCCCTGCCTTTACTGTGAGGACTCCAGAAGCCATGCAGCCTAAAAAGGCCTTCATCTGCCCTTTGCTTTCTTCTCCAAGACTACAAACAGTTGTAACTGCTAGCAGTTAAACATTACCAAACTGCCTCTGAGTAAGCATATTTATTCTTAATGTTAGAACAAATATTAATACAATAAAAGAACCTATACATATGCTAATAAGCTTACCAGAGATAACCCACACTTTCCTCCCTCCTCTACTGCTCTGCCCCAAATCCAGCTGTCTCTCTGACATGGGTTCCTTCTGTCTCCACCACAAGGTTTTTGTGGGTACAATTTCATAAGAGGCTTAGATCAAAAGAAGTGCAAAGACCAGGCAGATCAGTCTGTTTCTTTATACAACATGGGTTTCCAGCCTTTGGAAACAGATAATCAGCAGACAATTATTCTCTCCTCAACGCATAGTTTCAAAAGTTTGAGTTTTTAAAATACCGGTAGAGAGCGTTCAGATTCATTTCTCCCTGGATATTTCTTAGGAGTTCAATTCAATTGCATTTAATACAATGGATTCCAAAGATACTTAAAACCTGGACCCTTCTGTGTTGTACGTATGTGGGTGGAGAAATACAGATATTAAAAGTGATGGTTTGCCAAAACAAATATTTCTTTATCTTAAAATAAAGATTCTGCTTTCCTCAAAATATTTTGATTGAAAAAAAAAATAAAATAAAAAATGCTTCTCCCCCAGTAGATTTTGGACAGTTGGGAGTATTATTATTTTTTCTTTCATGGAGTAAAATAACAATTTTCCAGTATGTACTAGTACATCATAAGTTTAAACAAGCTTCGTTTCCTGTATCAGCCATTCTTGGCAAACTTCCTTGACAAACAGTTCCATTTTAGAAGTATCACTTCCTTAACACATTATTTACAACAGTCTAATTTTCTCAGAGAAGTGGGAATGTGATGGCTAATTCATACCAAATATCTTATAATATATATGGGGTAAAATCCCAACCTCTCTGAAGTCAATGGCAAAACTCCTACTGATTTCAATAGATCAAGGTAGAATTCATAATGTACATTACTCCTTGCACTTACTGTAAGTCATAATTGAGAAGAAATAAACTCAATTTCAAAAGATCAGATTAAAAGACATAAGTAATCTGAAGCAAACTGCAATATTTCAAAAGCATATTCAGATAATAATGTGCAGAACACATGAATTTACTGTTTCATGATTTTTGCAATAAGTTCAATGGATCATTTAGATAATTTGTGTGTTGTCATTACATTTGACCTTTTTTGAAGCTATAATATGCAAAATGTCATGTTTAATAGCTTCCCTTTAAATATTATTCCAGCTACCTGAAACTCAACATTTGCATAAAGAAATGATTCAACATATGCATGTTTGTTTCACATCTAATATTCCTATAGCTATCTATAAATTATCTCATTTTTTTAAATATAACTAATGAATTGCCTTTTTAAAAATATTATCCAACTAAGACACTGATCCTAAAATCAATACTGTTTGAATGGACCTTTGAGCCCATTTGCCCTCCACTGAAATCAATAGAATACTTCATACACATAAAGCTTAAGCAAGGCAAGAGGATAAACATTCATTTACACCACTGCTACAAAACTGCAATTTTTGTTTATAGCAGGTGTCACTTTATTTGTTTCTCATGCCTGTAAGTGCCTACCTCCGAAAACAGGGCAGACCCCCAAACTGGTAGCATCATAGAATCATAGAATAATAGGACTGGAAGGGACCTCAAGAGGTCATCGAGTCCAGCCCCCCGCCCTCAAGGCAGGACCAAGCTCCGTCTACACCATCCCTGACAGATGTCTATCTAACCTGTTCTTAAATATCTCCAGAGAGGGAGATTCCACCACCTCCCTTGGCAATTTATTCCAATATTTGACCACCCTGACAGTTAGGAATTTTTTCCTAATGTCCAATCTAAACCTCCCCTGCTGCACTTTAAGCCCATTACTCCTTGTCCTGTCCTCAGAAACCAAGAGGAACAAATTTTCTCCTTCCTCCTTGTGACACCCTTTTAGATATTGAAAACCGCTATCATGTTCCCCCCTTAATCTTCTTTTTTCCAAACTAAACAAGCCCAGTTCATGAAGCCTGGCTTCATAGGTCATGTTCTCTAAACCTTTAATCATTCTTGTCGCTCTTCTCTGTACCCTTTCCAATTTCTCCACATCTTTCTTGAAATGTGGCGCCCAGAACTGGACACAGTAATCCAGCTGAGGCCTAACTAGTGCAGAGTAGAGCGGCAGAATGACTTCACGAGTTTTGCTTACAACACACCTGTTGATACAACCTAGAATCATATTTGCTTTTTTTGCAACAGCATCACACTGACGACTCATATTCAACTTGTGGTCCACTATGACCCCTAGATCCCTTTCCGCCATGCTCCTTCCTAGACAGTCGCTTCCCATCTTGTATGTATGGAACTGATTGTTCCTTCCTAAGTGGAGCACTTTGCATTTCTCTTTATTAAACCTCATCCTGTTTACCTCTGACCATTTCTCTAACTTGCTAAGGTCATTTTGAATTATGTCCCTATCCTCCAAAGAAGTCGCAACCCCACCCAGTTTGGTATCATTTGCAAACTTAATAAGCGTACTCTCTATCCCAATATCTACATCATTGATGAAGATATTGAACAGTACGGGTCCCAAAACAGACCCTTGAGGAACTCCACTTGTTATCCCTTTCCAGCAGGATTTAGTGATGTGCTCTGTCATTAGGTTTCACCAGATCAGTAGCAAATGTAAATTCCAGGCCACTGTACCGGTCATACCATGATGTGACAGTCTTCTTAGACTCTGCAGTCTATCTTGCTGACCAGATAAACTGGACTTAGTGATAATTGTGACTTAAACAAAATAAAAAACACATCACATTATTTTGCTTTCAATTCTAAGAGACCAATGAAAACCAAATGATATTCTAGATCTTGCACCAAAGACAACCCTTTTAGAATATTCCAAGTAGAGGTTTATTAGCCAAGAAATGAGAGTTCCTGAGAGGATAACACTGGTAAAATATATGTACAGGTGGCTCATAGTTTGTAATTCCAATTTTAGCTGTAATACTATAAACTGCCATTTTCCTAAGATCTTTTGGGGATATCCAGATTGACTTTGGGGAGATGAAGGATCTTCCCCTGAATACACATAAATAGCTTCTCATCATCACACACATTATTTGCATTGAAAGTACATGTTTCTGTTAAAGTTCTTCCTTTTACATTCCACAATACTTCTTTCTCTCTTGTTGGATTATTTAGTTACAGGGGTACACACAATGTAAATGTCTGCTATTACATTATAATGGGGGTACAGATAAGTGAAAACAACACAAGTAATATCTCATATGTTTTCTTGAATTTTAAACACCAAATGCACGCTGATGCATTTAACAAACAGTTTGATTTATACTAATACGCAAGAGAATTGGCATGCGGCTTTGGCATGAACTAGTCCCTAGTCTGCCAGCATCAAAGAAGAGAAGTATAGACACATCATTTACTTCATGATCTATTCAAAAAAATCAACTCCACATGTAGAGCCCTATTCATGCCTGATATTACTCCACTGATTCTCAAGTCAAAGGAGTTAACTTAGGATAAAACTGTTTACTTTTACACAAGTAATATGAGTTACTGGACCCAGATTTCATATTCTATTCTTGTGCACACACTTTAATAAGGAAGTTGACTAGGGTCAGGAAGAATTATAAAAATGATTCAAGATCTGAAAACACCTGGCTTGAAGTGAGCAATTAAAGAAACTTGGTCTATTTAGTTTGTCAAAGAGAAGGTGAAAAGGTGATTTGAACATAGTTTATAAGTACTCACAAGATTGTAGACAGTTATTTAAATTAGAAAATCCAGAAGATTATATATAAGTTTTGGAAGCTGAATTTAGACAGATTCAGATTGGCGGTCACATTTTAATCAATGAGCTCAGGTCATTAGAGTTATTAAATACACCTAATTAGTGTGTGTGGGGGTTGTTTAATTTTAATAAAATGAGGAAAGCAACCAAGTGACTCTGGCTAGGCAAAATAACGTTTAGCAGGGAAACACTTCCAATATGGTCCCTGAGGCAGATGCCAGCAGCTCATACTCTCTCTGTTCCCTTTGCAGATGGTATCAGCGACTCATATTCTCACCCCCTTTACAGATGATGCCAGCTGCTCTCTGCTTTACAGATGGAGCTAGCCATTCTGCACCCCACTGATGGTGCCAGATGCTCACTCTAACCCCAGCCCCCACAAACATGCAGACATGATTTATATTATGAATCTCTATAAATTAAAGTAATGAAACTAGCATAAAAGGCATGTTTTCTCCCATTACTTGTGCCCTAAGGAATTATATTTTGGGAACTTGTGTTTGAAAATCTATTAAATATTTAGTCTTTAGGGTTTGCACCTTTCCTTCCCAAACAAGCTGTGAATGTATTTAGTTATAACTTAACATGTCAGAGTTGCATGGAACTGTTTGCTACATCACTATGTTTGGTCGTTTAACTTGTACACACACAAATGATTTTATTATAAATCATTGTTAAGGAAAGCATTAGGGACGTGGAACTAGATGAGATGTCCTGGGTCAAGTTGAGTCACCTATTCTTTCAAACAATCCCAATATATAATCCCTTCGATAAATGTATCAAACACCATCTAAAAATAGCATAGGGTTGTTTGCCCTCCTTACTCCTATTAGGAAGCTGTTCCAGAAACTTGCTCTGGGATGCCTAAAAACTATATGACATTTACTGATTTGTTTCTGTATGTGTTAAATGTTTTGAATAAATTTCATTTATGGGAAAGCCAATAAACTCAACTTTTTTTTTAATGAATAAATCTTATACATAGTGCATTTCTTGGGGTTACTATATTGATACCAAACAGCTGTTGGGAATGTTTACATGTCAAAAATCATATTTCCTTCTGACCTTTTGTACCTGCTGTGGCAACTGAAGGGGTTTAAAGAGAGAAGGTTTTTTTTTCCTCTTGTCATTTTGTTCATTTTGACAAGTTCATATGACAGAACTTTGAACATGGCCAATTGTACTTCCCATCTTTTCTGGATTTCATTCTTTCCACAAAAGGGGAGACTGTGTGTCACGTTATTGGATTTTAGGGGGAGCAGCCAGATTTAAATATCTTCCTCTCCCATACCTGATGGGAGGGGGGTTGTCCCAAAATCTATACAAAGGGGGCCATGTGAGGTATCAAATGAAAGCTTATGTTCTACTGATTCTATACATGCTACTCATATACTTGTATGATGTCTGTATGTGGAATAATGAATATGGGCTCTGGGCTTGTACTGTAAATGTTCTCTGCTTGAGACAGAGCAATGGGCTTGGACTGCCTGTTGTAAAGAACAATTGTTCAGTCAATGACTATGCTAATTAGCAGGGCCCCAAGGACAAGGCTCTCAAGGTGCCTAATACACACCTTAGGAATGCATCTGGAAACCTGCAAACCAATCAGTATCTAATGGCTGCTGGCATGGGACACAGGGATAGGTCATTTGGCCTTGTGACCCACTCCAGCTTAGAAGGTACCAGGAATGGATATAAAGTGCCATGAGGCGCACCCCATCTTGTCTGCATTTCTGCTACTGATCCTAGATGCAGCCTTGTGAGGGACAGAGAGCTGGGAAGGATTGTCGACCAATCCTGACATAGGATATACTCCAGAGACTTTTAAGATAGCTGTTTTTAACATCTCTGCTGAGAGCCTGTATCAAGAAATTGGTGATTGATGCATGTAATATATTCTCCTTAACCTTACTCTCAACCTTTTCTTTCTTTTATTAATAAACCTTTAGATTTTAGATTCTAAAGGATTAGCCCAGCGTGATCTTGTGTGTAAGATCTAGAGTGTAAATTGACGAGGAATTTGTGGCTGGTTCTTTGGGATCGGGAGAAACCGTTCGGGGTAGGTGAGATTGGGTTCTATAACCCCTCACCTATGTGTAAGGCCCAGGGCTGATTTGGCACAGGGAGAGTTGGAGTGTCTGAGGGGTTTTGCTTGTGAGACTTCCTGCTGGCTTGATTGGCAGCTGAAGTGCTCTGTGTGACTGGTTTGTGACCTGTTTGGGAAAGGTCTCCAGTCTGGGGCTGTAAGCAGCCCGGGTTTTGAGCAATTCTTCCTGAGCGGATGCTCTCAGCGGTGCCCAGGCCCAACCCAGTCCGTCACACTGTGCACATGATTTCCTATGTTCTATAAGAGAATGATAAATAGGAAAAAAGTTCAAACCGAAAAGGCAAAAAGAGGTGCTTGCCTGACAATTTAAGCCCTGGTCTGCATTAGTGGAATGCATTATTTCTTCAAGTTGTTCTTGAGAATTCCCCCAAAGACTCTTCTAATAATTACCAGGGAGCATAAAAAACATTCTTTTTAAAGCATTTAAAATACAGTAGTATTAAAAATTCAGATCGTACAATTCAAATGTACTGTGCCAGAACACCGAAAGAGTGAGTCTCAAAACATTTTAAATTATCTCCTTTGTTCCTGCTTTGGGCAGGGGGTTGGACTTGATGACCTCCTGAGGTCTCGTCCAAACCTATGATTCTATGATTCAAACTATTACCACAAGATTTAAAATACAGCAAACGTGGCATTGATCTTCCACAAAGGATAAAAAGCTTTCCTAGGTCTTGCTTGCAGGGGAACCTGACTGAATCTCCTACTCATAATAATAAATGAAAAATAGAATGGAAACTAAGGTAGGAGCTGAAGTCAGGAGAAGTGAGGGGTTCAGCTCATCCTCCCCTGTTATCTTCCTTGTTCCCTGTACTCCCTGGCTTGTCTAGTGAGAGCATCTCCTCCAATTTCAATCTACTTTTAGTCACCCTACTGAACAAAACTATCTGTAAGAATTTAGGTTCTCGAACTTACATTTCTTGCCCAAGACGTTCAATATTCAACCACAAGAAAATAACAGAACCATCAGCAATAACATAATATGTATTTATAAAGTGGGGACGGGAGGATGATAGACAAATGTTGTGAATGATAATCAGTAACAACAGGCTATATTCAGCAATGAAATAAGCAATGACATATTCAGATGGACTTTCTCGTGCAATAGGTGTAAGTGGGAAAGTAGAGTAACTTACTTAGAGTGTGTCTAGACAGAACCCTTCTGTCGGAATAAGATACGCAATTTGCAGTACTCAAAGTACATAATTTATTCCAAGTCTAAGTCAAAAGAGCTTATTTTGAAATTTGGCCCAGTCTACACAGTGTCAAATTTCAGAATAAGGCACTATTCCAACAAATCCCTTAACCCTCATGGAGCAAGGGTTACAGGGACACCAGAATAGTGCTTTTAAAGATTTGGCATTGCTTTTTTGGGATACTTCTGGTATTGCGAAATAGCAACGCAGTCTAGATGTGCCAAAGTGACCTTTAGTGACTGGCAGATCTAATATATAACTTTAACTACAAGATGATAGACTTGAGCTGTAGGAGGAAAAACAATGAAGGGGGTAGAAAGGGATGGGGCTGTGAACATAATCAAAAGAGGAAGGGGCAGAATGGTGGTGGGACCACAGGTGAGGGGTTCCTCCACTTGCTCTGGCCAAGGGCCTCACAAAAACACACACATGTGCACACACAAAGGGGAAAAAAAGAACAACAAAATTGGAAATGCAGCTTCTGATTCTGGAGCTGAATCTCATTTATGGTCCTGCCACTTGAAAAATACATCAACAACACATTGTCTTGCTGGCCACTCTGAGAATTGGCCATTTGTATCAGCATTGCGCCATTTAAGGCAATGCATTTAGCTGTTTCTCTGTGGTGACAGGATTACAGCAGTGTTGCAAAATATATAGTTGTGACTTGCTAAACCATGCTTTTATTAAACAAAATACAAAAGAAAGAGCTAGGAAAGAGAAGAAATCAGGAATTTGTGATTTAGCTGGAGCTGGTGGAGGTAATGGGTCTATCTCTCTAGCACTTTCTGGTCAGGACATCTGTCAGGTCAGGACAACAAAGGTCCAAGGCTGTCACAGTAGAGTCTGGGGGAGAGGGGAAGGTTCCAAGAGAATATATTGTTTACAGGAGAGGAAGAGCCAAGTTTCATGGTTGGCATCTTTCAGTCAGCCATTGTTTACTTCCCCTTTGCTTGTTCATTTATAACCTGAAAGTCTCATTTTTGAGGACTTCAAAAAAGAGGGTGATGGATGGAATAGCTATCACTCCATTACTCTGTCTACCGGTTAGGTCTTATTTTCAGCACACCACCTTTAGTGTCCCACAATTTTTTTTTTCTCTCAGAGGGGTAGCCATGTTAGTCTGTAACTTTAAAAGCAATGAGTAGTTTGTGAGAAGCAAGCCATGGGCAACAGGGGATTGATCACTTCAGCCATATCTGTTCTGGGAAATTATTTTGAAATAACTTATTTGGAAATAATAACTCCTGAAATGTCTATTTTGAAATAGCATGTCTACACTATAGGGGAGCCACAAAATTATTCAAAGGCAAGCTCCCTTAATGTGGATGCCCTTCCTTGACTTAGAGCCCCAGGAAGGACTGTGGAGTAATCACTTTCAATGACACAGGGGAGTAGTTATTTGAAATAGCAGCAATGGAACATCCACTCTAATGGTATTTCAAAATAAGTGTTATTGCTCATGGAAAGCAGAAGATATTATTTTGAAATAATTTGCCTACTATTTTGAAATAATAGGCTTGCGCCACATTTTATTCCAAAATAAGGGTCTCCCTAGAGTAGACCAGGGCTTAGAAAGATAGATAGATAGATAGATAGATAGATAGATAGATAGATAGATAGATAGATAGATAGATAGATAGATAGATAGATAGATAGATAGATAGATAGATAGATAGAATCATGAGCTTTAATGGGCAAAACCCACTTCCTCAGATGAGCAGAGTAGAGAGAAAAGGAGGGACCGTCACAATTTATAACAGAAAAAAAAAGGGAAAGGGGGGAGACAGTACCTGGCAATTGTGGTGCACAACATCTTTTTTTTTATGAATCATGATCTTAACACTGTCATTGAATTATATTAGTTTGCCTTATTCTTTAGACTAATTCCATTCTCCAGTCTCCTTTTTACACCTTTTCCGCTCCACTCTTATAGTGACATTTTGTGAGCTTCCACTTGCTTTTCATGGTTTAACTTCTAATTGTGGTAATTTTGCACATCTAATTATACAACAGATGGATGCCCAGAGATATTGGTTAGCAATTATGACAATACAGATATTAAAGTAGTCTGTTATCTAACTTATACTGCTCTTCTCCCGTACACATGTGAAGTGGATAAAAAAAAAACCTCCCACTTACACAGAGGAAAAGCAAGAGATTGGCCCTCATGACTTGTGTCAGAGGGTAAAATACAGAAAGAGCTTAGTCCTTTATGCTACTGTTTCAAGCTTATTTTCTTAGTACTGATGCTTCAGTCCTGATGGAATGTCAAGACTGCACAGTCTGGCCCTTAATGAGCAAAACTTCAAGTGTACCTCAAGGCAGTGAACATCTTTGAGGCATTTTCTTACTTGAAACTGTCTTGGCATTCTCCAATGGTTAAAAACTTATAGTTGGAGGGCTGTGAGATAGTATTGATTTTTTTTTTGTTGCCAAAAAAGTGTTCTGCCTTTAGGCAAGGCACGAATATTAGATTAGTACCTCTTTTGCTTTCAATTTCCCCTTTTTTGTTTTTCTTTTAATAATGTGTGTTCTGCACAAAGACTGAAGAGAGAGAAGCACTGCTATCATTTACACCATTACAAATCGAGAGAAAGGCCACTGAAGTCAACAGTATTATACCAGGTTTTACACTGATACAAGTCAGAACACATTCAGGCTTATAATTCATTTTTAATTATTAATTGAAGAATAAAAAATGAAATTTGGTGGAAAACTTCAAAATCAGCTGAATTCTATTTATTTTGTGCTTAAGTGTTTCTTAGGGTAACAACTGGGGAAAAAACTGAAATGGCTCTTTTCCTTAAAATCTTGTGTTTGTAACCTGTGGTTCTAGAGCTCCATACAGTTCTTTAGAAGATCTCTTCCTTTCTTCCATCTAGAAACTTAAAAACAAACAAACAAACCAGGGCTAAGAATACACAGTGAAATCCGTCTTATTTTTTTCTCAAGATGTATAAGGGTATAAAGAGCTTAAAAACATTTTCCACAATATTTCCTTTTTGTTCTCCTATTCCTGAGACTACTTCTTCTGAAAGGAATAATTATTTTTGATATTTCCAGTAATTATCTAACACTGCAGACTTACGCCAAATGACTGGAGTTCAATCTTTCTGCATGAAAAAAACTAGCTGATTATTCCAAGCTTTAGAAGAGACTTGAATTCAGGGGAACTCCATCAAGTTTTGCACCATGAAGAGAAGGAGAGACTCTAAAGGTTCCTGATAAAATGTATATAAGTAGGGTTAGCTGGAAATTTTCTAAAAGAAATCCCGCCTGAATTTCATTAGAAAATGGACCCAACAATTCTTGTGAATACAGGGTTGCCTCAGAAAACTGCCTGGTTGCCTGCCTGACTTTCTCAGAAACTGGGGAACTTGGGGCTTCCAGTACCCCAGGCCAGCTGACTTCCTGCTCAGGAGATAGATCCACTGACTCCAAAAAGCCAGTTGACCCAGGATTCGGGAATCTCCATGTTCCCATCCACAGGGGCATGGAATGGCTGCCACAAAGCTACATATCCTGGTAGCCTCAACAGCTGCTGAATGAAATGATAGTTTTGTCAGTGTCATAGCTGCAATGTTTTTAACTGGAATCACCATGCGTTCTGAAATGATTTGAGGCTGGGAGTGGTTTTACCTCCTCTATATAAGATGTTTGATTGCTAAGATTTCTGAATTTGCAAAGACTTACACCTGTGCTGCAGTTTAGACACCACAGGTTGAACCTCTCAAGTCTGGTACCCTTGGGACCTGACAGGTGCTGAACCAGAGAATTTGCCAAACCAAAGCACATCAATATTGCTTGGGTCTCTTTTTACTTTTATTTCACCAAGACAAATACATGGGACAACAGTTGCAGTGCTGTTTACTAATGTATGAGTGTACTAATACATCCTATATAAACCTACACCTAGCCAATGCTTATCAGCTCTCTTCATAACAAAGTGTTAGTGTTGTTACATAGTTTTACTGTATTGGCACAAGAAAATAAGTAGCAAAAACATAAAAAACATGCTTACATTGGGATCTTAGAAGACATTTAGTGGTAAATTACCACTAAATAACAGCACAGAACACTGAGAGCTAGGCGTGGTGGCTTTAAACAAACTTTATGGCTACGTCTAGACTGGCAAATTTTTCCGCAAAATCATGTGATTTTGCGGAACAACTTGCCAGCTGTCTACACTGGCCGTTTGAATTTCCAGAAAAGCACTGACGATCTCATGTAAGATCATCAGTGATTTTCCGGAAAAACTATGCTGCTCCCGTTTGGGCAAAAGTCTTTTTCTGAATGACTTTTGCCCAAAAGGGCCAGTGTAGACAGCATAGTACTGTTTTCCGCAAAAAAGCCCCGATCGCGAAAATGGCGATCGGGGCTTTTTTGCGGAAAACCATGTCTAGATTGGCGATGGATGCTTTTCCGCAAAAAGTGCTTTTGCAGAAAAGCATCCTGCCAATCTAGACGTACTTTTCCAAAAATGCTTTTAACAGAAAACTTTTCCGTTAAAAGCATTTTTGGAAATTCATGCCAGTCTAGACGTAGCCTATGAGTACATCTACCCAGCAGTGTTAATTTGGAATAACTGATGTTATTCTGAAATTACATAGTCCGTATCTATACTACAAGCAGTTATTTTGACATAAGGACAAAATAATGGCTAGAAGGAGGAGTTTTTACTCTGACTCCAGTAACCCTCATTTTACGAGAAGTAAGGGAAGTTGGAAGAAGAGTGCTCTACCTTGGACTTCCTGCTTTGTAAACAGTGCCATAGCTCAAGTTTCGTAGCTTATTTTGGCTTTAGCCCTGCTGTGTAGACATGACCTGTGGGACCATGGGAAAACTGGACATGCTAATTATGAGTGGACATTGTTCCCCTTGCTTCACTGTAAGGTTAAGCACAGAATTGAGTTCTAATTTTATTCTTACGTAAAAACAATATGCCATTACAAAAAACACTGTTGTTACAGTAGAGTAAAGTAAAAAAGACTGTAAAATAGTTTTGTAGTATGTGCATTTCTAGGTAAAAAATAATCTGTAGAGACTTCCACTGAAAAGCCTATATCATCGTTCATGCGCAAAGAGCTTTAGCATATCAGGGTATTGCTTACAGATATGCCTGTTAAGTGTAACGTTATTTTCTTATACTGGCCACTTCAAATGTATTGTCTGATTTTCACATTGTTTAAGTCAATTCCAAAAATAATCTGTGCTTTTGATTGGAGATCTTTCTGGTTTCCAGGTTTGGTAGTTAGGGCTACTGTGTTATAGGCTGAAATATTTTCCAAGTAAGCTGGATGTTTCTATAACTACAGCAGTTGCAACTGCCAGGCTGTTGCTAGTGTCAAATGTCAAGCAGTAGCATATTATAATATCTTTGTGTTTTAGTCTTTGCAAGAACTTCTTGAAATGCATAGTGTAATATGTTGGTATGTTCCCTGAAGAAGGGGCAGAAAAAAAGTGATAATATTTGTAAACTGCTATGCTTCTCTCTCCAAACCCCATTAAAAGATGGTTCAACAACTTGGAGCCTTTCAACATCATAAGGGAGGCATAAGGGAGCGGTTGACAAAGACTTCCTCGTCAACCGATCCATGTCTTGACTCATTCACTGTGCAGATGATCAGCTGAGCCAGCACAGCGCAGCAGCCATGTTTATTTTAATGAAGCCAGGGATATTTAAATCCCAGCTTCTTTGACTATGTCAGGTAGCCTAGTTTATATGCCTCTGTCGGCAGAGGCATGTAGTCTAGACATACCCATATGGTTGAAAGAGATGTCAGGAGGTCATCAAGTCCAACCCTCTGGTAAAAGCAGAACTAACACCAACTAAATCTTTCCAGCCAGAGCTTTGTCAAGCCAGGACTTTAAAACCTCTAGGAATGGAGATTCTAGTACCTCTCTAGATAACCCATTCCAGTGCTTCATCACCCACTTACTGAAATAGTTTTTCCTAATATCCACTTCCTGCATTGTAACCTGAGACCATAGCTCCTCTTTCTGCCATGTTATCATGTACCTGCCCACCTTCTTAAATGAGGGAAGTATTTCTGGAACATTATTAAAGCATTTTATTTATTTAAAAAAGACTTTTCTTCTATATAGGTTCTCCGACCATGCTTACCACTGTAGTATCTGCCATTACAAATAATGTAGGTATGATAGAGGTCCACTGTAATCCTGCAAAGAGGCCCAATCAGGTTTTTTCTTTAGTTTTGTGCAAGACCACATTTTGCCTCTGTGCTTTCTGCTAGTTCCACTTTCTCTTGTCACTATTTGTTTTTTCATAGTCTCCTGTTGGACTTCAGCTGTCAGCGGGTGACAAGCATCATGTTTTTTGTTTGTTACAGGAACCATTTTTCACATACAAACCATTTTTCTTTGATACTGAATTAATGCTATATGTACATAGCTAATAGTCTCAGGCTCTGACTATAACATAGTTAAGGAGTTATTAGTGTTTGGACTGTAGATATCACTAATTGGTCTTAAATGTGTTATTCTGAATAAAAATGGCATTTGTGATAAGCAGGTCATGCTACACATATTTGCTGAGGAGGAGAATAGTATTGAGATTTACATATCCCACCCCATCAAAATAATATACTGGGGCAGATGGACAATCAGACTGCTCCAATATGGCAGTTACAATGTTAGAGTGACAAGCAGTGCTGTCTTGAAAAAAAAAGATCTCACTACACTTACCCCGTATCAGACTTTATTGAAAAATCTGAAAAAAATGATAACTTTAGATCATTGTTCAGAAATGCTCGTGTGACCCTTAACTAATATGAAACTATGCAGATATTATACAAATAAATTATTATATGATTTTTGTGAAAAAATGTAGAAAAATTGTAATTTTGGACATTTTGAGACCTTTCACATGTGACATTCTGTAAATATTTTCATGTGAATTTTTCAAAACTTTTGCATGAACTTTATTTTTTTATCTGGTTGGTTTATTTATTTACTTATTGTTGTAATATAAGAAAATAATGAAAATCTGTGAAAAAACTTATGATTTTTGAAAATAGTAAATACCTAAATTATTTAAAATGTCTCATATATATGGGTGAAAATAAATCAAAAGTTGAAAAACTATCATCAATCACCAGAACAAACAAATCATCTTTGGAAGACCTAAGACCTGTCAGGCCCAAATCTGCTACTCTTATCCATGGAAAACTATTGATCTCAACATGAATTTTGCTTGAATGGAGTTTGCAAATTCAGGCATACTCTGCTATTGATGAAATTATATAATTAGGAACATAACTCTAAGCCTAGAATGTCAGTATGAAGCAAAGGAAAAATCTATAAGCATGGCTAAATGTTATTTTTGTTCAGAATATCACTACTTTACAATGACACTGTTGAGTTTTTAAGTTCTTGATCTTTCTTATGTGATTTAATTAGAACCGTGCAACAACATGTGTTTTCAGCTATAGTGTGTCATATGCAAGAGTGCTAGAGCACTGTGTTACCTGAGGTAACCCAAGTAATCATCACACTTACTCTGCAGCTAATTTGTATGAATCAGTTTCATCAATTGTATGAGGAAGACTGTACAGATGGTAAATTACTTGGCCCAGCTATCACGTTCCTTAGAACCAACTAGAAAACAATGCAACCAGCACACAGAATAACCCCAAAGACACAAAGACTTTCATGGCAGAACACATCTCATGAGGAGTAACGGTAGTTTGAACTAGGAAGCCTAGTTCGAACTACCTAGTTCGTGCCCCGTGTAGCCGCGCTGCACGGGGTTCGAACCAGCAGGGATTTAAAAATGGCGGCGCCCCACTTATGCAAATGAAGCCCGGGAAATTCAAATCCCGGGCTTCATTTGCAAGTGCGGTATGCCTACATTACCCCGCTAGTTCGAATTAGCGGGGTAGTGTAGACATACCCAGGGTTATCACTCTATCTTTGTGTTCCTCTGGCTACGTCTAGACTGCAGGCTTCCTTTGGAAGAAGCATTTAAACTTCTTCCAAAAAAGCATCCACACTGCCAAAGCACATCGAAAAAGTGATCTGCTTCTTTGAAAGGTAGCGTCCACACTGAGTGGATGCTATCTCACGTATAAGGCCACCCAGAAGCAGTTCAACCAGGGCATTAGGTCACAAGCTGCTTCCGAGTGCTGGTGCCAAAACCTAGCTGAGACAAGTACTTAAAGGGACCCTTCCAGACAGCCATTTATTTGCTTCTGCTGCTTGCTTGCCTATCTCTTTGAGGGACAGCAAAGTTCTTGCAGTGTCTGCTTTGGTTGTCCTGCTTTTTTGGACACCACAGCTTTTGTCTTTGTGTCATGGAGCTGGAGCTCTTCCTGGGCATGCGATGGCCCCACACAGCCAAGCTACAGTTTCTACAGCAGTTTGTGTAGGCTGCCTTCCTGGTTCTGCACAAATTCGACTCCAAGCTCATTCTTGAGGTCCTCTCCCTGTGTGCAGGAGCCAGACCTATGCAATGTCACCCCACACTTGAGACGGGTTTTTGGAAGCTGAACACCAGTTTTGACTGGTGGAACTGGCTGGCCATGGAGAAGTGGGACAACCAGCAGTGGCTCTAAAACTTCCACATGCAGAAGGCCACCTTTTTGGATCTGTGTGCCTAGCTCACCTCTGCCCTCCAACACCCACCTGTGGCCTGCCATCCCACTGGAGAAGCAGGTTGCAATTGTCATCTGGAAGCTCGCCATCCCCAGCAGTTACCGGTTGGTGGACAATCAGTTTGGCATGGAGAAGTCCACAGTCAGGGTCCTCCTCATGGAGGTAAGGCACTCTCGGGCTGCAGTCCCTGCAGGAAAGGGGGAGTCCTGGAAAAGGGGGACTCTAGGAAAAAGGAAGGTTGGGAGGCAGGGGAGCCTGCGGGTAGAGGGAAGCCCCATCCCAGCCCAGATGGTAGTTGTACCATCCTGTCCTCACACAGCTTTGCTGCGGGGGGGCAGCCTCATAGGATGTGCTCCTGGGGTGTCTGGGGGGGAGAGAGAAGGGCACTTTCTGGTGAGTACAGGGTTGTGGGTTCAAGTACCAACCTCGCCAGATAGCTGCCCCAGGGATGGAACAGTGGCTTATGGCTGTGCCATGGGTCAGCAGGCCTGTTGCAAGGAGAACTGTGTGGTCAGGGTGCTTCTCCAGGGCCGGCTTCCTACCACAAGGCTTGTCCAGGGTGTCTGCAGCTTTAAGAAAGGCCAGGAGACAGGAACTATAGAGTTGTGATTACTTGGGCAGAGTGGTCACTAGGGCACCTATATTATTTCCTGGAGGTCTTCTCTTTTGAAAAACAAAACAAACCATCTTCCCCATCCACACATGCCTTTTTCTGAAAGATCTCTTTTGGAAAAGGCGTTCTTATTCATAGAAAGAGGTTTACCACTGTCAGAAAAACCCCTCTCTTCTTTCAATTTTTTTCCAAAATAACATGATTGCACTGTGGACATGACTGAAGTTTTTTCGGAAAAACAGCCATTTTTCAAAAAAACTTCTGCAGTGTAGACACACCCTCTAAAGCCTTGAAAGTCTGTTGAATCAGTTTAAAGTGATGGAAAAAGCAAGAAGCATGAATGAGCGCTTTGTTTTGTTCAGAATATCATCAGGTTCAATATTCACTGGACCCAGTGAGAAATTTGGGGTTTCAGGTTCTAATTCGCAAAGTAAAATCTTAGTGAAAATAAAGCATAAAAACAAAAATATGATATTGCTTAGACATACTATTCAATGTAAATTATGGATGCATTTTTTTACTTGTTAGTAATGACTTTAGCAACTTGCTTGTGGTTCCTATTTGATCTGATATTCATGAGTTACAGGTGATCATCGGTACCTCTTGGAAATATTTAATGTATCCACAATTACAGTCCTCTCCTCCTCCACCTTGCTTAGCATTTATACATTGCTGCTGGGATTTTCAAAGGTGCCTAAAGGAGTTAGGCACTCAAAAATGGCATCTAATGCCTATAGGTTCATTTGAAAATTCTAGCTTCCTTAGGCATTCAAGTATATATCCATTCTGAATTGCTGGTGATACCCAATGTTAATCCACTCTAAGCTGTATATATTTCCGCTGTCTTTTATCTTTTGTCATATTTCAGGAATAAACAGCTTAGTGAAAAGAGAATATGAGACTAGTAATGAAAAAGAAAAAACTCACTGTACAATGGATGAATCTATAAATAAATTACTCTAACTATTTCATATTTATGTTTTATTTATTTCTTAAAATCACTGACAAACAACTTGAGGGTAAAAATCTCATTGATTGCAGGGTTGTTGGTGTGTTTTGTTGAATCAATTGTTTTGGGAATAACCTAAGCATTAAGTTCAGAGGGGTAGCCATGTTAGTCTGTAACTGAAAAAAAATTGTAAAAAACAACAAATAGTCCTGCAGAACCTTAGAAACTAACACAAAAAATTAGATGGTATCATGAGCTTTCATGGGCACAACACATTTCTTCAGATTAATGGAGTTAAGGGCTCCAGTACAATTAAACTATGGCCACATTTCTGCTACTTTATAATAGAAATGGTTACACTTATCTACATGCCTCTAGCTTCCATCCAAGACACAACCGGATTTGCTCCAATCCCACAGACAAAGACAAACACCTACAGGATCTATATCAACGATTCTTAAACTTTAAATATCCATCCGAAGAAATGAAAAAACAGTCTGACAGAGACAGATAAGTACCCAGGCATCAGCTTCTTCAAGATAGGCCCAACAAAGAAAACAACAGAACACCACCTGTCATTACCTAGTGCCCCCAACTTAAAGCCCTCCTGTGCATTATTAACAATCTACAACCTATCTTGGAAAATGATCCCTCACTCTCACAGACCTTGGGGCACAGGCCAATCCTCACCTACAGACAACTCTCTAATCTGAAAGAAATTCTTTCCAGCAACCATGCAGCACACCTCCATCATAGTTATCCAGGAACCCACCACTGCAATCAACTCTGTTGTCGACTCTGTTCACACATCTATACAAGCAACATCAGCACAGGACCTAACCACATGAACCACCATATGAGAGGCTCATATGGCTGCACATCCACCAGTGTGACCTATGCCATCAAGTGCCAACAATGTCCCTCTGCCACATATATTGGCCAAACTGGACAGTCTCTACAACAAAGGATTAATGGACACAAGTCAGATATTCGAATTGGTAACACACAGAAACCTGTTGGGGAACATTTCAACTTGCCTAGGCATTAACTAATGGATCTAAAAGTGACTATATTATTGCAAAGCAATTTCAAAAACCAGCTTGAGAGAGAAACTGCAGAACTTGGCTTCATTTACAAGTTTGAGACCTGGCATCGAGATGTGAACAAAGACCTGAATCATACGGGTGGCTACATTTCACACCCGAATGACATAAAAAGCTCAGTACTGGGTACTTAGAGCCCACTCTATTAGCCTCATTTAGCATGGACACTCTACTTGATAATATTTTCCCCTTCTTGTTCCTTCCCCATCCCCTCTCTTTCTCTGCTATTTATTTGTACTCTGAACCCCTTTAACTCCATTCATCTGAAGAAGTGGGTTGTGTCCACGAAAGCTCATGATACCATCTACCTTTTTGTTAGTCCCTACGATGCCGCAAGACTATTTTGTTTTTTACTTTTTTCTAATCATTAGGTTAATTTTACTATAGAGTTCTCCACTGTATTACAGAGCAATTGGTATTTCAACTAATTATGAGCTATTGCAAGCAAGATATCAATTACTGTAGGAATTAGGACATTTGGGTTACTCCAGAGAAACTTGTAATTTTTCATTTCTTTCAGTGATTAGAGGAAATAGGATGTTGGGTCTGATTTAACTTGTTCATTAATGAACTGGAAAGAAATGAAAGTAGATCATTAATTAAATGCCTGGACAATATTAAACTAGGACATATTGTAAGCACGTAGGAAAAAAACTGAGTAAATAAATATTGACCTACCCAAATTAGAAAATTGAGAAAAATTGTTTTAAAACGTAATTTCTAGCTAAATAAAAACCGTTTTGGAGAAAACTTGGGCAAAACAAAAATATCCTATCTAATGTAAGGGTAGCACATGGAAAGAAATAATGCTGAGAAGACTGGGATTGATAGTAGACAGAAAAGTAGATATACAAGGACTGATAGGGTACGTCTAGACTACATGGCTCTGTCGACGGAGCCATATAGATTTGTTTATTTGGCAAAGGGAAATGAAGCCGTGATTTAAATAATCGTGGCTTCATTTAAATTTAAATGGCTGCCGTGCTCTGCCGCTCAGCTGTTTGTCGGCAGATCTGGGCAGTCTGGACGCTCCCCTGTCGACCTTAAAGCCCTTTGTTGACCTCCCCGGTAAACCTCATCCCACGAGGCATAAAGGGGAGGTCGACAAAGGGCTTTCAGGTCGGCACAGGAGCATCCAGACTGCCCCGATCTGCCAACAAACAGCTGATCATCAGCTGGTCGGCAGAGCACGGCAGCCATTTAAATTTAAATGAAGCCGCGATTATTTAAATCACGGCTTCATTTCCCTCTGCCGATCAGCCTAATCTACATGGACGGAGCCATGTAGTTTAGCCACATCTTTAGTGGGCTCTGTATTTAGGTCACCTAAACATTTTTCATTATATTATATTATTCATTATATTAAAATAAAAATTAATAATAAATATAATACATTGATTATATAATGAAAGACTACAAGATACTGCATGCATACAAGTGAGAAGAATTAAATCTGCCATGCCATATCTCTAGAGTTCCTGACTTTGTAAACTAAAACAATGTTTTTTAATGTATATAATTTTTAACCTTCTGTGAATTAACTTTGAATGCAGCAAGGTGCTTAAGCTTGGTCTACACTACATGCTGATTTTGTTATAACTACATTGTTCATGGGTTTGAAAAATCCACACTCCTGAGCAATGTAGAAGGTTCTACATCAGCAGAAGAGCTTCTGCTACTTAGCTATAGCCTGTCATAGAGGTAGAGGAATTAAGCTGACAGGAGAGCTCCCTCTTGTCAGCTTAGAGTGTCTTCAGTAGACATATGACAGCAGCAACAACTGCACAGGTATTTTTGTAATGTGGACCTGCCCTTATTCTCTGTCCCATGGATCGGAGTATCTGCTATTAAGTTCAGCTGAGCTCTTGGCTTTTTGAGTTCACCAATCCAAACAAGTCATTGATAAAATGGAAAGAATCCTGAGATCAACAGATTTTATGGAGTTCTGAGGATGATCAGGACTATAAGAAAAGACTGAAATATGTATAGGTTGGCTAACAGATCAGAAAGAGCAGAGTGATTACCAGATATGTGATTGGCATCAATGTTAGGAAAAGGGAGAAACTGTACAGTGTCTCTGGGAAGAAGTGGTAGGATGAAGATGAGCAGAGGAATCTTAAAGTTAATAATGAATACTTTCCTAGTAATAATGCCAGTTTTTCTATGGAGTGGTCTCCCAGTCTCCCAAGGAATATATTACAATGGAGGATCCATCACCCGAGTTATTCAAAAACACATTGGAAAGATCCTGCATTTTGTGACAGATGGATTCATTAGGGCTCTTAGGGATTTCTGTCTTAGTAGTCAAATGCATATGTTGTAAATCAAAGTTTTTCCTGAATAAGGAATTAAAGACTGTCCCCACAGTTATCATATTTCCATTGGCCAAATCTTCAGAACTATTTCACTTTCTGAAACTGCTATTTCCTGCAGAACATGAAAGAGCAGATGAAAGGATGGAGTTACTTTCATCAATATCTTATTTCCTTCCTTTAAGGTATTGGGCTTGGATTATTCCAGTGTCATTTGAATTCTTTCTTTGTTTGTAAGAGAACTGTTCCAAACAATTTGTTTATAAAGTGAAATCATTGTATTGCATTAAATTGTCTTTCCCCATTATGTTGCTGTCAAAGAATGATGATAAATATAAACCATCAAACATGGCAAATTTGTTTTCATTAGGAAGCTTTTCAATTGTGTCTGTGTGTTGTTTCCTAAGCTCCTTATATGTAACCTCTAGGAATTGCCGGGAGATGAGAGGCACACAGATTGCCTGCCTGCTTTTTATTTCCTCTCCTGAGATTTCACTACTGCTTCTAGCAAGCTTAAAATAATCTTTACACAAACAAATCTATTCTTTTGTCTTACTTAGCCTTATCTATCAAGCCCATTTCAAGAGTGTGGATATGAGCAAAATAATTATATGCATTTCAAGATGTTGTAAGCTACATGCAGGACCTGAATACTAATGTGTTTCAATGCGTTGGAATTGGAAGCAGATAGCAGGGCAGCGCCACATTGATATTTCTTATATAACTACAAGGTCTTTTATTGATGTCACTAAAACTTATGTATGTTTTGTATTGAAGCCTAAACTATCCCAGGAATCATGCAACATCAGAAATATTTATTTTTCGATCACCTGAAATAATATTTGGAAAAAATGAAAAATAAAGTAACAACAGCAGTGGATACACAAAGAAGCTGTAAGCATATTTTCACAGTTATTGCTCTGCAGCTACATTAATTGATATTTTGTCATTTCACAAATCCCTCAATGTACATAACAGCAAGGGTGGCCCATTTCTCCCGTTGGACTAGAAAAAGTTTAAACTACAAATGAAACAATTCTAAAGTAATAAAAATAATGAATAGAATAAATGTATAGATTGTATACGCTCCTCCTTCACAAACTAGTAGAAACACAATTGTTATGTCTATGTATTATTTATTAATCTGTTCACACTTGAAATTCCATTGTACTTGCTCTGGGTGTATAGTCAAGTGGAAAATGCCCTGTCCTGAGATGTACTATCTTTTATGATTAGTTAAAACTCCATACAAGGAACTATTTCATTCTGGGGAGCATAAAGAAAAGATTAAAGGTTTTCAGAATGAACACACTGTATTTCAGGGGACTTAGAAAATGGTTTATGTTTGTATTTAAGTTGCTTTTTTCCAAAGGGACCTTGCATATATTGCAGTTCCCATTTACCTAACTCTTGACAGCACACAAGATTTAAGGTAGGTTGCAAAAAAAGCACATGTATATCCATAAAAAAATAAACTGTATTCAAGCACTGGGAAAACACTTTTTATTGCATTTATTTTTCTTTGTGAGTTTGGTTGATTTTAGTGTTCATAGAAATGAGAGATTTATAGCAACGGCTGTTTTGAGGCACAGTGCTGATAGGAGCTATGCATGAACATCTCTATACATCTCTGCAAAGGCACTTCAATCCTGACTTACAGCACCTCTGCTGTTTTAAGTGCTGGCTAACTATGCATCCCCTGAGCAGAGGCTGTCATGCTTGTGTTGAATTGTATGGTGGTTTTGTGAACTAGACGTTGTTTCACAGGGGACTGTAATGAAACCTCGAAACTAAATTTGCCTTTCCCTACATCCATGAGGTAAAGCTAATGTTTCAAAGATATGCACCAAGCACATTATTTCACAGAGGCAGAACAGACTGGTAGGATGAGGCTTACAAAGGCATCTCATTACTGTTATGTAATGTTTAAATAAAATTAATTTAGTTGCTAAATGCAAGCCTTAATAATAAGACCACAGTTTCCATGAGGACTCCTTGTGGTTCAAACTGCACCAGGAGCACATAGGTCTGGGACACTGTGGGTACGTCTAGACTACAGGCTTTTGTTGACAGAGGCTTTGTCGACAGATACTGCTGACAAAGCTTCTGTCGACAAAGAGCGTCTAGACTGCATCCAGTTCTGTCGACAAAGCAAGCCGCTTTGTCAACATGAAAGTGTAGACGCAAAGGACAGTGTAGATGCAATAACGCCTTCTGTCAACAGAACTCTGTCAACAAAAGGCATTATTTCTCGTAGAATGAGTTTTACCACTGTTGATAAAACTGCCGAGTTCTGTCGATGTTATGTCGATAGAACTCGGCGGTAGTGTAGACGCAGGTATAGTTTTGTTGACAAAAGTCCACTTTTGTCGACAAAATCCTGTAGTGGTGATTACACATACACACATTGAAAAATTATGAAAGGCTGCTCACACTAATAGAGCATGAAACAGTAGATGCTGGTTTCACCTCTGCCATGACACAGAGGCTATGTCTAGACTACAATCCTCTTTCGAAAGAGGCTTTTTCAAAAGATACTTTCAAAACAGCCTCCTTTGAAGAAGAGCGTCTAGACTACAACCAGTACTTCCAAAAAAGCTATCCGCTTTTTCGAAAGAGAACACCCAGGCAGTCTGGATGCTCTCTTTCAAAAAAAGCACAGTATGCATTATATAGCACCTTGTTTCGAAACAGCACTTTCAAAAAAAGGCATTATTCCTCGTAAAACGAGGTTTTCTGCGATAGAAAAAACTGCCGCATTCTTTCAATTTACTTTCGAAAGAACGCGGCAGCAGTCTAGATGCAGGGGAAGTTTTTTTTGAAAAAAGGCTACTTTTTTCGAAAAAACCCTGTAGTCTAGACACACCCAGAGTGTGAAACTGTCAAGTACAGTTCCATCCTGAGTACAAAAAAAAAACATGCAGCATGCAGACTTGCCTAAGGATATATAATAGTGGTGGCAAATGTCCAACCTTTTAACACTTTCTTTGCATTGAAAGACTAAATGTACCTCTGTATCATGCCATTATGTGACAATTGGGTTTGGAACAGCCTAGAGACTAAGTTTCAGGCTGCTGGAATGGAGGCATTTTTAAATTTCGCAACCACCCATCTATTGTATGGAAAATTGACTCTATATAAAGAGTGTCTATAAATGAACACTCTGAATCCTTGCTACCTGCATAAATTGACTGACTTGGAAACTGTGCTGGACATGCATGGAAAGAAGGGTGTACATGCATTGAAAGATAGATGAGCTATACTTCTAGAGCTGAACCTTCCTCATTCCCACAAGGGGAACAAACATAAAGGCTGTACTGTACGTTAAAAATAATAGATCACCCCCAGTTCCTACAGCTGTTCAGGCTGCAACTTTATTTAATTAGCTGACAATATTAGTACAATATGTAATAAACAATTGCTTTCCTAATTTATTTTTATGCTCCCCAAAGAATTCTTATAGTCTTTTATGGTTTCCTTAAATATTTTTTGGCACGGCTGATTTAATTTCCAGATTTATCTTATTTTGAAAGTGTTAAAAGTTGCCAAAGGCAGCTCTTCTGCTCAGTCTTTTCATTCTCTCTCTTGGAGTTATTCAACACTGGTTAAGTCTACCAACTCCTGAGAATCTTTCTCTGAACTTTACAATTTCATCCAGTTGCATACTCTCCAAATCAGCTGATCAAATCACCGATTTATTTATTTTCACTTTAACTTGGTGAATCAGGTGAATGAGTGGTTTTTTTCTTTTGCTCTTGGAGCTACCTTTCCATGGGAAGTAGAGGGAAGAGAAGAGAAAAGAGGAGATTTTCCATATAAGTTTTCTGTAACTTGTAAAATGTATTGAGAATATACTTAAATCAGCTACAATGTTAAATAAGTATAAAATAGCTAGAACTGATGCAACTGACCAGCCTCCTAAACTCAGAATATCAGTCAATTTAGTTCCTCTTTATTGCTTTCATTTTTGGCTGTCATTCTCTGTCTCTGATCCATATGAAAGGGATTATAAAGTTTAAACAAAAACCAGGTGTTTTCCCTTGCCTGTTTGAACTTGAGTGACTCCTTGATAAAAATATATATTATTACTATTTTTATATTTTATTGCAGTTTATCAAGAAGAAGCTTTTATAGAAAATGACTTAGTGGCATAAGTGACAAAGTATTTTGCTATATGTATCATGTGCATGTGGGTGTGAAATAATTTACTATTATAGCCTACATTATTATAGTTTTTTTACCGATGTAGGGTTTGTTTTATTTTGAGTGGTTTCTAGTCCTGTGATATTAATTATCATTCTAAAGCTTTGGAAAAAGTTAAAGATTAAAACCTGGTGATTTCAAATATTCTCCTATTATAATTATCTGTGCTGACCCTTCCCTGCCACTGCCTTTGAGTCTCAACATGCTTCAATATTCCTAGCTGCTCCCTGAAATCATTCTTGTCAGTGTCCAAATCACTTGCAAGTGGGGATCAGTTTCCATGCAATTAAATAGAATGGCATGATCTTTTATTCTGGTAGGGAAGGATCAATGCTGCAAGAATGCTTTCCTCCCTCAGCACCGGCTGGCATACCCTGTGAAGCTCAGAGTTTCTAATGGGAAATCAGTACCCATAAACTGAGAATCTTTAGCAAGGCAAAGGATCTATACATGAAGTCAGCACATAATTATTATTTCTTTTATTTTCACCTTCCTAATGTTAAAGGTAGGTAAATTAGAGGCTTAGTAGTAGGTCTGTTTAAATCATGACTCTTCAATATACTGTAAAACTATGTCTAATGAAGTGAAGTATGTAACAGTTGATAAACAGGTAGAAAAATCTCATTGCAGGAACACATTTGTATGTGTAGACATGCAAATGCATTTTGCTCTAGCAGATGAATTTGAAAAATAATATAGATTATGGCCTCCTGCTGATAAGAAAATGGAAAACCAGCACTGTCTCCAGTACCTCTGATATCATTGTCTGGTTGTAAAAACAGGAGACACTAGATGTTCTTCAGTTAGGCCACAACTTTTTCCTAATGTCAGGGAGTACCTAGTAGATGAAAATGCACAGTGCAGGTAAATCCCTCATCATTGACATATCATGGAACATATTGTTAATCCTCCCCTGTTTATATCCTTGTCCCCAGACAACCCACTGCAGGGATCTCACCACCCCTCAAATCAGGGCTGGCTCTACCATGAGGCAAATGGAGGCAGCTGCCTCAGGTGCCAGACTGTGGAGGGGTGTCACTAGGCCCCAGAGTGTAGAAAATTGTGTCTGCTCTGGTTAATATCTAGATAGCAGAGCAGTACCATGAGAGGAGTAGAACAGGAAGAAGGCAGAATCAAGACTTTTCAAAGTTTGGCACAAGCGAGGAGGCATGGGGATGTCATTTGAGCTCCCTGCCTCAAGTGCCAAAATGTTGTGGGCTGGCCCTGCCTCAAATGAGGGGTATAGGGCAGCAGGCTCCCTCCCATGTCAGTTTTAGCCTCCCCAAATATCCCATTTCCAGTCATTTAAAGAATACCTCTTTTAAATCCTTTTCCAATCCATTTTATCTGATCACCATATCTACTCCCTATGAAGTATCTGTGCTGTATATCCACCACACGGAGGCACCAGCCATTAGATTGGCTGTGACCTTCCTCTTCCACTACATGTCCAGATTCCCAGACATCTGTGAAGGCCCTATTTAATATCAGCCCAAAATGTGTCAGCTCCTAAGCCTAGCAGGTAGACACTATCTTCCCTGAATAAGTATGGTGTGATGTGTGCTACGTCTAGATGAGAAATATTCACCACCAAGTCCCATGCTACCTATGGTTGCCTAGTCACATATATCCTAGCCTTTCTGACCCCAAAGGGCTTCACAGCTCCCTGCCCAATATGGCATAGCATCATGTATAACCAAATATTTTTTATTTATTGAAGAAGAGCCAGGATCTGCCTCAAATCCTCTTAGCTCTGATTAAGTCCATTCCATTATGTGTCCTAAATCACTTCCCCCAATCACACAATCACAATCACAGCTTGCTCCTGCGCACAAGCCCCCATGGATCAGCAATAGCAATAGCTGGTCCCATAACATACCTCCTCCTGTAGTAGCAAGAAAACAATTTGAGAAGCAACTTCTGAGACTACTTCACTTCCCACCACAAATTCAATTAGTTTACCAAGGAGTGTTTGCTTCCCCAGGATCCCTGGGGCAATCCAGAAGGCAATCCATTTGCTGGATAGACTACCTTCAGTTCCACCCACCCTCCAAACTCTTGCCCATGTAGGAGGATCCAACCTCCCTATCTCTCATGTCCACTCTGCCTACTCCAAGCTGTGTTGGAGCTCTCTTACCTCAACTGCTCTAGCACACCTACTATAGCTAGCTGAAAGTTGGGGGATGTGCCCCTTCTGTCCTCATTGATCTGTTATGACCTTCAGTTTGAAACTTTCTTTTTCTCTTCTTGCTACAAAAGGCCTTCTACTGTCACTGCAGGTAGAAATTGAAGGGCTCCTCCCCCTGGTCCAGATAAAAGAAGGCTTTCCCTGCACCCTTATGAATCTAAATAGTCTCCTCTCTATTCTGGACGGTAGAGAAATGGGCCTGGCCTGAATCCACCAAAGCAAGTGTCATCTACTCCTTAAGGAGCACACACACACCTTTTTCCTGAAAGCCAGACACCGGTCCTTATGACTTATTGTGTGAGTCTTAACATTACAGTTGAGAGTCATTCAGTATAGTCAATTCACAAGCAGATTTCGCCAATTGTAAAAGAACTCTTGACATCATCTGAATTATGGAAATCTTTGAGGAGTATAATGCACTTCAGCTAATTTGCATATCAACATTCAGTAGCATTATGTTAAGTAAATGCTCCATTATGTTTTCCTCCAACAAAAGTTTGATCCTCCATCAAAAGACAGGACTTTTACAATATTTTTTTTATATAAAACATGCAGGTTATGTATCTAGAAAAAAGTGGATGAGGATTGAAAATGAAATATTAAATTAGTTTATACTACAGTAACAATGCCACAGGTTATTCGAAGGCATCTAATAGACAAGAAATAAGTCTATTAATATGGAATAGAAATTTGTCCTTTGAAACTTTTCCCATTATTAATATAGAAATCACATAACTTCAATAATGCACTTTATGCCTTTCTTTAAAATTGATACTTGGTCAGAAACAACTCAGCTTGTGCGGTTTCTGCAACAAGTGAATTTTCCACTACTCCAGGGACCTAGGCTTGCTTATTCTATAAAAAAATGGGAATTGAGAAGTTTTCAAATGCTTCAGTTACAAGGAGATGGGACTCCTGCTGGGTGCAAGCATTATAATAATTCTGAAAGAGGTAGATTAAAAGAGAGGGGCTCCCTGGTGTGCTACAGACATTGCTTTTTGTTATCACTCTTGAAAGGACAGATCTCTGACAGAATAGAAAAGTTTTATTGTTGAGACAAGCTATGCAATTAGTTATTTTGAAAGGATCCCTATATAATCTTTCATAACTGTATCACTTAGTAAACACTAACTTAATTATTTGAAGCCCTGAGGAAAATAGTTGAATTAATAAGAATATAGTATACTAGACGATTTACCCAGTGTTGGGTCTTTAACTCAATTATTTTTTTATTTTTGGAAAAAAATGTGAATGTACATGCTTTAAATAATTGCCCTGGGCCGGGGATGAGGGGTTCAATATGCAGGATACCTCTGGTACAGAGGACTACCACAGCCCTCTCTCACCTCAGAAGCTTGGGGTCAGAGGAGAAGTGCCTCTCCATGGCAGATGCAGCTCCAGTAGTCACAGCTGTGGGAGGGGTGCTTCTCCCCCGGCTGAGGCAGATCCAATTTCATCTGTCCTCTGAACTCTCCAGATTATTTGTAACAGAATAAAATTAATTCAACACATCAAGATTTAATGGAGGAAAAAATCCTCCACTTTAGATTGAGTCCATCTTCTTGGAGAACCTAGGGGCCAGGTCCATAAAGATACTTAGGCACTGCAATGCCTAGCCCATAGGCACTCTGCCAACAAGGGGTGTAAAAAGAGGTGGAGGAGGAAGAATTGCAGACCCACCAGCTGTCACCTTCCCTCTTAGCTTACATCTGAACTGCAAAGGTTAGCTTTGTGACTGGGACCTGCCACCCAGATAGGAGGAAACATGCTGGGGCCATCCTCCCCACAACTGGGGAGCCCCTGCTAGAGTACTGCCACTGTGGCCTTCTAGGGAAAGCCCTGGCAATTCCCTGATCTGGTCAGAGCAGCAACATGGAGGAGACTGCAGTGTGGATACCAGGCCCAACCTTAGGGCAAGGCATGCAAGGTGGTTGCCTTGGTCCCCATGACTTCAGGGCCCTGGGCTGCCCGGCGTCCACCCACCTGGCTGCTCGCTTGCTTCCCTGGTTGGGAGCTTCCCGGCTACATGGTGCAGCCAACCACAACATGCCACCTTGCGCCCCACAAACTTTTTGGCTGGGCTTGGTCGATACTGAGTTGCCTCTTGGGAAATGAGGATTCAGAGAACCCACGGAGGTGAGGAGTACTTCTTGCACTCTGCAGGCAGAACCCTATCATGGCACCAGTGGCCTGAACTTAGAACATCCCAGCACTTTCTTCCTTTACATCAGCCCTGAAAACCTACCTGAAGCTGGTCCTGTCCTTGCCAACCCATGTCCATATGGCACACTTTCCCTAGAGTGGTGTCTATAGAAGGACAGGAGAAAGGTCCTTTCCCTGGGACTACTCCTTAGGAAAATTCTCATTGGCTTCTACAGCCTGCTGAGAGTAACCAATAGCCTTGAGGTTAGGGTGCTCCTCTAATACACAGGTAGACCTGGGTCCAACTCCCAGTTGAAAGCAGGAATATGAGCTTGGGTTTTCCACAATTTAGATATGAAACATGCTCTGAGGACACTTACGCGGCTGTGTCCCACTTTTAAGGTAAGCATTCCCAAACCTAGTATGAGAATCTCTCTTCAGGGCATCAAGGATTTCACTTGAAGTAGGGCTCCGAGCAGCTTATTAACTGTGGGGCAGTTAGGTATCTTCATATAACCCTTCTGCCAGATGAAGCCTGCAGCAGTCAGAGCCAGGTTCAATATCAAGGGATTCCTCTCTCTCCATCCAATACAGAACTGGCTTGGTGGACTTAGACATGTGAACAGATAGATAAGTACCTAAATATCTTTTGCAGCTCCGGATAAGATAACTTAGAATGCTGATCCCACAACCTTTTTGTATCTACTTGGTGCAAACAAAATCTGTAACCGTGGTGTCTTGTCTGATACCAAGTCTCAGAGGGGTAGCTGTGTTAGTCTGTAAGTTTAAGAAAATGAGTAGTCATGTGGCACCTTAGAGACCAGCAAATATATATCATGAGCTTTCATGGGCAAAATCCACTTCTTCAGATGAACTTGGCTCAAAAAAAAGGGGGAAAACGAAAAAGGGGGGGGGGAGAAGTACTTGTCAATTGTAGTGCCAGTGCTAATGAGAATTGTCCCATGCTTAGTTTTGATCTCAACTGGGTGTTGAATGTAAGGAAGAAAAGTAATAGAGAAGTAGCCGTATTAGTCTGATCTTGGTAAAACAAACACAAAAAGCAGTCACATAGCACTTTAAAGACTATCAAGATGGTTTATTAGGTGATGAGCTTTTGTGGGGCAGACTCACTTCTCCAGATCACATTTTGAAAGTGAATTGGCATGACCATGATATAACAGAGGGATACAGTGAAGTAAACGAATTATACAGTAATGAATCAGCTTCATAGAATAGAAGGTGGGGGTGAGGGAACGAGGAAGAGACAAGGAAGGAGAAAATTGCTTATTGTAAGAGTCAATTAAGTGGCTAATCTGGAGTTACTATAAATATCAAAAGGTGGGGAGGCTGTCTTTGTAATGTGTAAGGTATTATCATCTAAATTAAGGCCCATTCACAAAGTGTTGAACTTTAGCATAAATAAAAGTTCTGAAGTATCCCTCTGTAATCTGGTGTTAAAGTCACTTTGAAGTAAGATGCATGTTGTCAGGTCTTTAAGGGAATGGCCAGTTTGAGTAAAATGCTGGCTAACAGGTTTCTCTGTGTGGATTTGTGAGCACTGATTCTCTGATGTCTGATGTCTCATTTGTGAGCATTGATTCTCTGGAAAAGTGACTGACCAGTTTGTCCAATATACATCGCAGAGGGACATTGCTGGCACACGATGGCATATATCACATTGCTGGATGTACAGGAATATGAGCCCTTGATCGTATAATTGACATGGTTAGGTCCAGTGATGGTGTCTCCAGAGTAAATATGTGGATAAAGCTGGCAACGGGGTTTGTTGTAAGGGAAAGTTCCAGGGTTAGTTTTAATGTGGTATGCCCGGTAGCTGTTAGTCAGAATCTTCCTGAGGTTAGGTGGTTGTCTATTGGAGAGTATAGGTCTGTCACCCAGAGCCTCTCAGCGTGTACCATTCTGTTCCATTTAGGTTGTAGGTTATTGATATTGCACTGGTTTGAGTTGGGGGCTATAGGTAAGAACAAGTGGTGTCCTATTGTTGATTTAAAGCAGAGTTTATAATGGGTCATCTAGTTCATGTCTTTGTTCAAGCCCCGTGAAACAGTGTCAAATTTGTGTATGAAATTCCTTTGTAGAGAATGGCTACTTTTAAATCCATTAATGAGCATCTAGTCAGGTTAAAATGTTCCCTTACAGGTTTCTGTGTTACCACGTCTAATAAATGCTGCCATGGTACTTCATGGGAATTGTTGTTTGTTTACTTCATGTTCCAGATCTTCTCTGTCAGCTGGGATCTTTGCTCAGATTGCATCTCCTATGATGTGCCACAGGTGGTGAAGCTAATCACCATTTGGAGCCCCATGATCACAGTGCCTAATGGGGGGATGGAGCCAAGTTTGGGACCCTGGCCACAGAAGTTAATGAGGAAAATGAGGCAACCAAATTTCACGTATGGGCATTCTTTCACCCAAAGATCTGGCAGGATCCCAACATTGCTAGTATTATTAACAGGTCCCATATAATCCATGGCTATGAAATTAGTCACACAGCTTTGGCAGAGAATTGTGTTGTAGCATCTCAGCTTCTCATTTAGGTGCGTCTACACAGCAGCGTTATTTCAGAATAACATAGTGTTTGTCTATACTACAAACCATTATTTTGAAATAATGCTAAACTGGAGTACTTCTTTCTCTGACTACTGTAATCCTCATTTCACAAGTAGCAAGGGAAGTCAAAGGAAGAGTGTTCTTCCTTCAACTTTCTTCTGTGTAGACAGAACCAAAAGCTGTACTAAGCTATTTCAATTTAAACTACGCAATTGATGTAGCTAAAGTTGCATAGTTTAATGCAGCTTTAGCCCTGCTGTGTAGATGTACCCTAAGTGTCTAGTCTTAGACTACATTCCTCTTTCGAAAGAAGAATGTGAATGAGGCAAATCGAAAGTTCAAATGAAGCGCAGGTTTAAATATCCCACACTTCATTTGCATATTTGCATTCGAGCGCTTTTTCAAAAAAGGGTTTTTTGAAAGTGGAAGTGCAGTCTAGAAAGCGCACTCAAACCCCTTTTTTGAAAGAACCCCATCTAGACTGCGCTTTCACTTTCAAAAAACCTTTTTTCGAAAAAGCGCTCGGACACGAATGCGCAAAAGAAGTGCGGGATATTTAAATCCACGCTTCATTTGCACTTTCAATTTGCCTCATTTACATTACTCTTTTGAAAGAGGAATGTAGTTTAGACGTGCCCTTTATGTATTTGGGATTATCCATACAGAGATTTAGCTAGAGATATGCTAGTGTTAAAATCTAGAGATCACCAGCCTGCTTAGCACTAATTAATCATGTCCTGCTGCCATGCACTGAGTGCTTTGATTTACTGCTGATCAAAGAGTGTTAGCACATAGCAAACTAGTTCACTGTAGATTTACGCTGCAACTTGCCATGTACTAATTCTCTTAGAAAATGTAGCCCTATCTATTCCAGGCCAGGGCAATACTGCAGCATGTAGCTGATATGGTCATCTAGTCAGTTGAATTCAACAATGGAGTGCTGCTAGAAGAGCTTGTCAAGGTAGACAATCAGGAAAAGGTATTTCAAAAACTCACAGGATTTTAAAAGCTGGTGGGCTTCTGGTCTCTGTGACGTCTGGGCAATGCAGTTTACAAGCATAACCCGAGTTTTCAATTTGGGGCATTGAAATAGCTGCTTGAGGACTGTGAGGGTACGTCTAAACTACATTGATCCATCGACGGAGCCATGTAGATTTGTTTGTTTGGCAAAGGGAAATGAAGCCACGATTTAAATAATCGCAGCTTCATTTAAATTTACATGGCTGCCGCGCTGAGCCGACAAACAGCTGATCAGCTGTTTTCGGCTCAGCGCGCTAGTCTGGACACTCCCTTGTCAAAATGAAAGCCTTTTATCGACCTCCCCGGTAAACCTCATCCTACGAGGCATAACGGGGAGGTCGATAAAGGGCTTTCAGGTTGGCGTGGGAGCGTCCAGACTAGCGTGCTGAGCTGACAAACAGCTAATCAGCTGTTTGTCGGCTCAGCGCGGCAGCCATGTAAATTTAATGAAGCCACGATTATTTAAATCGCGGCTTCATTTCCCTTTGCCAATCAGCCTAATCTACATGGCTCCATCAATGGAGCCATGTAGTTTAGACACAGCCTTAGGGTTGAGAAAGGCACTTTCTCTATTTTGTGCTGTGATAACAACACTTCTCAAGGAGGAGGTGTAAAATGTTGACTTATTGAAAGGAAAGCTTATATCACTAGGTGACATAATTTAAGTGTAGACACATGGACATTTAGTTTGACACAAGGTAACTTACACTCTTCTAATTTTTCAGGATAAACCAGCCTTTAGCTGCACAAGTGAGAGGCCAGCCTGGTTCAGAACCAAATTGAGAGGCACAATCTCTCTGCATGGATAGAATTAGTCTCCTGCAGATTTTTGGGGAATACATCAGATTTGGCAATATTTCCTATGTCTTACTACACAGGGGTACTTCACTCCTTCACGTACTGATAGGCGAGGAAATCTGTGAGGGGGAACCACCTCAAATCACTTTTCCATTAGAGGAGATTATCTGGTCCCAAGTTTTTAGACTGAGCTTCTAGTGCAATAAGCAAAGCATTTCCCAGTATAGTATCTCTATTCACTCCCTTTAAATGTTTATGGTCGTGAACACATTAAGAATTAGAGAACTCAGTGTTTGGCACATAAGTATTATAATGTTAAATCCTTAAGTAAAACAAGAATACTAAAATTGGAGAAAGCTGACTTTTATGGATTCAGAGATACAGTTCTCAGAAAGTAAAATGGCTGTTTCACTAAGAGTGGAGGGAAGAACATCAGTAAGAACCAGTAACACAATTAAGCGTAGGAAAAGCTCTCTCCTACATGGATACTAAAATGAATAGTTGGAAGTAACCCAATGTCATTTAGCACATTTATATTTTAAAAACATGTTTCAGATTCTGTCCTGCTGTCCGTGCAACAATTAGATGTAAAATGTTGTATGGATTTTTTTTTCTGAAGCCAAAATAGAGATCTGAAAGGATTAGTGGCAGAAGGAGGTCACTGGGCTCTTAGTTGTCAGTATAGTGACAATATGTTGCTTTACAGCAAGATAAAAATAACATTGAAATGAAAGAGACTAATTTCAAGGTACTGGTCTCTAGCCTCTTACTTCTGTTCAATGACATCTTAAGGCAGCTTTTACGATGAAGTTAAATGACAGCATATGGCAAGACAAGCAGCTAAATATTTTCACGCTTCTGGTCCCATACTAGTCATCAGCCATTGGAGATATTGATTATATGGGAGAAAGATGCAGGCTGCTAACAAAACTGACAGCAGCATTCTCACGCATCATTCAGTATTGAATAGCATACAGCTACTTGTCAAAGCAGCAAATGTCTTGTCTAGGCTTCTGTCCACAAGGTCTTGCTGACTATTATCTATTTCATGAATTTTAATACTTTAAAGAAAAGTGAATATCTGTAAGGTCTGTCATAAGTACCATTGTGGAAAACAAATCAAGTCTGAGGACAGATTGAAGTAAAAGAAAAGTGTTTTGCACGTACTGTATGAAATTGCTCCGATATTTCATTTCTTCATTTTTTACTTCACTTGGTGTATGTAAAAGGATATCCTATCATTCAAAAATGTGCCAAACGTCTTCTCTAAATAACAGCTTTCAAGCTACATTGGGGTTGCTCTGAAGAAACTTCCCCACTCTAGGAGCTGCACATTGTGAGAATATTTTATACCTAATCATAAAATGAAAATGTGCTGTGTCTTAGAAACAGCCTGACTGTGTGGTGTGCAATGGGTTCTTAATCCCATTAATGAGGGTCTTTGGCATTTTTATAATGAAATAAGAATGGTGTTTTCTAACACTATGAATAGCATATCCCTTCTACAGAGTTTTAATTGTTATTTACTCTCCCTGCCATTCTGTTAATGGGAGATTTGAATAGATTGGGCTTTTTTTTTTTTTTACATTATTTCAATATCAAGTTAAAAAGAGAAATAAATATTCAGGATGTAGAATGCTGCACTTGCTGTAAGCTGAAAGTGAACTTGACCCTGTCTATTGGCTAAACATTTTTGCAGACATCATTAAATCTGGTTGAGGATAGAAGGTTAACAATGAATCTGGCATTGTTTGAATGTTCACTGAACTGAAAGCTACAGTTATCTCTAACAGCTAATAGACATCTTTTTTCCCCATTAGTGAAATATTTGAACTGCATGAACACTTTAACCATGGCACATACTAAACCAACAGCAAAACAAAACCATCCTTAGCATTTGCATACATTTCCTAAATGTTTCTGATTTTAAGTAAAGTTCTTCTGTCTCATCTCTTCTAATTACATGGGTCCCAATATTACTCTTCTGAAAAATAATCTCCTCAGCTCTATATCATACATATACTTTTCTGAAGATTTATGAGAAAGTAAATTTTCAATTCTTAGTGTTTTTTACAAATTGGACAGGAGTAGAGGTGCAAATGCCTCTGCAGATCATATCTTAGCTGTAGTTTACCTGATAGCTATACTCCTTGGTGGAATCTAAGAATGCATTGCATGCTCATGATGAAGTACTAACAAAAAAACCCTAATAGACAAATAGCAAAGATTGATTGGCATTTTAGTAATTTTTTTTCATTTTAAGAGCACATCAACTGAACAAAAAGGCTAGGGAAGTGCTTTATTCAACTAAATAGCCCCACTGAAATCAATGAGGATACACTCATCTGACTAAGCTTTACTTATGTGAGTTAGAGTTGCAGAAATAAGCTCAATATTGGTAGCACAGAGGAATATGTTTTGGATAAAAAGACTGCATCAAGACTAACTTATTGTGAACCTGATTTAACAACACTTGCAGTGAAATAGGGTGGAAAAACAATCCAAGCTCCTTAAAGTGCCCACAAGACATAGGGGGAAGATGAGGATTTCCACATGTCATCAGGGAAATAACACTGCAGATGAAGGGATGAATAACAATAGAAATGTTGTCAGCTTAGGTATAACAGTCAGGCCATATCTACATTACACGGAAGATTGATGCTGCCACAGTCTGTCTTCTGTGTTCTATTTAGTAGGTCTAGTGAGGAACTGTTAATTCAAACCTAGAGGGTACCCCCATTGCCACTGGCACTCCTGTTCTTCGTAAAGAGTAAGGGAAGCTGATGGGAGCATTTGATCCTGTTCACCTCCTGCTGTGTGGATGATGATTTAAGATATGTCAACTCCAGCTATGAAATTAACATAGTTGGAGTTGGTATCTTAAGTTGACCTGCCCCTTTAGTATAGACTAGGCCTCAAAGGGGTAAACTTCCTACTTGTTCTGGAAGATTGCCTGTACCTGTAGATGCAGAGGTGGGAATTCAGGAAAGAGACAGAATGGCCAGACTTTAAGACACAGATTTTCCTAAAAAGCTTCCATTATAAAATAACTATTTAATTTAGAGTAAGAAAAAAAGACAGTGTGCTTGTAAACAGAGGTCATCTAGCAATAAGACAAGAACTGTAATGTGCCAGATCCTCAATTGAGGTAAAATGGGACATACTTCAGTGGAGCAAGACCAAATGACTTAAACTAAGGGTCTAATTCAAAGAGAGAACAAATACTAGGACTGAGATTTAGGCATCTGTATCTCAAATAGTACTGTTAGAGAGTTTCTCATGATATCAAAGGCAAAAATTAAAACCCTTGGAATATTTGGAATGTGCTATTTTCCCCAACATTTTCAGAAGACTATTCATTTTATTAAAGAACAACAGCAAGCAATTATGGTTCCATCTCTGGCTTTTAAACATAGCAAGAAACATGTTATTGAGGCTTTTAAGAATATATGTGGTTTACCTCACAAGGACATTCATCTAGTGTTATAAATAATAATGGAGCCAATTATGCAAGAGTAGAGTGTCATGGTCAAGTCCCATGTTCGCCATGTCTGACTCTTCTGATGTAAGATTATTATAAGTATAATATTGAAGAACTGTCTGGCACAGGCTGTTTAATACGCATGGGCTGTGTCTAGATTGCACCCCTTTTCCGTAAAAGGCTTTTTGATCCCAGCCATTCATGTTAGTGCTCACAGCACATACACACACTAAGGTCAAAATTTATTTGTTTGGCAGGTGGGGGGGGGGGGATTCTTTTCCCATAACTCAAAATGTCCAACAGCTACTTTCTTCAAATGTAAAAGAACAAATCACTTCGCCCTGAGACCAAAAATACAGGTTTTCATCGTCAAGGTGACATTTTCAAATTAGAAACAAGTAAAACAAGGGAGTTATAGTGAAGCATTCTACCCATTGTGTTTGCCACTGAAAACTCAGTCATTATAAGTAGATTGGGTCCCTTTACTTTTTTATTATTAAATTAGTACTTTGATACAAAATCAAAAATGATATATTTACAATACATAATTTGAAACCAGGTTATAAATGTTAATCTGACACAACATGCATCATATAAAAGTCACACAATATATAGGTGTAAATCAACCAAAAATTGTCATATTTTTGGGCCTGAAAATATATTCCTGTGCTTGTGAAGCTTACATAGCATAGCACAAATCCCTCTGGGTTCTGCAGCCTTGTGCCACAGTCCCTAATGAGTGAAAGTATGATCTCTCTGAAAAAGCTTGGGCAGTATGAATTTTGAACTATCGAAGTTGGTGTCTGAGCTTATTTAAGCTCTGAGACTGCTGAGAGAACAACCAGCAGAGCCTGCAGATACCATGGCTACCACTGCATAGCTCACAGGTATAATTGGCTGTTGTGAAGTACAGAAGCTTGGGTGTTAGCTCAGGTCAGTAAATTACTGAATAAGCTCACACGAGGTGTGTTGATTTTACTGAATTCGTAAAGAATACACAAAACAAAGGAAATGCAACAGATGGTAAAGAAAATAAAAAAATAAACATTGTCAGGCCTTGGGCCACCCTTCATATAAATAATACTATGAAAAACAAGAAAAGGCATTAGAAGATGTCAAACCAGTCTACTGGCAGGATCTAAAAAAAATATACCAGCTACCCTTTCAACTGTTTTAAAAGAGAACGAAAAAGTATAGTACAAAGCCATATTTTATTTCAAATTATAGTATATGCCATATCTTATTTCAAATTTTATACATTTTTTTTGGCCTCAGGTATTAACCTAGTGCCCATTACTTTTTTTTTTCTGATGCCAAATCACTTGCATCTATTTTTTGCTGAAAGTTAAATATTTCAAAACTGCTTTAGGGTTCTTCCTAAAGTCAGACTGTTACCTGTTTAGATTTCTAATGCCACAGCAGCACTATTCTTGACTGCAAATAAAATGGACTTTGGCAGCCCCTGGGAATTGGACCTGTTCAGAGCCTTGCAGTGGTTTGCCTTGAGAAGGAGATGGACTCAGTAGCTGTAGCTTATACATTTCTTCATAAGATTTCCATGTGTCTGTCACTTTTTCTTAGATCAATATAAACTTTTGTTAATGGTTATTTATAGTTTTCAGTCAGGTTAGAAATCAGATCACCTCAGCCAAAACCAGAATGTGCAGAGGGGCATCACAGAATTAAAAATCATCGGCAAAATGTTTAAACTCTAATGAACCCCCAAAAAGGAGGCTTGTTTAGGGAAAGGTTCGGCTTGGTTCATGTTTTGTACAGGTATCAACTTGTCCACACTTATCTACTGGGAAGAAAAACAGATTCTGAAAAGTCATCAGTCAGGATAAGCAGCTGGGGGGGGGGGGGAGAGATGGTACAACTAGTTCTCTACATGTAAAATTAAAGACGAAAAGTCCACAAAAATGTGAGAATCCCTGTTGTCCTTTTCACATGTGGAAATCTGGTAGACATTCTTTAATCAACTGTAGACTTGCAGCATATCCACAGCACATTCCAGGTCTGGTATTTCTATTAGAACAACAACTTGCTTGGTTTTTTTTAAGTCAAAGATTCTCAGCACAAAAATCAAAACATTCTCTAATGGCATTTCACAAAAGCTTACAAAATTACATTTAGAGGAAAGCTTTAGTAGGCTAGTTGGAAATTCAGATAGTTCCTTCATTAGATTTCTCAGATGAAGCATAGTTTTCACCTACAAAACTTGTTTTTCATACTTAATAGAGGTGCTTAAAAAGCATTGTTATTGTACTGAAATCTGCTGTACAGTACAGAGTTGGAAGGATGTAAGCAGTCTTGTGTCATCCTAGTGGAATTTTTTCTCCTGCCTACCTAACTGCCCTGTTGTCCTTCTTCATATCTTCACCTTCACGAGCAGAATAAAGTGAAGGTCAATATAGATCAATACAGAGTCAATGTAGACAACTCATTATTTACATTAACTATTGGTGGCTTCCAAGATGTACCCCATAGTTTCCCACCCTGATCACTCTGGCACGGCACGGCACAGCACGGCACGGCATGGCAGGGCTAGGAAAGCTCCGGCCAAGGAAGCTCCCAGACTGCAGGGCCTGAAGCACAGCCCGCTGAAGAAACAACAACCCCCGGAAGGGGGGGGGGTTAAGAAACTGACATGGGCACTGCCGGAGGGCAGTGTCCTGAAGAGGATGCCGTGGCCTGGAGGGAATGGGGGAGATACCACCCAAGGCAAGGCACACAGCTGGCCAGAAGGAGCTAATTCCCAGGACAAATGACTGGTGGTGCTGTGGTGGTGAGTGAGCCCCCTCACAGAGCAAGGACACAACAGTGTTATTCTGGAAAAACTGATGCTATTTCAAAATCACAAAGTGTGCATCTACGCAGCAAGTCATTATTTCAAAATAATTTCGAGACAGCTGACTTCTTACTCCGATTCCTGTAACCCTCATTTTATGAGGAGTAAGGGAAGCCAAAGGAAGAGTATTCTGCTGCTATATACTTTGTACTATATAGACAGCACCAAAAAGAAAAATTAAGCTATTTCGAATTAAGCTATGCAATTGATGTAGCTGAAATTGTGTAGCTTAATTTGACTTTAGCCCTGCTGTGTAGACATACCCTTAGATTTTTGGTCTCAGCTCTGAATTTATGTTCCAGATCTTTATAAAATGAATTAATGTATCTGGAAGTTGGAACTTCCTTGTTCCCAATAATGTTTAAAGTCCCAAAAATATATATAGCCAAAAATAAATCTATGGCCAATCAATCAATCTTGTATCCATGATTTATTGCTGAATAAACACGTCAGGACCTAATCCATTCATAATAATACATAACCTTAACAAATGGAAGTGTTGACTCAAATTCAGAACTTCCACCCTGTGTGAAATTTGGGTATTGTTTATAGTTGTTTTGACTGCAAAGAAGAACAAAAACACTAACATATGAAAAAAGGCAGAATAAATAATTTTAATACAATCTTTTTTATGGCATATCAGTGTATTACCAGGAACCATTTTGATTTTCCAGAAGCTACATTTTCTGTCAAAAAAAACCTTTTACATGGCAAATTCCTGACCAGTTCTACTTAATAATTGTGACAGTTACATAGAAATATGGAGAGGAGACAAGACACATTGACACAGATCTTCCTCTACTAAAGAAAAAGTCTGCAGGAAAGGACTCTGGGGAATGAATCAATATGACAGTTCCCATGTGTTGTTTCTCCCTCTATTGTTCCATTCTGGATGGAGCTGTGCCCTCTTCTGCTGAAGGTTTGATCTCCAGAGTTTAGCCTGAATAGGAAATGAGTAAAATCTGGCTAAAAGCGTCAGGATGTATCCCCGTAGAATATGTAACATTGAGAAAAAATCCCTTAATTTTGAGGACTACACTGTAATCTAATAAGTAAACCCTGGAAATGCACATTCATGTTTGATTTCAGGTGTTTCAAAATCCTTATATTCCCTTTAAAAAAAACCATTTAGGTCTGGCGTTGGTTCAGTCGCAGCCCAGGCCTGAGTAGCTTTGATGCACAGATATACTTACTGTCACACAGATTAATTTTTTGTTAACAAAATATATTTCTGATGCAGTTCCTTCAGTGACTCCCCTTTTCTGATTCAGAGGGGGAAGATATTGAAATAATTAGATACTGACCTTTAACAGTATAGTCCTCACCATGCATCCAACAAACCCTACAGACTGGCACATCCAGAGGAGAGAAGTTTACCTTTCTTTACTGAAGTTCTTCCCTGGCCCCTTCTCCCTAAGGTCCTGTGATCTTCAGATCACCAGGAGCTGTGCTCTGGGAAGCTCTGACACAGCCATACAAGGTGGTATGGGGGAGACATGTATTTGTATGAGGGAAATCCTTAACTTCCGTTACTTGGCCATGTTTAAATTAGTCACAATCAAACTTTCAGTGATATTAAAAACAGCATTTTTCTTAGTAGAAATAATAATCAGTGTAAATTATAGACCAATTCCTTCAAAACCAATAGCCAAAACAGCTGATTTTGAGCAACAGTTTATTTTTTTTAAAGGAATATATTAAAAACAGGGTTTTTTTCTTTTTTCCCATGTATTTCCCCCAGGCTAGTATAACTGTCTAATATTACGTAGTTAAAATTGTATATGTCCAACTCAACTCTGTGCAACTATATTGGCTGCATTATAAATTCCTACAAATAAATCTTAATACAGAAACCACACACTTAATTTTAATGACTTGGATGGCAACACTCTAATTCTAATGGTCACAGATAAACCCCTAATGATAGTTGATTGCAAAAAAGTAGCATTAATCAGTGATTTCTCATTAATCGCTGTAGTAATAATCAGACTACAAAGCCTGTCTGAACTCAGTCAACAGGCTCCAAGTGTTATGGTGCACTGCTTAAGATCTCCCTTCTTGACTGCATTGCATGCAGGTGAATCAACTCTTCTAGAACTCCTTGTCTCCAGTACCATCACCGAAATAGTAAGAGAACATTAACAAGTTGTTATATACCTTGTTTAAATCATAGCCATTGAACATGAACAATTGTTTAGGAGTTCCTTAAGTGAAGATACAGTCTCTCATTTTCCATTTCATTTGGTGGGAATGATGGGCTCATTTTTGTAGGCAACCAGATTGGCTTACCGGGGAAATCCTTGGTGAGCTTAAACACAAAAAAGAAGCTTGCAAGAAGTGGAAACTTGGACAGATGACTAGGAAGAAGTATAAATATATTGCTTGAGAATGCAGGGGAGTTATCAGGAAGGCAAAAGGGCAATTGGAATTGCAGCTAGCAAAGGACGTGAAGGGTAACAAGAAAGGCTTCTACAGGCATGTTAGCAATAAGAGGGTGATCGGAGAGGGTATGGGGCTCTTACTGGCTGAGGGAGGTAACCTAGTAACAGATGATGTGGGAAAAGCTGAAGTACTCAAAGCTTTCTTTGCCTCTGTCTTCACAGACAAGGTCAGCTCCCAGACTAACGCACTAAGCAACCCAGTATGGGAAGGAGGTTGACAGCCCTTGGTGGGGAAAGAACAGGTTAGGAACTATTTAAAAAAGCTAAACATACACAAATCCATGGGTCCAGATTTAATGCATCCGAGGGTGCTGAGGGAATTGGCAAATGTCATTGCAGAGCCTTTGGCCATTATCTTTGAAAACTCGTGGATATCAGGAGAGATCCCGGATGATTGGAAAAAGGCAAATGTGGTGCTCATCTTTAAAAAAGGGGAGAAGGACAATCCAAGGAACTACAGACTAGTCAGCCTTACCTCAGTCCCCAGAAAAATCATGGAGGGGATCCTCAAGGAATCAATTTTGAAGCACTTGGAAGAGGGGAAAGTGACCAGGAATAATCAGCATGGATTCACAAAGGGCAAGTCATGCCTCACCAATCGGATTATCTTCTATGATATGGGAAAGTCAGTGGATGTGATGTACCTTGATTTTAGCAAAGCTTTCCATATGGTCTCCCATAATATTCTTGCTAGCAAGTTAAGAAAGTATGGATTGGATAAATGGACTGTGGATAGAAAGTTGGCTAGACTGTCAGGCCCAACGGATCGTCATCAACGGCTTGATGTCAGGTTGGCAGTCAGTTTCTAGTGGAGTGTCCTAAGGATTGGTTCTAGGACTGGTTTTGTTCAACATCTTTATCAATGACCTGGATGAGGGGATGAATTGTACCCTCATCAAGTTTTCAGATGACACTAAGCTAGGGGGAGAGGTAGATACATTGGAGGACAAGGATAGGGTCCAGAGTGACCTGGACAGATTAGAGGAATGGGCCAAAAGAAATATGATGAGGTTCAACAAGGACAAGTGCAGAGTCCTGCACTTGGGACGGAAGAATCCCAAGCAGTGTTACAGGCTGGGGACCTGGGGGTTACAGTGGATGAGAAGCTGGATATGAGTCAACAGTGTGCCCTTGTAGCCAAGAAGGCTGATGGTATATTAGGTTGCATTACCAAGAGCATTTCCAGCAGATCTAGAGAAGAATATTCCTCTTTATTCGGCTCTGGTGAGGCAACGTCTGGAGTATTATATCCAGTTCTGGCCCCCCAACTGTAGAAAAGATGTGGATGCAATGGAGAGGGTCCAGTGGAGGGCAATCAAAATGATTAGGAGGTTGGAGCACATGACCTCTGAGAAGAGACTGAAGGATTTGGGTTTGTTTAATCTGCAGAAGAGAAGAGTGAGGGGGGATTTAACAGCAGCCTTCAACTTCCTGAAGGGAGGTTCCAAAGAGGATGGAGAAAGGCTGTTCACAGTAGTGACAGATTGCAGAACAAGGAGCAATGGTCCTTGTTACAGTGGGGGAGGTCTAGGTTGGATATTAGGAAAAAACTATTTCATTAGGAGGGTGGTGAAACACTGGAATGGGTTACCTAGGGAGGTGGTGGAATCTTCATCCCTAGAGGTTTTTAAATCTCAGCTTGACAAAGTCCTGACTGGGATGATTTATTTGGGATTGGTCCTGCTCTGGGCAGGAGTCTGGACTTGATGACCTCCTGAGGTCTCTTCCAGCTCTATGATTCCGTGATTTTAAAACATTTTGCTGAATACATTTGACAAGTTAATTATTGGAATTTTTTTTAATTTATCCAAATTCCTTTTAATTTGCCAGAATATAATATTATTCATTTGTTTTCAAAAGGAACACTACAAAATCAGATACATTTTAATTATTTCTCATCTATTATTTTTTCTCCAATAAATGAAAGTGGAATCGTACAAAAATGGATAAGTGTTTTTAAAACTGTTTTCCTTATCAGCACATATTGATTATAAACTTATGAACCAAACAAGACACTTCACTTATTTATTTCTCATTTTATAATATGCTGTAAATTAGATTTTGGCCTAGCTAACTCTTCACATTTGGGATTATTCCAAACTTCATGTGGGGTGAGGATTTCTGAGATATATTGACTACATGAGTACAATCACACAAACACAGATCATTTGTTGACCCAGTAATTTGTATCCTGTTATGAGGGCAGATGCAACAAATCTCACATAACAAATAAGCTGAAACAAAATACAGGCCTATGTAGCACTTTAAAGACTAACAAGATGGTTTATTAGATGATGAGTTTTCGTGGGCCAGACCCTATTTGATCTGAGGAAGTGGGTCTGGCCCACGAAAACTCATCATCTAATAAACCATCTTGTTAGTCTTTAAAGTGCTACATAGTCCTGTATTTTGTTTCAGCTACACCAGACTAACACGGCTACATTTCTATCACAACAAATAAGGATATTCATCTAAATGGCGCATTTTGTAAGATTTTTTTCTAATCTATTTACAATATATGCCTCTTAGAATGAAGAAGCTAGATCATTAAAGAGAAGCTAGATAATTTCATGGAGGTTAGGTCCATAAAAGGCTATTAGCCAGGGGATAAAATGGTATTCTTGGCCTCTGTTTGTCAGAGGCTGGAGAGGGATGGCAGGAGACAAATCGCTTGATCATTGATTGACCAAAAGGAAACGACGGGTGGTGGTGGTCGGGGACTCCCTCCTAAGAGGGACTGAGCCATCCCTCTGCCGTCCGGACCTGGAATCTCGAGAGGTGTGCTGCTTACCGGGAGCTCGCATTCGGGATGTCACTGAGAGGCTTAGCAAGCTGATCAAACCTTCAGATCGCTACCCCTTCCTGCTTCTCCATGTAGGAACGAATGATACGGCCAAGAATGACCTTGAGCGGGTTGCTGCGGATTATGTAGCACTGGGAAGAAGGATCCAAGACTTTGGAGCGCAAGTGGTGTTCTCGTCCATCCTCCCTGTTGAAGGGAAAGGACTGGGCAGGGATCGTCGAATTGAGGACGTAAATGCGTGGTTGCGCAGGTGGTGTCGCAGAGAGGGCTTTGGTTTCTTCGACCATGGGACTCTGTTCCGGGCGGAAGGATTGTTAGGAAGAGATGGGATCCACCTAACGAAGAGAGGAAGGAGCATCTTCGCGGGCAGGCTTGCGAACCTAGTGAGGAGGGCTTTAAACTAGGTTCGTCGGGGGACGGTGACCAAAACCCTGAGGGGAGTGGGAAAGTCAGATACCGGGAAGAAATGCATAGAGCAAGGAGCGAGAAAGGAGGACCCCAGTTTCGAATGGAGAAGATAGTGCAATCAACTGGTTACCTGAAGTGTTTGTACACTAATGCGAGAAGCCTGGGCAACAAGCAGGAAGAACTGGAGGCCCTGGCCCAGGCCAAGAAATATGATTTAATTGGGATAACAGAGACTTGGTGGGATGACTCGCATGACTGGAGCGCTGTCATGGAAGGGTATAGATTGTTCAGGAAGAATAGGCAGGGGAGAAAAGGAGGAGGAGTTGCACTATATGTAAGAGAGCACTATGATTGCTCTGAACTCCAGTATAAAGAGGGAGAAAAACTTGTTGAAAGTCTATGGGTCAGGTTTAAAGGAGCAAACAGCAGTGATGTTGTGGTTGGTGCCTGCTACAGGCCACCAAACCAGGTGGATGAGGTAGATGAGGCTTTCTTCGAACAACTGAGCGAAGCTTCCAGATCGCAGGCCCTGGTTCTCATGGGGGACTTTAATCACCCTGACATCTGTTGGGAAACCAATACGGCAGTACACAGGCAATCCAGGAAGTTTTTGGAGAATGTTGGGGATAACTTCTTGGTACAAGTGCTGAAGGATCCGACCAGGGGCCGTGCACAGCTTGACCTTCTCCTCACAAACAGGGAGGAACTAATAGGGGACGTAGAGGTGGGTGACAACCTGGGAAGCAGTGATCATGAGATGGTAGATTTCAGGATCCTGACCAAAGGAAGAAAAGAGAGTAGTAAAATACACACCTTGGACTTCAAAAAAGCAGATTTTGACTCCCTCAGAGATCTGATGGAAAGAATCCCCTGGGATGTTAACATGAAGGGGAAAGGAGTCCAGGACAGCTGGCAGTATTTTAAAGAAGCCTTATTGAAGGCACAGAAAGAAACCATCCCGACACGTAGCAAGAGAGGCAAATCTGGTAGGAGACCGGATTGGCTTACAGGGGAAATCCTTGGTGTACTTAAGCACAAAAAGGAAGCTTACAGAAAGTGGAAACTTGGACAAATGACTAGGGAGGAGCTTAAATGTATAGTTCGAGAATGCCGGGGGGTTATCAGGAAGGCGAAAGCGCAAATGGAGTTGCGACTGGCTAAGGATGTGAAGGATAACAAGAAAGGTTTCTACAGGCATGTCAACAAAAAGAAGGTGATCAGAGAGGGTGTGCAGTCCCTAATGGATGAAGGAGGTAACCTAGTGACAGAGGATGTGGGGAAAGCTGAAGTACTCAATGCTTTCTTTGCCTCTGTATTCACGGACAAGGTCGGCTCCTGGACTCCTGTGCTAAGCGACGCAAGATGGGAAGAAGATGGACAGCCCTTGGTGGGTAAAGAACAGGTTAGGAACTATTTAGAAAAACTAAACGTACACAAATCCATGGGTCCAGAATTAATGCACCCAAGGGTACTGAAGGAGTTGGCAAATGTCATTGAGGAGCCTTTGGCCATTATCTTTGAAAAGTCGTGGAGATCGGGCGAAATCCCGGATGATTGGAAAAAGGCAAATGTAGTGCCCATCTTCAAAAAAGGGAAGAAGGACGATCCAGGGAACTATAGGCCGGTCAGTCTTACCTCGGTTCCTGGAAAAATCATGGAAGGGATCCTAAAGGAATCCATTTTGAGACACTTGAATGAGAGGAAAGTGATCAGGAATAGTCAGCATGGATTCACAAAGGGCAAGTCGTGCTTGACCAATCTGATTAGCTTCTATGATGAGGTAACTGGCTCAGTGGACATGGGAAAGTCAGTGGATGTTATATACCTTGACTTTAGCAAGGCTTTTGATACGGTCTCCCACAATATTCTTGCCAGCAAGTTAAGGGAATGCGGATTGGATAAATGGACGGTAAGATGGATAGAAAGATGGCTAGAAGGCCGGGCCCAGCGGGTAGTGATCAACGGTTCGATGTCAGGATGGCGGTCGGTTTCTAGTGGAGTGCCCCAAGGTTCGGTTCTAGGACCTGGATGAGGGGATAGATTGCACCCTCAGCAAGTTTGCAGATGACACTAAGCTAGGGGGAGAGGTAGATACGCTTAAGGGCAGAGATAGGGTCCAGAGTGACTTAGACAAATTGGAGGATTGGGCCACTAGAAATCTCATGAGATTCAACAAAGACAAGTGTAGAGTCCTGCACTTGGGACGGAACAATCCCAAGCATAGTTACAGGCTGGGGACCAACCAGTTAAGTAGTAGTTCTGCAGAAAAGGACCTGGGGGTTACAGTGGATGAGAAGCTAGATATGAGTCAACAGTGTGCCCTTGTAGCCAAGAAGGCTAATGGCATATTAGGATGCATTAAGAGGAGCATTCCCAGCAGATCCAGAGATGTCATTATTCCCCTTTATTCGGCTTTGGTGAGGCCACATCTGGAGTACTGTGTCCAGTTCTGGGCCCCCCACTACAAAAAGGATGCGGACGCATTGGAGAGGGTCCAGCGGAGGGCAACCAAAATGATTAGGGGTCTGGAGCATATGACCTACGAGGAGAGGCTGAGGGACTTGGGTCTGTTTAGTCTGCAGAAGCGAAGAGTGAGGGGGGACTTGATAGCAGCCTTCAACTTCCTGAAGGGAGGTTCCAAAGAGGATGGAGAGAGGCTGTTCTCAGTAGTGACAGATGGCAGAACAAGGAGCAATGGTCTCAAGTTGTGGTGGGAGAGGTCCAGATTGGATATTAGGAAAAACTATTTTACTAGGAGGGTAGTGAAGCATTGGAATGGGTTACCTAGGGAAGTAGTGGAGTCTCCATCCCTAGAGGTGTTTAAGTCTCGGCTTGACAAAGCCCTGGCCGGGTTGATTTAGATGGGATTGGTCCTGCCTAGAGCGGAGGGCTGGACTTGACGACCTTCTGAGGTCTCTTCCAGTTCTGATTCTATGATAAGGGGATGGTTGGATGAAATAACATGATCTTGGTAACTAATTGACCATTCATTTCCAGTTGGAAATAGGTCAATGGAGGGATGATAGGAGTTGCTATAGGGAACTTTCTGGGTGTCTGGCTGGTGAGTCTTGCCCACATGCTCAGGGTTTAGCTGATCGCCATATTTGGGGTCAGGAAGGAATTTTCCTCCAGGGTAGATTGGCAGAGGCCCTGGAGGTTTTTCGCCTTCCTCTGTAGCATTGGGCACAGATCACAGCTGAAGGACTCTCTGCATGTTGGGGCCTTCAAAGTATTGGAAGGCTTCAATATCTGAGACATAGGTGAGAGGATTATTCTAAGAGGGGTGGGTGAGATTCTGTGGCCTGCACTGTGCAGGGGGTCAGACTAGATGATCATAATGGTCCCTTCTGACCTTAAAGTCTATGAGTCTATGAGCTTGATCATTGTCTTCAGTCCACCCTCTCTGGGGCACCTGGTGCTGGCCACTGTCGGTAGACAGGATACTGGGCTAGATGGACCTTTGGTCTGACCCAGTATGGCCGTTCTTATGTTCTTATGTTAATAATCATCACTGGCCTTGTCTACACTAGTAATTTTGAGACCTGCAGTCCCCAGTGGTTGTTGTTCCACTGATGATAGCAGCAGTTTAAATAGCATTAAATGGACTTACCCCTTTTTAATACTGAGGTTATGTTGACACAAAGCAGCTTAGAGAATGTTTATTGGTGTGGCTAGACAAACGTACTAGCTCTGCTCAAGCTAGCATACTAAAAACAACATAGTGACAGTGGGGGTACAGGTGGTAGGATGGGCTAGCTGCCTGAGTACATACCCAAGGGGGTTGTCCAGATTTGTACTTGGACTGTTATAACCATTATGGAGAGGTATGCTAGTGATACCCTTGATGGAAATATGCCCATTGTAATTACAGGTCTGAAAAACTCTAGTGAGGTATCACCATGAGGCTCAATTCTGAGGTATATAAATATCTTCATAAAATTTATACCAGAAAGTCAAATTACTGAGTGAATGTTGCTGTCACTGAAATAGAGGATGGGGGGGGGGGGGGGCAGTGCATGAGGTTGGAGTTTATTGTAACACATAGGTTTTTCTTCCTCCTTTAATTTCACCCTTTTGCCATCTCATCATAAAAATGACACCAGTTTATGAGCATATAACTTAAACTTCAACTTAACTAAACTCCTTACTAGATTTGTATGGGCAGATATCTTGGGTCAACTAGATCCAGAGTAATTTCAGTCCTGGAGAAGCCTACTGATAATAACAGGCCCCTCTGACTGCTACATTAGAGTCATGGGGATTAAAGAAAATCTCTTAAAAGCTAAGCCTTGTAAACTCTAGTTTAAATATTCTGTAGTGCAACCATTTTACTGACTAAACCTGTGACTGTATTATTATTGTATGAATGTTTTTGCATACCTATAGTATACAAAGAGAAGTCCACTGCCATGGAGAATTCACAATCTTACTTAGAAAATTCAGAAAATTTGGAATTTGTTGCCATTAGTTTCAATAGAGATAATATTTCACCCATCAAACCTAAATGTGCATTACTTAGAGAAAAGTATTAGTTTAAAGTATCTGATAGTCCAACTGTTATATGATAATTTTGTCTGTTTTTAATTCTATGCACAGGACTATCTAGATGAGGGAACATCACAGACTGAATGTATAGGTGGGGAGAAGCCAAAATATAAACCAAAATGGAGCTATTATGCTAACACCAAAAAACAGCAATAAAGTTTGATGGAATATTCAAATATAGGAGTCTGTAGAAGCTGATAGGGGCTAAGTGTAGGTTTATCAAAAACTCTTAAAATTACAAGCTATAATTGTAATTTATAAGGGATTTTCTAGGCTTGCTTCAAGACAAGACTAAGGGGCTCGCAGGGAAGCATTTGGTAGCAAGCAGTTTGTAAAAAGCCAGTCTAAAGTAAGATTGGTTAAGTTGTGCTTCTTTAAGGGAGCAACCTTCTCTCTCTCTCTCTCTCTCTCTCTCTCTCTCTCTCTTTTTCTCTCTCTCTCTCTCTCTCTCTCTTGTTTTTGGTGTTTTCTGTGAAAAATCCTGACCCATGTCGTCATCATCCTCTCCAACCCAGGCCAGGGCCTTCTTCTTAGGTATGGCATGATAGGGCCAAATTATTTTCCAATTTTAGTATGTTTTACTTTTTGGAGTCAAAGGATATGTCTACACAACAAAACTATTTTGGGATACTTCTGGTATCCCAAAATAGCTATTCCGCATCTTTGAATATGCCTGTTATTTTGAAATATATTTTTAAATAACGAGTGAGCTATTCCAGCATCCCTGTAACTCTCATTCTATGAGGGTTGAGGGATTTGTTGAAATATAACTTTATTTTGAAATCTGGCGCTGTATAGCAGCACCAAATTTCAAAATAAGCTATTTTGAGGTCAAGGTGCTGTGTAGACGCTCCTAAACTGAGCAATTTCCATTATGGTAGTTCTCTTTTATGCACAATTTTCAACCACCTCTCTTTAGTTCAGTGTATTTTACATCAAAGTTAAATTGATCTCTGAGATCCCCTTTTGGAAAATTAATAAAAAGCAGTTTTTGCATGCTTGCCAAAAATTCACAGATATTTTCTTATTTTTATGGTGTTCTCAGATAAAAAATATATTTTGATTAAAAAAAGTCTGTGGTAGGTATATAATGTTTCTTCAGTATCTCTATTATGTTCTTTTACTATAGCCCAGGATGTTGTTGTGGAGAACATAAATCTTTAAGCACAACAAATATTGCTTTTACCCTCAACAAAGTTAGGAAAACAATCCTTTAGTTTATCTGTATCTTCTTTAACATTTGCACAAAAATGCTGCTTAATATATGTTGCAAAATCTTTTTCATTCAATTAGAAAATATCCATGGTGTCACTGGCAGCCATTTTATCTTTTTTTCATTCTTTATAATCCCACCATCAGCCCCAGACTTACTTTGTTCTCTGTGTAATTATATTTTGCAGAGTCTTAAATTTTCCCACAATGCACCATTTACAAAGAGCTAAAACAGCCACAATTTGGGAGGGTATTAGGAAGACTGAGATATGGGTTGGTGGACTCAAGCTTCCATTGTGGAGCACCGAGTTGTGACACATGATTTAACAATTCTTAACCCGGGATTACAAATGAATGAATAACCCAGGATCTGCAAACTCGAGTTCTCCTTGCCCTGGGCTTACACTGCAGAGTAGACATACCCTTAGACAACCCATATCACATGTTTCTCTCACAACCCCATGTAGCCTGCAAGCAGGCCCAGGAAATCACTTAAAATTTATTATTCAAATGACACAGTAAAATATTTGTCTTTTTAAATAAAAGAACAGTGCTGATATAGATCTCCTGCTGGATAGATTACTGGCGGCCAAGCTTATTTTAGCTCCCTGCTCTCTTTGAGTACAAGACTTATCTAAAATATCTCAAAAAACCACTATTTAAAACACCTAAATATGTACTAATCAAAGCAATGTGCCCTGGATGACTACTTTATGTGCAGTACAACTCCTTTAAAAACATCACATAATCATATGCTTGACTTTTCCTTATTGAAAAGCACTGTGGTTGGTGCAGGAAGCATCCAGGTTCAAAGTTTGTTCTTCTGTGCTCACTTCTTAGATTTTTTTTTTTTTTTTTTTACCATTGGTCTGAGAACATTTTTCTTCATTTTAATTGGTCATATATTTGAAAGTTTTTTTCTCCCTCTTTTTAATATGTGGAATATTTTAAATTACTTTATGTTCAACAAAAGCTGCCTTAACCTTAAAAACATAGTACTGTATCTGCAAAACTTACTAATTTGATCAATTTTTCTTATTGCCCAGAATTATAAGAATTTGATTTAAAAGACTGTAGCTAGGACTGAATCACAACATTTTGGGTAATATTTTCCATAATGCCTGTATGATGTAGGAGCCTAAGTCTCATTGAAAGTGAGTGGGACTGTTCACAGCTCCAATGGAAGTCAATGGAATGTGAGCTTTGACTACAAAAAATGATATGCAATGCTATATACTCTGAACAAATATATATTCTTCACTTAGAACAGTGGACCCATTGAACCACAATTTCTGTGGAAACTGGGGTTAATATATCACATTAGTGAAGCACTCAGATATTATAGTGATGGACACCACAGGGAAGCTCAGCGCAAAATTAATAATTCTGTATAGTGTGTAGTTAATAAGTCATGGATACTGTTGAACAAGGAGAAAGAGGACCGAATAGCTTCTTATTCAAAATATAGTGGTAGACTTCTGTTAATGTTACAAATTCAGGTTTTCATTGTATTAATGCAACAAAACCAGACACAAATATCCCAACTACTTGGAACATGAGGTTGCCATATCTAAAGGAATATTGTACATCCAATTTTTTAAGTCTCAGGGTTAAGAAATTAACTGCTTTCAATTGAGCTACTATTTTAGCTACTTGGTCACCAATGAAATCTTCCATAGCATGCCCCACACTGGCAACTAACGCTTTACCACTAAATATGGGTATGTCTACAGTACCCTCCTAATGTAGGCATACCGCACTACTCATGGAATGAGGAGTACAGCTAGTTTGGATTAGGAAGCCTAATCCGAACTAGCTACTCCATGCCGCGTGTAGCCGCACGGCACGGGGTTCGAACTGCCGGCATTTAAAAATGGCGCCGGCTGGCTTCATGCAAATGAAGCCCAGGAAATTCAAATCCCGGGCTTCATTTGCAAGTGCGGTATGCCTACATTACCCTCCTAGTTCGAATTAGGAGGGTAGTGTAGACATACCCAAGAAGAGTCAACTGCAGTTCCAAGGGTTCCTCTACACATCACTGTAACTCGAAATAATATATGCAGTTTGAGCAACTTATTTTGATGCTATTTCAAAATAGCTTATTTCATTATTTGGTGCTGTCTACACAGCACCAACTTTTGAAATAAAGTGCTATTCCAAAATTCCTCATAGAATGAGTTTTATAGGGATGTCAGAATAGTGATCTCAAAATAATTGGCTTGCTGTGAAGATGAAGGATAGCTATTATGGGATACTCTGGTATCCCAAAATAGCATTACAGTGTAGATGTACCTTAAAATGCTCATATTAAATTCAAACAGGTTCATCTTTCCTTCCTTTCAGTTGGCAACTATTTTGGTTCCTCTTATATTTTCTCCTGATTTTCCTTTTCATTTGTTCCTGAGGTGCTTATAAATCCTTCCAGATGCTGAGAGAATGAAAGGGATGATTATTGAGGTAACACAACAAATGTGTACTAAAAATGAACACTTTTATTTGATGGCTAATAAAATACTACACTACTCCTTCAGATAAAATATGCATGTATTTCATAAATCATTCTCCCCCACTTTTCCTCCATTCTCTTTCCCTTTATTCCTAGCACCCTAGGCTTGTGGTTCAGTGACTGATAGGTCAGGGCAGATGATTTACCACCACTTTCCTCACTTATGGGAACAAATCAAGGAAGAACATCTCTAAAAGTAACACCAGAGCTTCATTCTAGGCTCAGCAGTAGCTGTTGTCAAGTGGATTCACTGAATCTTGGCTGCATCTCTGCAAATCACTGTACTCTTTTTAGGTTTTACCAGCTTTCTAAAGGCTCCCAGGCAGACAAGAAGTTGCAACACCTTTGTACTGAGGGACTCTGCTTCCAAAGACTGTGTGCCTAGGGGTATGTCTACACTACAGAGTTAGTTCGAACTAACGGACGTTAGTTCGAACTAACTTTAATAGGCGCTACACTAGCGCTCCACTAGTTTGAATTTAATTCGAACAAGCGGAGCGCTTAGTTCGAACTAGGTAAACCTCATTTTACGAGGATTAAGACTAGTTCGAACTAGCTAGTTCGAATTAAGGGCTGTGTAGACCCTTAATTCGAACTAGTGGGAGGCTAAGGCTTCCCAGGTTTCCCTGGTGGCCACTCTGGCCAACACCAGGGAAACTCGTCTGCCCCCCTCCCGGCCCCGGACCCCTTAAAGGGGCACGGGCTGGCTACGGTGCCCGTGCCAGGTGCAAGCCTGCCAGCACCCAGCCAGCAGACCCTGCACCTGGCACGGATCGAGCCACCCACCCGATGCCCCCCAGCCCTCCCCTTCTTCCCAGGACCAGGGTGGCGGCTCCCGGGAGCTTGCCCGGGACCGCAAGAGGCGGGCACCCGCCTGGGCTAGTGCGGACATCGTGGACCTCGTCCACGATCTCCGCACTAGGCACAGGAAGGTGGCCGTCTAGGGCAGGAGAGCTGCCAGCCTGGCCACCCAGGAGCAGGAGTGCATGAAAATCAAGGTGGTCCACTGAGACCCCCGACCCTGAGCCCTGAGCTTACAATGGCCGTCCTGGGTCAGACCAAAGGTCCATCTAGCCCAGTAGCCTGTCTGCCGACAGCGGCCAACCCTAGGGACCCTGGAGGGGATGGACCGGAGACAGTGACCAAGCCATTTGTCTCGTGACATCCCTCTCCAGCCTTCCACAAACCTTGGGCAGGGACACCACTCCTACCCCCTGGCTAATACCACTCCATGGATCCAACCTCCATGACTTCATCTCACTTCCCTTTAAACTCTGTTCTAGTTCTAGCCTTCACAGCCTCCTGCAGCAAGGAGTTCCACAGGTTGACTCTTTGCTTTGGGAAGAACAACTTTCTGTTACTAGTTTGAAGCCTGCTACCCATTCCTTTCCTTTGGTGTCCTCTAGTCCTTCTTTATGGGAACTAATGAAGAACTTTTCTGTATGCACCCTCTCCACCCAACTCCTGCTTTTAGAGACCTCTATCCTGTCCCCCCTCTGTCTCCTCTTTTCTAAGCTGAGAAGTCCCAGTCTCTGTAGCCTCTCTTTATCTGGGACCTGTTCCCAACCCCTGATCATGTTAGTTGCCCTCCCCTCTCCCAGCCTTTCTCTTCCCCTCTCCCACCTCCTTTTCCCAGTCTCCCCCAGTTTTGTTCAATAAAGACAGATTCCATTTTTGAACACAATTGTCCTTTATTTTGTACATCAAGAAAAGGGGCTAGGGAAGGGTAAGTGGAAGGAGGTGAGCGAGGAATGGGGCACGAGCCCCCGATGGGGAGGACTGGGCTGGCTCTGTGGGCTTCTGGGGGTGGAAGCTCTCCTGCAGCCCCCCAATTGCCCCCTCTCCCCAGATGGCAGCCTGCGGCAAGTGTAGCCGGTCTGATGGCCGAGTGGTGTGATGTGCCCAGTGTGGGCACTCAGGGCACTCCAAGCCAGGACTGGTTTTCAAGCGGGGCACCCCTGAGAACTGTCTGTCCGGGGTGGGGGTCGGGACCCTTTAAGCACAGCCCTCGGCTAGCCTGAGACAGCATCTCCACGCTCTAAGTCCTCATCTGATGCCCTGCCGGCACTGCTTCCGGCCATCCTTAAGCCCTGTTCAGGGTCCACTTAATGTGGACATGCTAGTTCGAATTAGCAAAACGCTAATTCGAACTAGTTTTTAGTTCAAGACGCGTTAAGTTCGAATTAGCTTAGTTCGAATTAACTAATTCGAATTAAGTTAGTTCGAATTAGCGCTGTAGTGTAGACATATCCTAGATGTGCACAAGAAAGCAGCTTGCAAAAACCAGAATTAATCTGGGCCAGAATATGAGAAGTACAGAAACTTTTAATGTTTGCTGAGAGATTTCACACATGAATTCAAGTATAAAAATTAAGGAATGAAGTAAATAACTAATTTCTCATTGTGAAGATGAAATACTTCTTTACAAATGAATTAGCAAGACCATGTTCTGCTATTTGCCTTTATTTAAAGTTCAACATTATTAACATTCAGTGGAAATGAAAAAAATACCCTTTCTAGATTAATTTTGTTTCTCATATATATAACTTTTCTTAATTGTTTAATTTTTTTTGTTTTTGCTGCCCTAGCTAATTTCACTTCATCAAGTGAATGGAACAATTAAGATGTTCAGAGCCAGGGGTTAATTTAGCTACTCTATTATGAGACATCAAAGAAAGCATTAAAGAAATGCAATTTTAGATTAATTATTTTTTCCACAGTTACTGTTCAAGTCTCTGCCCCTACCCCCAGAACTATAAACTTAACTCCATGTAAATAACAGAAAATTCTCTCTGAGCCTACTTCATTTCAGCAATTTTAAAGTAATAAACTCTGATCTAATGTTGTGGAGCATCTAGCATAACATGTTCCAAACAGTTATCCATTGAGAACTTCCTATTGTCTTGCAGAGCGCTGGCTGGTGACATAGAGGCTGTGTCTAGACATACAGGCTGTGTCTGTCGACAGAGAGATGTAGATTAGGCACATTGAAATTGCTAATGAGGCAGGCATTCAAATATCCCGTACTTCATTAGCATAAATATGGCCACCATTTTTTTTCGAAATGGAGCTTTTTTAAAAAAAACGGCAGTCTAGATGCAGATCTTTTGAAAAATAAATGTTTTTTCAAAAAATCCTGTATTCCTCAAAAAATGAGGTTTACAGGATCTTTCAATAAAGGGTTTATTTTTTGAAAGATCTGCATCTAGACTGCTGGGTTTTTTCGAAAAAGCTGTGTTTAAAAAAAAGCAGCGGCCATGTTTATGCTAATGAAGCACAGGATATTTAAATCCATGCCTCATTAGCAATTTCAACATGCCTAATCTACATTTCTCTGTCAACAGAGAGATGTAGTCTAGACGTACCCATAGGCTACGTCTAGACTACATCCCTTTTTCGGAAAAGGGATGTAAATTAGACGTATCGCAATTGCTAATGAAGCGGGGATTTAAATCTCCGTGCTTCGTTAGCATAAAAATGGCTGCCGCTTTTTTTCCGCACGGAGCTTTGCCAGAAAAAAGTGCCATTCTAGACGCTGATCTTGCGGAAAATAAAGCCTTTTCCGAAAGATCCCTTATCCCTCTTCAAATAAGGGATAAGGGATCTTTAAGAAAAGGCTTTATTTTCTGAAAGATCCCCATCTAGACTGGCGCATTTTTCCGGCAAAGCTCCGTGCGGAAAAAAAACGGCAGCCATTTTTATGCTAAAGAAGCGGGGGAGATTTAAATCCCCGCTTCATTAGCAATTGCGATACGTCTAATTTATATCCCTTTTTCGAAAAAGGGATGTAGTCTAGATGTTGCCATAGTGTCCTAACTGGCTAAGAAAAAGAGAATTGAGGAAAAATCAAATGAAAAATAAACTGTGTGATTAACTTGTTTTCAAAATAGACAAAATATATATTGTAGTAAAGATGAGTAAAATATGTAAATATTTTCTGCTACTTCTATCTCATGTGCAACCAGTGGCTGCTCATTTAGATTAAGTTTTAAAGGAGCCTTGCTGGCCAAACATAATACAGATCATAGATGAGGGTGTGAAGGGATGTTTCCCTCATGCTTATGAAATGACTTATGAAAACAAATAGGCATAACTCAAGTACAGGGGCGGCCCGTGGACCTAGCAAACAAGGCAGTTGCCTAGGGCGCCGTGTACCCGGGCACCCAATGATGACATCATAGCCATTGACGGCTGTGCAGGCGGGGGCACCGATCGCGCCTTCCGCCTAGGGCGCCAGCTGCTGCAGCCGGCCTCGGGCCACTCCTGCTCAAATATACTTGGGACAAATTGATTCATGTAACCTATTAATCTTAATGTCTTAATCCACTGAGCCTATATATCTTATTTTGGTGTATGTATCATTCTTTTATGTAAAGTTAGATATGTGGAGTATGGAATGGTTTATGGTTTATAAATGTGCAAATGAAAGCCATGAAAGGTGTTACCAATGCTTGGATGCCTCAATGTTTCGGCAGTCATAGGTGAACAGCCCCTTTTGTCTTTTATGTCTTAGAAGGTCCTACGATATTATAAGACCTCCCTAACTGGTAGGGGCTGGCCAGGTAATTTCCCATCTCTGTGTGGAATATACAAACAGAACTCTGGCCCAAAGTGGAGCTCTAAAACAAGGGAAAGATTAGCAGGGTCTTTGTCTTTTGTCTGGCATGGCACACCCTAGAAAATGAGCCAGAAATCCCAGGGAAAAGGAGACTTCCCTGGATGGGAGGCTTAGCTGGAAAAAGAACAATTTTAGAGTGAGTTTGTAATAAGTTTGTACTGAGGTTTTAGTGTTAGAATTAGCTAAACGATTTCTGTCATTTTAAGTTTGTATTCTACTTTGCTCTACCTGTTCTCCCTTATAACCACTTATATCCTACTGTTTGTACTTAATAATATCCCTTTTATTTACTATCAAGCCCAGTGTAAATAATTGTTACCTGGGGAAGCAATCAGTGTGTATATTCCCCCTTTAATTTTAATGAGGTCTTACCTAAATAATTCATTTGGGGTTCTGATCCCATTTGAGGAGTGGTATCCTGGGAATCTGGGTGTTATTCCTTTTGCAACTCTTTGTGCAGCTGGGGATGTCAGGGTCACTGCCATTCCTATTTCTCTTTCAATGAGTAATGGACAATATTCCTATTCCCCAGATGTTGCAAGTTCTGTCCTTCTGATGGCAAAGGAGGAGGCAGCTCAAGGCTGCCACAACTATGGCAATGCCTATAACCCTTATTTCACCTTGTGATGCCATATCTGAGGCCACTCCTGTAGGGAACCAGGATGGAAGAGTATCAGCTATGCACTACTCCCACAATTTTCACGTCCATCCTAAAAGAAAAGGTCTGCACAAGAGGCAGCCACCCTCTCTACATAAGGCCTATGTAGGGAGGTGATAACCATCACCATTTTGCTCTGGAACACAAGTCATGGTGAGGGACACTAACCACTCCCCATGGAGTAGAGAACTCGGTGTTTACTTCCCTCCCTTCCCAGCAGAAGGAATTGTATGTGTGCAGATTCTCTCTCCTTCCCCCATCAACAGACTGTCATCACAGCAGAGGACTTCTGCTACCTTTCTCCCTTATCGGAAGACTTGGTGTTTCTGAGATAGCTCCATCTGATGTGTTAGCAGTAGGTGGCCCTTTTGCTGAGGAGGCAGGGATGTGACCTACATAGGACCTTATGCTAACAAACCATGTGTACAGCAGGAAAGACTTTTACACACCACTTCTTTTGCCAACAGATTCTACAAGCAAGGGAGATTCTACATGCAACTGAGTCTGTGTGTAGCCAGCTCTCATGATTTTACCAAGAGTCTCAAAACAGCCATATTTTCAGAAAACCTCAAAGGCTGGTATCAACAGATGTCATGAGAACCTCAGATATAATTACAACAGCGAATTGTAGCACTCTTGGCTGCATAGAAAGTTGCACAGCCAAACATTCAGAAATCACAAGGCAAATAAAAATAATACATACTGTATTAATATATTTTAAAGCTTATTTTAAGACAGTCTTGAGATTTTTGGACTGACTCTCATTTTTGAGATTTTGCAATACACATCCAGGGTTTCGTATTTCCTGAATATAACCCACTCAAGTATAGGGAATAGAGAAACCACCTGCCATCCAAACTAAATAATACAGGTCCCTTGCCAGTGTATACCACCACTGCAAAGAGTGACAGAGAAATGTTGAGAATGGGGTTACATCTGGGGTTGTGTTTACTTCCTTCCCTCAACTTCCTTAATCCTGTCCTGCTTCTTAATCTTTTTCTAACCAGTTTTTGAATTCCCTTGATTTTTTTCCATCGCAATTCCTCTGAATGAATCTCACCCTGCCCTAAAGAGGACTGTACATGAGGGTGCTATTCCAATAATGTATGGCTGTGTCTAGACTGCATCCCTTTTCCATAAAAGGGATGCAAATTAGACACATCGCAATTGCAAATGAAGCAGGGATTTAAATCTCCCCCGCTTCATTTGCATAAACATGGCTACCGCTTTTTTCCGGCTCGGGGCTTTGCTGGAAAAAAGTGCCAGTCTAGACGGGGATCTTTCGGAAAATAAAGCCTTTTCGAAAAGATCCCTTATTCCTCTTAAAAAAAGGAATAAGGGATCTTTTGGAAAAGGCTTTATTTTCTGAAAGATCCCCGTCTAGACTGGCGCATTTTTCCGGCAAAGCCCCGAGCCAGAAAAAAGCGGCAGCCATGTTTATGCAAATGAAGCAGGAGGGATTTAAATCCTTGCTTCCTTTGCAATTGCGATGTGTCTAATTTGCATCCCTTTTACGGAAAAGGAATGCAGTCTAGACACTGCCTATATGTAAGTAGATCTGGCAAAGCTGTCACAAAAGTGTGCACCCCAAATGCACATAGCTCTACATATTTGGCCCACTGTCTTGTTATCCCCTCAGTTCTCCCTTCTGATGGGGTAGTGCTGGGATGATGCATCACACGTTTTAACATAGAGTAAATTGGAAAGCAGCCTAACGCTCACTAAGAGCAATCTACACAGCAGGGCAACAGTCAAATTAAGCTATGCAACGTCAACTACATCAATGGCGTAGCTGAAATCAAAATGGTTTAATTCGGCTTTTGGCGCTGTCTACACAGCAGGAAGTCGAAGGACGAACACTCCTCCTTCGACTTCCCTTACTCCTTGTAAAATGAGGGTTACAGGAGTCAAAGTAAGAAGTCCTTCAGCTTGACATTATTTCAAAATAGAGGATTGCAATGTAGTTATTTTGGAATAACATCCATTATTCTTAAATAATGTTGCTGTGCAGATATAGTCTAACAGGCCATAAAGTGAACAATATTGTTGTTTGCATTCCTTTACGATATTGTGCAATATTAAATACGTGACCTGAGGGGAAATTAGTTATAGGACTGTAGTGTTATGCTGAGTTGAATAGCCATCTTTTTAGGAATGGGAAAAATTTAACTTTTAAGGTAAATAAATGCCTTAAAGGAATTGTGAATTTCTTATTGCAAAAAACGATCTATGCCATTATGTTCCCACAATTATCAAGGATAGCAACCAGCCAAAAATGTTCATATTAAAATCCAATTCAGCCTATAATTTCTTTTCGAATTAAAATACAAAAATAAACAAGAATAATATAATTTGACCAAAGCATTCAGCATGAGTTTATTATACAAATAGAATACTTATAGCTGATACCTTACATTTAGGTTAAGCATGAAAGATTAGTATTCACTGGAGCCCATCACCTTCCTACTTTGAAATTTTTGCTGAATTTCTTTTAACTTCTCAAAGGCTTACATAGGCTCTTCTCCAGATAGGGTTTCAACTTCCCAGTCCTTTCAGAGTTGTAGTTCTGTTCCTGTACTATCCCAGGAAACCTGTGGACCAAAAAAATCACTGAGCCACGTAGAATTAGAAGGTTGAAACAGGTCCTCTGAAATAATACCCAAATCAAGGTGATGTCCCCTAATTATAAATAATGCCCCCTGATTCAAAATTTTGAAAAATGTTGCTACAGGTTCAACTTCTCAAATCTGAGACTCTGTGGTCTGGCATCATCTGTGGTCTGGCAGCCAGGAGCAGGGGCCAGTTGATAGGTCTCAGGACTGGAATCCCTGGGCCAGAGCCAGGGGCAGAAGGGCCAGATGTGGCCCACAAGCCCCAGGCCAGGCCAGCAGAGGGGTGCTGGCAGTAGCAGAGGTGCCAGTGGCAGCCCAGAAGCCCCAGGTGTGCTGGTGGCAGGGTGGCCAGCAGTAGCCAGGAATCTGCAGCCAGAATCTCTATGAGGAGCCAGGAAATTGCAGCCCCAGTGGCAGTGGTGCAGTGGTTGGCGTGCAGGGGCCCAGTGGCCAGGGCCTTGGCCAGGAGCAGGCCAAGGGCCCATATGGGAGCCCAGGAGTGTGGCCGGCAGCCAGAAATACAGCTCTCCTATAGCAATATAGTTTGGACCTTCCCTTCTCCACTTTGGACATCTCCTAGTCTGGCAAACTTCCTGTTTTGGAACCACTCAGGTCCTGAAGATGCTAGACCAGGGAGGTCCAACCTGTATTGCTATAGGAGAGCAATAATCTCAAGTGTTTGTGTATATGTGAATGTGAGAGACAGACAGCTGGTTAGTCCAAATGATCTAAACATACTGTGCATTATGAGACAGTGGACAATGACCAAAGTTCAAATGCCTTCAACTACCCATGAAAAAGTGTATTCCTATCTCATTCTGGTTACCTCAGTTTATTATATATTTTGCGAATGAGATAAAAGCAATTAAAAATTGTGTATCAATTTTACTATTATAAGATTTAATGTGCAGGATTTGGGCTACGGTGGACTTTCAAAGTCACCTGATAATACAGAAGGGCAATTATGCTTTAGGTTAATGAACATTTACATTTTGGGAGCACTTTGAAATCATTGAGCAGTGCTTGGTGAAATATACACAGGGATACTGCACAGGGACTTCTTTGTTTGGTTTGCAAACTCTCTGATATTAGGACTCTGAGACTTTGATGTTTTGCAAATCTAGATATTATTCAGAACTGTTCACTGAATGCCCAAAAAATGTTCCATGGAGAATGGATTGATATTGTGCTACTGGCTCTCCTCCTTGTTTCCAGCTGCTTTTACAGGTGTTTAGATTTTTTATTATGGAGAGCCTGGAGGCTTGTAAAAAAAAGCACTTGAAAACAAGAAAGAGAAAAGCAGGCTGGTTGCCTCTGCCAGGATCTATTGCTACATAGATAGAGAAAGAGAGGAAACAGGTTTCACCTTCAGGGCCAGAATCTCCCAGGGGAGAAACAAATATGGTAGATGGGCAGGTGAGAAGGAGAGAGAGAAGAGGGACAGATTATTGGTGAGAACACCCTGGGGGTATGTCTACACTACCCCGCTAGTTCGAACTAGCGGGGTAATGTATGCATACCGCACTTGCTAATGAAGCCCGGGATTTGAATTTCCCGGGCTTCATTAGCATAAGCGGGGAGCCGCCATTTTTAAATCCCCGCTGCTTCGAACCCCGTGTAGCGCGGCTACACGGGGCTCGAACTAGGTAGTTCGGACTAGGGTCCTATTCCGAACTACCTAGTTCGAGCCCCGTGTAGCCGCGCTACACGGGGTTCGAAGCAGCGGGGATTTAAAAATGGCGGCTCCCCGCTTATGCTAATGAAGCCCGGGAAATTCAAATCCCGGGCTTCATTAGCAAGTGCGGTATGCATACATTACCCTCCTAGTTCGAACTAGGAGGGTAGTGTAGACATACCCTGGGAAATAAGAAATTAGGCAGCAAGGAAGCACATTCAGAAGTGGGGGATCAGACAACTGGGAACATCTGTAGAGAGAGGGAAGAAAAGGGGGTTAGATGGTAAAGAAGCAAGTATAGGGAAAGTATAGCAAGTATTGGGAGGGACTGAGAGGAAGAAAAATGGATGAGGTGGGGAAGGGAGAGAGGAAGAAAAATGTACTCTAACTTTTTTTTCAAAGGAAGAATGAAGCACATTTCTTTAGATACCTAACTACAGAGGAATACCAAATGACAGCACTGCAGTAGAAATGAACCCTCAACAACTTTCTTGATTTCCATCTCAGCCTCCGGTGTATATTACACCTGAAGAGTGAAAGAACAGAAACTTGTGGACTGCAGGTCAGAGCAGTAAATCCTCTAATGCTACACAAAAGGCCTCCCAAAGAGAAAAGAATGGTGTTGATTAAGCATACCTCAAACTGGCTCTGACACAGACATGATAATAGTTTGTGGGCACTGAGATATTAGTCATTTAAATATCCCGCGCTTGATTGGCATATTCGCGGCCGGTCGCCATTTTAAAATGCCGGTCGCCCAATTTAACTTGCCGCATGTAAATGCAGTAGTCCAATCCAAAACCCTTCCCTCAAATTAACTGTTACTCCTCGTGCAATGAGGAGTAACAGTTAATTCGAGGGAAGGCTTTTGGATCGGACTACCGTATTTACATGCGGCAAGTTAAATCGGGCGATCAACATTTTAAAATGGTGACTGGCCGTGAATTTAAATCCCGTGCTTCATTAGCAACTTCAGTTTGCTTCATTTGCCTCCCTAGTCCAAACTAGGGGGCAAGTGTAGACATACCCTTAGGGTGCATCTAGACTGGAAAGATTTTGCGCAAAAGCACCCTCTTTTGCACAAAATCTTGCTGCCTGTCTACACTGGTCGCAAGTATTTGCGCAAGAGCACTGACTTTGTACTGTACAAAATCGGTGGTTCTTGCGCAAATACTCCGACGCTCCCTCTCAGGGATAAGCCCTCTTGTGCAAGTATTCTTGTGCAAGAGGGCCAGTGTAAACAGCCAAGTTAATTTCTTGTGCAAGAAAGCCCGATGGCTAAAATGGCAATCAGAGCTTTCTTGCACAAGAAAGCATCTATACCAGCACTGATGCTTTTGCGCAAAAGCACATGCCAGTAAAGACGCTCTTTTGCACAAATACTTTAAAAAAAAAACGTTTCCGTTAAAAGTATTTGCGCAAAATCATGCCAGTCTAGATGCACCGTTAGAGTTTTGTCCTTTCCTAAAACTCAAGTTCTAAAACAAAACATCTAAATAGCACATATCTTCCAGCACTGTGAAGAGTACATATATGGGTTCACCCCTTATTCTGGGTAGAAATAGCAGTGCAGCTGTTGAGGCATCGCTTAGAAACTAAAGACAGGATTGAACTCTGTATGTACCCATGTACATACCCACAGTTCATTATTCACCTTCCAGTGCCTCTCCCATCTATACTGCTATTTTTTTAGCTGGGTAGTGTCCTGCTGCCTTTCCCCATCACCATAAAAGTCTTCTGTAGTGGGGAAAGGCTCTGGTAGGGAAGGCAGCAGGGAGTCTTGGTAGATAGGAGGCATCTGGAAAGGCTGTAGCAGAGAAAAGAGGAAATGCTAAAGCCTTTCCCTGCTGCTCCCCCCGCCCCCACCCCCACCCCCACCCCCACACCAAAGCCCTTCACTGAAACATGTAGGCACACACTCCAGTGTGGATGTAGCTTGCGTTCCACTGTGGTATGCAAATTCAGATATCCTACATGCCAATGTCACAGGTGTGCAGAGCAGACATAGCTTTGAAGGAATTACAGATGGCATGTATTTTCTATCCTAAGGAGTGTATTGTAGCTACATAGGTCAAAGTAAAAGGATTGTAATATTTTAATCAAAGGCAAATTATTCATCTTAATGCTTACTATTTTAAAACAAGCAACACAGGGATTGTGTGGCTATTTGGTTATCATTTAAAATTATGCATTGTGTGAAACCAGAATTTGTACATAAGATAGGAATCACTATGAAGAATCAAAACCAGCAGTTAATCTTGTCTATATCCTAACTCAGGGTACGTCTACACTGCATCCCTAGTTCGAACTAGGGATGCAAATGGAGACAACCAAAGTAGTTAATGAAGCGGGGATTTAAATATCCCGCGCTCCATTAACATGATCTCGCCGGCGCGCTAGTTCGAATCACAGCTGATTTGAACCAGGAAGTGTGCGCCGGGACGCGTTAGTTCGGACTAAAGCCCTTAGTCCGAACTAATGTTACTCCTCAAAAAATGAGGAGTAACATTAGTTCGGACTAAGGGTTTAGTCCGAACTAACGCGTCCCGGCGCACACTTCCTGGTTCGAATCAGCTGTGATTCGAACTAGCGCGCCGGCGAGATCATGTTAATGGAGCGCGGGATATTTAAATCCCCGCTTCATTAACTACTTCGGTTGTCTCCATTTGCATCCCTAGTTCGAACTAGGGATGCAGTGTAGACGTACCCTCAGATGGTAGTCTGCCCTAGATGCTTGAGACAAAGTAACCCTGCAGTAGGAAGTTTTAGAAAAACCTACCTTCGGGAAAAGTTTCCGTCTAACCCTGAATCATTAGCTGTTAGTTTGTCCTGAAGGTTGAAAGTTTATACTTTTTCCAAAACTCATGATTGTTGTTTTTTTAATATCTAGTATTGTTAATTTAGATATTCTTGTTATCTCATTATGGAATCCTTCTAATGTATGGGCCTCAAAAACATCGTGTAGCAATGAGTTCCACAGGGCATCAGTACTTTATGTGGAAAATATTTTCTAGTATTAGATTTGAAATTTTTACCTTTTCAGTTTCATTGAATGCTATTTTGTTTTTCTGTTATGGAATGGTGAATATAAATTTCTTATATCTTTTCCTTATTTGTCATTTTTTATTTTGCATATTTTATCATGTTTCCTCTTTCCTAATTAAACATTTCCAATTCTTCAAAATCTCTATTCATATGGAAGTTTATTTCTGTGCCTCTAACAATTTTCACTGCCTGTAATTGAACCCCCAGAAATAAATAGAAATAAACGGCACCATTGGAGTCTCTTTTTTTCAAATAATGTAGAGTAATATGGTATAACATTTAAAATTCAATGTTATAATACAGTAAATACTGCCATTTATCCAATCCACTTTAACTATAAATATACAGTCTCAGTTATATTTAATAGAAGCATCTGTTAAACAACTCATCTTCAGATATTTTTATTTTTATTTTTGTTGTGTTTTAAGGTATTTTAAGGAAAAGAATTTCTAGTGCCTGTAAAGAACATTCAATATTTTTTCCGCTTTAGGAGGGGGTCTGAAGAAATGGAGCAAGACATTGTCATTTTAACATTAAGAAAACTTTCTAATCTACAGCAATAAAATATTGTGTGTGTAGGCACTTCAAGTTCTGATCCCTTTTGTACAGTGTATGTCTGATATATACTGATGTACAAAAATGCTGTAGTCCCTTCCTTTGGCAGTATTTACTGTGCCCTCTTATATAACTCTTTTCTTTGAGGAGCTGGCCCTTTAAACTTGTTGCATTTCTAAAATGGCTGTTTTGGCCTGGGTTGCTGGTTGCTGCATCTAATTCCCTTCTTGTTGGTAAGAATTGTTATCTTCTGTTACCTTCTCCCTCTGTCTGAGGAACTGGTATAATCTCACACTGTGGGGCAGACAGAAGGCTGTAGTATACTGACAATAATAGAAATAAAGCAGTAATAATAAGAAAAGTTCTCTGCTTTGATGAACTGAACAGATTCATGAAGACATTATCTAGCACCAAACAGTAGCTTGCTGTTAATGTGGTTCCGGCTCAGGCTTGTCCTTCTGTCATGCTTTATCTAATGGGCTACAATTGGGGAGAAGGAGGAATGCACATGAAAAATGAACTGTGACTAATGAACAATTTGGTCATTAATGCTCAGATCAAGATATATTTCTGACTACTCTTTTGCTTTGTATCCAGTGGTTTTCTATGCTTTCTAAATCTCCAGGGAGTTGTCCATTTCCTAAGAGGATAAATTCTGAGAACAGTCTAATTTCTGGGGAGTTAGTGAGCTTGTTCCTGATCACAGTCCTCTGGGTTAAGGAGGATCTGTGCCTTATGACCCACCTATCCCCACTTCCTCCTTTCCACGAATAACCACTTCTCTGCTAGCTGGCCCACCTTTCTGCTGCAGAGCCATTGGGGCAAACTGTCATCATGTGCTTGTATGTGCCCTTAGGCTTTGATTCTATCTTGAAGAATAGACAGCTGCCACAAACAGAAGGGCCATGAACAATTAGACCCACTGCACACTCAGATCAGAAGGGCTCTTCAGTGGCTGTACTGAAGGTTAGGAGAAAGGGATACAGTGTGATTTGTGGAAGGGAAGTGTGAATAAGGGAACTGTGATGAGATGGAGTGTTTGCCACTTGTTTGAAGGAATAAATTATAAAAAGTATCCAAAACTTCCATATTTGCCCTAAGTATATTTTACTGAGGTTAACTACTTAATCTCAGAGGGGTGGGTAGTCTATAACTTTTAAAAAATGAGTAGTTCTGTGGCAATTATGTCTCTAAATTGCCACAGGACTACTTATTTTTTAAAAGTTATAGACTAGCCAAGTTATAGACTCATCTTAGTTCTTCAAGGTTTAAAGCAGATTTTCAGAGTATTCATTACTCCCGAGTGTTAAAAGTGTGAGTTGACTCTGAGTTTGCTGCAGTTGTTTGGCACAGTAATACAACACAACACAGCTTGACAGTGGCATGATCAAATTCATAACGCCTTCATCAAAAGTAAGGTTGATTCCTAAGTTTTGACAGATATTGAGCCACTCTGCAGGTTCCAGGAGCTGTAAGTAGATCCATGCTGCTTTGGACATCACAAACACTAGCACTCTTGCAAATCGATTGCCTCTAGTCTTCAAGCCACACAAACTCAATTCATGTCCTGGACATATTTTTGCTTTAAAATATCCAGTGAAATATAATGGAGGTTCCCAGTTCTGATTTCACTAACGACATGATCCAAATTTCAGTGAAAAGTTAGAGGCATAGGGCTGGGATTCAAAAGACCTTGAGTAGGTCACATCATCCCTTTGTGTCTCAGTGGCATCATATGCAGAATGAAGATAATCCCCTCTTGTGTAAAACACTATGAGTTCTATACATGAAAAATGCCATGTAAGAGTGTGGTATTCCATAGTTCTATTAGATTTCCTCTGTCTGTGAAAATTGTTTCTTTATCCTCTCGCTCACATAGTCTTCATCTGAGCTCTCTCCTCAACTGCCCATCATACCCTCTTCTTCCTTACCCTGATTCCCCCACTCCTTTTTTTACCCACCTACCATATCCCCTCCTTAGCAAATCCACTCCCCTACACAACCATGTAACTAACATGAAACTTGTTTGTTATATCCCTTTCCCCATCCTGTGTGTGTCTTATATACTTAAATTGTAAGTTATTCAGGGCAGGAACCATCTATTAGTCTGATTCTCATAGAACTGAGGCCTTATTCTTGGTTTAACCTTAGTTGCTACTGTAATAAACATATTAGTAATGGATATTACCAACTACAAAATGGGAATTGGACCATATCTTGAAGTGATTATCTCTGTCTCTATCTCTATGATTTACCTGGTGTTGCTCTGGTCCTTAACTCAAATAAGTTTTGTTTTTCTTTATTTAATTCATTTTTAAAGATGAAGAGTTCGGTATGCAGGCTGCCCCAGGGAGAGAAGACATCCCCAGCCCTCTCTCTCTCTGCAGCAGCTTGGTGCCAGGTGAGAAGTGCCTGTCTATGACCACTGCAGCAGCAGCAGGCACAGCCGAGGAGGAGTGCATGTCCTCCGGCCGCAGACAAACAGACACCCAAACTCTCTGAAATATAAACTATATAGATGTCCCTTTCTCTATCATGGCCCCCTGATGGCCCAATGCAATTATAGAAGTCCTGGTCCCATTCTGTGGTCCCTTGCTATCCACCTGTGGTCATTGTGCAGTATAACTGTCCCTCCTGGCAGACCCTCACTTTCCATTTTATGAGAAACAATCAAATTCAAGACCCATCCCATAGTCCTTACACAGCCAATCCTTACTATGCTCCAACCTATGATAAGAGGAATCCATATCTCAAATTTGATGGTGCTAGCTCAAAGGGTATGTCTACACTACCCTCCTAGTTCGAACTAGGAGGGTAATGTAGGCATACCGCACTTGCAAATGAAGCCCGGGATTTGAATTTCCCGGGCTTCATTTGCATAAGCGGGGCGCCGCCATTTTTAAAACCCCGCTGGTTCGAACCCCGTGCAGCGCGGCTACACGGGGCACGAACTAGGTAGTTCGAACTAGGCTTCCTAGTTCGAACTACCATTACTTCTCGTGGAATGAGGCTTCATTTGCAAGTGCGGTATGCCTACATTACCCCGCTAGTTCGAACTAGCGGGGTAGTGTAGACATACCCTTACTGTTTAGGAAGAGTTCTTGAACAAATGCACTCACAGACCAATGGACAGACAGACACATGATTCTAAAATATATCATAAGATATATATCAGTAGTAGCTCCACCGGAATCAATGGAATTATGCCAATATTCAAGTCTCATTTTTGAGAAAAGATAAAATATGTATTTTTAAAAAACAAGATGAAACACTAATTGAATTGCACAAAGAAATGAGATAAGAGAAATAAAAGATAAAAAACCAAAAGACATAAAAATGAGAAAACCTGAAATGCTCTAATCTGTCATACAGTAAAATATCTTTCAGCAACAATGATTCTGAAATAAATGTTTTTCTTTCTACATTGAAAGCTATTTGAGGAAAAGCACATAAAGAAAAATAACTAGGAAATAGTGGTCTACAAGTCAAATGTCAATTTAGTTTCTAGCAGGCTGATGACCACATTGCCAAAAAGTGGCATTAACTGGCACTTTGCTGGAAGGCTCAAGGCCAAGTATCAAATGGTCATGGAGGCATACCATTTACAAAAAAATCCTTTAATTAATGTTTGAGGAACACTGGTGGGAGAGTATGGACTGTGAGCTGCTGCTTCTTATTGCTAAGATGCAGCCTAGCTACTTTTACCATAACACAAACACTAAGGAAAAGACTAAAACAGTCCAACATGAGAAAATATTATTAAACTTTCAGTAATACAATAGTGTTCTTTCTTGAAGACCTTCTGAAATAAAACACTTTGCTATACAGAGCTATTTTAAAGGGGATTAGTTTCATGGCCTTTCTGAGAACAAGAAAGCAGGCCTTTCCCTGACAGAAGGCAGAAAATACTGCTATTCTCTAAATCCTAACTGTTCCAGCCTTTTTTGACTATGAAAAATACATCAGTATTTTGGAAATAAAATCCTCAGAAAGATAGCTAGGACTAAGTTTACTTACAATTGTTCTAATCTTGTTTTGTGGATAAATAAAATATGTTTGTTTTTAGTGCTGACAAAAGTAACTTTCTTGATTATTAGATTCACTTAAGGATTTTTGGACGAGAGAAAAATTAAATCTCACTGTAAACTCAGATGGAATTCACCAAAGCAACTGTCAAAGGTTTAGCTGAGACTGGTTCTTTACTCCTTACCAAAAGCAACATTTGGAATGCCAAGAAAATAGACCTAATATTCAGGAAGCTATTCATAAATATGTGGTGACTTTATGCATAAATCTTCACTTATCTAAATTTGCCATGTTTGAACACTGTAGTGCCCTCTCATTTTCAAACTTAGAAAACAATGTGGAGACAAGGCCATTGCCATGAGAGTCTATAGAGTTAAACAAATAGGATTATTGTTGATTACATGTTTTTGCAGTTGTTATGTGCCTAAAGACATAAGGCCACATGATAGTCCAGGTACGTGCTTGAATGCTTCCAAGTACATTCCTGTGAAAATCCATAGAGATTCAAACACATAACCAAGGGCACAATTTTGTATCTTATCCTACTGAAATCAATAGAGATTTTACAATAGACATCTATGGAAGAAAGATTGAGCCTTAAGTATTTACAAAGGAATATAAACTGTCATAGACTATGTAAAAAGGATTTAATTAGAATTACAAGACATGTAATATTAAAGAAGGGTTTAATAATACTTTTCTCATTTGACATTTAAGAATTTTAATTAAGATGATGCCAAACAAATTTTCTATTGAAGCCCAGTGATGTTTTCTCATCCAGGAGGAAATATGTGTTATTTGCTTTTCTCTAGTTTCCAAAACAATGCAAACCAGCCAACAAGAAACCAATCCTGAAATGCTAATAAGCTAAGAATGTTGGCTTTAATGAGCTAATGTAATTATAGCTTTTTCTACTGATGATTAAATCAAAGTACTTAGAAGATCTCTGTGTGTGGCTTTTCTCAATAGCCACATTATAAAAAATAACCTTTTATAGTTAAGACGCAAATGCCAAAAATGTGTCAATATTATGGAGTATATATTCCTCTATGTACTTACACAGAATTGCAGTCAATGTTAATAGGAATTACACATGTTTATTAAGTGACCATTTTCTCACATGCCTCTTCATATATTTATATCTTATTAGACTGACCATAGAAATGGCCATACTGGGTCAGATCAAAAGTCTGTCTAGACCAGCATTCTGTCTTCCAACAGTGCGCAATGCCAAGTGCCCCAGAGGGAATGAACAGAATAGGTATTCATCAAATGATTCTTCCCATTATCTATTCCCAGCCTCTGACAAATAGAGGCTAGGGACACCATTTCTACCCATAAGAGCATAGCTCCAAATGAGGCTTGAACTCACAACTTCAACATTGCTCTACTCTGTACAAATACAGTACTGTGTGCTAACTGATTGCACCACCGGAGCCATATTAGTGTTTCTAAATTTTGCTGTTATCTGATCAACTATATGGTTCAAATTGTTCACTCCACTTTATGATAAAAGGGGATACTACTGAAGCAATATTAAAGGAGAGAGCTCTGTTAGACTTTATAAACTACATCACCCAAAATATTCTTGCCCAGACATGGAGGTTATACAGCCTATACAGACTAAACCATTCGTGATTCTACCAAGACTTATACAGAAAGATAGAAGTCATGTATTTCATATCTTAGATTTCCACAGCTCTTATCACTTTAATTTTTAAACGTTCTCCTCATCTGCTGGATCACTCAGGAGCAAAGTGTTTGAAATGACCTGTAAATGATTTAACTTAGGAACACAAAGATCATCATACCACAGCAGTTCAGTTATTCATTTTGTCTGATATCCCGTCTCCAATAGGGTCCAGCACTAAACATTTTTAAGAGAAAGTACAAGAATCCTCACTAATGGACAGGGTTTTTTTAAGAAATTGTCTATAAAGGAAGCTTTTTCCTCATGTCTATCATTGGAGGGGGTGGGGCAACAGAATTGCCAGGCTACTGTGCAAGGTGGGGAGGCGGGGGGAGGCTTTACTCTCTCATAAAGGGCAAGACCTTGGATGGAAGAGGTATGGCCTGAGGTGGAAGAGGCAGGACTGATGCTAGCCTCTCCCTGCCAGCCTTTCAGCTCTGCTCTTCAGCATCAACCAGCACTTCAGCGGTGCTCTACATAGTCTGGGGCTCTAGCCACCATCACTGCTGAAGCCACGGGGCCACGGGGCCTTTTGAATCATTGGGCCCTGGAGCAGTTGTCCCTTTTCCTCACCCACCCTCATCGTTGATCCTGTCTATCATTTAGAATGAGAGTTTATATTTCCTTGTTTTGTATTCTGCCTTTTTCGTACAAACTTTTAAAAATCCAAATAAATACTGGCCAAGATTTTTAGAGATAGCTAGGCAGGCAGGGTGCAATTTGCAAACACATTCTACATTTGCCTACTACTCCTCCCTTTTAAGTCAATGGGAGTTTTACGCCAATGCTGAAGGATTTGTTAAACCTCATCTGTAAACACCGAAGTTTGAGTGATTGTCGACATATTCCACTCTTGGTGTGCGTGCCCCTGCCCAACGCATGCAAAATTGGATTCTTTTGGCCAGTAGTATCCAACGGGGTTGTGCCTTTACCCTGGATATCCGTGCTTACCCTCCCAACAAGGGCTTAAAGGATGAAGTGGGCCCAGATATCCCTCAGTTTCTTCTTGTCACCCATGACAGCAATATAGACCCCCAACAGTGCTTCTCTGCACACTATGCTGATTAGTGCTAGAAAGCTGTGTTTCCCATTGGCAACATACAAAAAATATTTGAACCGGGTTCTGCTATTTGCCTTGGATTTCTTCCCACTCCTCAACAACCTATGCCCCTGTGGAGACTCACATTGTCAAAAGAAAATCTATGGGGTTTAAAACCTGCCTTTCCTGTGAAGCATCAGTGCCACTCGGTGATGGTCACTCCAATTTCCTATTTTGTTTAGCAGAGGGACATATTATTCAGCAATCTACTGTGTGTTGCTCCTTCTGGAAGCAGTCTCTGAAAGCTAGAGAAGGCCATAAAATTGGTTCTTTTTGAGTGCTCTAGACAGGCACCCTCAGACACCAAAATGAGTGATAGAGATATAACTCTAGAGTCTGTACCAGTATGAGATGTTCCTACTATTTATCTCCAACCAAATAGACAACTGTTTTTAAAGCCACCAACAGCAGAATCCATGTGGGCAGTCACAAAGAGCTGAGTGAACGTGGACAATCGCTCAAAAAAGAAAGATTGGTTATGTTTTCTACAGTAACTAGTTCAAGATGTTTTGTCCACATGGATTCCATGACCTGCCTTTCTTTCCTTTCTTCCTAGAGGAGTCTGTAATAGGGAAAAAATTGAGGGGCAGTTGGACTACTCCTTCTTTTATATCCTCAGGATATGAGGATATCTGCGGCCCAGGAACGGCTCCATAAGATATTGTTGGGCAAAAGGACATGATTTTACACATGTGGGGTCATGGTCACTATGAGTGGAATCTGTATATATAATAAACCTTGAAGATCCATGGTTACTGTAAGATAGATAATCTTTTTAGGTATCTAATAAAAATGCATTTGGGGAGTTTATGCATAAAGTATTTTTAAATGCTGGTTTAGCCAAGCACAAACTGGTATGTGCCTTTAGTGAGACTTCATATTTTGGGGGCATTTTGAGCCTGGTGATATGTATTACAGGGATTATTGAACTATGTGAGAAGGAGCAAAACACTGACTCTGGAAAGTTAAACTCATTCATGGTCAATGAGACATAGATCGATAATTTTGCGTCCCTTTTGTAAAATGGAACTTTTGCGCTGTCACAAACATTTTTCAAAAATTTACCCACTGTCTCTCAGAATTTGTGTAAATCTCAATGGGATTGTTGTATGACGTTTATGTGTGCAAGGCTTCAAAATCAGTATTAACAACTTCAGGGATGTTAGTGAATATTGCAGGAAGTAGTCATATTGAGGTAAGCTTGTTCACAAAAACAATTCTTTGTTTGCTGGATGAAAATAGCAAGCAAAAGGGCTAAACAAGGATTATATTTAAGATTTTAAAAGCATATTACAAACAATAGTACTTTAAAAATGTTTCTAGAGGGATAGTGAAAAGAGAATATTTAAAAAACCTCAGGGTATATGAGTAACTAGTGGTTATTTTAGCAGCTTAGTAAATGAGGACATTTTAAAAACTTCTTCATGTTCTAATAATTAATTTTGAATTTTTGCCAAAGTTTAAAAGGATACTTAGATTCATTTGAGAGTTCATTTTATGAGCTTAGCTTGGCTAATTATGTTAAACCTAAGAGTAATAAACCAACAAGATTTACAAACATTTAGAAAAAAATGTCCTAAATTTAGCCAAAAATAACAGGCAATGGAATGCTATTGATACAGCTGCAGACAGCAATTCTTCCCTGGCTCTTCATTTCTGACTACATTAATATTGTTCACGTATTTTTTCTACCAAAAAATACAGAAAGCAAAATACTTTAAAAGTTATCAGGACTCCGCCTGATAACTAGGCTGGAGTGGAGGGGAACCTTGGAACCCCTCCCAATCCTCAACAACCCCTGCCCATGAGGGGTAGGAATTATCTTCTAACAATGGAACACATTCACACTCCTGGACCAAATAATACAGCCTAAAGATTGTGATAGCAACCAAAGCTCACTTTGCTCATCTCACCCATCCAGGAGATTTACATAGTGCAGCAATATAGCAAATGGACATATTGGCATTTCTACCAATCTTCTGCTGGCTTATTCACAGCTTCTCTTCTCTAGTTCCTTTAGTATCTAAATACAACACATAATTAAAGAGCACAAAACTCTCTCCTTTCTTCCAGGCAGTAGAGTCTGATTGAGATCATTACTTATCCCTTATTAGTATTGTGGAATTATTCCATAGTATTTTAAGAACATTGATTCTAGGGGACATTTTTAATAAAAACCTATGGTTTAAGCTTGATTTCAAACTACATCAGGTCTGGGCTAAGTCTGAGCTAGTCTAGTAAGAATTTTGACAACCACATGATTCATATGCAGCAGGATTTTAGATTTATCACTTTTACATTAATATCTTGAGTCAACTAAAATTCTCCATTATGAAAGAGGACCCCAAAATATTCTTTACTAGAATATTTACCTGGCATTGCTCAGGTCCTTAACTCCCCATTTACATCATCGCTGTAGGATGGGGCTGGCGATGACAGGTTCAGTGTGCAGGAGAGTATGTAGTTGGCAGGGATTCTGTCTGCAAGAGAAAGAACTATGCAGCCTCTCCCACCACAGCAGGTTGGGGCCTGGTGAGAAGTGCCTCCTCCTGGCTGCTGCAGCTCCAGTGGACACAGCTGGGCAAGGGGTGCACATCTCCCAACTGGGGGACAGACAGAGGCTCTTAAATATATTATAGATAGCTGTCCCTTTTTCCACCCTTACCCTCTTCTGCCCCCGGGGTGCTATAGTTATGCTGGTCCCCATCTTTGGCCCTTTTCTTTCCCTGCTTTCCACCTCAGCCTCTGATGCCCCAATATAGTCATTATATAGCAAGCCCTCCCTTTGCATTGAATAAGAACCAATCCCATTTCAGGCACATCCCATTTTCTTGGCACAACTGAACACCTACCTTGCTTTATGATAAGAGGAAGCTGCTGCATACCAAATTTGGTAGTCCTAGCTGTTACTGTTTTGGAGGAGTTCTTGAACAAAAAGACAGACAGACAGATTCAAATATATAGGAGATTAGAGTATAAATGTATAACAAGTTGAAGTAAAACACTGGCACTTAAAAGAACCTCACAGGAATCACAAGAATGATCATATTCTGCATGTGGGGGACAAAATCTCTTAGGGTATGTCTACACTGCCACCCTAGTTCGAACTAGAGTGGCAGTGTAGACATACCCTTAACAGATTTGTGTAGGCTCTCATCTGTGCAGGCCCTGATGGAGGATCTTTTAGGGATAAGTGCTATGCTACAAGTGATAGAGGATGATGATTCACAGTATCTCCAGTGCTGCCACCACAGGCAGAGCTCAAGCTGCCTTCTTCTGTGCAATCTTTGGGGCCTTCATCTGTAAAAACATTGCAGTTCTCCTCCAAAGTAGGAGGACAGCACACTCCATTTGAATCCCCAGGCCTAATATCTGTCACATCTACCGTCTTGAGACAAAACAAACAACAACACACATCCGCCATTCATCTAATACATGGGACACCAAAAAGTCCTAAGTTTTATTCCATAAGTCTTCCAAGGATACATAGACAATTACCATACTTTTCACAATTTGAATTGAGATTGTAAGATCTTCCTTACCAGAAAAATAAAATTGTTAACAAATTCTTCTATTTGATGGCCTCACACTTCAGCTGCATACAGCCTTCTTTTTTTGGTAAAGTTAATTTAGAAACAGCAGGGAGTCTTTTAAACTGTTAGTTTAAATTAGAGCTGGATGGATATTATTAGTCAAATATATTAGTTGGGGAAAAATTTGTTATTCTTTGTTGCATAAATTATTTAGCAAATAATTGCTTTCCGTATTTAATCAGTTTCAGTTGGAATAAACTATGGAATGTGTTTGTTTTGTTTAATATGGCTACTTGTAAATGTATACATCTGGGAACCAAAAATATAGGCCATACTTATAGGATGGGGGGGGAGCTTTATCCTAGGAAGCAATGACCGTGAAAAAAGATTTGGCGGTCATGGTGAATAATCAGACAAACATAAAGACCCAATGTGACACTGCGGCCAAAAGAGCTGATACCATCCTTGGATGCATAAACAAGGGAATCTCAAGTAGGAGCAGAGAGATTGTTTTACCTCTGTATATGGCAATAGTATATCCAGTTGGGATGTCCACAATTCAATAAAGATGTTGATAATTTGGAGATGGTTCAGGATTAGAAAACATGACTAAAGCTTAGTAGTGAGGATTCTGAAAGCCAGTCCCCTTACTTCTATGTACATACACCCCTCAAGTTGCGCTGCTGTAGTCTGTAATCAGAGCCCTAGAATTGGCTGCAGAACCCCCCACTCTGCTATTTCACATGCCTATACTTATGGTGATAGACTCAAATATGTCAATTTAGGTAACTTTAAAGATAGAAGATCAAAGAATGGCTCCATTGCAATTAAAGAACCTCTGGGAAACAAATATTTAGCATTCTTCAGTATAGAAGAGAATGGTATAACACAATCAAGTGTCTGGAAGTTAAGGCTAAGCACATTCAGAATGAAATGAGAAGTAATTTTTTAACAGTGAAACTTGTTAACCATTGGAACAGGTTGTCAAGGGTCAAGGTGGATTTTCACTGACAAGTTTAAAACAAAGATTGGATGTTTTTCAAAAACATACATGTAGGAATTACTTTGTAAGAAGTCCTCTGGCCCACGTTATACAGAAGGTGTGACAAGATTACAACAGTCCCTTCTTTCCCTGGAAGCTATGAAGTTCATATTACAATATGGTCATTTTATCTCCCCATAACCTATAAAACATTAGTTATTATAATAATGCCCAATCCTAATAAAATTAGTTATTTCATATCAGTCTCACTGTACATGACTGTTTTCATGCTGAAATTCATTCCCATGAATAATCTAGCTTTCAGTCACAAATGTGAGTAGCCTATTATTTATTTTATTTAATTCCCAGTCTTAAATTTTGATTTGGAATTCCTACATAATTTTAATTTTTTTCTGTTAGATTTTCTCAGAAAAAAAGTGTAAACCAGCTCAAGAACTACACTATCCATTGTAATACATGCTCAAAGGTTTGTCTATTCAATATAATCTAACTTTTTTATTCATAACATAATTTACCATACCTTAAAAAAAGTTAGATATCTCTTATGTCACACCAGATCCTAAACTTTGGTTGCCTTGGTTTAACTACTAAATTACATACCTGAAGATCACTTGGGTAATTCTAATTTTTAGATGGGCTGAAATAAATTTTTATCATTTGAAATTTATCACCTACTAAAAGTAATCCGTATACTTCCCCTGACAGAACCTTCTTGCACAGGCTAAGTGAAATCAGGTATTGATTTTAACATTTGGTCTGAAATTGCACAGCTGAAAATGGCCTTGTTCGTATACCGTACATGTGAACTAGTGACCTCATTGATTCCTGCCTGACATTTGAGATCTCTGTGCACACTGCTCTCTTAATCTTTCAAAGCCTTTCTTAATTCCCAGGAAGACGGTGTTTTTATTTATGCACATCCCTTTCCCATCAATCCAATTGCAAGAAAGGAAAGGTGAGTCCATCACCACATGAAAATATGGCACAAAGACTTTACAGCAAATCCCCTTGCCTTTGTAAACTCATCCATCAAAATCCATTGAAAATATTTCAAAATCACTGGACCTTCCTTTCCTGGGTTGAACCTATTCAAGTACACATAATTCTGATCAATGCTCCTATGGTCTTCTGAAGTTTCTGTGGATCTTTAACTCCTGCCTTCTCTATGTTCATCAACCTCTGGATAGGAAAAGATAAACCCTAAGGAAAACTTAAGAGTAAATATTCAAAGAATTCTTTCTTTCTCTAAAGTGCACATAATGTTGTGTTTTAGAATGCCGGTTTATCAAGGAAAATGAATGGCATACACCTGAATATAGATGCGGCGAGGAGTCCTGTGGCACCTTATAGACTGACGAAGTGGGTCTTTGCCCACGAAAGCTTATGCTCCTATACTTCAGTTAGTCTATAAGGTGCCACAGGACTCCTCGCTGCTTTTGCAGATTCAGACTAACACAGCTACCCCTCTGATACCTGACTATAGATGGTTTGTGATACCTTTTAAACAAATACAATTGCAATACTTCCAATGCAATTGCTAGACCACAGTTCAAAAAAATAAAACAAGTAGCCTTTATAATCATGGTAGAGAGCTGATTATTATTCTGAACTATATTTCATAGGGCTTGTACAAGATTAAGATTGCATCATTTACCCCTTAATGTAGAGATTAAATCTTTGGACTGGGCCTTATGTAAGGCTTATGTCTTAAGATAAATTTAATACTAAAAGATTGAACTTCCTTCTTTGAATATACAACTTTTTGTCCCTAGCAGCACTTAGTTTGGAAACCTTCCATCATTCAAATGCCAAAACCCCCCTCAGTCTGCAGCAGAACCCAGAAGCAGGTTTTTTTGTTTGTTTGGTTTTGTTTTTTTTTGTTTTGTTTTGTTTTTTAGATGAGACAGGATCCCATGTTCTTCATTCTTTTACACAGGAAAAGGGAAAATGGCTATAGGAGAATAAACAGGAGACTGTCTTTCCATCAAGACATTTTCTTTTGAGCTTCTTAGTGATCGACTATGTGTAATAGCCAAAAGCTAGACAACAGTGTGTTACAGAGCCTCAATCTTAGAGAACATGGAGGATAGAAGTTGGGTCACAAAATCATCTGGCTAGCCCTCAGACTTGAACTTCTATAGATGTGCTCAGCCATACTGAACACTATGCTAGTTAGCCTTCCCATCATTTAACAGAAAACGTTGGTATATAAAATGATGAAGTATGAGAGTTCACTATGAAACACAATTCATTTTTTCAGTCAAGTGCATGAGATGGCTAACTAGCAAGAGGATAGTAACAGAACTACTGATTATCAGTTAAAATCTGTTAGGGTCTCTCAAAATGGTGTTGCACAAATGATACACAAAAACAACAGAAAGTTACCTGCATTAATTCTGAACCAAGGAGATGCATGCATCTTCTGGCACTGTTCTTTAAGATGCTAAATTATAGCATCACAATAATGATGCTTCAGTTAAGGTTGATTCAGACAGTGATCAAACCATATGGTATTTCTTACAACAATGACCCAGCAAGTGTTTGTGAGAAATACTTGAACAGTACAGTCTGTGCCATTCCTGTTCATGTGAATAAATTCCTGGCTTCATTTACCAGTGCTGTCATTCACACTACATTAAATTCACTTATGATAAAATTTGTTTTCATTTGTCAAGTGTATTTAAGGATCCTTTGATTCTTTGTTTTTAATATCGTTACAGCCTCCTTAGTTAAGTAAGTATTAAGCTAGATATTTATCTGTACATATGAATTATCACTGACAATTAGGAATGTCAAAAAATTTAATAGTGATTAATCGCGTGATTAATCAGGTGCGACTCCCCTTTGAAATGCTGCCACGGCATTTCAATGGGGCAGCGCTGCATGGAGCCCGGGATCAGCTGGAGTTCCCAGCTGACCTCAGGCTCCATGCAGCACTGCCCCTTGGAAGCCCTGGAGTAGCCTTTACAAGGGACAGCGCAAGACAGTCTATGCAGCATTTCAGGGGAACCCTGGGCTCCACGGCAGCTGCCCTTTAAAATGGCACCTCCACGTCTCAAAGGTGGCACCTCCACGCCTCAGGTTCCGCTGCTGCAGGGAGCCTAGGATCAGCTGGGAATCCCCAGCTGACCCTGGCTTCTGGGGAAATGCCGTGCGTAGTCCAGGATCAGCTGGGGAGTCCTCAACTGACCCAGAGCTCCACTACCTATTTAATCCCTGCTCAGCTGTGCGGTGACTCCTTCTCCACGTGTTTCAAAGGGACAGTGGAGCCCGGGGTCAGCTGGGAACTCCCCAGTGGATCCCAGGCTCTGGGTTGCACTACCCCTTTGAAGCGTTGGAGTGGCACTTCAAAGGGGCAGTGCAGCATTAATGCCTGCGATTAATGCATTAAAAAATTAACATGCTAATACTGCCCTGCGTTAATCACAGGCGTTAACGCATGTGAATTGACAGCCCAACTGAGAATAATGAAAAATTGGCAAACTAGTGAAACCTAAAAAAATGCCCTAAATTTTGTCATTCTCTGAAGCGTCATTCTCCTTTGTATAAGAAAAGTTTAGTTTTCATCTAATAAGCAGAGATGAGAATTTGTGTGATTGCTCATGTGAACAGCCTAGAAGAGTTTTGGAGTGAGGTATTCTAAAGCCCAATAACTTTTAAGTAAGGCATGAATTTAGAGACTACATGTCATCTTGAGGGGTATACCTTGTTCATAAACGTACTATTTCAAATTCCCCATATTCTATAACATACCAGATTGAAAGATAATATGGAAGTTACCCTAGATGATCATAATGGTGCTTTATGACCTTCACAATCTATTATCTTATTTAAAATCAATTACCAGTTTAAAAGGACATATAATCAATTGCATCATTTTTAATATTAAACACCTGCCTTGTTTCTGTGTTCTCATATAGTGTTGAAACTCTGAGACATGCTGCAGTGTAAAAATGATTCTATACAGAGAAACTATACATCAGTGACAAAGAACATATTAGCATGTAACAAAAAGAAAAATAATTATACAATATGTCACCAAATATTTGTGATATAAAATAAGAGTCATAATTGCATCAGAGTTTTCCATGTTATTAGACTGTATTGAACACTGGAATTTGATGTGTGTAAAAGTTTGACTCTTTAAAAAGACTTCGGGGTTTAATGAAAATTTCAAGGATCATAAAATATATTTTGGATTAAACTATTGTCTTCAAAGGGAAATCTCATTTAAAAGCAAAAAAAACAAAAACAAAATAAACCAAAACCCGTCCCCTCAAGACCCAACCAAACAAAAAGCCCTAATATTCACAGTAAAAAGAAGCTTTCAGCCACTTTCTGACACCCATGCTGATGTTGAATATTGTCGTACTTCTCAAGGAGCCTGCTGAAATTAGTGAGACAACTTCTGAAGTAAAGTGTTACTCAGCACAAAAGAAGGAATCAGCATCTAATCTTGGAAAGCAAACAATAAATATTCTTATTTGAAATTAATTTCTCACATTTCACTTAGAATCGCTCAGGGGATTAAAAACATGTTGTTGTCCCAAAACATACTTTCTAGACCCAGATAAATCTACAAACTTCTCTTTCAAATTTAGAACCCACCATTTAAGATTGCATGTTGTATCTGGTAACATGAATTCTCTCAACTCTAACTGTACTTTGTGTAGCTCAGGAACTATACAATTGCTTTGACATCATTATGGTCTCTGCCTAGAGAAGTAAATCCTTGCAGTCATATAATTTTTCCACCTTATGTGACTTGCATAAGAAAAACAAAAAATACATATATAGGAATAGCAGCTGCATTTGTAACTATGTGTAACTGCTGGGAAGTCCTGAGTTCATCAACAACCTTTGAAATTCACTTACTGTCATGATTTATGTTCTCTGTCAGCATCAGCCAACTTAGCACATACATGATATATCCCAGATATGACACTACCTGCTGAGGAAGAATGAGACAAACAGCAGGCTTGCCATTATCAGTCTTTGCTGTATATTACAATTAAGTTCCTATACTGTATAGGTGTCTGCTTCAATGAGAATTCCGCTTGGAGAGATTGTTTATATCCATCATAGATTTTTGTACTGGGTGGACAGAAATATGGAGATGCAAACCTCGACTCCAACTTGATTCAGAAAGGAAATCTCCCACCTCCATAATCTTTCTCTCAATCCTGGAAACAAGTGTCATCATGATATAAAAGCATTATCCTTTAAGAACAGAGTGGAGGATTCTGGATATTCATGTGACTTGAGGATTTCATGCGATTTTCTGAACAGTGCAGTGTCTAATGCTGAACATTATAGAAAAAGAGCTAAGTAACTAGCTGGATGGAAAAGCCATATTTGTGTGTCATATGCAGTTTCTGTATGGACAAGTGAAAGTACTTTCGGCATCTTGCCCAGGTTCTGATGTCTTTAAGGGTTGCAAGGCAGAGGCTGAGGATGCTCTGAGGTGCTCCTGAAATCATAGGAGCAAGTTGACATAAAGGGCTAGAGAAGCAGAAAGGCTACATGGTTGACCTAACTTGTACAAGCTAAAATGGCCTATAGGACTCGTGGGAGTGCACTGCACTCAGAACATCCTTCCTCAGAACATCCCTAGCTTGCTGAGATATGACCTTTGGACCAGGAAACTCTTCATCAGTGAGTGAATCCTTTATGGCAATGGAAAGTAAATTTAGCAGGGTTGAGGATTTGGCCCATATCTTTTTAAAACACAAACCTAGGAAGAGGAATAGAAGGTGTTGGGTAGCCACCAGGAGCCACTCTGTACCTCAGTGTTTCAGGTCTGCAACATAATATGAACATCCACCAGTTCCATTATGCCTATGTACAAGGACTTGAAGAGTCAGGTAGATTTCACTAGAATAGTTCTTTAAGAGCTAATAAGTAGAATGAAAGCTCAAATTCCAAAAGTAAAAACTATCACTTAAAAGTGTTTTTTGATCTTTCTATTTCCTTTAGTAGTTTAACACAGATTTGTGTCATTATTTCTGATGTTTCATCTGTCATGCTATGATCTTACGTTAAGAAAGAAAAAGACAGTTTGATTTATTGACAGTTAATTAGCAGTCTCAAGAATGCAGAAGCATAGGGAGTATTTAAAATGTCAGTATGAACTAGCAAGGGAGAAAATCTTGTTGAAATGCATAGAATTCCTGCCCTGAAAGTTGAATATTCATGTGGGATTTTTAAATCTGTTGCTCTTTAAGTGTCTATTATATCGTGATGATCATGTTGTTATTATGTGAAGTGATGAGATTTTTGTATCTGTTCAAATAATACAGAGAAAAGGAAATTCACTAAACAAGATGCAGGAACTGCTACTTCATTAATAGGTTAAATAAACAGGGTTTGCTAGTTGGAGTTATTTTCTGGGAATTCTGTAAAATACATCTGGAATGTTATGGGTAATTTTTTTCATTCTCATAAGGTCTTTCAGTCAAACAGTGGCTCTTTTCATTTATGGAGATCTTGATCAAGGCTTCCAGTCCTACTTGTTCCTTAATGCTTGGATTTGTGATACACAGGTAGGGCATATGTTAGGTATGTGCTGTTCATCTTACCATGATACAAGACGTCTGGGTGTTGATTCAATGCCCACTGAAAATTAACAGGAGACTTTATGTAATTTACAGTGAGTATTGGATCAGGTCCCTGGTTAATTACACTAGCATGGTAGGGTGGAAGTTCTGAATGAGCTGTGGAGGATCATTGTATGGCTCAACCAGCCTGAAAGCTGGCATAGAAATTTCTATGGTTGTATTAAACCCTCCTGGCATACCTCAACTTTGGGATGAAAATAGCCTCTCCTCATCCATGCTTGTTTTGCTGCACAGTGCCAAATTACTTGGGCTTTATGCTAAGTGAGGTGAATTTCTCATCAAAAAGTTAAAACACAAATGGTATTTTATATATAAGGAACTCCAAGAAATTAAACGCCATTCCTTTCATTCTTTTTATCTATTGTTCTCTCATCTCAAATTCAATCATTCTTAAAGCTGACTTCCTAATTTCCTGTATCATTTCTCTCATGTCTATTTAATCTGCACCTGCTGCTAAAGCTCTCCCTTCGGCATGGCCGAAAGAAAGGATGCCACTCTCCTGTCTTCAGCTGGCATGAAAGACTCCCAGTGCAGCTTAATTTGTCATCCTGAGAGATAATTAGATTTAACTGTGGGATGCTTACTATCTTTTAAACTTCACTACTGACTGAACACTCACTTCCTAGAGGTTAATTTAACTGGAGAGATGTGTTTCCACAATTAAAAAGGAATACAGAAACAGGGAAGCTGTACCTTTCAATGGGTAAAAGTTGCTTGTACTTCTTTTTTGGTTCTGTGTCTTGGAGTCTATAAAATGTAAAATGAAAAAGAGAAATATATTAGTCCTGATCCTCAGCTGGCATGAATCTACATAACTCTGGATATACCTCAGTAGATCTATGCTGATTTACATTAATTGATGTTTTGATTGTTTTTTTAATGTATTGGGGTGCTTGCTGAATGCAGGGTCTCCAGCTATTGTAAACTTTCTGTAAGTTTAACTGATCTATTTAAAATGAGGATTCCTTGATTATTGAAGTAATCATATCAAAGAGACTTTTGAGATGAATATTTTTGTGTATCTCTATATCTCTGTTTAGCTTTGACTAATAAAAATCTGCTTTTATTCAAAGTGAATAAAAAAGCAGTGGCTTACAACTGACAAGAAAATTGGCATGTTTACAATAATCTAAATACTTTTTGAAGTTTAGGTTGAGCTAGATCTATGAAAGACCTATCATTTGGCTTTCCTCCCCCGCACTCTCATGTTTTGGGTGCTTGGATATTTCAATGACTGTCAAGAGTGCTATCGTCACAGCAAAAGCCTGCCATATGCAAAACTTAGAATAGTTTTAGTTATGATTGAGCTAGTGATATCAAAGAGAGTCCTTAGGAAGCTTTGTCACGATGTGCCTGTGGTTTGCTTTATGTTTAGAAAATAATATGTGTTAACTAATGCCATTTATAATGGAAGTACGTGTTGCACTCACATTGGTATCAAATGAGATCAGTATGATCAATGTTAGGCCCATGACTACACAGAGAAATTGAGGGTGATTTTAAATTCCTCATGAAGTATCACTGGCATAAAAATACTAACATGATTAATGAAAATGGCTTTCATACAGTTCTTTTGCTGATTTTGATGAAAATACCAGTGAAGAGTTAAAAAGCATAAATGGGAATAAGCAGTCAGGGTGTGCAAAATGCTATGACTATAGTTAATGCCATAGTACAAATGCACATAGATGCATATCATGGCAATAACACCCAATAAACTCTTAATATGGAACCACATCACTTTCCCTGGAATGCTGTCAATCACACCCAGGATAAAATAAAATTCCCCCCACTGCCCCCAGGTCAATCAGTGACTGGGGAGAGGAAGCCTCTCACTCCCTGGCCTATAAGGAAGCTCTGTGCTGAGAGTCAACCACCAGCTGACCAGCAGCAGGTAGTTGACTTTAAGGCTATGTCTTCACTACAGCGTTTTTGCAGAAAAACAGCCGTTTTTCCGCAAAAACTAGCGAAGCGTCCACACCTCAAGTGTGTTTTTGCTCAAGAGAATTAAAAGAACATCTTTTTTTTTTTCTTTTGCAATTGGTATTCCTCTTTCTATGAGGAAGAAGCTTTTTTGAGAAAGAGTTCTTTTGCAAAAAGGCATGCGTGGAAAGGGGGTAGTTGCACAAAAAAGAGGAAAGAGGGAAAAAACTCAGGTGCCCTGGTGGCCATTCTGTGCCTGCCAATCAGTGCTTACATTCAAGAGAGCATCAATGAAGTCTTGATGCTCTCTTTCGCAAAAGCACATCGCTTTTTTGATGCGCTTTTGCAGTGTGGAAGATTTCTTCTGACAAAAGTTTATTGCGCAAAAAGCCTGCAGTCTAGGTGTAGTCAAGGTGTTGAGCCCCTTCCAGGGTGAGAGGAGACTTCATGGGCTTCCCCTGATTGGCCTGGGGTTGGGGGAAGTGCATGAAGTTTCCTCCCACCTGGCCACCGTCCTGCAAGGAGTGTGCAGCGCTTAGAAGCACCGTGCCCCTCACAACGCATGAGGAAACTTGGTGTGCTGCCCCTCCTCCTGCCCTGGAGGCCAATTAGCACTCCTTGCAGGGCAGGGACAGGGTGGGAGGAGACTTCATGCACTTCCCTGATTGGCTTGGGGGCAGGGGAGCAACAGGACCTCTGTGGGCAAGATCAACTTGCTTGGTAGGCCAGATCTTTTGCCCACCCGGATCTAGACTATCCCTGACATCTGCTTTAAAAATCTACAAATTTATTCTAGAGGTGAATTGACACTTAGCAAGTTATTTCTTCTTTCTCTAGTTTTTTGTATAAAAATTTGTTCTTATTTACTTTTATAATTCACTACTTGGCAGTTTATTTTTGTGAGGTTTTTTTATATTATAAATGTCATTTAGAAGATATGACTGTTCATTTTTACTTATGATCATACACAAATGCAGAGCAGAGTGAAAGTATTCAGTTCTGTATCTTTAGCTTACCACAGTGATATTTCTTCTTGATTGTTAGAGTCTAGCAGTATGTGACATTACTATTCTAGGATGGAACTGAACTGAAAGAGATTTCTCAGTGAAGGCAGTAAAGCCTTCCATGACAAGCTTGGATATCAAATGTTCCATAGAATCTCCTCTTTTTGATACTTGTAGCTTTAGAAAAGCCAGATGCGCCTAAAATGTTAAAAATTAAGCCTCTAACTATATTCCAATAACAGTGCACTTTAAAGGGTCCTCAGGATTTCCTCTAAGGAGTTGTATTGAAATGTCATCTCCACAAAGCTTTATAAAAGGCCTCATGAAAGCAAAATTCATACTTGCAGTGTTTTTTATGCCTAGTTATTCACCAGAGAGCTTGTTTATGAGGGCATAGCCAAGTGAGGGAAGACTTAACCTGCCCTGTGATTAAATATAAAACTTGATAAGGTTTAAATTTAAAAATGGACATTTCTTAAAGCACCATAGCAAAGTACACGATAGAAAAATGTTACACTCAAAAGCACTGAAAATACACTGATTATGAAGTTCAGTGCTTTAAAATCTGAATACGAAGTTAACTCATGAAATCACAATTTGTAATTGTGACACTTCTTTTCTTAGCTCTCCATTACCAAATGCTTTCTTCTGTATTGTCAATACTCTAGTATTTGTGCTGCTTGTTTTTTATACTTTTAAATGGCACCATTGCTAAATATAAACCAACAAAATATGTACAGTGAAGAACTGAACTCTCTGTGGTTGAACTAGGCATTCTCCAGTCACAGCTCATTTAATGTTCTACTTCAATAAAAACATAACATGTCTTCTTCTCACAAAACTTTGGCTATTTGGTCTTTTAGTAATGCATCCATTGAACTAGAACCTTGTTGTCACCCTGTTGGGAGGGAACACTACCAGAATCTCTGTCAGAATTGATCAACCTGGATTTCCTTCTTTTGCTATGGAACTTCCTAATATGTAGCAGCTGGCAAAATCACTCTTAGCATCCTGGGTCCTGCAAACTTTTGCTGTCAAGGAGCTGATCCTATACAGAGGCTCTCTAAATGGCTGACCCTGGCCTATTATAGTTTAAAATCTGCTGGGTTTTGCATCTGAGCACTTGCTACAGGGAATAGACAAATTTTACACGCTTGATAGAATAATTTTTTCGAAACTCCATATGGAAAAGTTGGTAAAGGAAGCTGTTTTTTGTAACTGAAATAACTAGGATTCAAATGCATTGCCAGGTGAAAGCAGATGATTTTCCACAACTCAAATAGAGGTGTGTGAAATTTCCAATTTTTAAAGCTGAAAAATTCACTTGCAATAGTTCCATGTCAAAAATTCTCATTCTCTTCTGAAAACAACCTTTCATTTCCTCCTCTCCCTCTGCCCATCCAAAAATAATCCAATGCAAAAATTTTCTGGGTTGGATCCTTAATTACAGCAACAATTATGTACACAGCTTTAGTGGTGTCCATTACACTGATGTCCTCTTTAAGGTTCAGTTATGTTACCCAAGCAGACTAAAAGGTCTTTAGCATGAATGAGATTCAGGACAGTTATGCTTTGCTTTTTGCAGATTCCAAAGAGATCATATGTGTGTGAGAGAGGGAAAAATCTTCCCCCAATGTTGATGGAGGTTTGGTCTGCATCTTTGTACATTACTAAACATGAAACAGAGGCTAGAATCTTGTATTCTGCAGCTGGACTGAGCAACATATGTGTACAAGGGCCACGGGAGTTTTGTAAAAATTATTAAAAGCTGACAGTCAAGTAGGATAGGGGTTGAGATAGAGTCATTAATAATCTCAAGAGGCTTTTGGCTTTCTGTAGATGTAGGCTAGTTCTGTATTTTAAAATAGTGGCAGCTTGTTTGTTTAATGGAATGATAACACCCTTTTGCAAAAGGGATGAGTCATGGGCCATTAGAGTAAGCAGTGCTGTTTTGTGGTTCCTGCTCCTGATGTCTGTGTGAAACTAGCATACAGTCTGACTTCATCTGCTGTTTATTACACTCCAAATGATTGACCTATATGGAGCCTATTTACTGTTATCCAAAGAAACTGCTGATTTAGTGTTATCTTCAAGTGAGTGAATCAGTGATTCTGGAGACTGCTCAGCAGGCTAGTAAGACTTTCATAAACTGCTGTCAGGACTGTGCAAAAATGATTGGCAGTGACTGGAAACTAACTGGGCCATTGTAATTACACATTGTTGCTTTCACCACAGATTTCTTGATCAGATTTTTAATAGTAGAAAAGTGTTGAGTAAAATGATTGGTGGGAGACCCCAATATGAGTAGGTGAAACCCCCATTTTTTTTGGCTGAGGTACATAAATATTTTACTGTTCATTTAAAATACATATTTAAATTATTAATGAGTAATTAATTTTTAATAATATAAAATTATTTCAAGTGCAAGAACACTAAAGTTTTCACTCTATGAGATCATAAGAGGTTCTCATAGAAAGGAATGATCCAAAGAATGGGAGAAAGAAGAGGCAGTAGAAACAAAACCATACCTCATCTTTTCTGAGATTGGGTCAAGTATTTATTTCCTTTCCCTCTATTATTGAAATTCCTAATAGAGGGTTTAGCAGATCTATTAATGTCTCTTGGACCAGTTTCCTTTTTTATATTATATTCAGAGACATTTGCCAAAATATGCAGGGAATGTAAAAAGTAGGGGAAGATCTAGCAAGTGCAGTTTCATATTAGCAGAGCTTCTCCAATTTAACTTTAACTATCTATACAATCAGTTTGAAACCCAGCGAAAGTCATCTATACTAAGTAGATGTGTTAGTGCCATACATAGCCTTATAAGAATATGATCCAAATTTCACTTTTGGTACAATATAGGAAATTTTGTAAATTTATAAGTGGATCTTTCCTAAGATTGTCCAGTAGTCTTTTCATATCCTCTTTCTTCCTCTAACACAATAATCTTCAGGAGACTTTTGTATTAGTTTTGCTTTTTCATACTATTTTGAATTTATGAAGCTTTCCCCAGACTCAGTACTCAACATGCCTTTCTGTGGCTTATCTAATCCAAAACCAGACCCGTATCATTTCCAACAAAAACAGAAATACAAGTTTGTAGGAAATGTTTACACTCATTACTAAAGGTATTTCATGCTAATAAGAGAAAGTGAAAAATTATAATTTGAAGAAGCCTTTGGTTAATTATTCTGAATGAATTTTTCTGTCCCTTTTGACCTCTCAGACCAAATTCAATTGTTCTCTCTTTACATACTCCCACAGATCCTGATTGAATAAAATGTCCCAAATTTCTTTTATAGAATACAGATGCGCTTGCTCCACTGTGATCTTAAAATAAAACATATTATTGACAGTCTAACTGAATGACACTGGTATCCATTTTGTTTACTAGAGCCAAATGTGGTATATGCAACCAACTACATAAATGGTCTGCAATGTTTGTTTGTTTGTTTTTCATTTTCATTTTCTTCTTGGATTAGGGAGAAGTAAATCAGGCAACAGAGTCTCAATGAAAAAGTAAAAAACAACAGTGAAAGGAGGGAAATGCCTAGTGTTAATAAAGAAAACATTAACAGAGAATGAAAAGAACACTCTTTAAGCAAAAAAATGGAAAGAGAAAGTAAAGAGATAACAATAGAAGATGAATAGAAAATAGAGGCTATAAGAAACAGAGAAGTAAATCTGTGCAACATAGAGAATCAAGTAGGGATTTTGCCACTGCTGTTAATTTTATGTGGAAGGCATTCCACAACATGATGGGTAATAGTATAAAACTCTAAGCCCTGGTCTAGAGTAGTAATTTAGTTCAAAATAATCGCCCCCAGGTCGAATTTATAAGCAGTATGGCCACACTACCAAGCCCATTATTTCAAAATAATGGGCTGAGGAATTCCAACTCTGTACTCCTGCTTTTCATGAGGAGTAAAGCTAATTCCGAAATAGTGTTTTAAAATAACGGTAGTATGGATGCTCCAGGGCCACTAATCTGAACTTACTGGCCTCTGGGAGGACTCCTGCAGCTCCCCAGAGTGCTTTCTGGGGCTCTAAGTCTGAGGTAGCATGTCCACATTAGCGGAACCTGCCTCAGATTAATTTCAAGGCTTCCCTGTTGTGAGGGAGTTCTTAAGTCAAATTTAGTAATTTCACAATAGTGTTGACATGGCCTGAAAGAGATCCAAAATGGACAGTAGCATGAAAGAGGTGAGCAGGATAATGGGTAGAGAATGAGATACAAGCAGAGAAGCTGTCAGTGTCTAAGAAAGACAGATCACTGGGGGGGCAAGAAAAAGAGGCATGTCCTGGGGAATTTACCACAATACTTGAAAAAGCTGTGGTATGCAAAGTAGGTGAGGGAATGGGGAGGAGAAAGGAAGTCAAAGAGGAAAAAATCAAGTGACTTCTTTAATTGCCCTTCCTTTTTCCAGAGGGGGAAATGAATATAACATAATACAGCGAAACCTTTGTTATCCCGGCACTTTGTTAATCAGAAATCTTTGTTAAGTTATCATGAGTGTGCCGGATAACACAGGTTTTACTGTAAATAGGTAAACATAAATGTACAAACATGACTGGGAAGGTCATCTTCTGATTTGCCAAGTCTACTTTTTCTGTGAGGGAAATTATTCAAAATTAAAGGTATAGTGCAACATTCTACTATTTGGTCAATTACAACCATGAAACAAAAGAGTCCCTAGTATTTTTGTAGTAAAATGAAATACAGGGCAATGGGAATAAATGTTATTTGAAATTTTCATGATAAAAGTTTAAGTGTCCAAAACTGAGATTGTCCTTAATGGTATTATACATATGATTGGGTGAAGGCACTTAAATTAATATTTTCTGTTTGTAAAATTAATAGCTTTATGCCATTTCAAAAGTCAGTGTTTGACTCTTTACTATAGCTGTTTTTATACAAGATGATATAATGCTCAGAACCCCCACAGAAATCCCTCTGAGCTTTGAGCTAAATTTAAAGAGCTTTATCTTAAACATTTACAGGTCCTATATGGATTCAGGTACTTCAAAGCTCTTCCAACAATTCTTAGTTTTACACATTGCTACAACAGCAGACTATTTCAGATATTACAGTTCTTTATATACACCATATCTAAAGGCAAACAGCTGAGGAAACATGATATTAATATGAAGTTAAACATGAGTTCTAAATCCACAAAACAGAGACAGTCAGTCAGTGCACCCTTTCATTAGTAATGGTGTATTCAGTTGTTGATATTTCATAAGTGTACAGTAATATTTATTTCTTTGCAAATCGATTATTGTAGAAAAAGCATTGCACCAAGTATTTATATTTGCATTACTAAGTACATTGCTAAAGGCAATAGGTGTTTTGTGGGATCCGCTGACAGAGGTGGATCAAGAATGCTAATACAGTCAGACATGAAAATATTTCTATAAAGATGTCTTCATGTCTTAGCAATCCAATTCACTATCAAATGAAATAGATTATTTTACATCTGGAACCATAATCAAACAGTAGAAACAAAGGTAATCTTAGATTTATAGATTCCCTGCCCCATTTTCTTTTTCACTCATATTCTTTGCTCCTAGGCATTTTTTTCCTTCTGTTACTTTACTTCTAGGGTAGGGTCAAGGGCTGCTTATCCTCATGAAAATCAGTCGGGGGCCGCACAAAAGCGAGAAGCAAAAAACAAACAAAACAAAACAAAACAGAACCCTCGCTGACATGGCCACTGACTGAGAAGGAGAAAGACATTCCCTTCACACACCAGAGCCTGGGGGGGTGGTGGCAGGCTAGTAGATTTTGTATGCTACAGCCCCACGGTGGGATGATGTGTGGGTGGAGCTAGTGCTCCAGTGCAGGCTCCCCATGCTGATGGGGGAGCCCTGAGTTTTGGGGGCTGAATCCAGGCAACCGAGGGGCCACATCCGGCACCTGGGTTTGAGGTTCCCACCCTCATTTTACTCCTTCATTTTTCTTAGAGCTCTCAGACTTTTGTTTTATTCATAGATTATACTAAACACGTGTTCATTAAAACATATATTTCCCCAGAACTTACTCTTTCCTTCATGTCTTCCTCTCTGCTCTAAAGCTAACTCTCACAGCTCCAAGATTTGGGGATTCTTTTCAATCTTTGATACAAAACCCAGGGCTTCTCCTCTGGTATAATCCATGTTTTAACCCTTGATATATGGTCCATGTGCTTTAGTCCTTCCAGCCTCTTTTTTCTCCTTTTTCTGTCTCCATCCTGTCTAGGTTCTAAATAAGGGTGGTCTATTTAATATGAGACTTGCATTCAGGGATAATTGTATGTATGAGTACCATGCTACCATTTCAAAGTGTATCAGACCCACCAGATACTCTGTGTGCTATAGTCAGCTTTTCCATTATAGAATAATGGTAAGGTGCAACTTGCAACACATAGGAAATGTTTACTGTTATGATATGCACACATACACATATGAGCCATTCTTTCTTGTAAAGAGAGATTAATTCACATCCCCAAATGAAACGATACAGTTTGAATACTACGCCAGGCATTAAAGAGTTGAAGTCAAGCATTATAATACAGTATAAAGGAGAGCAGAATAATGCAAGAAGTCAAGAAAAATGAAATATTTTGCTACCTTTTAAATTTATCAATGAAGTTGGAGCATACAAGTCCTGCTTAAGAGTTGACTTTTTAGAGAGTGCAGTAATGCTATCCAAAACACTTTATGTTTTCCCTGCAATACTCCTGGTTAATAAGTTTGACCCAGTGGGTGACAAATCAAGACAAATATCTAATGCAGTAAGTTGTTTTTGTATTCGCACTTCATGAGGATTGAGCACGTCTGTTTGATTGCTTGTTTGGTTATAGCAGTAAAACCAATAATAAAATACAAGTTCAAATTAACAAGAAAATGAAAGAATTTAGAAGCATCATTTTACTAACCCACAAGAGCTAAATGCTTCTGGATTCCTTACCAGTGAAGAGTAAATGTCTATTACTGTGAGCAAACGAGGCATGAGACATCATCATTAGCACAACGGTAAAATAAAACATTCAGGTTTTGATGATAGCAGTTGAAACAAATTCCTTTTATAATGGTTGTGTTTGAATTAGAGATGTGCCACATGTACAAAAAGTAGAGTTAGAGTTTGACTCCACTATGAAGTATTACAAAATTCTCCCCTCTTCTCCCCTCTACAACAGAACCTAAGACACTCTTTTTATATCCAGAGCATCAATGGAAACTTCCAGTCTTCTAAGGTTTGCAAGTACAGTGACAGATCTTTCAGTCACTTGTACTCATTTTAATTGAATGACACAATAAAAATACAGACAGTGAAAGGAATATAATAGGACCAGTCTAATAATCTATGAAACCACCATATATGTGCAAGAAAATCAATATTTTGTCTATTTTATGTATTTAATAGTCATATTCACTTTCAAAAAGTTTCTAATCTTTTTAAGTCATAAGTAATGTGTCTGTCACGTGGGCAATTTCAAGGCAAATCAGTTAATGCAAATTACTGGTGTTCCTAGTGAATCAATAAAGGAGAGAAGCAGGTATTTCCAACCCCCATACTATCATAGAGCATTCCCAAAATATCACCAGCAGTCCACATTCCGAAATGAATAGTACAATTATTTTGAAAAATGGTGCCTCTGTGAGTGATGATAAATAGTCAGTGGTTCAGAACATAACCCAAAGTTCAGAAGTGTTCAAAACTTCATGTGGCACTTTCCCATTGTATCAAAGCAATGACAATAGAATGTAGTCTGAAAATAAACTGCAAACTCTTTAATGTTACAAGGATTTCTCCATAAATAAACTTTGTAACAACTCGTCCTTTTAATGAGGAAAGATTGACTCTAGTGACTTATTCATTGTGGATGTTTCAAAACTGAAGAACATCAGATGGAAATATATGTTGTTATAGTTTATATGTGATAATATTCTGACTTGTTAAAAGATAACCTTAAGGCATATGTCAGACAATGTTATTCTTGGCTTGTTCATGTCAAACTTCTTACTGGCACCCCAATAAAGACCGTTTAGAAGATAGTTGGAATAAGCCAGGTCCTCCCTGGGAAGGTGTTTACAACCAATTTTCAGATGCTCTTGCATAAATGTAGTTTTTTTTCTACATATGTTTTCCTGTTTCCCAAAACTATCTGCATAGAATAGAAAGATTTCATCACACTGCAGGATTTGCCAATATTCCAAAGGCTATAAATTATACTCACATGGAAATAAAGGAGCCTTCATCAGTATGCACATGAGTTTTGTAATTAAAATCAGTATCCTTCTGTGAATGTCCAAATGATAAGTGCAATTATAAAGAAGATTACATTAATTTTATGAACATCTGTGTAAAATGTACAAAATCATGCTGATCTGTACATATTGGAATATTCTTACTTATGAGCCCTATTAAAGAAAGAAATATTTCAGGCTTTCATCTTTTTCATAAATAGCTTAATCTGTCACAAATATACAGAATAGGTGGGAACTGTGGCTCGATTTGCTAATTTGCATATTGGGCTAGATTCACAGCCGGTGCACACTGGTATCACTGTCTTGATGCCTCAGTGGCATAGATAATAGGAAGGCCAAGAGTGTCAAGCATCCTAGTGGCTGGAGCACTTTTTTTGCAGATTTCAGCTTAGTCAAGCTGATTTAAGGCTTGGAGAAGGTAATTGCACCTGGCCCTTCTACTCCACCAAGTCCCAGCCCAGGATCTTATGTAAGTCAACTTCTGAATCTGGGACAGCAGGAAGTTTATGTCCACTGCCCTCAGCCGCACTCCCTTCAGTTTGGATAATGGACCTTATAGTACAATTTGCAGTGGTGGCTTCTCCCTTGTAGTGTCCAATCACAGACCTTGTTGATGTCCTTCTCTGGTCCTTGGTTTCTTCAGGCAGGGTAACCATATGTTTGGTGGGGCTGGAACCTCCTCAAGGTTCTTGGACTTTAGTCACCCAACCCTGTCTTAGGTTGGGTAATCCTAAATCTCCTTCTTAGTCTCTTCTGGCAAGAGGGACAATATTTGTTCCCTGGTGACTTCCTTTGCTGGCACGCTAGTGACTCTTCCCCTTAGGTTGGGAGACAACTCTCTTTTACCCCTTCCATGCTGGTGGACAATTTTTTTCTGATTCATCATTATATACATTGATTTACCCCAGATGTGAGCCTTTTCACAACTGTTTTTTGTTGTTGTCTACACATCATGTAAGGTCTGAGGGTATGTCTACACTACCCCGCTAGTTCCACGAGGAGTACAGATAGTTCGGAATGGCTACGTAGTTCGAACTATCTAGCCTGTGCCGCGTGTAGCCGCGCGGCACGGGGTTCGCACTAGCCGGCTTTTAAAAATGGCAGCGCCGGCTTTATGCTAATGAAGCCCGGGAAATTCAAATCCCGGGCTTCATTAGCAAGTTCGGTATGCATACATTACCCCGCTAGTTCGAATAGCGGGGTAGTGTAGACATACCCTGACTGATTAATTATATCAGTGATGTTCCACAGTTGGCTAAATCTTGATGTGTGTAAACGTGTCTTGTAGGGTTTTCTTGGTACAGGTGGGAGATGGGAAAGTTTGTGCCCAGTGAAGTACGAAATATGCTTAGCCTCCAAATGCTGCCATTGATTTCCCTTACTCCTCGCAATAGCAAGGGGTACTGGCAGCAACTGAAGCACCTTCAGCATTCGATTTTCTAGAACCACTGTATTGAATCCTGGAAGATCAATCACCAGAGTGTTGATCCTCCAGTAAGGGGAGACTTGGCCTTAGTGTGTAGATCATGCAAAAGTTAGTCTCAAAGAGAGTTCTACCATCTCTCTATATCCTGCTATATACATGGCACGCCCTCTATAAGTTGCCCCGGTATACATCCGTTTTTCACTAAAGTCATTGACATTTGTAGGAACTGATGCATTATAAGTCCTCCCATTCCCCGCTCTTAAGTCTTGCAAAAAAAAAAAAAAAAAAATTTGTACAAATGGAAGTCTCTATAAGTCCAAGTTTTTTGTAACGTATCTTGAACTTATAGCAAGGACAGCCTGTACAGATCTGTGAAGATATTTGAACTTCTCTCCTGCATAGGCTGGAGAGAAATCCATCAAGAAGATGTCCTCTGGATGTAGATCTCTTTAAGACAATCAAGTTCTCTTCAACTTTCATTTTCATGGGTTAAAACCATGTTATTTCTACTGAAGTCAGTACAGTTATTCTAGTTTTACCCTCATGTAAGGCTACGTATACACTAGCCCCCTAGTTTGAACTAGGGAGGCTAATGAGGGTGACCAAAATTGCTAATGAAGCACAGGATTTAAATATCCTGTGCTTGATTAGCATAATCCCAGCCGGTTGCCATTTTGGAAACTGACTAGCATGAAGAAACTGCCCGCTAGCTGGGGGTGTGCCCACTCTTCCTGGACCCCCTCAATCCTAAGCCTCCTACCTCCTTCCCAGGGGCCCTTTAGGGAGGATGGGGGAGAATGTGAAGCTCCTCCCCCGATTCATATAGAAACACATGAGTCTGTCCCTTTTGTCAGGGAGAGAGGGGAAAGTGCACAGTTTTCTGTATTGCTCACACTGGCTAGGATCGCACTGGACCTGCAGAGGCCATGGAGAATTGCTTCTCACTTGGCCCCAAGGTGCTGCAATGAGAGAGGGCTGAGGTAGTTGTCACTACCCAGGCGGCAGCCTGTATACTAAATCACTCATCACCAGCCCCACCCCAGAGCAATGATTTAAATGAAGCATGTACATTTTCATTTTATTTAAAAAAAATGATTTAAGGACCTA